>NC_056667.1:211252343-211884843 GCF_018350195.1 Panthera tigris | reverse complement strand
GTTAAAAAAAAAAAATAAACATTTAAGGAGTGCCTCAGTAGCTGAGTCGGTTGAGTGTCCGACTCTTGACTTCAGCTCGGGTCACGCTCTCAGGGTTGGTGGGTTTGAGCCCCGTGTCCAGCTCTGTGCTGGTGGCACAGCATGGAGCCTGCATGGGATTCTCCTCCCTCTCTCTGACCCTCCCCTGCTCGCTGGCTCTCCCTCTCCCTCTCAAAATAAATAAACGTGCATGAATAAATAAATAAATAATTTTTTGAAAATCCCCAGGCTCACTCCGATTGGACCAGCTAGGGTCATGGGCCAACCCTGAGCCAATCAGTACAGCCAGGGGTTCCTGGGCACTGATTGGTCAAGACCAAGTCACGTACTCTGCGGTGGAATTTGAGAGTACCCGGGCTGAAGTTCTTTAAGAGGCAAACTGGACGCCATTTCAGGAGATTATTGCCAAGAGAAGGACGATGGGATGGCTGCTGGTGACAAAAACAACATATGTCCCCTGGTACCTTATGGAATCCTCACCAGCAGCTCCTTCCTGCCAGAGATCTGCTCTCTGCCAAGAGCCTCACAGCTGGGCCCCAGCATGGGTGCATGTGAAATGAGGTTGTCTCGAGTGACCACCTGGCTCTTGTTGCTGCATTTCTGCTGCCAAAGGCAGCAGCCTTGACAAAGAGCTCACGAGGGCGTACACCCTCCAAGCTGGGTCCCTTGGCTATGCTCAGGACCTCACGGAATCCCGGCCAGCCACAGGCTGCTAGGCCTTCTCGGTAAATTGCGCACACGCACTAGGTACCATTCCCCTAGTATATAAGGTCCGTGTTGCAGGCAGCCTTAGAATGTTTCAGCCGTTTCCTAATTCGAGCTCTCATCGCCTCTCTGAACTCAGACCAGACCCTGTGAGCAGAGGCTGAGATCTCTGAAGAGGCAGGCCTGAGGAGAGCACTGCCCCCTTCCCTGGCTGGCCCCACCCTTGCCTTCAAGGGCTTAGAGCTAGGGGTTGACAAGCGGCTACACTGCAAAATTGTACTACCCCAAGGAGAGCTGGGACCAGAATTTCCATCCCCGTGAAGCAGCTTTCACCAGGCAGGGACCACACAGTGGCCAGGGCCTGAGGTGGGCAGGGATGGCCCGTATCCAGGACATAGGAGGCCTCAGAGGAAGCATGGCAGAAGGCTGGGCACTGGGGATGTAGGCCGTCTTTGGACCCGTGGGTCGGCGTTGGCAGCCGAGAAGAGGTGGGACCAGACCCTGGCGCTCGGGCCTGGGGCAGCCTGGCAGGCAGCTCAGAGCACCAGGGAGTGCCTCTGGGAGCCTGGGACCTCCAGCCCCCAATTCCAAGGAGCAGAGGCTCCTGGGACTGTGATTTAGGTCAGCAGTCACGGTGAATAGCGAGCAGAGATGGCCAAGAGCTGGACCTGCCCTAGAAGGGTGCTGTGTACACCAAGCATTTGACCGGAGTTAAGCAAGAGGGAGCTCGGGGGACCGGAACTCAAGGTAGACACAGGAGGAACTGCCCCTGACCTCAGCTCGACTCTGGAGGGTCCTGGGGTCTCCCCTTGAGGAAAATAAGGACCAGATTCCTGGGCCATCAGCTGCCCAGAGGAAAGGCTTGCGAAATGACCACTGACTCTCAGGTCTGATTGGGGCTCCAGAAACAGAGAGGGAGGAAGGTCTTTTTGTGGGGTGGGGGTGGCTGAGGTTGCGCTCCCCGAGGCTAGGGCCCCTGAAGGGCTCTTTCCCGGACTGAGCAGAATCCAGCAGAGCCCCCTGCAGTTCCTCTATGTCCACCAGAGGGAGCCCGTCCCTTGCAAATCTTCCAATTTGGGCCGTGCGGGCAGCCTGGCCCACGGAGGGGACTTTGGGAGGAAGATGGATGCGTAGAACAGGTTGTCTGAGAACAGGTCCCCAGGGAGTGACAAATAGTGTAGCGGCCTTTAGAAGGACTAGTGCCAAAGTGCCAAAGGCAGCAAAGGGCTATTCCAGGCCGAACTTCGGGGGGCGAAGCGATGCGGTGAGGCCATGTGGCTGGGACAGAGGGTGCCGGGAGCTAGGTGTGGACATGGGACATTAAGATAGAAAGCCCTGGGCCTGGCTCATGACTCACACTCTTGTTCCCATTGTGCAGAGGAGGACAGGGAGGCCCAGCAAGGTTCAGTTACTTGCCCATTAACACAGCTGTCAAATCTGCGTCTGGATGGGGCTAAGCCTCTTACCTCTTTTCTAGAAGTTTTGAGGATAGTAGTTCCTTCCAAGCCCGAGGGAGCCTGGGAGCCTGATGCCAGCTCCATGCGTTGCCTTCTATGTTGCCTTCTTTGCCCCTTGGGCTAGAGACCCAGCCTGGGTTATCTGGGAACTTGGGAACATCTGCAGGACCGAGCTGCCCTGGAGCTGGTCAGCCTTGCCTCGAGAAGCCACCAGCCCAGCCTGTGCGGGACACATGGGGTGGGTGCTCAGGGCCAGAAGTTCCTTCCTACCGAAGCCTTGATCTGACCCCGACCCTGGCAGCAGTTTGGGTGCAGTTCAGTGGGCGACAGGCAGCCTGGGGCTTGAGCAGCCCAGGACTCGCCACACTTGTCTTCACAGGCTCCAACACCTGTGCAGGGCAAGCCCCCCACCCCCCGCCAGAATGGGGTGCCCAGCAGAATCCACGAACGAGGGTGGGGGAGACAAAGGTGTGGAATGCTGTCTCACAACCCGGAGGTGCCCTGTGGTGTCCGGAGAGCACTGGGCGCACATGTAAATGAACGAATGAATGAACGAACGAACGAACAAACGAATGAATGAATGAATGGAATCGGCAGAATACTGTGTGCAGGGAAACGTGGTAAACAAGGCACGGGGACAGCCAAAAAACACACAAACCGGTAAAATATACGAGCTCACGTTGTGAGACCTGCTTTGTGGTTGAGGGACAGAACCGGGGAAGGCCTTCTTTAAGTCAGGGACAGGGACGGCCTGTCTGGGGAGGTAACACTGGCACTGAGACCTAACATGGATCGAGTCATGAGAAGTTTGGGAACCAGACATCCCTGGGGCAGGAGTGGCAAGTGCAGAGTCCCTGCGGGAGGACCAAGCTTGCCTTGGACACAAGGGGGCTAATGTGCTGGGGAGCGAGGGAGGCGGGGCCTGGGATGAAGGGAGAGGTGGCCCTGGGCTCAGAGCTTTCACTTACTGAGAGGGACAGCATCTAGCTCTGTGTTCCCTGGTGTGACTTAATGCCCTGTGTCTTCTTGCCGGGCCCTCGTCCTGGCCTATCTTATTCGTACCTCGGCCTCGGTTACTCTGGCCCAGCCCAGGCCTCTCTTCTGCCCCCAGACCTGTGCACCCGACAGCCTCTGACAATTCACCTCAAACACAGCAAGGTTTCCGTGCAGGTCTAGACCTTCATCTCCAGCCCCTTCCACGTGGCAAGTGGCTCCTCCCTGTGCCGAAGGGCTCAGGCCCCAGCCTGGGGTCGGGGATCCTGGCCTCCAACACCCAACCTGTCCCGGAGTCTTGACACTTTACCCCATGTTGTATCTCAAATGCACCTGTTTCTCCTCCACCCAGGACTTCTTCTTAATCCAGGACCCCTGCCTCCGCAGATGTCACTTCAGTGCTTTCCAGGGAGTTTTCCTACTAAAGCCATTCCATGGCTTCCCCCCAAATCCTACCTCAGCACCTGGTGCAGACTGCCCGCCCCCTTTGCCCGTGCGCTCTTAGCACCCTCCTGCATCAGGGCCTGGCCGCGCACCGCTGCTGCCCCGCCACCCCCCCCCCCCCCCCCGATTTCATCCTCCTGGCCTTTCCAGTCTCAGCTTCAGTGCTGCCTCCCCAGGGAGGCCCTCCCTGCTGTCGGGACCCCTTGTCCTGGTGCTCAGAGTCCCCTTGTCCAAGATTCTCCTTAAAGAGTTGTGGATGGGTACCTCAGCTAACATCCCCCTCCCCCCAACCCCTCACTGCCCACGGGTGTTTTGAAGACTCCTTAATGCAGAGCAGGGCCTGAGGTGGAGGGAGGGCAGAGGGAGACGGGAGCGATTGTCAGGAGAGGGTTGTCTCTTTGGATAAAGCAGTGGGTAAGTCAGCTCAAGTGCGAGGCAAGAACTCCCACATACCGTGTTGGGAGGTAGGGAGGGTGCATGGTTTTTGTCCCCACCTCCTCCTCTGCCCACTCCTGCCTGTGGCATAGGCTCAGGCACACCGACCTGAGACGTATCCCTCCTGAGGATGGATCTGTGCACCACCCCCTTCCAGCCCCCTTTCCCTCTCATCCCTGCGTATCTAAGAGCAAGGCATCTTTAAGACCGAATTCGGGAGGGACAGAGGAGGCCCAGGGTCCCCCCAGCGGGTGGCAGAGCCCATACATTTACATGCTCAGTGAACAGGCCCCTCACAGTGGGTCCTGCAGCCTGTTAGCCAGTAGGACTTCAATCTCGCTGACAGCCTAGAGAATGGGTACCACCACGATTCAGGGGCACACACTAGGGATGCCTGTAGGGGGCTTCTGCTTGTGAAGCTCATCTTCAGGCCTCAGGCAGCTTAGGGGGCTCCAATAGCTCCCTCTCCCTGAGGGCTTGAGCTTGAGGTCACCGTTGCTTCACTCAGCTTTCCTCACTGCTCACAACCTGTGTCTGAAAATCCGAAGTGCCCACCTACCACCTTCAACTGAGCTCAACGGTCAGGCTGGCCTGCCCTTCTAACCAAGGTCCTACTTCCTTCTCCAGGCTGGAGCTTGGAAAATTAGGGCAAGGCTGCATTAGCGCCCTGAAAAGTTTAAAGGGACCAGAAGGTGGCATATGCCACATGCCACCACCAGGGGGAGCCACTGTGGCCACACTAATTGGGAGGCCCCAGCAGGAAAGGCCAAAGTTGTCAGTTATCCTACCGGGGGGCGGGAGGCAGCCTGGCTGGGGTCTTGGCCCCCGGCTCACATCTGGCCAGTGCAGACCCCAACCCTAGGGCCTGTTCCTCTGGAGTCCCTGGGGCTGCAGACATCACACCTTCCAGGGTACCCAATGAGGTGGTCGTGGGACGACCCTGAGGTAAGCAGGAGACCGACCCAGGTTAAGCAGCTCGCCCTTCAACCCAGAACTCCAGGGTCCTTCCCCATGTCTTGGTGGCCTGTCGTGGCTCAGTCGCTGACCACCATGGCCACCCACCATGCAGCCCAACGGGCATATCCATCCTCCTTGCAAACTGAGGATTTTGGCCCACTACCCCAGGAAACATAGCTGGGCTTGAGCTCAAGACCCTCCCCCTCCCATCTTCACCCCCTCCTCAAGTCTAAAGAGAAATGAAACACAGAAAAAACAGGCTTGAGACAGCTTTGTTAGAACAACTCAGCAAAATAAAATTCCGGTTTATTGTTGGACAACATTGTTTCACACATACATCAAACAGGCCAAAAAAAATAAACAGCAACTTCATAGACAAAAAAGGAAAAAAAAGAAACCTTTTATCTTTGGCCTTTTTAACCATCTCATACAAACCAACTACTTATAGTACAGCTAAGTACATACACAAAAAAAGTTACTGGAATGCTCGGAATAAGATTGTTTTTTTGTTGTTGTTTTTGCTTTTTTTACAAGGTTTTTTTTCTCCTTTGAGATTATAATGAACATGGTCACACCACAAGTAAAGTCAGAAGTAGGACAGAGAACGCTCCGAAGGCTGGTTTGGTCATCCGAGATCATTAAAAATGGCTGACCCCTAACAATATGTACAAAAATATAAAATGTAAATAAAAAATACAAACAAATTTTCCTTTTTAAAGTACTTTTAAGAAAAAAAGCAGGGCCTTGGAAGTTTTGGTTCTTTTTTCCTCCCCTGTTGCAAATTCACGTTGTGGTTTTGGTTGGGTGGCGGAGAGCGTGTGTCATCTGCGGGTGGCGCTGCCCGCGTGGGGCGGGCGGGCGGGACTCTCTACTCGAAGGTGACCACGTTTAGATTCTGAGACGGGAAGTGGAGGGTGAATAGGTCACGGTGGCCTTTTTTTGTTTTGTTAAGTTTAACTTTTCCTTTTTTGCTGTCTAGTCATCCTCGTCGGTCTTCTGCTTCTTGGCGTCGACATCGTCATCCTGGGCAGAGAAAGACAGTCAAGGCCCCTGCGGCGCCCCCACCGCTTGGCATAGCCAAGCAGGGGCCGGGCACTGGCCCCTCCAGAGGCTTCCAGAGCTCTGGGAAGGCAGGCCTAGGTTCCTTCCTATTCCTGCTCAAGACAAGGGAGCCTGCCTTTCAGGACCACTCACCACCCCAGACTCCAATCGGCGGCCCCTCGGGCGGTAACGCCTTAGCCCCCAAGCTACACCCAAGCCAGGACCCACCTCATCATCTTCAGCTGCCCGTTTGCCCGTAGCTGCCTCAGCCTCCTCATCTTCGTCTCCATCCTCTTCCTCACCTGCAGAACCAAACCCCAGGGTAAACCATGCTGCCTCCTCAACTAAGGGAAGAATCTTGGTACCCTGCCCACCCAGCGACAGCCAGAACTTGGCGGGGGGAGAGACACGCAACACCACAGCGCCTCAGGGGATCTGCCAGGAACAGAATCGCCAGGACAAGAGACCCCTGATCTCTGCAGCCCGACAAACCGGGCAGCCAGGGTACCACACCAGCCACACGGGCACAAGTCTTCGGAGGAAGAAAAAGGGCTCACATAGCCGGCTGCACCCCAAGAGGACAGATGAACAGATCAGTGCGCGGAAGGCACCAAAGGGAGTCAGTGTGGGTGCATAGGGCACAGCTTCGCCTCACTAGCCTACAACAAAGTCCTAACTCCACAGTACAAACCCGGCTGCAGGGGGTCCACCGGTCTCCAACCCCAGAAACCCCCAGTTCCTGCCCCTTTTCTAGACAAAGCAAGGGAAAGGTAACCCCAAAAGGGGAGATGACCAAGGCTACTCACCATCACCTTCCTCCTCCTCCTCTTCTTCCTCTCCCCCTTCTTCCTCTTCTTCATCTACCTCATTGTCAGCCTCCTGCTCCCCATTTTCCTCATTCTCCTCGACAGAAAACATAACCAGGTTGTTAATGAGAACAGGCCATCGGTCCTGCCCCATCCCTTCCCCGGGACCCCACCAGTGCGTCTACAGTCCCAGACCAGCTAAGAGAACTCATCAATTCATCTTCCTAAAGCTCCACCAGGGGACCACCATGCAGGAACTGCCCGAGGGCTCAGCCTCCTCCCCTAACCAGGATTAAACCCAAGCTGGAGTGAGAACTTCCTGGCCGGGAGCAGTTAGGGGTCATGGGGAAGGTGGACACTCACAGCGTTCCCATTAGCAGGGGCGTCTCTTCCATTCTCCGCCTCCTCCACAACTTCCTTCTTCTCCTTTAAGTCCTTCAAAAAGTAAGAGGGAACCAGTAAGTCTTTTTGAGAAACCCAGGGCTGGCAAAGAGGCCCAGGACTCAAGGCATGTATGTACCGCTGATGTGGGTGTCCTAACAGCCCCGTATTACACTTGGAAACTCTGCAAGGAAGGGCCACAGGATACCCAGGGTGTCTGTGGTCAAGGTTTCCTCCGATTTCTCAACCCTTAAGAAACACACCAAAAAGAGTCCCCTACAGTTGTTCCCACCGTCCCTTACTCATGCTTCTTAGGAAAAGAGCCACTGTGGCACCACAGCCTTAAACCCGTCTGGCTGGGCAGACGAGCCCGGGAACACTTCACTCTCACACACCCATCACAGACTGGTTTCCAACCAGAGGGAGCTCCGCCTCTCACAAATCCTCCTTGGAAGACAGCAGGTATGCGCCATAAATAAATAAGGTAATGGAGGGAGGGCCCGGGCGCTGCGGGGAGAACTCCCGTGGGCGGGTTAGCCTGGGAAGGGAATGGGAGGAAGCAAACAGGCAGAACTGGGGAGGCCGCCTTAGAGCCGAGCTTAAGCTCCAAGCCCACCGTAGCCCAGGACCTGCAAGGGCAGGTCTTTGGAAAAAACCCGAACCCACCAATCCCCTATATGTGACAGCTGTCCCAGGAGGTCCCAGACCGTTGCCGGGAAATGCACCCCAGCTTGGGTGACTCGATCCTTGTTCAGATGCGCGCGGCCCGGAGCTCCCCATCTCCCTCCCAGCTTCTCGCTGTCCGCGCGGCGGCTCTCGGCGTTCGGCCGCACCTCGAGGAGTGGACACGGTCCAAAGGGCAACGCCGTCGGGGGCGCCCCAAAGCCCCGTAACTTTTTCCACCTGGCACTGCCGAGCCGGCTGCCAACACAAACAGGCGTCGGGCCGGGCGCCGGTGCAGCTCGGCCTCCATCCAGTGAGCGGCCCCGGGGCACCTGTCGGCCCCATTACCCCCGGCCGACGGGCCGCGAACCCAGGCACCGCCCGCTCCCGCCCCCTGGCGGCCGAAGCCCCGGGGAGCGGGTGGGGGCGGGGAGAACGCGGCGCGCAGGCGCGCAGCCCCCGCCCGGCGGGCTTTGCGCGCGGACCTCGGCACGCACCGCGCGCGCGGAGCACGTGGCCCAGGGCCGCCGAGTGCGCCCCTGACCCTGGAGACCCGGGGCGTGCGGGCTGCGCTGGCCCGGCCACTGCGCGACTTGCGCGCCGGTCTTTCCGGGTCTCTCGACGCCCCCACCACAGGCCTCGACGCGTGGGCCTGCGTCTCGCATTTGGCGGGCAAAGTCCCGCGGGAGGCCGCCCCGAAGTCCACAGGGCTTTCTCAGACCGGCAGCCCGAGGCCGTCGGGGACGCGCTCCACGCGCTATTTATTCCCGGCGGGAAATTGCCTAGAAGGAAAGCGAACGCGGACGTCCGCACCGGGAAGGGCCGACCCTTCCACCCCCGACTAGTTCCCGGGCTGGGCCCAGAGGGGGCCGGGCTGAAGCCCTTGCGGAGATCCCAGTCGCCAGCTCCACTCCGCAGGGGGAGTCGCCCCTGGGAGAGAGCCAGAGGTGACGCCAGGGGCACAGAGGTTAAGGAGACGCCAAGGTGACTCGTCCCCGTCCCCGTAGGGGCACGAGAGAGGCGCGGACAAGAGCCTCAGGGTGAAAACGCCGATGTGCCTTAAAGTGCCGCGCTCCCGCTGAGGGCGGAGACGCTCGCCGCGCGGGCCGCGGAAACTACCCGGCGCGCAGGACCAGAACTGCGCCAAACGCCCAAGACCTCAAAACCGAGGGCGGTGAACCCGCAGCACCAGTCTCCCAAACACCTCTGGCGCCCGGCTTGACCCCGCAACGGGGCAGCCGCGGCCACAGCTTTTGTTCGTGTCCGCGTCGCCTCCGGAGCGGCCGCGCACACGGTGCTTCCCGGGCAGCCGCGGGGGGCGCCCATCGTCGCCGCGGCGCGCCGTTCCTTCACTTTCCGTTTCCTCCCCAACGGCGCGTGGGCTCGCCTCCTCCACAGCCAAACCCGGCACCGCTGAATTATTGAAGCTGGGCGGCTGCTCCCGGAGCACTCTCCCCGGAGGACGCCTACCCCCGCCCTCCCTGAGGGCCCCCAGGGCGGAGGAGACCTTCACACCTCCGCGGAGACAATCGACGTAGCGGCCGGCTGACCCGCTGCCCCACTCCGCCTTATCAGAGCTTAGTCCCGATAAAGCTCCTCGGACCCGCTGCAAGGCGCGAAACGAGGCAGCCCGGCTCCGAACAAAGAGCAGCGCCGCCGGCGGGCGCTCGCTGCGGAGCCGCCACTTCCCGCAGCCGACCCGCGCCTGCAACGCGCACCCCCCCCCAGCACTTCCGATTCCAAACGCGCTCGAGTTTCAAAGTTATTTCCGTGTGCCCTGCGGGCTGACGACCCCCAGCCCGGCCCCTCTCCTCCCGCCACTGTTCAGACGAGTCACAAACAAGTTTCAGGAGCTGTGCGACACCCATCACCCGAGCCCCTCAGCCCCCGCACCCGCCCTCGGGACCCCGAGGGCACCCCGGCCCACTCCTCGACGGGCATCACGTCTGCCCGCAGCGCTTCCCGCCCCCTCCCCCGCACACAAAAGAGTGGGCTGCCGGGGGGCCTAGGCCGGGGGCGAGCAGTCTCTCCACAGGAAGAAACGACAGCGAGCTTGGGGCAGCCCAGCCGTCGCGCGCCAAACACCGCTCCGGCGGCAGCCTTCGGACCCCGAAGGGGCGGGCGGCGTCCAGCCTCACCTTGGTGGTGATCTCGGAGCTGGTGTCCACGGCCGCGTCTGACATGATGGGGCACGCCGGTGATCCGATGCAGCGGATTAAAAGGAGAGCGAGAGTTCGAGGACTCTGGCGACAAAGCTGCCGGAGTCCGGGGTGGCGGAGGAGGCGCGCGGCGGAGGTGGTTGCGGCGAACGGGAAGCCGGACGCAGGAACAATGCAAAGATGGCTTTTCAGAGCAGCCAGTGGGGAACTCACGCGGCGCCAGAACCTTTAATATAGATTAGTGGGCGGCGCTCGGCCTCCTCTGCCCGAATGCTATTGGCTGAGCACAGGGAGCGGGCGCTCGCTCATTGGCTCGATTCCGAACAATGGGCAAGCGTGCTTAAAGCGGCAGTGCCTTGGTGCGTCCCGCGCTGCGCAGTCGCCGGCCGCACTGTCATTCAGGGCCTTAGTTTGCCGGGTCTCGGCGGCGCCGGCGCCGTGGGGGAGGGGCGCGCGAGCGCGCTCTGGGCGCGCGCTCCCGCAGCTGTTTTGCTGGGGCTGCTGACGCAGAAAGCCAAAGCGCGGCAAAGCTGCCCGCCCAGCCCCCCCGTCTTCCCCTCCCCGCTGCTGCTCGGAAGGAGGGGGAGGGAAGAGGAGGCGGCGACCGGCGCGCACGACGGCTGCCAGCGAGGGGGAGGGGAGGGGAGGGGAGGGGAGGGCCGGGTGCTGGGCTGCGCTCGCCCGGGGCGGTGCCCTGTGCAGTGCCCGGGGAGGTGCCCGCCCCCCGCTCCTGGGCACCTTCAACCAAGAATTGTCCCATGGCAAGTGGGCGGTAGCCCTAAGACGATCATTGAGGGCGCGAGGCCGAGACCCGCGCTCCTAGGCCGCCCCGTCTTTACGTCGTCAACATCCTCTGCCCAGCCCCAGACGCCCCAGTCTTTGAAGAGGTGACCCCTTTGCCCACCACCAGCCCCGGCGTTGGCCGCCTGAGCCACCCGACGAGCGGGCTCCGTGCCAAGCACACTCTCTGGGATTCGTGCTTCGAGGGGAGTCGTGGGCCGGTGCAGGCTCCTGCCTTCGAACAGGACAATCCCACGGGCGTCGCACCACACAGCGGTCTCCGCACCCCAGGGCATTGGACAGCGCCTGCCTCGGACCGTCACTGCCGTCGTGACAGCCTCTGGGAGCCTCCTTCCACGGCCCGGCCATCGAGTCTACCCTCTCTCACCGCCCTTAAGGGGCTGCGAGGGGCACATGAGCTTATACACTGAGGGTTTACTGGGGGAAATAATCGTCCTTTAGACCAGTTGGGCTAGTCCTTGGGGACTCCTTGAAGTTTGGGGCGCCATTTAGGGAACCACGCGGAGCCCTGAGAAGAGAACCATCAAGGCGCCACACTCAAGATGGCGTTGGGCTCGGTAAGCGTGGCGTGACGTGGCGATCAGATCACGCAGACGATCCGAAAACCGCAGGCTACACCCTCCTTATTGCAATCGCGCTTGGCTGTCGAAGTAAGAGGCCAGCCGTGTGGGAAGAAAGATTAGAATAGATGGGAAAACGTTCCAGAAAAAAAAATAAATAAACTCTCTGTGCCGCACTCAACATGGCGACAGATAGGGTTCATCCCCGTGTTGCCAGAAGGGGGCGCCCGACACGGAAGGCGGGACTCCGGAGGAACGGGCGCACACTGGCTGAGAGTGGCGGGCGAACACAAAGTTGACGCTTTGCGTCCTGCCATTGGCAGGTTCCGCTGTCTGTCTCTTGGGGCCGCCGATCTGGGAATGGAGAAAACCCGGAGTCTTAAGTCGTGGAGGAGGGACGGATGCCAAATCCAGTAGAGCTTCAAGTGAGGAACGGGAGGAGAGACTGAGTCGCCCTTCTTGTTTCTCTTAGGTCAGGGGCTCGCTGACCCCATTCCCACCTCGAGACTCCCTTTGCTGAGCTTACCACGCATCCGCCTGGCTGCCTCCTATGACCCGGGACTCCGCTGCCCCGCCGGGAGGAGGCACGGAGTGCAGGGGCGCCACCTGGGTCTGGGCCCCCTCCCCGCTTCCCCTGTCCCGCACGCGTCAGGCCCGCATCCTGGTTCACATCTGTCAGTCTGGCCGTTGGGGCTTTTCCCAAGCGACTTGTCCTCTGGGAAGAGAGAAGCCCGGGCTCCCTGTCCTTTGGCCGGGAGAAACGTAGGACAGGTGCTGGAAAGGGCGGGAGCATCGCGCCACCTCCTGCTGCCTGGCGGTCGCCATCCCGTCCCGGGTACGCGGCAGCGGAGGGGGCGTCTGCGGGTCTCCGTCCTGCCCCCAGGCACCTCAATGGCTGGAAGCGGGATTCTCGGCAGGGTGGGCGCGCGTCAGTCCAAGGGACTCGCAATAGTATCCCCAAGGACCACGCGTCCCAACTCTTTGTTCGGTCCCTTCCTCCCCCGGCCAGCTGCCTTTATTGCGGCGTGGACCTGGGGCGGTTCTTCGCCCCAGAGGAGGAAAGGGTTTGTTGTCCGCTGCCGCTGTGATCTCCTCCTTTGTGCCACAGTCTCCAAGAACTGGAGGGATTGTGCGGCATCGTAAATGAGGCAGGACAGCGCCTTCTACCTTCCTTGCATCCATTAATCTCTGGTTTACCCTAGAAGGAATTGTTCAGTCCACAAAACCCAGATGCAGCGAGAGCTTGGTCTGTGCCACATCTAAGCAATTGAGGCTTCTAACCTCCCTGGATGGTGACCTTGGGCAGTCTGTATATCCAAGCTGAAAACTGGACATGACTTCTGGATTATGGCTCAGGGACAGGGGCAGGGGCAGGGGTAGGGGCGGGGTGCGGGGGGGGGGCGGTGAGAGCGTAGGGGAGTGGTTCTGGGCAATGCTGCAGACGTTTGGGAGGAGCTGGGTGAGCGTGAATTTCCCTCGAAGAACTGCTTTGCCTGACCCTGTCCCCCTCCCCACCCCCTGTCCCCCAAGCTGTTAGCTCTGCTAGAAGCAGTAAGGAAGGTTCCTGCGCACCTGGTTCTGGAACCAGTATTTACGTTCAGCAAGCATTCACTGAGCGCTTGCTGTGTACATAGCAGGGAGTCTTTGGCTCACCCCTCAAGCATTTTCCTTTATCCTCTGCATCTTGCAAGGTAGACAGGACAATTATAGGGTTGAATCATACGAAACTGATGTTTTTGTAGGTCAAAACCAATTGAAAATCAGCGAATTTGTACGTTCAGCCTCCAATATGATATCACTTTACTTGTAACAAGTCAAAAGAGCAGACCAAGGATTATAGCAAGGAACTTGAAGTAACCAAGTGAATCAGTGACCAAGCTGGGGCTAAAATCCTAAAATGAAAGACTCTGCCTTGTTAGATGTGTCCTGGAGCAGAAGTGGCCTCCTTGGACCTCCTTGGACTCATAAGTGATGGAGTTATTTAGGCTATCAAGAGCCTCCGTTCCTCCAGGGACAGGCCACTCACATCATCTTCGCTGTTTCTGAATGGCTGTTCTTCCTGTCCTCTGTCACTTCCACTCACTGATACATCTCTGTCCTTTGCTGCTTCTGTGGCCTTTGAAACCTCCCAAGATGAGCTGGTATGCCCTGTTAGACCACATTTCCACGTGCATGTCAGAGGTGCCCTGGGCTTAGGTTAGAGCTTCTCTAAGGCAGGGGCCCCAAGTGGCCCCCAGGCAAGTTTTGTTTTTAAGGAATTTGTATAAGGACACCTCTGGGTTACCTACACATTCTCCAGTTGGGACCACAGGCCTCTCGCTGCCAGGCCTGAGTCACACTTATTTCACCTGTCTGGCCCTGTAGGCACTTATGTTTGCAACCCTTGCTCCTAAGCCATTTCCAATGTATTCCTGATTGGTTGTCTCACAAGTCTGCTTGATTCCCAAAAGACCAAAAAGGTTATAAACGCTGGTAAAGCTGCCTGGGTTCATATCCCAGTCTTGCCACATGCTAGCTGTGTGAAACTAGGCAAGTCATTTCCTCACCTCTAAAAAAAATGGAGAGGATAATAACAGTTGCCTACCTTCTGGGGTTATGGTGGGAATTGAACTGGTTAATATTCAGAAAGTGCTTAGAAGAGTATCTGGCACATCCATCCATCCAGGAAAACCATCGGTCTTCTCGGGGCCCCATTTTCCAGCTGCTTTCTGCACCTAAGTGGATAGGTTTCGGTGTCTGCAGGTCTCTGGGCAAAGGAACAATGTCTTCAGCAAATTCTTCCCATATTCAGTGGGAAATGAGGGCACCAGCCTAGCGGAGTTTCCGGAAGCCGATGATTTGGTGCCCGACATGCTCGGCAGCCCCTCTGGCCTCAGAGGAATGACAGAGTCTGGGAGGCAGCCTGAGTGGAGCAGGCCTCAAAAACTCCCGCCTTCCCGCCCTTCAGAAACCCAGGCGTTTCAGGCTGTGGTTTCCTTGCCCGGGCAGAAGGGCCTGGGGAGCTGCCAGGGGCCTTTCAACTCTCCCGCCTTGCCGAGCCCGGATGGGATTGTGTAAGAGCCACCCCCCACACGCCTGCTCCCCTGTGCAGCACGTCCGGGCCTGCCCTTTCTCCCCGGGAGCTGTGCCAGAAGGCCCTGGTACCTACACAGGTCTGGCAGCTCCTGCCAGAGGTCCAAGAGGCTCCTGCCTGGCAGGGGGAGGGTGGGGGACATCTCTTGATGTTCAGGGCCTGCCCCCAAACATGCCAAACTGGAGCTCTGGTTGGAGACTAGATAAGGAGGCTGGGGGAGGTGTGTGTGCTGTGTCCATGGCCACCGCCGCCTCCTGAGCACGCTCGCGCCATGGTGCCCGTTCTGGACTCCCGTGCACATGCCCCTCCCCCCCCCATGCTGTCTCCAGGAATCTTCCGCCTGCCCATGCCGTTTCCCAGCCCCTCTTCCCTGCATCCATCTGTGTGTGTGTGTGTGTGTGTGTGTGTGTGTGCACGCCTATTTGCATAGCTCAAGCTCCGTGGGTGTTTTGCTTAAGCTCTGGTTACCGTTCGTGAGTGCGTGGGCCCGGCATCATGCTGGCAGGTGAAGGTGCTCGTGGGGGGGGTGGTGCACGTGTGCCGGCACATCGGTCTCCCTGCCCCGTGAATGCCTGTGAGGGAGGCGCATCCAAGGAAAGGTTAAACACCTATATGTGACATGAGGAGGCATTGAACTGGACATCTCCACACCTGTCCCTTCTTGCCACCTGGCCCCACACGGGAACCCAGCAAGACAGGAGTCTCCAGTGGGTCCTAGATAAGGATCTGTGTGCCCCCTCCAGGTCAGAAGTAAGCTCGAAGTTGGGGAGAGGTAGCTTGGAATGTCTGCTTTCCTCATCTCTGTTAATCTCAAACGGGTCTCTTCCCTTCACCCCTGGCAGAGAAGCCACCTCCAGCCATGTTTACGGGGAGAGGGTGTAAGGTGTGGAGGACGCACCACCAGCCAGAATTTACTCATTCTCTCACACCAAAGTGGAGTACGGACAGAGTGACCAACTCTCCAGGTTGTTCCAGGACACGGGGCTTCTCAGTGTTACAACCAGGAAACTCCCAGGCACCCTGGGACACGCTGGTCACACTGGTTCAGTCCTTGTCCACAAGCGGGTGAGAATGGCGTTTCTGAAGAAATCTATAAGCACCGCCAAGAAGGGTCCTGTGGCCCCCGATCCCAAAACAGCCCCCCACTTGGATTCTGCTTGTCTTTGCCGTGGAGGATCCAGGGTGACGCTGGGAGCATTTGGTTTGCACATGGCAGAGCAGAAGGATTGAGGGGCTTAGCGAAGATCACAGAGCAAGCTGGCGGCGCCCGGATCAGGACCTCCCGCACCCTCCCGAGAGGGCTCTCAGCTGCCATGTGCCGGGAAGGCTGACATGCGCAGTGACAGTCACGAGCACGGGAATCTTTTTCTAGATCCAGGTGGGAGCCAGGGCCTCTAGAGCAGGGGGAGAAGTCTCAGACTCCTTTCAGAAACACTCTCTCCAGGGCACCTGGGTGGCTCAGTCAGTTGCACGTCCAACTTCCGCTCAGGTCATGATTTCACGACTTGTGGGTTCCAGCCCCGTGCCCGACTCTGTGCTGACAGCTCAGAGCCTGGAGCCTGCTTCTGGTTCTGTGTCTCCCTCTCTCTCTGCCCCTCCCTGGCTCTTGCTCAGTCTCTCTCTCTCTCTCTCTCTCAAAAAGTAAAATAAAAACATTAAAAAATTTTTTAAATACTCTCTCAAAAAGTAAAACAAAAACATTAAAAAAAAATTTTTTTAATAAAAAAAAATGTCCTCTCCACTTAGGGGAGCCTGGGTGTCTCAGTTAGTTGAGTGTCTGTCCAACTTCGGCTCAGGTTATGATCTCACAGTTTGTGAGTTCGAGCCCTACATCGGGCTCACTGCTGTCAGCACAGAGCCCACTTCGGATCCTTTGTCCCCGTCTCTCTCTGCCCCTCCCGTGCTCACACTGTCTCTCTCTCTCTCTCTCTCTCAAAAATAAATAATAAGGAAGGAAGGAAGGAAGGGAGAGAGAGGAAGAAAGAAAGAAAGAAAGAAAGAAAGAAAGAAAGAAAGAAAAGGAAAGAAAGAAAGAAAGAAAGAAAGAAAGAAAGAAAGAAAGAAAAGGAAAGAGGAAGAAAGAAAGAAAGAAAAGGAAAGAGGAAGAAAGAAAGAAATACTCCCTCCAAGAGGTTTTCTGAGAATCTCACAGGAGAGAAAAAGCATGGCTCTCACTGGGACGATTCTGCAGGAAAATCTCAAAGCAGGATGAAGCATTACCTCAAAACCCAAACCTCCCCAGGGAAGGGCAGCTGGCGTCCCTTTTCCAGGGAAATGTGAGCGCCTCGTGCCGTTAAAGCCTGAGAGGAAAGCTCGAGGTCACACACCTGAACTGCGAGCCGCCCCAGCGTCTTCCCCAGCTGGGGCACTTCTCAGTCGCTTGCCTGGGGCCAGGCCTTGCATGGCTCTCAGTGGCTTTCGCCAGATTGTGCCAGATTATGCCGTCTCTTGCCACCGAGGCACTTTAGGAGTGTTACCTCAAAAGCATCAGCCAGACACCTCCCAATCCACTTGGCTCCTGGCAGGGCCTCAGTTTTCCCACTTGCTAAACGAAGAGAACATGGCACAGCTCCCAGGGAGAAAACAGCATGGCTGCTTGTCCATGCTCCTGGGCTGTTCGCAGGGCCACAGCGCTCTGAGGGGCAAAGTCCTTGGCCAAGACGTGCTTTTGAGATCCCCAAAGTATTTATCACCTTGTGGTGATCAGTCTTGGGCCATATGTCATACGTTGGAGGTGTCCCTCAATCGAGACTTTCAGGATGATAAAATGTATTCCAGAACGTTCTTCAGGAGTCACCACTACTATAAAGGCTGAATTTGGATTCAGGGACATTCATGAAAGAATTCATGACATTCATGAAAGAGAGTCAAATGTGTTCTGAATACCTGCAGAAACAGATAAAAGGGAAATTAGAAATTGATGATTAATGTTAATGAGTGAGCCTACACGGGGGGTGCCTGGCTGGCTCAGTCAGCACAGCATACGACACTTAATCTCAGGGTTGTGAGTTCGAGCCCCACATTGGGCATGGAGCCTACTTAAAAAAAAAAAAAAGTAAATAAGTGAGCCTACATGAAATGAAACAGCTCTTAGAGCAGGGAGGGATGAGCGTTAAGAATCTTAGCTCAGAATCCCAGCTTGTAATTAGTCAAAGCTCTCAGCTTCATGGAAGGCTGTCATCTCGCCGTGGTGGGGGTTCTCCGTGTTTGCTTTCTTCAGTCCCAGCCTCTCTTCGTCTCGGGGCCACCGGTGGGAATCGGCGCACAAGGGACTGGAGGATCCACCCCTAGGCTCAACTGACACTGGTTCTGTCCCCACCCTGTTCCCATTATCTGAGCTAAAATGAGAAGGGATTTCTGGACCGGGACAGTCACGTGAGTGCCCACCTCTCTGCGTGTGCCGTGAGCTGGTGGTGGCGGGGCGGGTCTGGCTGTGACCCCGCCCGGCATGGCCCCGTGCCCTGTATGCCTGGGGACGCTTCATCAAGAAATGCCCGCTGGATTGCTCTGAATCACATGGAATTGGGCTCGACATTTCACTGAGCCCCCATGCCAGGGTGTTGACACCTGCTTCGTGCCAGAGAAGGGAAAAATTGAACCTACTTCAAGCAGTTATGGCAAAGCACCCCCGCAGATGGAGAGGACGAAAAGGAGCCTCCTTCTACAGACGGAGGCGCCGGGACCCAAAATGGGAGACTGATCTGCCAGCAGAGGGGCCCCTGGCCAGGAATAGAGCCCCCCTTGGCCCTGGGTGCCAGGGCTCCATGCCACCAGCCCTCCCTCTCACTGAATGACTGGAGCCCCGACTGACACTAGCTCTGGAAACTCAAGAGACCAGAGTGGTCAGGGGGTGCATCCTGGAGCAAGCGGGGCTCGGCAGGAGCCCCAAGTCAGGGCAGGATGTGCGGGTGAGAGCAGGAGTGAGAGTCTGGGCAGCTCCAACACGGAAGCGAGCCAGGCGAGTGCGTGAGGAGAGAATGCAGCAGGAGGGGCACCAGGAAGGGGGGCTCTTCTGAAAGCTGGCTTGCCCCGACCGAACGGAGACATTTCAAGTGTGCACTTCCACTTTGTTGCACGACTGGAACCCCGCAGACCTGCCCCGTCGGGGGCACAGTAAGGGACCATAGCCCCAACCCCAGCACGTTGCAGTAGAGAGGCCACGAGAGAGTGGTGGCCCTGCTTCCTGAACGATCTCTGGGCCAGATGTCGTTCTGAGTTCTAGACAAATCAACTGGTTCAGTCCCGTGAGGTTTGTTGTTATCCCTGCCTTCCGAAAGGGGAAACTGAGGCACAGAGCAGGCAGGTGCGGCCCAAAGTCAGTGGCGGAGCTGGGATTTGAAACCAGGCAGCCTGGCTCCAGAGCCCCCCAGCTCTCACGGGGAAAAGTCCCTGGTCCTAAGCAGCCCTACCACCACCAGGCTCTGCCCACCCCGCCTCTTCAAACGTCAGGGACAGGATCTTGGGGTTTCCTCTGTTGATCGCTAAGGAGTTTATTTTTACCCACTAAGGCTCTCATCCCCCAGCAGGTGTCTCTCAGGTTGCAGGAGATGAAGAGAAGTCTTCCTCAGATTGGTGATTTCTGGTTGTGAGGCAAGATTTTTTCCAGTGGGACCCAGAGACCTGGGTGAAAGGGCACTCTGCAACTGTTTGTCACCAAGGGCTGATGAGAAAATCAGCCTCCTGAAAAGGAACTGTTCCCAGGATGTTCCATTGAATTTTTTCATGGCATCAGTAGACAACTGGTAACATCTGCCTTAGACATTCTACGGGCTGCTGCTCACCACAGCCTGGCCCTGGGCTCTGAATGTACAACATTGCACAGTGTTCCTTTTATAGCGACCCTCGGGATAAATTTCTCTCTGGCATCAGCACTAGCAGGACAGTGTGACCTGCTGGTTAGGAGTGCAAACCCCAGGTGTCCCCTTCATGTCCCCCTAGGAGTGTGGAGGGGAGGAACCCATTGGATCAGGGCTCCCCGCCTACCTCTGTGACTTGGTGTGGGTCCTGAGGCAAGATTTGCCCCCCCCCCAGTTCTCAGTTTTCTCACCTGTAAAATGGGACTCAGTAACAACGTCCTAAGACTTCTCTTGAATAGGATGTTTCATTTTGTCGTTATAGATCCTCCTTATCTTGTACCAAATCCCATTTCCCTCTCTGACTGGGCTGTGGGAAGCACAGCAACCATCTTGAGGGCACTTCTGAGTTCCAGAACATACCCTGAGGTTAATAGGAGGAACCCAATGCCTGGCTTCCTCATAGACTCTGCCTTATTTCCTTAGCCTAGCTTCTTCAATGATTCTTTTTCTGTTGGCCTCTAGGTATTTCAATATACGTTAGAGCTGAGGCCTAAATTAATTAAAGTGGTAACTGGGGTGCCTGGTGGCTCAGGTGGTTAAACATTGGACTCATGATTTTGGCTCAGGTCATGATCTCACGATTCCTGGCTTCGGGCACCACGTCAGGCTTTGTGCTGACAGTGCAGAGCCTGATTGGGATTCTCTCTCTCTCCCTCTCTCTCTGCCCCTCGTCTGCATGTGTGCATGCACATGTGCTCTCTCTCTCTCAAAATAAATAAATAAACTTAAAAAATAATAAAGTGGTAATTAAACAAGCTGGAGCCCTTTATACCTAAAGCACTTCCACACTGGTTGTGCCATTTAAGCCTCACCTCAAGCCAGGTGGTTGCCCCATTTTACAGGAGAAGAAATGGAGGCCCCCAAAGGGTGCTGATGGGGTAGAGACAGGTCCGCCCCCTCTGCCCCGACTGCCAGTACTGGCCTCCCTTCGCCCTTGCTCTGGCCCCTTCCCAGCGTCCCTGCCCCATTGTGGTTTGGTGACTCTGCCCCTCCCTGACACTTTACTTCCGTCCCACCTTCCATTTCCCATTACCATTCTCTTGTCTTTTGGGGACTTTCCAAGAGATGGTAAAGTTCAGCACATGATTTGAGGAGGAGTGAAAAATCAGCCTCTCCATGACCCTCTTCATGGCATTTACATCGAATAATTCAGATTTGGCTCTCTCCTCAAGTGACAGGAATGTGTCCCCCAAGTGCTGCCACGCTTCTCAGCCTTAAGGAGATGTGGCCCCAAACACTCCCAGAAACGAGCCTCGGGATCTCGGAACAGGGGGGCACGGACAGCCTCCCTGCTATTTCCTGGGACAGTCAACCTAGATGTTCCATGGCTGTGCCTGGGCTGGTCCCTCAGAGAAACCAAAGGCAGGCTGGGAAGAGCTACCACCCAGCCCAGCACACCCCCTCACTCCCTGGATGGCCTTGGGGAAAGCCCAGGACCCCGAGGGGCTCACAAACGCCCAGCGAAATATGGACAAGACCCTCTCGATGACCCCAGCTGTCCTCGAAGGCTCAGAGCCCCTGAGGCACAAGATGTGCCCGCCTGGGGGCTAGGAGCTGAGCTGGGGTCAAGGTGGAGAGAGCTGAACCACTCTGCAGGGTACGGGGGCACCTGAGCTCTTCGAGGACACTGGGCAGCAATTGTTTTGCTCACATCTCAGTGACAGAGCAAGCCACGACTTCGAACATACTGGTAATTTTTATTATCATTACTTGATGGTAATTTCCGTGCACAAAGCTCCGTGATTGCTGCCTTTCAAGAAACCATGGCAGTGTGGTTGGTGGTATTAGTTCTGAGGTCACCCAGCTCTGCCCTGAAGGCACTGATCCCTGCCCTCTGGTCCCCCTCCTGGGGAGGGGGGGGGCACTAGGTCTTTATCTGTTCCCAGCAGCCACACCCGTGTTCGTAAGTCATCCTGGAGACAGGCCTGCCTGCTACCTCCTTGCTGCTGGAGGTCAGGGGACAGGGCTGGCAGAGGGCTCAGCAGGAAAGGCTGGGAAAGAGCCAAGTGTTGCAGCCCGAAACCCCGGAAATAGGGTCAGGAAGCCCCAGCCCTGCTGGCTCACGTGTGGGCTCTGGGTAGCCAAGGTAGGCTGCCTTGTCTATCCAGACGGAAGCCCGAGTGGGAGGGGCAGCTGGCCTGGAAACCGTCAGCAGACAAGGCAGGCCAGCAGCGGCCACACCCGGCCTCGGCCCAGCTTCCCTCTTCTCTGCGACACGCCCCCTTCCAGATTACGGGTGTGCACGTGTGTTGTAAGTACAACCATGAACACAGCCCCACGTCGGGTGACATGTTTCATGAGTGCAGGCCAGACACGTGTGTTCGCGCACGTGCAGACATGAGCACGTGCCTGGGACGTCAGCGGTCACGTAAGCCCCCTTCCCACGGAGGGACTGGGGCACGAAGCCAGACCCTGCAGGTGCATGGGTGTTTGCTTCATCCTCCTTTGGACTCTTCTGTATTTTTCTAACCTTCCCAACTGTAAGCATACACACACACACACACACACACACACACACACACACACAGGCTCCCTGTCCTGCTCACCACCCAATAGGAGAGGCAGGCACAGTCGGGAAGGTCCTGGGGCCAGAGCAGAGGACACCAGAGGAGACAGCACATGAGCTTTGCCTGAGCAGTTATGGAGGGCTTCCCAGAGGAAGTATCCTCCAACGGGGACTCCTCCAAAGATGATGAGCGGTGCTGCTCTGGGTAGATCTGGACCTTTCCTTCTGAGGGCTGGCCCTGACACATCTACTTCCCCGGGGCAGAGCCACAGAGCCACCCCTCTGTGGCTCCTTGCTGTGCTGCCTTCATCTCCCATCCTCACCTCACTGCACCTCCACGACAGGACCATGTCCTGGACAGGTCCCTCAGTTTTCTGAACAAACAAAATAAGCAAATCAAACAAACAGCTAATAATGCAGCTTATCTGCATGATAATGGAACTTCAGTTCCAGTGGAGACATTTCATTCCAATGAGTGAGAATTCTCTGGAAGATTCTGAGTCACCTAAGTCTAAAAACAGAAAGGGAGGGGGCAAATGGCTGGCTCAGTCAGTAGAGCACGCAACACTTGATCTCGGGGTCGTGAGTTCAAGTCCCATGGTGGGCGTAGAGCCTACTTTTAAAAAATAAATTGGGACACCTGGGTGGCTCAGTCAGTTAAGCATCTGACTTTGGCTCAGATCATGATCTCACGGTTTGTGGGTTGGAGCCCCACATCGGCCTCTGCACAGACAGCTCAGAGCCTGGAGCCTGCTTCAGATTCTGTGTCTCCCTCTCTCTCTGCCCCTCCCCCGCTCACAGTGTCTGTGTCTGTCTCAAAAATAAATAAAACACTAAAAAATAAATAAAATAAATAAATTAGTGGGGCACCTGGGTAGTTCAGCCAGTTAAGTGTCTGACTTTGGCTCAGGTCATGATCTCACGGTTTGTGGGTTCAAGCCCCACGTCAGGCTCTGTGCTGACAGCTCAGAGCCTGGAGCCTGCTTCAGATTCTGTCGCCCTCTCTCTGCCCCACGCCCGCGGGCACTATGTCTCTCTCCATCTCTCAAAAATGAATAAATGTTTAAAAAAATGTTTTTAATAAATTAAAATAAAAACAGAAAGATTATGGAAATAACCTAGTTCCACATCACATCCTGGGAGACATGATCCCTCCATAAGCCTCCTTCGGGATCACCTTGTCTCAACCTGAACAGCCACACACACAGATGAGCACACAATCCTGCACAGACACCCGTGTGCCCAGCCTGCCTTGGAAATGCCCACCTTGCCCATTGGCCATCAGACCCCTTGCCTCCTGCCCGCTCCTACCCTGTGCCTCACTCTCCCGCCTGGAACTGGGGAGACAGTAGTCTAGGGACCAGCAGGCTCCACAGGCTGGGGAGAGGTGAGCTCTGCCTCCTCCTTCCTGTGTGGTCTTAGAGAAATCTATTAACTTCTCTGGGCCTCTAAGTTTCTTTTTGTAAAGGTGGGAAGAGGATGGGGGAAAAGTTAGTTTGTAAACTGTGAACAGCTCTGCAGATGCTATTTATTACGATGAAACCATTTGGGAGCAATTACAGAGCAACCATCAAGGATTATAGAACAATACAGGGGAAATGGCACACATATGTGCCAGGGAGGCCCCCCAGGAAGAGCACTTTGAGCGGAGTCCTCTCGTGGCTGCCATTTGGGTGGTATCTCTATGCCCTGTTTTCTTTGCACAAGATAAAACGCCTCTAATCCTCAAAGCTAGCCTGGGGGAGGGGGATCAGCCCAACATGACTATGAGGACCTGTTGGCTCAGAGACTTGATCGCACGGCTTAGAGACAACAGGCCAGGGCTGGAATTTGCATCTTCTGGCCACAGAATGTAGGTGCTTTCCACTCTGTAGGGGCAGTAGGACAGTTTTCAAGCCAGAGATCTGAGAAGATGTGAGTCACATGAGTTGATGAAGAGAAGTCACCATTTGCTGTGGGGAAGGGCATTCATTCATTCATTCATTCATCAACACCTGTTTCTAAACATGCATTTCTTGTTGAGTAAATGAAAATGAGGGGTGGGATGTCATTGAAGGGATGCCTGTGGGCTCCTAAGGGCTTTTGTGGTAGAGAGCAAGGTGGTATCTTCCTCATCCAGTTAGACCTAAAGCCAAGACCCAGCCTGAGGCTGGCAGGGACCGGCCTCAGGCAGTTACTAGGAACTTCTAAGGCATGGGCAGCGCTTCTGTTTTTCATCAAGACTGGTTAAGTGAATCCCAGGGCTTCAGTTGAGGGGGCAGGAAGGCAAAGAGGGAGAGGGAAAGGATGAGGGGGACTCCCTTGGGTCACTCGAGGGGCCCAGGGGATGAAGGGAATGGGAGACAGAGCCTGGCAGGGTGGCCAGGTTGGCGGAAGCGGGGCCGGGCACAGATCCAGGGCCACCGGGCCTGCATGAAGGAGGGGCAGGGGGATGGAAGCCGTGCCACTGGAGGGAGCAGGGAGCAGCCTGATTAATAGGATGATACAGGCAGATGGACGGGCAGCCGGGGCTGCTCTGGGCACCAGCCTCCCGCTCCCCGGCCGCCAGCCAGGCCAGTGGTCTGGGGGCAGGGACACTGCTGGCCTCTGGAGGGGGTGAGGCTATGGTGAATGAATCACTGGCCAGTGCCAGGAGCCTGCAGGCCTCAGCACTCGTTCCCCGAGGACTAGCTAATTCACTTGGAGTGAGGCCGGGCTGCTAATGACAAGAGAAGCTTGCCTGGGCCCTGCTGAGCCCCAGGCACAGCTCACCACTAAGCAAGGGGCCGAGTGGCAGGAGATAGGAGGGCCCACCCCGGCACAGGCTCAGCCAGGGCTCCCCACCTGCCTTCAGAAGGGGCAGCAGTGCCTCGAGGGATGGGGAGACCCCCACCCCGGACCAGCCTGGGGCGAAGAGGAGGTGCAGATGCCCACTCCTGAGCTCTGCAGAGCCTGGTTATGGTGGGACAGCTAAGAATTGGGTATGGAAGAGTGGACAGGGAGGACTAGCCTAATCCTCCTGTCCTGGGAGAAGGAGGAGGAGGAACCTCGTTCAGCCCAGGCCCATGGCCAGGTTGAGAGCTTGGCCCCACCAGGAATAGACATTCAAGTCCCTGAGAAACAAACCACTTGGAAAACAAGGCCTGGCATCTTGCCAGGTGCTCCCTGATGCCTGCTATTTGCTGATGGCATAGGTGTGCCATTCCCAGGCTGACCCCTATCGTGCTCATGCCCCCGGGTTTAGTGAGCACATACTGTGCGACTCTCTGCTGGGGTCCAGACACCGTCTCAGCCTGGAAAGGGCTCAGCACACAGTAATCACAAGGGAATAACACCCGACTTCCATGTGCCAGGTGCCTGGCCCCAAACCAGGTCTCTGCATGTGCTACCTTGTTTGTCCTTGCATACACCTGAGGGCAGCAACCGTTAAGGATGCCCATTTTACAGATGAGAAAACTGAGGCTCAGAAGGGTGGATCACTGGCTCAAGGCTTTTAACTTGTAGGCAGCAGAGGCAGATCTCCAATGATTCCCAGGCATAGCCTCTGCTTAGCATAGGACTCTGGGTTTCAGGGTTGGGGGTCGGGAAAACCTCAGGCTTTGATTTCTTGAGGAATCAGAGGGTTCCCCAGTGGCTTGACGGGGCCGGAAGAGCTGGGCACTGGTGAGAGGGGAGGACTCTCCATTTCAGTGTTCAGGGTTCTCCTCCCAGGAGACAACACGTTAACAAACTCTTGGACAGAAAATGGGGAAGGGAGAAGGGCTGCAAGCCCGTGAGAGCCCTGGGGGCTGCACGGTCCTGCCTGATGCGTCCTGGGCAGTGGGCTGGCTCTCCCTCCTTGTGGCTGCCATCCCTGTGCTGGCACTGGCCTTCAGTGTCAGCCATCTCACTGCCCTGTGGCCCCCAAGCTCATCCCCTGGGCCAAGACGAGTGAGACCAAGCAGGGCCCAGAGGACTCTGTGATTAAGTGACCCCCAGGCGCGGTGGCCTCCTCCCAGGCCGGGGAACAAAGGGGACCCGGTTTGGGAAGGTGGGTGGTGACCACATGCTCCCCCTCCCGCCGGGACTGGGCCTGGAGGGAAGGGGCCTCGGGCGCCCTCTGCTGGCCTGGTGTCTCCAGGAGGAAGGAGGTGGCAACGGTGGCCGAGACCAGTAGCTCCTCCTCCGGAACCTGAGACCTGGCTGAGTGTGCTACCTGTGTGTGCAAGTACGTGTCTGTGAGCGTGTCTATGGGTGCCTGTGCGAGGCGAGCATGTGTGTGTGTATGTGTGTGCGCCTGTGTGTGCATATCTGTGTCTGCGTGAGCACCTATCGATGTGCGTGTTGGTACGTGTGCACATCGGTGCTTGTATTTGTGTGGATGTGTGTGAGTGAGCCGTGCCTGCCGGCGTGTGCACGTGTCTGTGTGAACGCACATGTCCGCCTGGGCCCTGGTGTGTGGAGTGTGAATGGAGCCCGGCCTTGGCTTGTAGCGGTTGCCAGGTTTGCGTTTGTTCTGCGGAAAGCACCCTGGTCAGGTGGTCCCTGGAGTGGACAGCTCACGTGGGCATCAGTGGGAGGCCGGGAGGGGCAGAGTGGGCCCCTGGCCACCCTGATGTTTGCTCTGTGCCTGTGAGGAGGAAGAGAGGAAGATATCGAGCCGGGTTCCGTCCCTAAGGAGCTCACACGCGAACAGTTCTATCTCGCATGATGAATGGCAACCACACGCACACGGGCCGGCCTGTAAAGGTCTCTCTCGGTCTGGAGCAATCCCGAAGCGGATCATGGAGGAGGCAAGCCTGAGCAGAGGCCTCAGGGCACAGAGAGCAGAGAATCAGAGCGGGAAGTGAGAGCACACCAAACAAGCAAAAAGTCCACTCGGAGTCCGGTGGTGAAGAGCTGGGCCAGAGAGGGGGCCAGGCGCAGGGGCCCCCTTTCTGCCTGGTGGGGCGGGGTGCATCCCTGAAGAAGTCTGGCCAGGGGAACAAAAACACTGCGGGGCTTCGGGGTGGATGGAGGGCCCTCTGCCTCCTGCCAGCACCTGGGAAGGAAGGCCCGTGGTTTCTTCCCTCTGAGGGTGTGTAGGCACTGAGTCAGTTCTGCTTTGCTGCACAGAAGTACCTCAGGACGGGGTGCCTGGGCGGCTCGGTCAGTTAAGTGCCCGACTTTGGCTCAGGTCATGACCTCACGGTTCCGAGTCTGAGCCCTACAACAGGCTCTGTGCTGACAATTCAGAGTCTGCTTGAATCCTTTGTCTCCCTCTCTGTCTGCCCCTCTCCCAGTCATGCTCTCTCACTCCAAAAGAAATAAACATTAAAAAAAAAAAAAAGTACCTCAGGACAAGGATGCCCAGGGCACGCACACTGACCACAGATGCTCAGATGCGGTGCCCTGGAGCCCCGTGGAGGCCCGGGTGCCGCCGAGATCATCCTGCCTCCCCTCCAAGGCCCAGCGATGCCCATGCTGCACCAGCTGCGGTGGCCTCTGGGCGCCTCTTTTGCCATCAATGCCTCCTCTGTGGCCTGGGCCTGGGAGGGTAGGCTGGGTAAGGCCTTGGGCCTCAGCCAGCCCGGTCCCCTCTCAGGGTGGCACCAGGCTGGCCCGTTCGGCACTGGCCTCAGGGTCTTAAGTGGGCATTCTCCATCCTGAAGCCCCCTCCCGAGGCTGGTCCTATAGCTCATGAAATCAAGCTGAAGGAAAATCTCCCTGAACACACACTTATGCGGGCTCAAGACAATGGGCACGTGTGCACACATGCCTGTGTATGGGAGAAACGCAGCTTTATTTTTCTACACTCCAATGGCCTTTAAAAAAAAAAGTTTATTTATTTTGAGAGAGAGAGAGAGAAAGAGAGCGAGCAAGTGAGCAGGAGCGGGGAAGGGGCAGAGAGAGAAGGAGAGAGAGGGTCCCAAGCAGGCTCCACGCTGTCAGCACAGAGCCGGACGTGGGGCTAAATCCCACGAACGGTGAAATCATGACCTGAGCCAAAATGAAGAGCCCACCGCTTAACCAACTCAGCCACCCAGGGGTCCCTCCAATGGCCCTTTTTATGTCAAGCTCCATTCACTGCGTACAACCTTGTGGGGTGCTGCCTTCTTGCCTGCACCCTGCCTTTTCCTACGTGGCACTCAGGCCTTGTATGGGAGCCCTGGAGCCCCTCAAAGGGGTTTGTCTCTGCAGGCCACTGCTCCAACAGCCTCCTTCTTGCCCACCCACGTGCCAGCTCAGGCTGAGCTTGGGCTCAGGGACACATCTTGTGTTTCTGGACCCCAGCTGCACAGCCATTGCTGTGCAGGACCCCCCTCGGGAGCCCACCAACATTCTCACTGTATACACCACTGCTGCCCCCGCTCACCGGGAAGGGAAGTGCACAACAGTGAACGCCTCGGACCACACGGAGGCTGCCCTGTGACTCAGGAGCCTGAGCCCCCGTTCAAACCACTCTTTTTCTGGGGCGCCTGGGTGGCTCAGTCGGTTAAGAGTCCGACTTCAGCTCAGGTCGCGATCTCGCGGTCTGTGAGTTCGAGCCCCGCGTCAGGCTCTGGGCTGATGGCTCAGAGCCTGGAGCCTGCTTCCCATTCTGTGTCCCCCTCTCTCTCTGCCCCTCCCCTGTTCATGCTCTGTCTCTCTCTGTCTCAAAAATAAATAAACGTAAAAACCACTCTTTTCCCCACTAGTGACGATAGCGCACTTTTCAGGAGAGTTCCTGCGTGCATCACATCATCCAACCCTCCCAGCAGACCCACAGGGAACTCTCGTGTTGCCCTCAAATTACAGTTGAGGGAGCTGAGCCCAGAGAGGCTCGAGGTCGAGGTTGGAACCCAGATCTGTGTGACCCCGGGACCCCTGGTGTTATCCCCACAACAGGCCACTGCTGTCCCGCATCCAAACACACCTCACTGCCTCTCCGTGGACTGTGGCCGTGGGCTCGCCACTGCCCTTGTTCTCCACTCCATCTTATTCCTTGCTCAGCCTCTTCCGTGGCTCCCATACATTTCAGATAAATTCCTGTCACCTTGGCGTTCAAGGCCCGTCTGTCACCGGACCACATACTTCCTCCTCACTGTGAACCTCTACTCCTGGGCCCCTCTCATTCTGCACCCCTTTGCTCAGCTCTCCTGCTTCCTTGGACCGCCCTCTCTTCCTTCCCACCGTACTCAGTCCCATTCGGGCCTTGGGAGAGGGAGAGATAGGCTGCTGAAAGTGAAAGGGACAGTCTCCCCACCACCATGCTCTGGCCCAGAGCTTATGGCCCTACTGCTGAGGTTTCCTCCCTGCTGCTCCCTGCAAAGCTCAGCCCCAGGCTGCTTGGGGACCAGCCCACAGAAGCCCCAGGCTCTGAGATGTGCAGTTTGCCATGGCCCTGCCTCTGTCCTTGGAGCCTGTGTCGTAGGCAGGCTGACCCTCTTCTGGAGCAGGTGTTGGCAGGGAGCTCAAACATCAAGGGAAAAGAGGAGGCAGCAGGCGGAGGGGAGCGCACGAGAGCTGCCATCCCCTCCTGGCGCTGCCTCTCCCTGCCCCTGGGGGCGGTTGCTAGGCTGGCACACGGCAGCAGCAGGAGCACACACTCCTGTACGGGCACAGCCTGTCAGCTGCACCCACAGCCCACATGGCAGGAGCGGCCGCGGCCATGGGCAACTCTCTGCCCAGGGAAGATGCCAACAGGCCAGCCAGACCCTGGGGGCGGGGGGGGGGGGCGGGCATGGGCACAGACAGAACATGGCCCTGGGGCCACAGGAGAGGAACCTCTTCCACAAAGGCCCAGGAGTGGGTGACCAAACGGTGGCAGGGGTTCCACTCCAGACACCCGGGGTCCTGTCTGGTCTTCCTTGTTTATATGCATCCTCTCTGATGGGCCACCCAGGGCTCTTCCTGGCATAACTGGAGGCCAAGGGGCCCGAGGGGAGCCTCTTGGCTTTCCCCCACAGCCTCTGTCTGCTGCTCTGCCCTGTGGGGTAGGCCCCAGGGCCGGAGGACTCTTCCAGGCCTCACGTTTGGGAGGTTCCTCTCTTCTCCAGAGTTCCAGGCACTCAGAGCTACTCCAAGGGCCTTCATGTTGACTAGACGCTCAGAGACTGATAGTCTGGGCCAGCTCCAAGTCCTCGGACGCCCTTGGGCTCTATTAGGCTCCGGCCTTTCCTGCGGGCTTCCCTGGGGCTGCTGTCAGGATGTGTGTGGCCTGAGGGGGAGGATTTGAGCCTTGGGCTGAAGGGGCCGGATGACCAAGACTGGGTCCTTCCTGCCCTCCCCTGTTGCAGTCCCAGGAGCAGATGTACAGCTGGGTGTGAGCGGTGAAGGCACAGGGTGGGGGGTGGCGGAGGGAGGGGCACAATGATTCTGGGCAGACTCTTCAGCTGGCAGAGGCTCCTGCCAAGACATTTCTCCGCCCCGCCCCCCGCCCCTCCACTCATTATCAACTTGGGGTTTGTGTGCAAACAGCAGCTGGTCTCTTTTGTCAGCCTCCCCTCCCCCCTGCCCCTTCCCTCCTCCCCAGTGCCTCCCAAATGGCTTTCCCATCTCAGGCACTGCCTCTCCCTCCAGGTGATTTAGAAGCTGGGGCTCTGGGGGGTACCTGGGAGGGGAGGCAGCCCCTGGCCAGTCTTGGCCCTGGTCCTGAGTTCTCCTCTAGCCCCTCAAAGAGGCAATATTAAACTCATCTGGGTCGTGACACGAGCGCCAGAAAGGATGAGTGACAGAGCAAAGTCACAAAGTGGGCAAGTGCAGAGCCAGGACCCAGACCCAGGTATGCCTGTTTGCAGAGCCTGTTTGCTGAGCCAGTCTACCCCCTAGACCTAAGTGTCCTACTGTGCCTGGCACCGCTTCGATTGGGGAGCACTGGGAATGTGGACCCACTCCCAACTTTCTAACTTGTGTCAAGGGCTTCAACTGAAGTAATTCTGTGTAGGGGCGCCTGGGTGGCTCAGTCGGATAAGCATCCGACTTCGGCTCAGGTCATGGTCTCACAGTCCGTGAGTTTGAGCCCCACATCGGGCTCTGTGCTAACGGCTCAGAGCCTGGAGCCTGCTTCAGATTCTGTGTCTCCCTCTCTCTGACCCTCCCCCATTCATGCTCTGTCTCTCTCTGTCTCAAAAATAAATGAAGTAATTCTGTGCACCTGGGGCAGAGATGCGGAGGCAGCAGGAGTTGGGAGTTACAGCCAGGAGTTGGGACTAGGTGCTGAGGACAATGGGGGAAGGAACTTTGCCAGCAGCAGGCCCCGCAGACTGTGGAGGCAGAGAACAAGCAAAAAGTAGAAGAGCTCGGGTCAAGGTACTGGCCCTAGGGCAACAGGGCAGCCAGATCTGGAAGTGCAGACTTGGTCACAGTAGATGGTGTGCAAGAGGGGTGGGGATGACACCCAAGTCTCTGGCGTGGGCAATGGTGATACAGATCTAGGAGCAGGTGTGGCAGGGTTAGGACCTTGAGTTTGAGACAAACTAGGTTTGAGATGCTTGAGGGGTATCCAGGTGGAGGTTTCCAGGGGAGCCAGCAGACTGGTTGTGGCAGGGCAGGTGCAGGTCTGTGGGTGGATGAGCTCACAGAAGATGGAGGGAATAGGGGTGGCTGGCTGGCTCAGTTGGTAGAACATGCCACTCTTGATCTCCAGGTTGTGAGTTCAAGCCCCACATTGGGCTTGGAGCCTATTTAATTTTTAAAAAAGAAGGAGGAGGAGGAGAAGGAGAAGAAGGAGAAGGAGAAGAAGGAGGAGAAGAAGGAGAAGGAGAAGGGGCAGGGGAAGGGGAAGAAGATGATGATGATGACGGGGGGGGGGGGTGGAGGGAATAAGGGGAGAAGGCAGTTGAGGACGGAGTCCTGAATAGAAGGCTCAGAGGTCAAGGGAGGGCACTGTGAGGAGGGGCAGCAGGGGAGGGGGGGGGGCAAGAGGAATACCCACTGGATTTGGGAACTTGTAAGTGCCAGGAGCTCTGGGAGGGCAAGTCCATGGTACGGCAGGGACTGTGGCCTGAGCGGGTGCCAGGGCTCCTTACCAGGTGTGCACTCTATTTTTCAAAGATTTTAGTACTTTTATCCTTACAACAGGCTTGAAATAACAAGCCTCAGTCTCAAGTGGAACCAACATTATTAGGCCTGACGGTGCTGTGTGACTCTGGAAGTATTTAGGATGACAGCTTGTTGCTGTCCCTTGAGTAGACATGCACGGAGCACCACGCTCTGCCAAGCGCTGGGGTTACTGAGTCTGAGTCCCTTGGAGCGTCGCTGTTGCAGATGCCACAAACCCAGACCAGAGGGGACCACGTGCTGGATGGGGGGGGGGGGACACCGGAGGCACCGGCGACTCCCAGGAGCGCCACAGAGAACGTAACCCCCGAGATAAACCTGAAAAGAAGGCTCCGAGCTCATCAGGTGGATGTATCTGAGGCAGCAAGCAGGCAGGTGGGCCGAGCAAAAGTAAAGACGCGTGAGAGTATGAGGAAAACCAGGGCCCAGAAAGGAAAGGTGCAGCATGGGCTGGACCGCTGCCCAGGTCCTGGTGCTCACTCGTTGCCCCTGCCCACGGTCAAAGTTCAGCCTCTCCAAAGAGCTTTACTGGGGCTTTGGTCAGGGCCTCTGGGGTCCCTGGGGCACACGAGTGTGCAAGGACACCGGCAGGCCTGTGCCTGGCGGCTGGGCGCGGAGTGTCCCAGGGACCGGGGGTGGGGGGGGGGGCGCTGCACAGACGCGCGCGCACACACCGAGCACACGGGCGCATGCACACAGCCCGGTCCGCGCGGGCCGGAAGTCGCAGGGCTGGAGGCCTGGAGCCGGGCGGCGGGGGCCGCGCCGGGGGCCGCCGGGGAGAGCGGGAACAAAGGACGCGGCGGGGCGGGGGCGGCCAGGCCGGGCCGTGATTGGTGACTGGGGGTGGGGGGGGCGGAAAACTGTCCCGGCCCGGCGGTGATTGGCCGCGGCCCCAGCGGGCCCCTCGCACCCGCCCCTCCCCTCGCGGCCGAAACCGGAGCCCCGTTCGGCCGCCCGGGACCCGCCCCGCGCCCCCGCCATCTGCGCCGGGGGGCGGGGCACAGGCCGGAGTCGGATTCCCGCCCAGCCCCCATAGGCTGGCACTCCGCGCAGCCCGACAACCTGTGCACCCACTGCCCTCAGCCCCGCCCCCGGCCCAGCCGCGCGCGGGTCCCCAAGGGTCCAGGCAGAGGGGCCTCGCCCGCACGCCCCGCGGGGAGGCCGGAAGGGCACGGTTCCCCGGCCCTGGAGGGCCAGGTTGCCCACCTAGAAAGGCGGTAGGGCCCAGGAAGCCGCCCGTTGCGGGAGCCTGGCCCGGGCCTCGTGGCTAGCCTGGGAGAGGGGTCAGAGAACAGGAGACACTCAGAGAGGACTGGCCAGGGGTGAAAGGAGTGGAGGAGGGCGCGGGCTGGAGGACGGCCCAGAAAAGGGGTGGTTGGATGACCTGAGGCCCGGGCTACCCAAACCTGGCAGCTTCGGGAGTCACTGGGGCTGATGGCGGCGCCAGAATACCAGACAGGGTCCTGGCAGGGCTTGGGGTAGGAGAGGAAGTTAATTGAGTTCACTGCCAGCCAGGCCACGCTTCGAGCTGAAGAATTTACGCGATGAGGGGCCTTCTCAATCCCATCCCTCTTGCCCAAGCTGCCTGGGAGGTGAGAGAGAAGGGGTGGGGCGAGGGACTCGGGCCACCAATCACAGCCTCGGCTCCGGTTTGAATCTGGGCCGGCGGCTGGGGCTGGCTGCACACCTGGCAGCCTCTTTGTCCCCACTTGCCCGCCTAGACACGTCCCACTCCACCCCCACCCTTGGAAGGCTCTCCCCTACCCACCTGGTTTCCCTCCTCTTCTGGTTCCCCTAGCTGAGACTGACGCTGGACCCTTGTCTTCCCCCGGAGCACTGGTGACTCCAAACCATGCCGCTCTCTCAGCCCCATTCTCCGCTCTGCGCGGAGACCTAAGCTGTGGGCTGTAGCGGCCTCCATCGCCCCAAGATGGCCACCAAGAACCAAGGGTGCTGGGAGTGAAGGGGGTAGGAGCCCAAGATTTGCAGCAGAGGGCCAGTCGAGGCACAGGCTATGTGAAGCTAGGGCAAGCTCCTCATCTCTCAAGTGGCGCCTGCAGGTAATAAGAAAGGATCCACTGTCAGGTTGTTGTGAGGATTAAATGAGATCCCGTCGCTTTGTGAGACTGAAGCGTCGAAGTGTGTGTGGGAAAGGAGGGGATGTTATCATCCTGTCCCATGCTGGACAGTAGGGTAGCTGGAGAGGGTGGGTGAAACTCCCCTGTCCTGCCCTGGGAGCAAGGACCGAGGTGCCAGGTTGATGGCAGACAACAGCCTGGTGCCATTCCCCGGGAGCCCAGAGCCCCCTAGACTGAACAGAAGAGAGCCTGAGTTTAGGGTACCTGGCCTCACGCCATCCCCAGGCTCTCCAGGAAAGATGGGGCAGAGGGATCTAGGGGTGGTTCTTTTTTATGTTCAGCCCTAAGGGTATCAAGTCCTCTCCCAGGTCAAGACCAGAGGGCAGGCCAGGGGCCTATAGACTTCTCCCTTGAGATGCCCCACACACCCCTATCCTCTCCCAAATCTGCTTTCCCATCCACTGCTCTCCACCCCCTCGCTCCCCCAGCGCTGGTTTGAAATTGGTCACCAAGTCCCTCCAAGCTGCTTCTTTAATGTCTCTCTAATGTCTTCTTTCTACGCCTCCACTGCTATCCTAGTCACAGCCGGGACCATGGGACAGCCTCCACCTGACCAGTATCACCCTGCCACCAGGCTGCCCCTTCTATAGCCAGCGTGCAAAGCAAATTAAGTCTTGTTTCCCTACTAAAATTCTCTAGTGGCTCCCTGCTGCCTCCAGGATCCCCTGATTGGACCTACCAGGGGGTCTAGTAACTGGGTGAGCCCATACTCTGCAACCGGCCGGCTCATGATTTAATCCTGAGGCCATTCCTTGTTAGCTGTGCCTTGGTTTCCCAACGTGTAAAATGGGGATGTGTTCCCAACAACTGGGGATAACAACTGGGCAGTGTTCCGAGTGCTTTACGCATAGTCATACGTACCCATTTAAGCCTTGTAGCAACTCTATGAGGTGACTACCATGCTTGCACCCACAATACCCACGATACCCACAATAAAAGTAGAATAATGGGAAAGCCGAGTTCATACAGTTGTGGATTACATGAGCTAGTGCATGTCAAAATCTAGAAGAACTGGGAGCACAGCTGGTCGTGCTCAGTACATTCTAGCTGTTATTTTTGACCCAGCCCCTCCTGCCAACACCTTTGCCCATCTAACCTCCAGTCCACTGAAGCATAGGTAAGTGCCTCTTCCCTTGCCCTAACCACCTTCCCCCTCCCCTCTCCCCTCTCTGCGCCCTATCACCTAGCAAAGAATGTGTGCTTGTTACATATTTAGCAATCAGTGAATAAGGGTTTGGGGAGGAGGCTGGCTTGAGGGGATTAGTCAGTGCTCATGCGCCCCCATGTGGCCAACCTCGGCATTCGAGGACCTGGCCCAACCTTTAAAATGGGAGGGCAGAAGACAGTTTCAACGCCTGAGAAGGTGGGAGGAGGCTGTCTGAGGACAGACTCTGCTGCAACCCACGGTTAATCCCAGGGTTTAGGCCCCAGGTGTCTATGCGGCTGCAGGGATTTTCAGCCCCCTGGCCAGCTCGACCTTTTTTCCTCTTCTCTCTGAGAGTTCTGTGTGTGTGTATATTTGTCAATAGGAGCTGGACTGTGTACCCAAGAGGTCAAGAGGTCAAGTGTGTCTACACATGGCGGCAGCAGTTTCTTTTTTCAGATGTATGTATGGCGGGGGGGGGGAGGGCGCAGGTGTCCAAGCCCACATGCATGTATATGTCCCTTGCTTGTGTGTGGCTATCACTGGCCCCATCTAGGTTGAGCACACTGTGTGCCTCAGCCTGCCAGTGAGCTGAGAGTGGGCTCTAGCCTATTACTGGAACTTTCTAGATCTTAGTGAGCTCCATGGTGTCCAGGTTTCTATGTTCCAGAAAGACCAATACCCAAACTCGGAGTCTTTTTGCACACATCGACAGGTCTCAGGCATCGCTGGGCCCGTGTTCCACCTTGGAGGGGAGCTGGTTTACTCCTCCCTCTCTCACACGTACATACCAATTCAGTATTCACTGTACTTTTATAACTGGCCTGTCATAGTTCCGCTTGCTTCTGCTGGCCACCAGCTGTGTACATCGCCATCATGAGCATCTCATGGGTCTACCTGTGTCGCTCCCAGATATTTTGCCAGATTAGCTTCCTATGTGTAGGCAGGCTTGTGTAAGAGCAAGGGATTTGGAGTCAGACATGCTTGGGTTCAGATTCAGGTTGGCCCTAGCTGTGTACTTTTAGACAAGGGATTTGACTTCATCGGCCTCGGGTTCCTCATTTGCTCAATGATGATAATAATAATGCCTATTTCCGTAGGCAGTTGTGGCAAGTAAACGAAATGAAGAATAGAAAGCCTGGCAGGTGGGAGGGTGGGGCGCCTAGGTGGCTCAGTCAGTTGAGTGTCCGACTTCAGCTCAGGTCATGTTCTCGCAGTTGATGAGTTTGAGCCCCGCGTCGGGCTCTGTGCTGACAGCTCAGAGCCTGGAGCCTGCTTCGGATTCTGTGTCTCCCTCTCTCTCTGCCCTTCCCCCGCTTACGCTCTTTCTCTGTCTCAAAAATAAAGATAAACATTAAAAAAAATTTTTTTAATTGAAAAAAAAAAAGAAAGTCTGGGGCATGGTAGGTGATAAATGGGGGTGATTACTGGCGCTGGTAGGTTTTTGGCTTCTGGCTGGGCCTCTGTGCTCTGCTTCCTGTCCCCATGTCTCTCTGTCCTGTGACCCATGGCACAAGGCAAAGTGTTGGGCCAGGCCCTGCAGACAGTGTTCAGAATGGCTGCAGGCAGTTGCCCACAGGCTGGACGAGAATCCTTTACAAACGGGGACTGCACACATCACTTGTGTCATACACACAGGAACACACATGTGGGAGACCTCATTTTCCCACCCTCAAACTGGAGCCCCTGGTCTGACCAGGCCAATGTATTCATGGGGCTAAAGGAGCAAAATGTCTGAAGCGAGTCCTTGCAGACTGCCCAGCTTCTAATCTTGGCGCATTCGGCCACCTGGGGGAGCCCTCTGTCACTTTCAGAAAAGAGGGAGTGGAGGGGGATGTGTGGAAAGGGGAGGGGTGCCGGCTGCTTTGGGGGCCAGAGAAAAGCTGGAAGAGTGGAGTGGGGTGTCAATTCCCCCTAAAAAGCATCTCTTCCAGGAGCCAGGCCGGGAGTTAACCCGTCTGTTGCCAGCCTCCACCCCTTAGGCCCCTGGGGCGTCTGGGTTCTGAGTAGAGATGGCCAGGGCAGGGTGAGCTGGGGGCATTTGGCCTCCTTGGGAGCCGTGCTGTGGGGACAACATGGAATTCTGTGCAAGTGACTGAGTCCCTCAAAATGTTCCCGCCCTAAGCTCAGGAAGAGTAATGCACGTGTGTGCGTGTGTGTGCGTGTGTGTGTGTGTGTGTGTGTGTGTGTTTATCTTCTCAAATCACTGGGATTCCCAAGTCAGCCAAACCACCTGAAGCCCTGAGAAGCCCTCTGTGAACCTCCTGCTTAGTGATTTGGCCCCCTGTCACTGTGCCGGGGACCACCAGGCAGAGCGCAGAACCGGTGCTCCCTCTGGCTCCTCTGAACAGCACTGCTGGCGTCAGCCTGCACTGAGGGAGGTCACGCGCTCCCAAATCCTCACAGGGCCCGAGAGGTCATTCCATGCGGCCCTACCCCCTTGCCAGGTGAGGAGACTGAGGCACAGAGGGAGACAGAACTTGCCCCAGGTCACCCAGCTGGGAGGCAGTGAGGCCTCTTTGAACCCAGGATGTCTGATTCCCCTCCTTCCCCTCCCCACCCTCTGCCACTTCTGGAAGACTCTGGCACTGAGACCCAGGCTGACAGAGACAGCTGCAAGAAGGGCCAGAGAGGTGGACACTGGTGGGAGCAGAAGAAGGAGGTCAGCAAACCAGACACGGCGCTGCAGAGACTAGCCTTTGAGTGGTTTCAGGGTGGCCATGAGCTGAGGAAGGAGGAGAGGAGGAGGAAGTACTGCCGGGTGTGGTCATCTCTGTCAAGAGTGTGGCTGTGAGGAAAGGGAGCCAAGAGGGAGGTGGGCTCAGGGTACTCGGGTTAACATGGAGGACTTGGTAGCTTCTGTGTTGATGGGAAGGAGCCAACACTGCGTATCAACTGGAGTCAGGTGCCCAGGACCAGGGGTGGGGCAGGGTGGGAGCCAGCACAGTGGCTGGAGCCACCTCTGCTTCCTCATGGGGGACAGCAATCTGAGCTGTTGGCAGGTGACTGAGGCAGGAAGTAGGATGCCCAGGCAGGAGGGGCTCTCTCTTCTCTGGGACTTGGCCGGTAGGGAATGGGAGCCAAGAAGAGGGAGGAGTAGAGAGGAGGGAGTGGGGCTTTCCAGCTGGCTCAGGGCTGGGGGTTGGGGATCAGATGTGAGAGCCCGGGGAGGGGACCAGGGCGCAGAGTCACCCAGATCTGTAACCTGTCTCCTTTGCCTCCTTCCTGAGGCTCTCACCCGGCTCCCCCTTGCAGGCAGACTCTTAGGACGCTCAAGAACTGAGGCTCACTGATTTTGATGAAAAACAAGAGTTTCAGTAAAATGGGGACCTTCTGTCCTTGTCCAGGGCCTGACACTGCCAGGTGGTCTAGGTCTAAGGTGTTTTTGGTGCCCTCTAGGAGGTGGGCAGAGAGAGAGACCTGGGGAGTAGACCCTCCCATCTTCCCTTGGGACTGACCCTCTTTTCCTGGCCTCATGTCCCCCTCCCTACCAAACTCCCATCTCTTCCTCTATCCACTTGGCCCCCCACAAGGACCCCTGGAGCCACCTTCTGGAGGAGTGAGGCCTGGAAGGTGGCCCTGTAGGGTGGTGCTGGTAAGCCCCTCCTTATGGCCCATTCTACTCCCTGAAGCCTGCAACCTGGGGAACAGATGGCCCCCCCTCCCTGACGGCTCCTCAGTAAACCCTGGGGGCCCCTGGCTCCTCCTTGTGGCCTCCCCAGTGTCCCCCCTCCCATTTTGGGAAGCAGTGAGCTGAAAAGAGACAACATCTGGGTCTCCCCAGGGCCCCAGTGGCCCAGCTGCTAGCCTGGCCAGCAGCCTCAGGAAATAGCCACCCCTCCCCCCAGGGCTGGTGTCATCCTGATCAGTATCATTTGAGTACTTGCCATCCTTTGAAGCAGGATCCCAAGCTTGGCACCCTCTTATCCCAAGATATTTCATGCAAGAAAGAGCCTTGGGGGCCTGGCTTACAGAGACCCCTGGCCAAAGCCACAACTGTCCCTGTTATAGTGGGTGGCCAGGCAGCTCCTCAAAGGTCTTTGCCACATCAGCCACCAGACCCACAGGGCCAACTCAGCCCCAGACTGAAAGACATTCCGCCCTGAGCCTGGGGAGGGGAGCATGCCACCAACAATCTGTGGGACAAGTGGCCTCAGAGGGGCAGAATGCTGTGCCTTTCATTGGACAGGGACCAAGGGCCCTGGGCTCAGGCAGAGGAGGGCTGGCTTCCAGCCAGGGCCCTGTCCCCAGCACCTGAATGCCACCATGCCCCCCAGGTGCCCAGCCCACTGCTCTCTGTGAGGACACCCAGAGGCCAGGCCACAGGCACTCTTTAGAGCATCTGGGTCTCACTGGGCCTTGTCTGAAGAGCAGGAACAAGCACCGACTGATTTACATATTGAATAATTGTTTGCATTTCACGCCCAGGTTCTGGCCTTGACCTTCTCCTCCCTCCTCCTTCCCACCTAGGAAAGACTCCTATGGTCTACTCTCTGAGAATCAGAACAATTACCCTTTGGCCAGCATAGCTGGGATCTTAGGACTGAGGGCCAATGAGCACAGTGAGCTGTTCCAAGTCATCCAGCCAGCTAGGGTCAGAGCTGGACTTCAACCCTGCCCCTGAGAATCCATCCAAGCTCTTTCCCTACACGTTGCAGCCTGTCTTAGACCCTTAGACCAGAGGGGGTTCAGGGAGCTCTCTCAGGGCCCTCAGACCTGAGGGTCTGAGCCTGAGCATGAGTACAGGAGCAGGGATGAAGGCACTTGCCCCCCACTCAGAGCCAGCACAGTCGGGAAGGTGGTGGTAGAGGGAAGGTGTGTGCAGAAGCTGGGTGAAGGACAGCGAATGTGAGGGTGGGGTCTGGGCGTGGGTTCCGCTCTCCTTGGCACATCTGGGCCGCCCCAGTGAGTCCTGCGGTATGGGGCCAAGCTGGTGTCCTGTTGGAGCTAGGTTGAGCCAGTGCCCCAGTGCCCTCCCTGCCCTCCGCCAGGACGGAGCTGAGAGCCTGCAGCACACAGGAATCAGGAAAGTCACCGTCATGCGGGCCTCTCCTGAGCCTTCCTTTCCTTCTGAGACTCGGGGGAATTTTATCTTCCTTTCAGTTGCCCTGCACTGACCTTGTTGGTTTCTGGGGTTTCCTCTCTGTCAAACAATGATCCTGCAATGGGATAGAGCAGGAGCAAGGCCCCTCCCCCACCTCGGGCCCCTCCCCCACTGGCCTGGCTCTGCCTGAGCTCCCACCATTGCACTGCCAGGCACACGACCACCTGGAATGATGCCTGGGCCCTCCCTGGCTGGCATTTCAGAGGGTGGGCACTCTGTAGCATAAAGTCCCTCTAGGGGAGAAAAACCTGTCTGGGCAGAGGTCTCCGGTCCCTTCCTAGGGGAACTTGGGGAACTCCACCTGCTACCTGCCTTTAGTCTGCAGGTTCAGGGCAGGCCTGATCCCAGCTAGACTCTCAGTCCCCCTGAGGCAGCCTCAGGGCCAGAGCTTCATTTTACCACCCTTTGTCAGATCCACAAACTGATGGCAAGAGGTATGAGTTTGCCCTGGCCCCAAACTGCAGAGGAGATGGGGGGTGGGGGTGGCGCGGATGTCCAAAGTGTAGACCCGGCATAGGGTCGCTCCCTGTCTCCTATTCATCCAGGAGTCAGCCAACAAACATGTATTAATCCCCAGCTGTGTGTTCACAGCCACCCTGCACCTATTCAGCTTTGTGAAGGGGCAAGACTGAGCCACAGTATCCAGAAGCCCTGAGACCTTAAGGAGCTCCAATAACTGTGGTCAGGTACCTGACAATTACCTGATAACTGGTCTTAGCTTGGGGTCCTGGTGAGAGCCCCAAAGCCAGGTTTTGCTTGCTGAGCAAAGGGCACACTCTGGCATCTTCTTTGCCCACAACCAGGGTCCTGGCCCCGTAAACAGGTACCATCCAGCAGGACTTGGGCTGCCCGTTGCCTAACCTGGCCTCCTGAGATGCTGGTTTGCATCCCAGGCCATGACACTATTTTCATATGCAGCAAGGAGCCCTCCCCTTTGCTAAAACTGTGAAAGTAAAAAGCTGTGACCTTTGAGAGAGACACAGCCACAGGGGGACACTAGCAATAAGGCCTCGCAGGGTCAGGCTGCACAGGTTGGAACACAGAACACACTACTGTTTGCAAGAAACACTGGATGTGGTAGCCAGGTGGGAAGGATGAAGAGTGTTCTGGAAACAGTGTCATACACGGAATGGTGGGGAAAGCTGGTGTGGCTTAGCCCAGAGCAGATGACACTTCAGTGAGCATTCAGTATTATTTCATCATTCATTCTGACAACACATTCACTGAACACCACGATGCTCTGGGACCCTGGGAGCCTGCCTTCTTAGAACACACGGTCACACAGACCGGGACCATGAAGACGGACATTAAAGAAAGCAGATTTCAATTCTATTGAAGACATAACACACAGAAGAAGTACATTCCCTGCCACTGGAAGTAATCCAGGAACCAAGTAGGGGAGATGTCTGCTTTAGGTGTTGAGGTGACAGAGACGACCACTAAGATCACTTCTAACTTGGGGTGGCCTGGGTGGATCAATCAATTAAGGTCTGACTTCAGCTGAGGTCGTGAACTCAAGTCATGATCTCACGGTTCATGAGTTGGAGCCCCGAAAGCCCACTTCAGATCCTCTGTCTCCCTCTCTCTCTGCCCCTGCCCTGCTTGTGCATGCGTGCACACTCTCTCTCTTTTTCTCTCTCTCAAATAAACATTAAAAAAAAAGATCATTTCTGATTCAAAGATTTGGCCATTTTATCTGTGTATGGATTATAGTATCTCATGCTTTTGACTGTCCATTTCCCCATCTTCTTTCTTCAGATTCCTTGGGGGGCTTCTCCCCAGTGTGAAAAGAGTCTATCCATTGATGGGTAAGGACGGCCATCGATCTCTTACTGACAGGATTCTTTACTTCAGCTTCTGGAACCTTATATCCTATAGAAGAGTGGTTTTCTAACTGGGGGTCTTAAATCCTTCTGTCGCACTGAACAAGGATGGGTGAGTGGCCTGGGGGGGGGGGGTGGTCTGAGGCTGGAAATGATTTTCTGGTGTTGGGGAAGGCAGCTTGGGCATGAGTGCCCCGTGACTCAGAGGCAGACCCCAGGGAGCCAGGAATCTAGGGGCTGCAGAAGGAGGGATGGGAGTCACGGGGGAAGCTGGAGAGGAGGGCTGGGAGCCAAGCAGAGTTTTTTCTCCTTCAGCCTGTTGGGGGTGGTGCTGCATGCCAAGGCCTCCAGGACCAGACATATCCCTGAGATGCAGCGTCAAATTATACTCCCTGAAATTAGACCAATTAGAGATTCACTAGGGTGGCAAGCTTCTTGCTGAAAGCCCCACTTAAAAAATATCCCATAGGGAACCTGCCCTATCAGACATTAAAGTTTGCTCAAAGGCTGTAATTGGCACAGATACTGGCCTCAGAATCCAGACCAGTTCAGAGGGTCAGGGCAGACAGCTCAGAACCTCGGGTGGGGATTGTGTCAGGGCCGGGGTGCCCTAATCAGGCTCTGGAGGCCTGCCCCTGCAGCCAGAAGGCAGCCCATGGGGCCCACGTTTTGATGCGGAGCGTTCTTGGAGGCCCGGAGCCTGAAGCCCCCCTGAAACAGAAGGCAGCAGGCTTTCTGCGATGCCTCTCATCCACTTCCCGCCCCTGGGCCATCCCTCCCATGAGTCACCCTGTTATCCCTCCACGGCCAAATATAGCTCCCGAGGCAAATGAGGGTGCCCCATTGTGCAGATGGACCAAGGAGGGGCCAGGGTGGTGGACCAGGCGAGGGGACCCAGCAGCCGGCCAGGCAGCCCACCCCTCGCCCCTTCCTCGCCCAGACCTGAGAGGTCTCCGCCTTGAACTCCAGATCTCAGGGCTACTTTGCCCACAAACGCAGGGGAAGTCGGCGAGCGGGAGGGTTCTGGCCGACAGACAGTGACCACTTCCTTCTAGGGGAACGTGCGACACGGGCAGGGGGACACAGAACAGGGCAGGGGGCCTTCCCCTTGGTTTTGTCCATCAGAGGAGGCCAGGTTCCCGCGCGCAGCGGCGGCCGTGCCAGTGAGCCAGGGTGGCCGCGAGGCCCCGGGCGTGCCCGCCGTCCCCAGCAGCCCCTCGGGCGCCGCCCCGGCCCGCGGAGCCACCACATAAGGAAATGTTTGCGCCTGGGCGGCGCGGCCCCTGGGCAGCGGCCTGCTCGCTCCCGCCCCCCTCCCCGCCTCCCCGCCTCCCCGCTCGCCGCCTCCTGGACGGGCCGGGCAGGGGCGGGTGCACCGAGGAGGAGCCGCCCGCGGCCCTGGGAGGCGGACTGGGAGGGCGGCTCGCGGGGTCGGCCGGCCCTGCCGCCGAGGGGGACGCCCTGCCGGGCTGGGTGGGATCGGCCGGAAGCCTTCTCCTGCCCCAAGCCCCCTGCGGAAGGCTGGGACCCGGGCTGCCCTGCGGGGGATGGGGGTGGGGGAGAGGACGGGACGCGTCCGGGACCACCAGGGCCCTCCCTGGCTTTGCCATCTCAGACGCTGGGATGTGTGACCCGGGCCCGGAGGGATGGTCCCCCTGAAGAAATCCCTCCCGCCCATTAGAAGCGGGCACGCTCGGCCAGCTGTCCCTCTCCGGGAGTCCAGAGCAGTGTCTTATTTCTCTGGATTGGGACTGAGGCATCCTGAGTCCCAGTCACTCCTTAGAGGAGAAACATATGTATAACCTGCCTGCTGGCGGGCAAGGTCAGGCTCACGTGGACTGTCTCCCTTCTGGAGTTTTCCATTAAATTATTTACACAGGCCCCGAACAAGCCCACAGACCTCTGCAAGAAGTCGGCAGGCACAAGGTGGTATTTATTCTTCTACAAACGGTCTCATTTCTCCAGGGATCCCCCCTCCCCCCCCCCCACACACACACTTAAATGTGACCCTTGGAGGTAAGAAGCTGCCCAAGGGCGGTGCCTTCAAGGTCTCTGTGGTTTACTTTTGGGAGCTCGACGAATTCCCCACCAGGTGTTTCCTGGGCCGGACCCCACGCCCAGCCCAGCATTTAGAGGGGGCAGTTCTGGTCCTCTGCTCAGGGACTGGGGGACCGGGAAGCGTGACTCTGGAGCATACTCCAAAAAGAGCCGTTCAGGGAGGATGATATCACCCAGATCCTTGGCCTTTGGAAAAAGTGTGAAATGCAGAGCCGTGATCCAGTACAACCTGCCCGTTCAGCAGGAGAGGGGGTGGGCCCACCTCACCTCCTTCCAGGTTACGTGGATTTGATTTAGATCAGATCTCAGGCTTGGTTTCCTAGGAGGTGCCAGCCTGTGGCCAGCCCTGCTAGTGGATTAAAGTGGTGGCATGTCACCCTTGCCTGAGTGACACTGTTACAGCAGCCATTTTTCCCCAAGGCCCCACCTCCCAGGCAGGCAGGGCTGCCCAGAAGTGGCTGCCAAGAGGGCTCGGCAGGATTGCTCCCACCCCTAAAGACAGCCCACAGGGCCCTTGTGAGGAAGGTCCCTAGTGGTTTTTTCTGCATAAAGTGCCTGGTGCTCCTGACCAGGAGGTCAGTTCTCCCTAACCCCAGTAGCAAGGACTATGGACCATGCCCAGGACTGGGGCAACTGTGGAATGCATATGGGAGAGGGAGGCTATGTTTGGCAAGGTCACCCCCCATGGTAGGGTAGCAGGGGTTGTGCACCCATCCAGTCTGCACCTTCACAGCTCCCCAGTTGTTTTTCTTTTCCCCAAAGATTTTATTTTGAAGTACTCTCTACATCCAACGTGGGGCTCGAACCCACAGCTCCGAGAACAAGAGTCTCATGCTCTGCAGACTAAGCTAGCCAGGTCTGTGAGTTGTTTTATTATTTTTTAATGTTTTATTATTTTTTACTTATTTATTTTTATTTTATTATTATTATTTTTTTAAGACAGAGACAGAGCATGAGTGGGGAAGGGGCAGAGAGAGAGGGAGACACAGAATCTGAAGCAGGCTCCAGGCTCTGAGCTGTCAGCACAGAGCCTGACATGGGACTCGAACTCACGAACTATGAGATCATGACCTGAGCTGAAGTTGGACACTTAACCAACTGAGCCATCCAGGCGCCCCAATTTTTTACTTATTTTGAGAGAGAGAGAGAGACAGAGAGCGTGTGAGCGTATGCTCTAGTGGAGGAAGGGCAGAGAAAGAGGGAGAGAGAATCCCAAGCAGGTTCCATGCTCAGCTTAGAGCCCAACATGGGTCTCAATCCCACAACCATGACCTGAGCTGATATCAAGAGTAGGACACTTAACAGACTGAGCCACCTAGGTGTCCCATCCCTAGAGTTTTTTGTTTTTTGTTTTTAACATTTATTTATTTTTGGGACAGAGAGAGACAGAGCATGAACAGGGGAGGGGCAGAGAGAGAGGGAGACACAGAATGTGAGGTAGGCTCCAGGCTCTGAGCCATCAGCCCAGAGCCCAAAGCGGGACTCGAACTCACGGACCGCGAGATCGTGACCTGAGCTGAAGTCGGATGCTCAACCGACTGAGCCATCCAGGCGCCCCTCATCCCTAGAGTTTTAATCCCAGAGGCACAGGGGCAGCCCAGCGGGCTGTAATCCACATTGGATAGACTTTCAGCATCATATCAGGTGTGACGAAGCTATTTTGCTCTTGGACCCTAGTGTCCTGCAATTTGGGTCTATAAGCTCCTAGAGGCAGGAAGTGTTTGGCTGCTGCAGGGGTGATGAAGTTTTCCCTTCTTCCCTTCTAGTTTCTTTGGCTGGCCTAATAATTAAACGGATACAAGAGAGATTAACAAGAGAAAAACAAACAAAAGCATACATGCGTAATTGAATAAAATCCCCAAATGGCCAAACCCATCATCTTAGATACCATTTTCAGCTAAAGACAAAAGATGCTGGGGGTAGGGATCAATTATAGGAAGTTACCAGCAAAGCACAGTAAAAAAGTGTAAGGTTGTTTTGTAGATTTAAGTCCTTGTCTTCTCCATTGATAAGAGTTTCTAAAGATTTAGAGTCATCCTCCTCTTCTCCGTACAGTGAAGGAGTCACCCTTAGAAATGGAGATTTCCCTTATAAATGTAAATGTTTCTTACAAAAGGGTAACTTCTACTCCGTTTTCAGAGCTTCCCCTGTGTTTGCAGTCTCTGAAAACTAACCGGCTTAAAATAATCGTTATGCTAAAGAGGCATATTTTGGGGTAGTATATTTTGTTCCCCTTCACTGCTATATGCCTAGCCTTAACACAAGCCTAACACACAGCATATGCTCAGAAAATTATCTTTTGGGGCGCGCGCGCACACACACACACACACACACACACACACACACACACACGTGCACGCGCGCGGACCTTCATTTCATATCCTAAAGATATGGGGCTCATGAGGATAAATTTTTTATGCTTTAAGGCTGTCCTGTGAAGTGTCCTCCATCATGAGACACATTCAAACGATAACATATTGGGGTTGTTGTAGAGGGGTTCTCAATGGGCATGTAGAGGCATGTTAGAGTTGATGTATTTTTATGCTCATAAAATATACCTACGAATAGCAAGCATAACAAGAAAATATTAATAACAATATGAAATGTATGCTGAAGAGGTGGTTCTTGGATAACAGGACAAGGAGGGTCAGACAAGGAACTTCTAAAGTCAGTCCAGCATAAATGCTAACATCCCATGTGTATTCTGGGTTATTCTTGCTGTGCCTGCAGACTTCTCCACTGACATAGGTGGTTGCCCAGGCACCCAGCCAGTAAAGGTCAGCCCTGGGGCTTAAGTCTTTGTCTCTCCCCCATAGAGAGGAGTGTGCTCAACACAGAAGAGCCTGAAACACCAGGAGGTGTAAACAGCTGGGGAGACCATAGTCCCCCATCCTGTTTTTATACCCCATTCCTTCCCTGAGGAGGCCACTTTCCTTCTGAGCCTGTTCCCACTCTCTTGTCCCTTGGGCCCCACAAACAGTCCTCTTTACCACATACCCTCCTATCACCCGCCTCTTCTCCTTCAACCCCATAGTCTCAAAAGGAATTTGGTGGCATCTCCTGTTTAAATGCTTTCTAGAAAAAACTTCTCAGGCCTTTACAGGAAATTGGGACTTGACCCCTGATTCCCTCTGTAGCCAGGCCCTGGCCTTGGCTCATGCTTTCTCCAAAAAGGTTTTTCAAATCTTTCGGGCCAGGGGACTCCTTCCCAACGTCACCGTGTTGCCCGTAACTGCCCATTTCTTTGTGTTTCTTTCACTAGCTGCCCATCGCTGTCACCGCGTGGCCCCAATGCAAAGTGGGAGACGCCCAATGAGCTGGAAGGAAAGAAAAAAGATTAAAAGAAAGCTTAAGAATAGCATAGAGTAGCAGGCAGGTGTTCGTTCTTTGCATGTAAACCCAGCAAGGGCATGTAAACTCAGCAAAGAATCCAAAATAGTCCAGAAACACCATAGTTTTTGAGGGTGCTCCTGACTGTGGGAGGCCGAGCTTGCACTAATGGGTCTGCACACGTCCCAGGGCAAACACAAGTTGGTGCATATACCAGACTCATGCATCCATGCACCTGTGCACATCTCAGGTCCGTGCGAACAGGAATCCGTACACACCCCTACCTCTGTGGGCAGCCATTCGGTGCAAACACAAGTGTGCGCATACTCGTGTGAAAAGCAAATCCTTGAGATCGTGCACAGAGGAAAACGTGGAAACCCACCGGTTCGTGCATATCGGATGGTGCAAACACAAGTCTACGTATACTGGGACGAATGCACTGTCCCGAGGTTGTACACACGTGGAAAGGGGCACACCCCAGGGTTGTGCACACACGAGGTCCCGCATGCCCCTTGGGCCAACTCTCAGGCCTAGTCCAGAGAAAGTAGAGGCGCCCATTCGACCCAAACTCGGGCACAGCTGTAGGGTCTGGGCGCCATCTTCGCCCCGCGAGCAGCGGAAAGATCAGCAGACCGGGCGGCCCTTGCGCAGGGGCCTTTGTTGTCCCTGCTTCCGGGCGTCCATCACGCGGAGTCCGCGCGCGCCGGAGCACGAAATGGCGGTTGGGGGCGGGGCGGGACGGGGCGACCCGGAACAGCGCCCACTCACGACTCCTGGCTTGGCGCGCCGTCCCGCCCCCTTGCGCAGGCGCACGGCACGGCGCGCGTTCCCGCGTTCCCTCCGACGCGCGCCGGGACACAAAGGGCTGGAGGGAAAGCACGGAGCGCGGCCAGCACCTACGGAGCGGCTAGCGGTCCGGAGCGGCCTGGAGCGGACTACCGGGGCCGGAGCCGGGCTCGCCGGAACCGCGCGCTGGGGCGCCGGGTGGGGCGTTGGGCGGCGCTCCTTCCCCTCCCCTCGTCTTCCTTCAACGGCCGTAACGGCCTCGCGAGCTGGGGTGGGGCGGAGCGGGCCGGCAGGGCGCAGGCGCCGAACTCCCGGCCGCCGCGGGGAGGGCCTGGCGCCTCCATTTTCCGTCGCGCGCCCTAATGGCGGAAGTGGGTGCTTTTACCCGGGTGCGGAGGGAACGACTCGCCTCTGGGAAAGCCAGAGGCCTTCTCTCCAGCTTCTTTGCTCGGTCAGCGCGCTTCAGCGCGGGAGTTGACCGATGTAGCTCTTTATAAAGGTTTGGAATGTGATGTAAAAAAAAAAAAAAAGAAAAGGCCGACATCTCCGCAAATTACTACAATAGTTTGCAACTTGCTACTTCAAATTGGGAAATAGGGAGGGGGTGAGGATACTAATGCTGAAAAGGTAAAAATTTTTCCGTTATGGGATGTTTGTTAAAAACAATAATAGAACTTTTAAGGGGTATTTTTCATGATACAAATCCCTCTTCGTAGAAAATCTCGGAAGAAATCATGAAAGCTGGCATTCACTGAATAGTTACATGTCAGACCGTTTTAAGTGCTATAATTTTCCTAACTAGGTACAGATGGAGAAATAAACACAGCGAGGTTAAGCACACAAAAGTACTTACAGGAAAGTACGAAAAGTGTTAAACCCACCTTTCAAGACAATCACTATTTCATAAACTGGCCTGGTTCCCGCCAGTGTTTTTCTGTCCGTTAAGAATAAGTTTGGTTCAAGTTACATGCAGCCTATGGCCTCTTGATCATCAGGGCCGTGGTTTGGAAAATGAGAAAGGCTCAGAGGGACCAGGCAGTGCCGGTTCCTCGGTTCCTCAGTTCCTCGCTGTGCCTGGAGCAGCTTGGTCCTGCCTAGTCTGGAGACAGCACTAGCTGATGCCCGAGGAGCACCCCCAACTCTAGAATGTTGGCCTCTAGTGATCCTGGAGAATTCACATGACTGGTGACCATTTTTGGGAGTTGGGAGGAAAAGGGTCCATATTCCTCTCTTTTTTCCTTCCCTTTTTTCCTGCTGTAGCATTTTCTCAGGTCATAATTGCCGTACTTTAATTTCCCGAGCCCATTTCAGCCTATGAGGAAGGAAGGTATTTTCCTTGATCAGAGTAAGGTCAGTTTAAGAGAGGGCAGGGCAGGCATATCTCCTCATTTACAGGTGAAGCAGCTGAGATTTATGGCTAGAAGTCTGGACCAAGTTCATCAAATAATAGCGGAGAGGTGCTTCATCTAAGTTGAGGCATCTGCCTTGCGAAAACCTCAGTCTGGCAAGTCCTCAGCTTCCATGGGATCTGTTATGTCCCTGTTTGTCTTTTTATGTCTAACAACTTTGACAATATAGAGATTGCAACACCCAGCTGATAAATGGTAGGTGCTCTTCTTGCTTGGTGAAAGATGGGCTTTTCTTTTTTTTTTTTCTTTTTAAAAAAATTATTTATTTATTTTTTAAATTTACATCCAAGTTAGTTAGCATGTAGTGCAACAGTGATTTCAGGAAGATTCCTTAGTGCCCCTTACCCATTTAGCCCATCCCCCCTCCCACAACCCCTCCAGTAATCCTGTTTGTTCTCCATAGTTGAGTCTCTTATGTTTGTCCCCCTCCCTGCTTTTAAATTATTTTTGCTTCCCTTCCATTATGTTCATCTGTTGTATCTTAAAGTTCTCATGTGAGTGAAGTCATATGGTATTTTTCTTTCTCTAATTTTGCTTAGCGTATCACCCTCTAGTTCCATCCATGTAGTTGCAAATGGCAAAATTTCATTCTTTTTGATTGCCGAATAATACTCCATTTATCCATTCATCCATTGATGGATATTTGAGCTCTTTCCATACTTTGGCTATTGTTGATAGTGCTGCTATAAACATTGGGGTGCATGTGCCCCTTTGAAACAGCACAGCTGTATCCCTTGGATAAAAACCTAGTAGTGCAATTGCTGGGTTGTAGGGTAGTTCTATTTTTAATTTTTTGAGGAACCTCCATACTGTTTTCCGGAGTAGCTGTACCAGTTTGCACTCCCACCAGCAGTGCAAAAGAGATCCTCTTTCTCTGCATCCTCACCAACATCTGTTGTTGCCTGAGTTGTTCATGTTAGCCATTCTGACAGGTGTGAGGTGGTATCTCATTGTGGTTTTGATTTGTATTTCCCTGATGTTGAGCATTTTTTCACGTGGTGGTTGGCCATCTGGATGTCTTCTTTGGAGAAGTGTCTATTCATGTCTTTTGCCCATTTCTTCACTGGATTGTTTTTTGGGTGTTGAGTTTGAGAAGTTCTTTATAGATTTTGGATACTAACCCTTTATCTGATATGTCATTTGCAAATATCTTCTCCCATTCTGTCCGTTGCCTTGTAGTTTTGCTGACTGTTAACTTCGCTGTGCAGAAGCTTTTTATTTTGATGTCCCAGTAGTTCATTTTTGCTTTTGTTTCCCTTGCCTCCGGAGACGTGTTGAGTAAGAAGTTGTTGTGGCCAAGGTCAAAGAGGTTTTTACCTGCTTTCTCCTCGAGGATTTTGATGACTTCCTGTCTTACATTTAGGTCTTTCATCCATTTTGAGTTTATTTTTGAGTAACAGAGTGGTCCAGGTTCATTTTCTACATGTCGCTGTTCAGTTTTCCCAGCACCGCTTGCTGAAGAGACTGTCTTTGTTCCATTGAATATTCTTTCCTGCTTTGCCAAAGATTAGTTGACCATACGTTTGTGGGTCCATTTCTGGGTTCTCTTTTCTGTTCCATTGATCCGAGTGTCTGTTCTTGTGCCAGTACCATACTATCTTGATGAGTACACCTTTGTAATATAGCTTGAAGTCTGGGAAAGATGGTCTTTTCTTAAACAGGTGGGGAGGTATGCAGCCAACATATCCCTCTTTACCATTAATCCTTTAAGGACTCATCTGTTTATCAAAATCCTTCTTATCCCATTAAAATTTTTTTAATGTTTATTTATTTTTTAGAGAGATAAGAGTATGAATGGAGAAGGGGCAGAGAGAGAGAGGGAGACACAGAATCTGAAGCAGGCTCCAGCTGTTAGCATAGAGCCCAATGCGGAGCTCGAACTCACAAGCCTTGAGATCATGACCTGAGCCAAAGTTGGAAGCTTAGCCAACTGAGCCACCCAGGCACCCCCCCCCCCCATAGGCATCTTTAAGTTTATTTGTTTAAGTAATCTTTACACCCAACGTGGGACTTGAACTCAAGACCCTGAGATCAAGAGTCTCATGCTCCACCAACTGAGCCAGCCAAGCAGGCTTCCTGATAATTATTTTGAAATATTCCTAGAAAATCAAGATGCTTGTGTCTGTGAGAAGCTTTCTAGATAATTACCTTTCCTTAACATTGTGTAAAACAAAGTACTTTAATACTTAGTAGCTTGTGGCTTTGCCAAGTACTTATTTCCTGATTCTGTGTTCTCATATGTACAATATGGATAAGAATATGTCCTGGCAGAGTTTTGGGAGGATGATTGGAGATGATGTTTCTAAAGTGCCTTGACCATAATAGGTGCTCAATAAACAAGTGGCAGCTATCGTGTTTGGTTGCTATTCTGTGTTAAGGAAGTATCAGGATTAACTAGCTGGTTGCATTTGAGAAAACATTAATATATAGTTCTCTGTTGAACACAGCATTTTGCTCAGTTCTACCCTAAAAAACATCCAAGATTGCTCAGAAACAACAAGTGTTGGTGAGGATGTAGAGAAAAAGGAACTCTCTTTCACTCTTGGTGGGAATGGACACTGGGGCAGCCACTGTGGAAAATGGTGTTGGTGGTTCCTCAAAAAATTAAAAATAGAATTACCCTACAACCCAGTAATCACACTACTGGGTACTTACCCAAAAAATACAAAAACACTAATTCAAAGGGATACAGGCACCCCCTATGTTTATCGCACCATTATTTATAATAGCCAATATGGAAGCAGCCCAATGTCAATCAATAAATGAATGAATAGGGAAGATGTGGTATTTATATACAATGGCATATTATTTAGCCATTAAAAAGAATGAAATCTTGCCGTTTGCAATGACACAGATGGGTCTAGAGAGTATAATAGCGAAATAAGTCAGAGAAGGACAAATCCCATATGATTTCACTCATATGTGGAATTTAAGAAATAAATGATCAAAGGAGGAAAGCGAGAAGCCAAGAAACATTCTTGACTATAAAAAACAGACTGAGGGATGCTTGGGTGGCTCAGTCAGTTAAGTGTCCGACTCTTGATTTTGGCTCAGTCATGATCTCATGGTTCATGAGATGGAGTCCCACCTTGAGCATATGACCCTGATGGTGAGTCTAGGATGGTGGGGTGCTAACACGAGGTGGCAGTGGCCATGACTTAGGCAGAAGACCAGGAAGGCTTCCTGGATGCAGAGATGCCTCAGCTGAGCTGAACCTTCTCTTAAACTCTGAAGAGAGAAGAGGCACATTAAACTTGAAGAGCTGAACAAGTCCAGAAGGGCCGGGCATGGGAACTAAGGGGTAGGAGAGACAGGAGCTGAGACACAGAAAAAAATCAGACTATGGTGATTCCTCTAGGAGTATAGGAGAAGAAACACAATGTTTTTCCTCTACCACCTTAAATTATCTGATTGGAGCCTTGTAAATTAGTCTGTCAGACACAGATTACTAAGAGAAAAACAAACACGTTTATTAAAATGTACATCACACAAACACAAGGAAGCACCAGTGGTAAGTAATTCAAAGGAGTGATTAGAACTTGGGCTTCTTATAGCGTGTTAATAAGAGAACAATACATTTTCAGAGAAGCGACAAGACCAGGGTTGCCTGTGTGGCTCAGTTGTTAAGCTTCCAACTTCAGCTCAGGTCATGATATCTTGGTTCGTCAGTTTGAACCCCACGTCTGGCTCCGTGCTGACAGCTCAGGGCCTGAAGCCTGCTTCGGATTCTATGTCTCTCTCTCTCTTTTTCTTCCCCTCCCCCTCTCACACTCTGTCTCAAAAATAAATAAACATTAACAAAAAGTGACAAGACAAAGGAAAAGGACTTTTCAGTTTCTAGAGTGGCAAACTGTGGGAAGGTATGTGTTCAGAGAACTAATGGTAGAAGATGGCTAATTTCTGCAAGGTTTGTTATGTAAGTTCCTCTGGTGCCATCTCCAGGCTGATAAGGGTCTGGAGTTTTCTCTGGTGATTAACTTCTGTCCTTCCTGGTAGAGAGGGGAGTGGGGACATTCTGCAAAGTTATGTCCTGCTTTTAGGCAAATAGGAGGGCAGAGAGTTTTTCTTGGATCTGTTTCTTCTTATTTGCCGTCCACTGAAAATCATCCTTACGCCAATGTAGTACATTTGAGGGCAATGTATTCTACTAGTCTTCTCCAGCTTTCATTGACTAAATTGTTAAATATTCTCAATAGACCCGTTTTTTGTTTGTTTGTGTGTTTTGTGCTTTTTACATATAACTCACATGCTATAAAATTTCCCCCTTTAAAAGTATATAACTCAGGGGCACCTGGCTGGCTCAGTCAGTAGAACATGTGACTCTTGGTCTTGGGATCATGAGTTCAAGCCCCCTGTTGGGTGTGGAGTTTACTTAATTAAAAAAACATTTTAAAAAGTATATAACTCAATATTTTTAATATATTCACAAAGTTGAGCAACTATCACCACAAATTCCAGACCACTTCATCACCCCAAAAAGAAACCCTAGACTCATTAGGAGTCACTCCTCATCTGCCCCTTCCTCCAGCCCCACCACGAATCTGCTTTCTGTCTCTGTGGATTTGCCCATTGTGGACATTTCACATCAACAGAATCCAAAATGTGTGCTCATTGTGTGTGGCTTCTTTCACTTAGCGTGATGTGGTTTTTTTCTGTTTTAATTTTTTAATGTTTATTTATTTTTGAGAGAGAGACAGAGTGTGAGCACGGGAGGGGCAGAGAGAGAGGGAGACACAGAATCTGAAGCAGGCTCCAGGTTCTGAGCGGTCAGCACAGAGCCTGACACGGGGCTTGAACCCATGAGCCGTGAGATCATGACCTGAGCTGAAGTCAGACGCTTACTGACTGAGCCACCCAGGCACCCCTAGCATGATGTTTTTAAGTTCATTAATGTTATGGCACATATCTATTTCCTTCTATGGCTGAAAAATATTCCCTGTGTGGCTCTGCCTCAGAAGACTTTTTTTTTTTTTTAAGTTTATTTATTTTGAGAGAGACAGAGAGAGCAAGAGCACGCACAAGCAGGGGAGGTGCAGAGAGAAGGAGAGACAGAATCCCAAGCAGGCTCCATGCCATCAGCGCAGAACCTGAAGTGGGGTTCAAACTCATGATCTGTGAGATCTGAGCCAAGATCGGGTCGGAGGCTTAACCAACTGCACCACCCAGGCTCTCCTGTCTCAGAAGACTCTTGAGAGGAAGATGTTTGTAGATGTTACAGGAGTGAGTGCTTTGCGGCCTGGCCTCAGTGTGAGAAGAGCTGTGCTTTTGTATGACAGTCCACTGCCTGGGCTCTCCCCTCACTGGCTGTGTTACTGGGCAAATCACTTTCTTTGTGCCTCATTTTCCTCTCATAAATGGGGATAACAGTGGTAACGCTCATAAAGTTTGTGAATTAAATGAGTTAATACACTGAAAAGGCTTAGAAAAGTTCCTGGTGTAAAAGTCTAGTAGTTACTGGGAAGAAAAATAGGTTGGCGGATGCAGAGCTCTCCACTGACTAGCACAGTGCCCTTTATTCCAGAATCTTCCACATGGCTACATGGCTACTTTATAAAACTTGAAATTACAACAAGGTCTGAGTATAAGAGGGAATGAATTGAAGACAGCAGTTTCTACACCTCTCCTAGGTGAAGGGGAACAGAACATGCCACCCCAAAATATGCCACTTTGGCATGTAGATTATTTTGACCTGAAGGCAATCAAGTCCCAGCAGACTCCAGAAAAAACGTTTACCTCTCCCTTAATTGCCTAAAAGAATTTCCATGGGGAGCCTGGCCCAGAAAGAGAGCTATTACCAGAGACAATTCTTTTTTTTTTTTTTTTTTTAATCTGAAAGACTTACCCGCATGGCAGGGCCAACATCTGCTTAGCAAACATTTGCTCTTTTCATCTTCCTGCAGATTGCCCTCCTCCCCTTTGAAGCCCCAGCCCTGTCCTTTTCCTTAGCTGAGGACGGCATGTGAGTCTCAATTGCCTGACTGCCTTTGGGTCTCATATTTTTATGGAGCTCCCATACCTATGAAATAAAATTTGTTTTTCTCCTATTCATCTGTCTCCTGTCAATTTAAGTATTAGACCAGCCAAGGAACTACCCCGACAGTTTGGCGACCTGCAAGGGACCTTCACAGGCCAGACACCGCTTGCTCCAAGCCTGCTGCAGCTGACAGAGCTTGGGGCCTCTGACAAGAGCCAGCGGAAGGTAAGAATTCTTACCAAGTCAGTCTCCTGGATCTCCACCTGTAGGGTCCAGTGGAAGCGAGCATGCTGAGAGTCCTTTGTCCTTTTTCTAACTTCAGATTAGCGAGAGAAAATATTTGTGCGAAGTACTTCCTTGAGTACGGGGACTCTGGTAAAGATTTGCTACGAGGACTCATGCATCTGTTAATCCCTTTTCTCCCAGAGACAGTCACGGTTTCCTCTGGTCTCTGTCTCCTGTGTCCTTTGTCATGAGAGGGAGAATCATAGCCCATACGAGGTTTCCTTTCCATCCTGTTCCATGTCTTGAGAGCTCGGCTTTGTGACCGGTGAGAATATTCTCACTGGAAGATGCGTGTACCAGCATGCATAGGGCATACGGCCGAAGAGGCTGCAGGTCTGAAAAGCAGCACTGTCTTTGTCTGACTGTGCCAGCTCTAGGGGGAGCTTAAGGGATCCCCTTTGTCTTAAGGGATTACGGTCCATGAGGGGCCTTTGTTGTCTTGTTGGTGATGGAAAAGCCCCATATCAGTAGCACCTGCCCAGTGTCACAGATATCAGGTCTCGAACTCAGGTACCCCCGTGAGATCATGACCTGAGCTGAAACCAAGAGTCTGGATGCTTAACCGACTGAGCCGCCCGGGCGCCCCTGTACGGCACCATTCTTACTGCCTGTGACACTGAAGGTCTTTGCTTTCTTAGATTAGTTATGGGAGTGAACTTTCTGGATTTTGTGAGGACTGAATCCTCTGCACCCTCTTTTGGAATGCTTCTTGCATCCATGGTTAAGCCATAAAAAGACTTACTGGTTGGAGTTACTACTGAGATTAATATAAGATCCTACTTGTCAATGGCCAGATAATGGACCTTCTGAATTGGCTGTATTTGAAAGTGAAAATTTTAGAGAGCTCTCATCTACAGTTGTCTTACTGGTACCTGTGGAAAAAACAAAGAGGACACAAAGGAATATAATGGTTAGCCTCAGGGACTCCCTTAACAAGATGAAAGAACAGAAATTAGACTTCGATAAAAAACTCAAGCCCACCTTCAACGGAAATCCTGGCCTGTCTCCCTGTTTTAGCTTCCCTTTCCCTGTGACAGTTACAGAGAGCATTCTGGCTTGATGTCCAGGCCCAGGGTACTGGTTATCTGTGTAACTGCAGAGGGCCAGGGAGTGAATTTAGAAGAAACACCAAGCTCGGTAATCAGGCTGTACCAGCCTCAGGTCTTCTTATGCGGTGTCCTTTGCTGGAATATCTTAGGTGCCGACCACAAAGAATTCATGCAACAGAGACAAGCAGCAGATCTTTCAAATTATAAAAATCCTCTTACCTCCACTTTCAGAATATCCTACCAAATTTAGAGAAGTGTTAGAAAGATCACTGGCCGTTCATAGGGTGCCTGGGTGGCTCAGTCAGTTAAGCCCCCGACTCTTGGTTTTGGCTCAGGTCATGATCTCACAGTTCAGGAGTTTGAGCCCTGCATTGGGCTCTACACAGTGCAGAGCCTGCTTGGGATTCTCTCTCTGTCTCTCTGTCTCTCTGTCTGTCAAAATTAATAAACTTTAAAAAATTTTAAAAGAAAGAAAGAACGATCACTGGCCACTCACAACCCCACTCACAGGGACCTGGACCAGCTGCTAAGGGGTGTTCTTCCCATCCTTAATTATACTGTAGCTAATAGACAAGCCAGATTGGCTCCCTGAGGAAAACCCCCCTCACGGAGTAAACAGATGACCAGAATTTCTCGTAGGCGCTGCTATAAATGCTGTTCAGGGACTGATAGAACCAATAGTAAAGATTTTTGCCTCTCAGGTGAATTGGTCCAAGGTTGAATTGTGCACTCAGAAAGAAAGCCTTTGTTAAAGCACTTTATACAGACTTTTCAAAGGCATATCACATTAAACCCTGAAGCTCTAGAACACAGAAATCTTTTGATTTCCACCTTATCTAGAAATCTTCTCCCTGATAAAAAGAAGCAAATTGAAGATAATGTAGTTGGATGGGTGGATCGGTGCCTCAATATCATTTAGGCTTCAACCCAGTTCTTTGAGAAATTAAAAGCAACTGTCCTTTTCTTACAAATGCAACTCTAGAAATAATTCAAAGTCTACCTCTCTTTACCATCCCCCAAAGCTCTCCTATTCATCTCAAAATGCTTGCAGATATTGTTTCTATAATATCTGGGACATTGTGTCTATAATATTTGGGACATTGGAAACAGAATTGTCCTACATTTAAGGAAAAAAAGAAAAATTTAAATAATAATTTCTCTAGACCTTTGATAAGAGGGAACTATACTCAAAACTTCTTGGAGAAAACTTGGATATTTCCTTTATGCCTTTGTGATACAGATTTTCTACCCCATCTTTTCTAGAATCCGATAGCCAGCCTTTTGAAATGCAAACTTTTAAAAAATATTTTATTTTTTAAGTAAGATTTACATCCAGCCTGGGGCTCAAACTTAAGACACCAAGATCAAGACTCACATGCTCTACTGACTGAGCCAACCAGATGCCCCCAGCGAGAGGTTTCTTATAAGGAGGACAAGAAAGGAACTATTTGTAAATTGGGCTGATGAAAAATCTTAAAGATCCTCTCCACAAATCTTAGTAAAAAGCTTTAGCAGTGGTGCCTGGCTGGCTCAGTCAGTGGAGCATGCAACTCTTGATCTTGGGGGTGTGAGTTTGAGCCCCACATTGGTTGTAGAGATTACCTTAAAAAAAACAAAAAAGGAGCTTATGCCATCTGAGTAGGTGAACTTACTTCAACTGCCAAAATAACATTTGAATCCAACTATTCTTTTATAAATCACTGGGTTTTGTAATTATCATACCTGACTCTCAAATTCTAAAATTTTAGAAAGAAAGATATATATAGGGTCTCTGTGTTAGTCTGTATGGTTGCGTGTGTCTACGTTTGTATATTGTAGACATGTGATATTTTTCTATTTCCTGTTAGTATTGCCAATATTAATTTGTAAAAAAACTCTGTTCATTTGGTTTGAAATAAGTGCTTATGTGAATTAAGTATTCCTAAACCCTCAGAAATGTAATAGAAACAAATCCAAGTGCTTTTCCAATTCATGTGATCTGGGAAAATATTCAGTAACTAAAACTGGTTTAAGTTTATTGGTTTAATTAAAATAGACATGTTTTCAGGGGCATCTGGGTGGCTTAGTTGGTTAAGCGTCCACCTCTTGATTTCAGCTCAGGTCATGATCTCACGGTTCATGAGTTTGAGCCCCGCATTTGGCTCTGCGCTGACAGCACAGAGACTGGGATTCTGTCTCTACCTCTCTCTGCCTTTCTCTCTCTCTCTCTCAAAATAAATAAATTAATTAAAAAAAGTAAACATGTCTTCAGAATTGTCAACATTAAACATAATATAGGCATACAACTTTTATTCTACCTGAGTTTGCTACTCAAAAAATTCATGTCATCTCTGGGGCACCCAGGTGGCTCAGTTGGTTAAACATCAGACTCTTGGTTTCAGCTCAGGTCATGATCTCAAGTTCTTGAGATCAAGCCCCACCTTGGGCTCTGGGCTGGGCAGCCCAGGGCCTGCTTGGCATCCTCTCCCTCTCTCTGCCCCTCCCTGCTCATGCTTTCTCTCTCTCTCTCTCTCAAAATAAATAAATAAACTTAAAAAAAATGATATCATCTCTGTTACAAAATTTGTCAGCAAGAAAATAACTTGGGATGATGGCCGTCTCATAAAGCTCTCATGGGTAGTCTAAGCATCGTTGTTGGGAACAAGTGACTTAGATATAATTGGAATAAGGACTTTTAGGTGAACTTTTCAGCCATCATTACATTTTATGGCGTGTGTACTTAAAAATACCTTCCAAAATCATTTAATAACTTCCACTATTAGAGTGGTGATGGAAGAGCTAAGTGATGGAAATTCGTTGAATATGTAGATCATTTCCAAGTAAGATAAAATCTTGAAACATTAATTACTGAACATGGGTTTATCTGCTTTTTGCTTCTTATTACAGAGAAACTAAAAGCCATTTGGATGTGTTAGTACTACATTGGAAAATTGTACTTAAAAAAAGGCATATGTTTCTAGAAATTGTGAAATGTATTCATAAATTTGCCAGTCTAAAGAATGCTATATAACAATTTACATTGCTCATTTATTGGTTTTCACTAGAAGTTCAGGTTTTGTCAGGTTAGGAATTCTAACAAATGACGTTAAAACTACAAGAAGTAACAAAGGAAACAACTCTACAGAGAAAGTAAGATGTGTTTTTGGTAAGAAGAGGTATGAGATATGAAGATACATTTTGTCAAGGGAAAAAAAAATAAACTTGTCCTAAAGTAAAACCGGTTATTTCAGATTAGGAAAGAGGATTAAAGGACAACAAGGTATAGAAAGTCAGGAAGAGAGAGAGAAAAAGGAGCGAGAATTTGTGTAATCAAGCTGGCTAAAATTGAATTATTATTTTAAGGGTTTTAAAAATAAACTTTAATGTTAATGGTGTACTTATGTAAAATGAACTTCTTTTTCTTTCATCTACTGAAAGGATAAAGTTATCCTGAACTATTGGTCTGGTCTTGATAAGAAGAGATTGTAAAAAGTTTTTCTTTGCCTTTTAAATAATCTGACTGGAAAGCAAAGATTTTGTGTCTTACCAAAATAATTTCCTATGCTTCATGTTGTCTTAATTAGGTCTTTGATTATTTAAGAAAACTAAGTCTTCTCAATATTAAAAGTTCTAAGTTTTGCTTATAACTATGTACACTTTGGTATTTGCCTTCAAAATCTTTTGTCCCTTTAGTTAAAAAAAGTTTTTTAACCTTCATTCATTTTTGAGAGACAGAACATGAGCAGGGAAGGGGCAGAGAGGGAGGGAGATACAGAATCCAAAGCAGGCTCCAGGCTCTGAGCTGTCAGAGCAGAGCCTGAAGTGGGGCTCAAACCCACAAACTGTGAGATCATGACCTGTGATGAAGTTGGACACTCAACCAAGTGAGTCACCCAGGCGTCCCTGTCACTTGAGTTAAATAGATAAATAAGTATTGTTTCATAATGATTTGTGATCCTATTTAGTCAAGTCTTCAAATCCTTTGCCTTTTTTTTTTTTTAAGTAAGCTTTACACCCAAAGTGGGGCTTGAATTCACAACTCCAAGATCAAGAGTCACACATTCCACAGACTGAACCAGCCAGGCACCCCTAAAACCCTCAAATCTTTTGATATTTTGGACAAATCTCCAAAAAACAAATTCTAAATGAAATCTTTCTGACCTGCGTGCGAGTAACTTTGATTTTCCAGAGGGTTCCTGGAAACTCTCAAAAGATTTATTATCTCTTCTTACACAATGAGAGACATTAAAACTAATTAGGTTTATTTGATATGTTAAATTACATGGGAAGCATTGTCAAATAAGAATACTAAACCTTGGGGCACCTGGGTGGCTTGGGCAGTTAAGTGTCCAACTCTTGGTTTCAGCTTAGGTCATGATCTTATGGTTCCTGAGTTCAAGCCCTGCATCAGACTCTGCCATGACAGTGTGTTACCTTCTTGGGAATCTCTCTCTGCCGCTCCCCTGTGCACTCTCTCTCTCAAAAATAAATCAATAAATAAAAATGAAAATTACTAAACCTTCTTTACCTTATGTTTGTAAAGGTATATGTTACTATACGTGTTTTAGAAGTTATATAAAATTCTTTATGTCCTGGGATAATGTTAACCAGTCTTAATGCTAGTTATTGTCTTAAAATATCATATGTCATAGAAATAACCACATTTCCTTGTTGATTGCATTATAATGAATTGTTGTTAGATCTTTAACCATGGCCATTATAGGCCTTTGTCATTTACGGAGAGTTACTGTTTTACTCTGATGCTTTCACAAAAGTGTTCTGGCAAAAGTGCTTCTTCGAGGAAATTCATGGAAAGGACTTTGACAAGTATAGGTTTCTGATAACTTTAAGATCATTAGACTGAACTGGGTAAGAATTTCCAGAACTAATGCAAATACTGGATTCAAGCAGAATAAGAATTAACATGGGACTGAATGAACTGAGGAGGACGGTTATAGTTTTTTATGACTTTTTGCTTGAAATGTTGCTGGTTCCTTAATGTTTTATTCCTCCAGATTTAAGGAAACTTTTTTCTCTTTTGCTTACCCCCCTTTTTTTTAAGAAGTGTGTGTGTGTATAATTATTATTATTATTTGTGTGAGAGAGAGAAAGAGCAAGAGCGGGGAAGGGACAGAGAGAGAGAGAATCTTAAGCAGGCTCCATACTCAGCACAGATCTTGTTGTGGGGCTTGTTCTCATAACCATGAGATCATGACCTGAGCTGAAACCAAGAGTCAGAAGCTCAACCAGCTGAGCCACCCAGGTGCCCTTTCACTTTTTTCTGAAGCTAACTATGACTTACAGCAATTTGGTAAAGTACACCTTTGTAAACAAAGATGAAACATTTACTTTCTTTCCCTGCCTGATCCTTCCAGTATTGGGAAACTTAGCGAACATTCTTTATGACAGTATATTTATTTGCTTAAGTTCAATAAGAATCTGTTCTCCTGTAATAGGACACAATTGGAAACATTGGTTATAAATTACCAAGGCTTTGACTAGAATGTCATATTTGAGAATAAAAGCATAGGCTCAGATATGATCAGACAGCTTTAAGGAACTAATATTGACTTTATAGAGCCAATAATGCCCTTGAAAAAATTGGTCTGGTATCCTGCTTACAGACAGAGTTCCCAGCAGTTTTACTACGCAAGTAAAGAAGGTCAATCTCCGGCAGGCTCAGGAACCTTAGAATATTTTGGGGACCTCAAGAAAAAAAGAATACACCCAAATCCATACGTATTGCAGGCAAAGTCTGATGGTGAGTCATTGGCTTGGCTTAGCCTTGAGAGGCTTTTAAAAGTCCAATATGAGATTCCTTATGAAAAGTTCCAGCAAAGCAGATTTGAAAGAGCCTATATGGTAAGTCATTATTCTTGCTTCACTTAAGTAAATAATCAGGCCAAGGTTATTCAAACTAGACTTAATTTGCAAACAAATTAGTCTTACTGTGGTTATCTTTGGTAGAAATGGGGCTGACTATAAAGAGAAAATTATGTTTCTGCTGTCAGCACAATCCTCTGTCTCCCCCTCTCTCTGCCCCTTCCCCGCTCACGCTCCGTCTCTGTCACTCTCAAAAATGAATAAATGTTAAAAAAATAAAATTAGAAAAATAGAGAGAAAATCATGTGTCAAAGGAAACTATAGTACGCCCATGTGGATATCGGATTCTAGTCCTGCCAATTGTCTCCCAGGTTTTGTTGCGACTTATAAACTGACACGGGTCCTGAATTCTTCTAGTTTCCTCTAATATTTGGCTACAGCTCTTCAAACTAACATTTCCGATTTTCTGACTGTTGAATGTACATGAGAAATCATATTCTTCTACTTTAAAAATATATATATATTTATTTATTTGAGAGAGAGAGAGAGAGAATAAGTGGGGGAAGGGCAGAGAGAGAAGGAGAGTCTCAAGCAGGCCCCACACCCAGTGCACAGACCAACATGGGGCTTGATCTCAAGACTGAGATTGTGACCTGAGCTGAAATCAAGAGTCAGACACTTATCTGACTGAGCCACCCAGGCGCCCCTACTTTTCTTCTTTTTTTTTTTTTTCAGTTTATTTATTTAACTAAACTCTATATCCAACATGGGGCTTGAAGACAGGTCCCCAAGATCCAGTGGGGCGCCTGGGTGGCTCAGTCTGTTGAGCATCCAACTTCCACTCAGGTCATGATCTCATGATTCATGGGTTTGAGCCCTGCTTTGGGCTTTGTGCTGACAGCTCGGGGAGCCTGAAGCCTGCTTCAGATTCTGCGTCTCCCTCTCCCCCTGCCCCTCCCCCACTTGCACTCTGTCTCTCTCAAAAATAAATAAACATGAAAAAAAAAGATTTTATTAAGTAATCTCTACACCCAACATGGGGTTCAAATTTACAATCCCAAGATCGCAAGTCACATGCTGTACCAACTGAGCCAGCCAGGGACCCTGCATAGTCTACTTTTTTGACCCTCTGACCTGGAATCATTGAGGACTAAAACTGCTCTTTTCCCAGAGCCACGCAAGCAAGCTAAAGCTGGACAACTTGATATAAACTTCAAAGAAATCACCACAACATGTCATATAAGGACAGTCTTCATGCCTGTATCTGTGTGGCCCCTCAGAAAGACCACCAGAGACATTAAAACTGCCAACCAGAAAAATCTATCAGGTTGCCGTTACCTGGTCTTACTGCATCTGAAGAGGTTTCCAAACAGATATCTAGAAATCTTCTCAACTGGCTGCCCTCAGAACTCAGAAATCGGGAGTATAATCTTCTCCAATCATTAACCATTGTTTTCCTTTTGTTTCCATAGAAATGCCTCTTATTAAATATCTGATTGCTTGCACAATAGGCCCAACTTTGAGAGCCCACCTGCATTTCTGTCTTAAAATAAGACACAACTGTTTAACTGAACTGGCCTATTCTTGGGCCTAAGAGACTGGCTCAGTGAGATGAGGCAACCTACCAATTCAACTTATGGACTGTGAAGCTTCTTGGGAAAGTTTCAGAGATGGGACCGAACGGGACCAGAACGTGCCACCCCAAAATGTGCCACTTTGGCATGTAGATTATTTTGACCTGAAGGCAATCAAGTCCCAGCGGACTCCAGAAAAACTTTTACCCCTCCCTTAATTGCCTAAAAAAATTTAGATGGTTAGATGGGGAGCCTGACCCAGAAAGAGAGCTGTTACCACACACACACACACACACACACACACACACACACACACATATATATATATCTCCTGAAAGACTTACCTGCATGGCAGGGCCAACACCTGCCTAGGAAACATCTACTCTTCTCATGGTCCTGAAAATTGCCCTCCTCCCCTTCGATGTCCCAGCCCCATCCCTTTCCCTAGCTCAGGGTGGCATGTAAGCCTCAATTGCTTGACTGACATTGGGTCTTGTTTAAAAGAAAAAAAATTTTTTTAATGTTTATTTTTGACAGAGAGGGAGACAGAGCATGAGCAGGGGAGGGGCAGAGAGAGAGGGAGACACAGAATCCAAAGCAGGCTCCAGGCTCCGAGCTGTCAGCACAGAGCCGGACATGGGGCTCAAACCCATGAACCGTGAGATCATTATCTGAGCCAAAGTGAGACACTTACTGACTGAGCCACCCAGGCACCCCTTGAATCTCATATTTTTATAGGGCTTTTTTATATACCTAATTAAATTTGCTTTTTTTTTTCCTGTTTAATTTTCATTTAATTATTAGACTAGCCAAAGAACTTAGAATAGTAGAAGGAAATTTTTTCCACCCTCACATAGGCATTTAGGATCTTGTAGTTGGGCAGACTTTCAAATTTGTTGTTAGTGATGATGAACCCAAGGACTTTTTCCTGTATATGTACTTCTAAGGTTATCTGCTTTTAGAGCAGTTTTCTTTCTTTTTTTTAAGAATATATTTTATTTTTTTAAGCAATGTCTACACCCAAGAGTGGGGCTTGGACTTACAACCCTGAGATCAAGAGTCACATGCCTTGCCAACTGAGCCAGCCAGGCACCCCAAAGAATAAACTGCTTTAAACTTTATTTTATTATTATTTTTAATGTTTATTTTATTTTATTTTATTTTATTTTTTGAGAGAGAGAGAGAGAAACAGAGTGTGAGCAGGGAAGGGGCAGAGAGAGAGACGGAGACACAGAATCCAAAGCAGTCTCCAGGGTCCACACTGTCAGCACAGAATCTGACGTGGGGCTCAAACTCATGAACTGCGAGATCATGACCTGAGCTGAAGTCAGAGGCTTACCCGACTGAGCCACCCTTAAATTAAAAAAAAATTAAATAATTTTCAGCATACGAAAAAGTAGGAGGGGGCGCCTGGGTGGCTCAGTCGATTAGACGTCCAACTCTTTATTTTGGCTCAGGTCATGATCTCAGGATCATGAGATGGATCATGAGATCATGAGATGAAGTTTAAGATTCTCTCCCTCCCTCTCCCTCTCCTCCTCCTCTGCTTGTGTTCTCTCACTCTCTCAAACAAAAAAAAAAAAAAAAAAAAAAAAAGTAGAAGAATATGATTCCTCATGTCCTTTCAACAACATTTATTCCCATTTTTCAGTTTTTGACAAATGGTTTTTGTTCCACAACTGGATGGGGGAGGCACACCCTATGGGGAACCATTTTGTAAGGATCCGTTTTGTAAGGAACCATTTTGTAAGGATCTGGGGAAACTGGTTTCATGGGCAGGTTGAGAAATGCACGCTTGCCTAGGCAGCTAAGGCACTTCATGGAAGGTAAGGTTGGGCAGGGAGAGCTGTACCCCACCCCCTGCTCTGCACCTGACCACTCTGCGGGGCTAGGCGTGGGATGAGAAGGCTCCCTCTGGGAAGCTGGCACCAGTACCATGATGAAGTTGTGCCCAAACATAGTGACACCGGTGTCCCTCAGGAGTGAGGGATGCAGCAGTCAAGCTCATACTTATGGCACCAGGAACTGTCTGTCAGCCACATTTTATTTTTTATTTTTTTATTTATTTTATTTTATTTTATTTATTTATTTATTTTTTTTTTGGTCAGCCACATTTTAATGTATGTTGACAGGCCGTGGAGTCAAAGGAGCAAGTTCGAGAGGATAGAGGGCCTCTAGGTCAAGTACTCCAGAACCTCCCTACTCAAGCAAGGCTGTGGGCCAGGAAGCTGGTTAGAAATGCAGAGTCTTGGGGTGCCTGGGTGGCTCAGTTGGTTGAGCGTCCGACTTCGGCTCAGGTCACGATCTTGTGGTTCACCAGTTCAAGTCCCGCATCGGGCTGTGTGCTGACAGCTCAGAGCCTGGAGCCTGCTTCGGATTCTGTGTCTCCTTCTCTCTCTGCCCCTCCCCCACTCATTCTCATTCTCTCTCTCTCTGTCTCTCTCAAAAATAAATAAAATATTAAAAAAGAAAATTTTTTTAAATTTAAAAAAGGAAAGAAATGTAGAGTCTTGGGGCCCCACCCCAGAGCTATTGAATCAGAATCTGCCTCCAGGGCTTCCTGGCACATTTCACATCAGAGAAGTGCTTCTCTAAAGCTCTCAGGTGTGGCTTTTTGGAGGCATAGATGACTCCAAATCTGGAACCTCAACAGCTCTGGGTTGCTAGCAGCTGGTCCATCCCTCATCAGAAAATGTATCAATTCCTTTGGCAAGACCCCAGAGAGGGAGCCTCCAGGTACTCCAGCATCACCTCCGTCCATAGGCCATTCGCTAGCTAGGCAACACCTCTTTCAGGCTTTGGTAAACTACTGTTGGAAGGGGCAGGCTGTGGGCTTGGCAAGGAGAATCTTAACTGAAGACCCTGCTGAGAATGTCTCCTTTCTATTGTCCCTATGGGAAATTCCAAGCCCTCAAGCTAAAGTTTAAGGAAGACTTTTCCTGTGTTAATTATAAACCCATTTTCAGCTCCTGTTCAGTGGGCTGACAGTACTTGAGAAAAAGAAAGTCTTTGAAAAAGACTTTTTCTTATTTTATAATTTTTACTTTAAAAATTTTTTAAGTTTATTTATTTATATTGAGAAAGAGAGAGAGAGCATGAGTAGGAGGGGCAGAGGTGGCGGGGGGGGGGAGGAGAGAGAGAGAGAGAGAGAGAGAGAGAGAGAGAGAAAGAGAATCCCAAGCAGGCTCCTCACTGCCAGCATGGACTTAAACTCACAAACCGTGAGATCATGATCTGAGTTGAAATCAAGAGTCAGATGCTTAATGAACTAAGCCACCCAGGTGCCCCTATTTTATAATTTTTTAGAAGTCCAATGGTAGTACATGCTTGTGGTTAAATTTTTTTGAAAAATGCTGACACCTATACAGATAAAATGCAGAAGCCTGTGTCTCATCTCTCTCCCTGCTCCTGCTACCCCAGGGCACCTTCAGCATTTGCTATGTACCCTTGCAGATCTATTTCTTGGCATTTAAAAACACTACACACACGCACACGCTCGCACGCATGCACACGTGCACGTGCTTCCTGAAGTCTTTCCAATTTATCTCTTCTCCTTCTCAGCCTTTTGCACTCCTTAAGAGATTACTACTTGAGTATTCAACCATCTATTGGCTAAACTTATTAATTGATTTTCAAAACTGGGTGAATCCACCAGGTCAAGCAAAATTATCAGAAAATTGATAATTGTAGAATCTGGTTGGGGGGTAAATGGGCATCCATTTTGCTTATTTTCATGTGGGTTTCAAATTTTTTAAAACACAAGTGAAACTGAAAAGGAATATGCCAAGCCCTGAGACATAAAGTAAGACTGTACCCAGGCTCAGTCAGTTGAGCATGCAACTCTTAATCTTGGGGTTGTGAGTTTGAGCCCCATGTTGACTGTAGAGATTACTTTTGTAAAAAATCTTTTTTTTTAATGTTTATCTTAGAGATAAAAATCAAGAGCGAGTGGGGGAGGGGCAGAGAGAGAGGGAGACACAATCCACAGCAGGCTCGAGGCTCTTGAGTTGTCAGCACAGATCCCCATGCAAGGCTCGAACCCACCAACCCACCAGCAGTGAGATCATGACCTGAGCCGAAGTCAGAGGCTTAACTGACTGAGCCACCCAGGGGCCCCCAAAAATAAAATCTTAAAAAACAAACAAACAAACAAACAAACAATTAGTAAACTGCATCTGGCTGACCTGTTTTTTAAATAACTTTAAAAAAAAAAATTTTTTTTTTCAATGTTTATTTATTTTGAGAGAGAGACAGAAACCAAAGCAGCTCCAGGCTCCGAGCTGTCAGCACAGAGCCTGAGGCAGGGCTCAAACACACCAACCTTGAGATCCTGACCTGAGCCGGATGCTTAACCGACTGAGCCACTCAGGTGCCCTTGCCCTGTTTTTAGGTTCAGACTGCTAAAGAACAAAAATTCAGCTGAGTAAATTGAAGATCTAATTCAGCAACTGATGAATTGGGCAGTATCCTCTCTAGCAAGTAGAGGGGAACCTCCAAGAGTTGTACAAAATGGAAAGTTTTTATAGGAAGGAGGGTGGGGCAAGGAAGTTATTAGCAAAAGAGAAGAAAGGATTGCTTGAGGCAGAGTCACTTTCCTTTAAGGGAAAGGGCAGGGAAGGTCTTGTTGGGTGGATTATCTCCTGATCCTTTTGGGAGGCAGAGGACCCAGGTGACAGGAGTTCGAGCCCTACGTTGGATATAAAGATTTCTTAAAAAAAAACAATACACTTAAAACACGCCAATTGACAGGCTAAAACTTCCATTCTAGCAGAGGTTGAAACTGCGATCAGGTTAGGTGTTGAGCCCAGTTTGGTGACTTGGCCTGGCCTGGTGTCGCCATTTTTGGCCTGTGTTTCTCTCTGTCTTTTTTTAATTTTTAAAAAATGTTTATTTATGCTTGAGAGAGAAAGAGCACAAGTGGGGGAGGAGCAGAGAGAGAGACACAGAATCCAAAGCAGGCTCCAGGCTCCGAGCTATCAGTGCAGAGCCCGATGCAGGGCTTGAACCCACAAACCGTGAGATCGTGACCTGAGCTGAAGTCAGACGCCTAACCCACAGAGCCACCCAGGTGCCCCTGTGCTTCTCTTTTTAGTAAGACTCAGAGTATCTGTTAAGACTGAAGCATGAGCAGAAGGAAGGCCTTCCCCCGGCTTCCTTGCTGTTGGCCATTATTGGGGTGAACTACCTTCCCAAGGGAGGAGGCTCCTGGGGATTTCTTGGCTTCCAGCTCCTCGGGCATGGTCTCCCCAGAAGTGCAGCGGATGGGGTGGCGGAGGGGGGATGTTGGAGGGGAGATGGAGAAATGAGAGGGAGAGAAACCCTGACGGGTCTTCCCAGCCGGGCCCTGTTTTTCAACTGTCACCAGAGAGCCTGGAGGGGTTGGGTGGGACATCCACCCTCGTAAACTTCGTGCCTGTGTCCAGCTGGGGCAAAGTGTCCTAGCAGAAGCTAGACCAGTCCCCAGACCCCTTTTGTGTCTCTGACATTTTTTTGGTTTTGTTTCTGACACTCACTTTGTTTTTTAAAAATGTTTTTATTTATTTTTTGAGAGAGAGGGAGAGAGAGAGAGAGAATGGAAGAGGCAGAGAGAAAGAGGGACAAAGGATCCAAAGCAGGCTCTATTCACAGAGCAGAGAGCCCGATGTGGGGCTCAAACTCAGGAACCATGAGATCATGACCTAAGCCGAAATCAGACGCTTTAACGGCCTAAGCCACCCAGGCGCTGCCTCACTTTGTTTTCCTAAAGTTTATTTATTTTGAAGGAAAGTGTGGGCTGGTATGCACATGGGGAAAATCGGAGACAGAGAGAGAAGGAGAAAGAGAGAAGGAGAGAGAGAGAGGGAGAGAGAATCCAACAGGCTCCTCTCCGTCAGTGCAGAGCCGGACTCGGGGCTCAATCCCACGAACTGGGAGATCATGACCTGAGCTGAGGTCAAGAGTCAGACAGTTAACAGACTGAGCCCCCAGGAGCCCTCGGACACTCACTCTGAAAGTACACGCTGGTTTGGAGAGATGGGCTAGAAATCCATCTTTTCTTCCCCACTTGGTGCCCCTTCAAACCTTCACTCCTCAGTTTCTTCGCCTGTGATTGACATTCTAGGAGTCCATGAATTTGCAAGGGAAATTTTTACATGTCTATTTTCGTTAATCTTTCATTGAAATCTAGCATTTCCTTCCATTGTGTGTGTAGACATCACATCACATTAGTGCAGGCGGTTACTGGGACTTTGTCCCTACTGGGAGTGACAGCTATTTCCATAACACATCACAGTTGCCAACATTTTGAATATCTACGCTCATCATGAGTTCAAAATCATAGACGTTATCAGGCCCACCACTATACTGTATTTCAGTATAACTTGCCTCGTTTGTAATCCTGGGCATTTTACTTTATGCATTTAAAAATCTTACTCTGGGGGTACCTGGATGGCTCAGTTCGTAGAGCATGTGACTCTTGATCTCTGGGTTGTGAGTTAGAGCCCCATGTTGAGTTTAGACATTACTTAAAAGCAAACAACTAAAAGTCTCACTCTGGGAAGGGTCCAAGGGTCTCACCAGACTCCAGAGTGGCCTATGGAACAGAAAAGATGAAGGGGCCTGCTCAGTCCTGTCCACAGCACCTCCTGCCCTCAGAATCACCCTGCCAGTCCTCTCTCTGGGCATCCAGTCCCCATTCCTGGGTGCTGTGTGTGCCTGGCACCCTTCCTCAGCAGGCCAGCTACATGCTGCCATCTGCTGGGGATGGCCCACGTGACACCCTGGGGGTAATGCCAGCAGGCCACGTCTGGGGACCCAGGGGTGGGGTAGGGTCCTGAGGGACCAGCTGAGAGGGTCTCTGGCTGCTCCCAGGATAGAAATCAAACTCAAGCCAGCAGGAGGTAAAAGCAGAGCTTACTGAAGGGAGAGAGAGCAAGAGAGAGAGAGAGAGAGAGAGAGAGAGAGAGAGAGCGAGTGTGTACAAGGTGTCTGGGAGGCTCAGAAAGGAAAGGAGAGTCCCTTCTATTTTCCTGGGTCTGGTATATGGGTCTTCTCAGACATCCAGGATCCGGTTAGAACACAGGGTCCGGGTGTTATTTCTTGGAACCAGTGGGTCTTGGCGGAGAGCTGTGTTGTGCCGGGGTGGTGGGCAGGTTGGGGGGGGGGGCAGTCTGGAATACAGATACGATGTCTTCCTTCAGTCTTTCTCACCTGGTCCTTCCTTAGAGATTACCTGTTCTAGAGTAATCATGAACTCCTCATCCTTTACAAGGAGGACATACGCTATTTGCATTATGAGGCATGTGAAGAGTGGGGTGGCGGTGCAAGTCCTAGCAAGAATAGAAGCAGGAAAAGGAGCAAAAGGCAGACTTTTTTTTTTTTTTTTTTTTGAGTCCTTCAGTTTCCCTAACCCCATGGCCTTGGTTAGATGCTGTGGTCCTTCTAGTCTTTCTGGGCATTATGAGGTGTAAGTGAAGATATGGACTGTGCCACAAGTCTTGCTGGAGGACCCTCCGTGCCTGCCACTCCCACTCGACACTTGCTCCCTGCCAGGGTCCCTGAGTCCCTGCGCCGCGGATGTGTGGTGCTGCCTGGCCCATGATGAGGGTTTGGGAGCAGGTGAACAGCCCAGCACAGAACTAGGACTTGAAGCCAGAGGCGGGAGCACCTGTGGTGGAGTATCAGGCCGAATGGATTTTTATTTTATTATTTTTTTTAATGTTTATTTATTTATTTTTGAGACAGAGAGAGACAGAATGAACAGGGGAGGGTCAGAGAGAGAGGGAGACACAGAATCCGAAACAGGCTTCAGGCTCTGAGCTGTCAGCACAGAGCCCGACGCGGGGCTCGAACTCGCGGACCATGAGCTCATGCCCTGAGACGAAGTCGACGCTTAACCGACTGAGCCACCCAGGTGCCCCTGAATGGATATTTATTTATTTATTTATTTATTTTTTTTTAACGTTTATTTATTTTTGAGACACAGAGAGACAGAGCATGAACAGGGGAGGGGCAGAGAGAGAGGGAGACACAGAATCTGAAACAGGCTCCAGGCTCTGTCAGCACAGAGCCCAACGCGGGGCTCGAACTCACGGACCGCGAGATCATGACCTGAGCCGAAGTCGGACGCTTAACCGACCGAGACACCCAGGCGCCCCCGGAATGGATTTTTAAAAACCAATTGTTCTTTGAGCACATGGGCCACTAGTTAAAAGTCGAAATGAGAATGTGGTGAGAAGCTTCTCTCCCTCCCTGTCCCGCTGGCCTCAAACTTCACCAGCTTCGTCTTCCTTCCAGAGCCGCTCCCCACATCTAAAGCAAAAATGAACGTGAGCTGGAACCCTGCCTTTTCTTATTTAAATGTTAGGCACCTGGTCTGCACCTGGCTTTTTTGTTTAACAATATTGTCTCGAAAATTGCTTCTATCTACATATAAATACTTCCCTCCTGGTTCTTTCCTTTTTACTTCTCTGGTCATTTCCAAGCAGTCTGTGGAAAAAGAATGTCTTTCCACAGAAACAGGAGTACTCAGATATAGCCAGAAATTGCAGGGTAGTTCTAGAATTCATTTACCCACCTACAAAATTCCAAGGATCCTAGGTGAAAGAATTCTGTATTCCTCTTTAGGTGGATTTGCTTTTCAAAAGGGGTCTCACAGGACTATTGTACCTTAACTCCAAAAATGACTATGTGGTAAATTTTGGGCAGGGCTAGGGGTGAGTTGCTCTTTGGGTAGAAGTCCACTTGTGGTGTCCCAGATCCAAGTGCTAGGGTTCAAGATCTCTGTCTATCCAGAGATTAACCTTGTCTTCCCAAGCCAACCGTGGGGCTCTATATAATAAATGTCACTCTCCTACTGGCAGCCAACCGGCTCTCCTCCCCAGCTTCTCTCACCAGATATGTCCGCAGGCCAGCAGCCACCGCTGGGAACACCTCAGAACGATGCTAAGAGGTCGAAGTGCTCCCTGGGGGTGGGCCTGGTGGATAGGCTGCCCTGTGTCCCTGCACTAAGAGCAGTTCCCGTTCCAAGTTTATCAGGGTTTACATGCCATTCTCTGAAATAAGCTTTGAGCTGAAGAATGGGTGCTTTCTCCCAACAAACCACGCGTCCAGCAGGGGGCTTCTTCTCATAGACATCTGACCCTTTCATCACTTTGGGCCACTGAGATACACCAATAGATGCCAGGCCCACCCACTATACTTCTCATTCTAGTATAGTTTCCTGCCAGACTCACCCAGCAGGAAAGACAGACCATCCACACCTGCCAACGTAAGCATCTCGTGGGCCAAGCAGGCTTCTCGGCAAAATAGGAAGATAGCATTCTGGTTTTTACATCAGTGCTTGGTGACTTTGATTAGTGTGAGTCAATCTTGCCAAAAGGATCCCCTCTGGTCCACAGAGCTAAGGGCTGCACTGCAGACCACAGTGATTTCCCCCAGAGTTAAGTGCCCACTTTGCCCTCTTAGGCCAGTGAACCTGCTGCTTGGGGGCAGGGGCTCTTCCTGGTGGGCCTTTTAACTGGAAGCATGCTAGTCAGACTGAGGAAGTAGGTTCCAGTGTCCGTTTGCTCTGTGTGAAAGAAACTCAGTTGCAGAGATCATAGTGACCTTGGATGTACGGTGACCAGATAGCAGAAAAATTAGCACAAATCCATCCTGACTGCTAACAAATGGTCAGGGTCAGCGGGTCCCCTTCCATCTGAAAAATGGCACCACCGGTGTTTGTCCTTCCAGGTTGAACTTGGCATTGTTTGGGAGGAAGACTTTTTTCTGTACGCTCTTAGGTTCAGTTCTTGGGAACATGCAAATTAAACTGGCAAAACACAGATTTGCAAAAGAAGAGATATTTTAACATTCATGTACATACATGTGAGTTCACAGAAAAATGAAATTCAAGGAGGTGGTTAGAATTTGGGGCTCCTATACCACCCTAATAGGGGAAGGGGAGGGGGAGAAGGGCATTTACAGGAAAACAAATGGATTTTATTTATTTATTTATCACTGTTATTTATTTATTTTGAGAGAGACAGAGACAGCATGAGCAGGGGAGGGGCAGGATAGAGGGAGACAGAGAGAATCCCAAGCAGGCTCCGCACGGTTGGTGCAGAGCCCGACGAGGGGGCTCCAACTCACAAAACCATGAGATCATGCCCTGAGGTGAAGCCATGAGTCAGATGCTTTACCGACTGAGCCACCCAGGTGTCCCATCAAATGGCTTTTAGGAAAGATAAGTAGGCCCTTAGGAAAATAGATAGGAAATATGGTAGTCTTGTGACAATACCTGCTTGTGTGATTTCTTACTCCAAAGCAGATTTCTCTCCAGTGGAAAGAGCCCATCTCCTGAGGAGGAGACTGGTGACAGCTGAATCCTTCCGGGAGACTCTGCTTTTAGATACTGGGAGTATGGGAGAAAGCACTCACAGTGAGAGATTCTGGATCCCTTCAGTATGAATGCTCCTCTTCTCCTTGTCCAAAGGCCAGGCTGGTTGGGGGTGCTCAGGGTCTAGGGGTTTGGTTCAGCATTCCTGAGACTGGCACAGGGAACTCCAGCAAGGGCAGAAGGAGTGGGGTAGTCCCCCCAGCAGAGGCTGTGCGAGGGTGGAGGAAAGGGCCAAGTCACTATGGTTGGCGATCCAGGGCACGTGTAGGAGCACAGAGGGCCAGGGTCAAATCCTATGTCCTTGGGCAAGATTCTTAACTTCTCTGGGCTTCATTTTTCTACTGGGGTAAAAACCCTCACAGGACCACAGTAAGGCTAAGATTAGTTAACGCATTTAAAGCACATGATACAGTGCCTGGCACAGAGCAAGTGTTCAGTTAATGCAGCCAACTTCCCTAGACGCTGGGGACACGGCAGTGAGCAAAGCCGAGCTCTGCTCTCCTGGATCTTCCATTAAACAAAGGTGTACGTGCCATCATCAGATGGCCGGGTACACCAGGAGAAAAGGAAGCAGGTGAGAGGCAGGGAGGGAGAGGTGGGGGCTGGTGTAGTCAGGGAAGGGACATCTGAGCAGAGACCAGAATGAGGTGGCCTCACCGGAATTAGGATGATGTCTCATTGCTGTTCCTCCTGCATGTTCCCTTAATCATTCCTTCTCTTGCCTGAGTTTCCACCAGCCAGTGAACCGGGACTAGGTCGGTTCCCATCTCAGCTGAGCACGTGGCCTCCTCTCCATGATCCTTTCTGGGGGTGGCGTCAGTGGAGCGCGCACATGGGGGCCCCAGGTTCCGAATGTGAGTTAGGGTGGTGGGTTTCTTCCATTCCTCTGTACCTCCCAATTCCACGGGGCCAGAAGACACGGGGGAGGGGGGGTGCCCTCTCCAGGAGAAAAGCTCACACATTCCGCCCTCTACCTTGTCTGGAGGAGCAGTCGTGCTTGGGGAAACTGGCCAGCTGTATGGCTGCGGGGCGAGGCTGAGCTGCAAGAACCAGAATAGAAGGGCTAAATTTAAACCGTGTCTGGAGGCTTCAGGGAGCCCGCGGGCCTGTGGGCCCTGGGGTGGCTCCGTCCCACCTCCCTCCTCTCCTTCCACCTCCCCACTCCCTTCTGCCTCCTCCCCCTCCCCCTCCCCCCTCCCTCCACCCACCCTCTTTCCCCTCCCACCTCCTCCCCCTTCCTCCTCCCACCCACTTCCCTCCTCCCTCCTCTCTCCTCTCCTCCTTCTCAGAATGGAAACTGTTTCTTTCCTGGCTGCCGAGAGCCGGTTTCCTCCCAAGGAAATAATGTCTCACCGCAGCTGAGGCCGGCTCTGCCCCCTGGAATTTCCCTGCAGGGGAGAAACACCCCGCTGGCGGAGCTGCTCTGAGCTGGGACACACCTAGAGCCTGCTTGTGCACAACCCAGAGGGGGACACGCCCAGAGACACACACAGAAGTAAACAGAAACAGAAACAGGCTGGGAAAACCCTGGGGGTGGGGGGGGGGGTGGTGAACCCTAGGATCAGGTTCTTGTCCCAACTCTGTCTCCACCTCCCTGTGAGGCAGGAGCAAATCATCTCCTGTTCTGAACTTTTTTTTTTTTTTTACCTCCTTAATATTAAAATAGACCTCTTAAGAATCAAAATAGAACAGAACTCTAAAGGAATCAACCTAGAAAGTGCTTTGATTATTTCAAAGATGTCTCTTTCTTTGTTCAAAATATTTTTAAATCCCCCTTTTTTTTTTCTTTCTGAAAAATTCCTTTAAGGACCAGTTTTAGGCACTCATAGGTCTGCCTTGTTACTTTTCCAGACATTTGAGTTTTGCCTAGAGGGATCGCTGCCCACGGTACCAAGAGACTTGGGGCTGGTTCCAAATACTGAGTTCAAAAGATTCCTGCAAGGACAGTGAAAAGACTGTCAGGTGCCATCACTGTTGCAGAATTCCCCTGATGCCCAAGGCCGGTCCCCAGAGAGGACAACAGCTCCTGGAGGAGCTCTCAACCCTCAGCCACACGCAGGGTCCTTCTGGAGCCTTACATAGTCCAACACTCAGACACAGAGGGGTCTACACACACACACACACACACACACACACACACACACACGGCCAAATGGAAACTTCTAGTTTCAGCTACAATATCCAGAGGTAGCAGTCTGTGAGAACCTGAGCCACGCACCCCTCGTGTTTTTGTGCATGTATTCACTGAGGCTAGACACGGGGGCTGTCACAGACCTGATCAGGTGGGGATGGTCACAGCTCAGACACCCTCCAGGCAGGCTGTGCCCGGAGACTTTAGCAGGAGAGCGAGCTCTGAGGGGACACACCCAGACACATTGGGTTGCCTGGTAACACAGAATGCCAGGCCCAGGGACACACACCCTCTCTGGGATCACACATTCATACTGTTTCCACAGGGGCAGGATCCCACAGAGCCGGCTGGCTGCCCCAGGCACACCCTTTCGCCACCGAGAACTGCCTTCGTTCAGAGATGCGCCTGGTTGGCTCAGTCGGTTAAGCGACCGACCTCCTGACCTTGGGTCAGGTCTTGATCTCACAGCGTGAGTTCCAGCCCCGCATTGGGCTCCTTGCTGAAAGCTCAGAGCCTGCTTCAGATTCTCTCTCTCTCTCTCTGTCTCTCTCTCTGCGCGTCCCCCATGCACATATTCTCTCTCTCTCAAAATTAAAAAAAAAAAAAAAAAAGGGAAAAAACAGCTGTGCAGCTAAAGATCCTGCTCATCGGCACCCCAAAATGCTTACCGGATTTAGAGTGCTGAGCAAGCCCCCCAAAACTTCCAGTCCCACTCAGTCACACACACACCGTTAGAGTGGTCAGAGTCTAGACTCCTCACGTCCTTTTGTTTCCTCTCGGAAAAACTTTGGCTTTTCCATTTTAAGCAGCCAGTGACCAAACAGTCTATTTCTGTAACTTCTTAGTATTAGCCAGAGCCTGTTCTTTTGAAACGTCTACAGTAAGTCAGGAAGAATGCTTCTGACCTTTGTTTTCAAATTCAACTATGCGGAACACTACACACACAATGTGAAAACACAGAGGCCAATTTTTTTTAAGGGTTTGTTTTTTTTGTTTTTTTTGTTTTTTTTTTTTTTGAGGCCGAGAGGCACAGAGAGAGAAGGAGAGAGAATCCCAAGCAGGCTCCGACTGTCAGCCTGGAGCCCTATGTGGGGCTTGAACTCGCAAACCGTGAGATCATGACCTGAGCTGAAGTCAAGAGTCAGATGCTTAGCTGACTGAGGCACCCCTCAGAGAACAATTTTTAAAATTCACAGACAAACCATGTTTGAGGGTTTTTCAGCTTTTTGTGGGAGAAAGGCAAGTTTACTGACTTCAGTGGTTTTTAAAATTCGAACTTGGCAAACAGGAACACAACTGTGGAGTCTTTGTAAAGTGAGCAGCAGGTAAAAGCTCCTTCGGGCAGCACCCCTCACTTCTTAGGGATGGGCAAACTGAGGACTCACCTTTGACCTGGTCTCCCCAGCCGCCTTGACCAAAGTCAATCTGACCTTGATTCTGCGGAACTTCCGGTGTGGTGTTTAGACTGCCTGTCTAGTAAACAGCTGTGCCCTCCCTTGGGTCCAAGGACAGCCCCCCGTGTAGGTTCTGTCCCCTTCTCTGGATGTTTCAGACACGGCGTTGGCTTCTGGGATGAGATAATCTGGTTTTCCTGGCCACAGCAGTCTGCTTCCTCCAGTTCCACCCTGGAGACAGGACCACCCTGTGTCACATCACCCTGTGATGTAGACATCCTCAGATCTACACACTGGGTCTAGCTGGGCCCTCCCCTGCCATACAGGTCCGTCCTTCCTCTGTCCCTTTTCCCCTTTGCCCTTCCTTCCCTCCCTCCCTCCCTCCTCCATCCCTCCATCTCAACCTCTGACAGGAATTCCAGTGTGAACCTGGATCGGCTACAGTGAATAGGGATCTTGCCACACTCAACCTCTCCTTATGTTATCTCCCTCTCTCAATATTCCTTTTTATTCTTACTATTCATACAGCAGTCCCCTCTTATCCTTGGGGAATACTTCCCAAGACCCCCAGTGGATGCTTGAAACTGTGAGTGGTACCAAACCCTATATATGCTGTTTTTTCCTGTACAGATATACCAATGATTTATTTGATAAGTTTCATTTATAAATTAGGCACAGTAAAAGATTAACCACAATAACTGATAATAGAACGATTATAAAAATATACCACAATTTGAAAAAAAAACCCATATATATGTTATGTGGATGTATCTCTCTCTTTCAAAGTATCTTATCGTACTGGGCTCACCCTTCATGTGATGATACGAGATGATAAAAAGTCTACATGATGAGATGAAGTGAGGTGAATGACGTAGGCATTGTGACGTTAGCATTAGGCTACTGTTGACCTTCTGATGTTACGTCAGAAGGAGGGTCACCTCCTCCCAGGCCATGGTTGACTGGGTGATGAGACCCAAAGTGAAATCATGGATAAAGGGGGACTATGGTACCTCGTTTCCTGAAGTATTGATGAGTGCCACATTCAAGACAGAAATAGAAATAAACAAAACAAATCCTATTAGACTTAAAATTTCTTAAGTTTATATATTTTTTCTTTAGTAATCTGTGCACTCAGCGTGGGGCTTGAACTCATGACGCTGAGATCAAGAGTTCATGCTCTCCCAACGGAGCCAGACTGGCACTCCTAGATCTAATTTTTTAATGAAAAATTTCTATATGTCAAAACTCACAAAACATATTTATTTATTAAAAAATTTTTTAAGTTTATTTATTTATTTTAAGGGAGAGAGAGCGAGGGAAGGGCGGAGAGAGGGAGAGAGAAAATCCCAAGCAGGCTCTGTGCTGTCAGCACCAAGCCCGATGCGGGGCTCACACTCTCGAATTGTGAGATCATGACCTGAGCTGAAATCAAGTCAGACGCTTGACGGACTGAGCCACCCAGGCGCCCCACCAGCAAAACATATTTAAAGGCAAAAGACACATGTGGAAAATACATTTTCCAGATGTATGTGGCAACAGAGGCAAATACCCTCATCATCAAAGGGCTCTGATAAAGCACATGGCACCAAACAGATAGATGGATGATGTGAGCAGGGCAGAGGAATCAAAACAATGAAATAAATGAAATAAGAAGAGAAAATGTCTAATCTCCTTAATACAAAGAAGTCAAAATAAAACCATTTAAAATAACATTTCCCCTTATTACCATCAGATTATAGCAGATCAATGCCCACTATTGGGCAGCAGCTTTCTCCTGAATTATTTCTAGAAATGTGAAAGAATTGGAACAGCCTTTTTGGAGAGAAATCAAGCTTTAAAATTACAAGTATCTTCTGACCTGTCAGTTCTACCTCTACAAGTTATCTGGAAGGAATCTTTAAGGTGTCCAAAATATACGGCTACAAAAATGCTCATTGCAGTACTGTTGCTAAAAGAAAAAGGGGAAAAAAATGTGTTTATAATTTTTTTTCCTTTTTTTCAGAATTGTAGACCCATGATTGTATTGCTTTTTTTTTCTTAAGATTTTTTAAAGGTTTGTTTATTTATTTTGAGAGAGAGAGAGAGAGAGAGAGAGAAAGAGAATGTGAGCAGGGGAGGGGCAGAGAGAGAATCCCAAGCAGGCTCCGCACTGTCAGCATAGAGCCCAACATGGGGCTTGAACTCACAAACCAGGTGGTCATGACCTGAACCAAAATCAGGAGTCGGACGCTCCAATGACTGAGCCACCCAGGTGCCCCTCAAGATTTTTAAAAAAGTAACCTCTACACTTATGGGGCTCCAACTCACAGCCCTGAGATGAAGAGTCACCTATTCCACCAACTGAGTCAGCCAAGCCCCGCCCCCTCACCTGTTTTATGTTGTATTTATTTAAGTTCTGAACATGCCAAGCTAGACCGTTATTTTGTATTTTACTACCTTATAAAAACTGCAGTTGATAAGAAATATTCTGGGGCGACTGGCTGGCTTAGTCAGCAGAGCGTGCAGCTCTTGATCTTGGGGTTATGAGTTTGGGCCCCACACTGGGTGTAGAAATTACTTAAAAATAAAATTAAAAAAAGAGAGAAAGAAAAGAAATATTCTCAGCTGGGGTGAGTCCGAGGGTTAACTCAGCCCCTCCCTGGCCCTGTGACCCATGGAAGGGTTTTCCCCTTCAGTGTTTCATTCTGAGTGTGCGGGACCTTGGGTTGAGTGAGTCTGTGGAGCTGGGTGAGGACGCTGTGTGGAGAGAAGCTGGCAGAAAAGCAGGAGGGAGGCTCTTGGGAAGATGCCTACAGGTTAGGTCACAGGTAACCAGAGCCATGGTGCTGAACCACATGTCTGGGGGGAGAAGTCCTTTAGAGGAGGAGATGGTGTCCATAGATCGCATCAGGGTCCGTGTGGGTGACTCAGTTAAGCATCTGACTTCGGCTCAGGTCATGATCTCACGATTCATGAGTTTGAGCCCCGCATCAGGCTCTCTGCTGCCAGCACAGAGCCCCTTCCAGATCCTCTGTCCCCTGCCTCTCTCTGCCCCTCCCCCACTCTCTAAAATAAATACACATTTAAAAAACCCCCCAAAAATAAAAAAATAAAATGGAGTTTGGTGGGGGGGAGGGTATCTGGCTGGCTCAGTCAGTAGAACATGTGACTCTTGATCTCTGGGGTCCTGAGTTCGAGCCCCACCTTGGGTGCAAAGATTACTTAAATAAATATAGGGGCGCCTGGGTGGCTCAGTCGGTTAAGCATCCAACTCGTGATTTGGCTCAGGTCATGATCTCACAGTTTGTGGGGTCAAGCCCTGCATCAGGCTCTGGGCTGAGCATGGAGCCTGCTTGGGATTCTGCCTCTCTCTCTGCCCCTCCCCTGCTCACACTTGATCTTTCTCTCTCAAAATGAATGAATGAATGAATGAATGAATGAATGAAATGGAGTCCGTTGAAATGCAAGGGAATTCCAGAGCCCCTGGAAGGCTTCCTGACTCAGGGGTGAGGGTGGGGGTGGAGTCTGTGCTTTCCAAATGCCTCCCAGAGACCCTGAAGCATCTGATCCTCATCTCCTCAGCTGCCATTTCCTCTCCAGCAGGGTCCTTGCTCTGGCCATGGTGTCTTGCAGCCTCAAGACTTGTTATACGTTACCTTTACTTCTTCAGCTTTTCCCCCTGAGGGGCCCCTATACTTAGTCTGATCCGGAAACCCCATCCTACCCCTTCAGTGAATCTTACACCTGTCTGCCACTTTTCTGAACAACTAAGTATAATATTTATAGGGTTTAATATATTTTTTAATGTTTATTTATTTTTGAGAGAGCGAGAGCGAGTGGGAGCAGAGGAGAGGCAGAGAGAGAAACAGAGGGAGAATTGCAAGCAGGCTCCACACTGTCAGTGTAGAGCCCGATGCGGGGTTCAAACTCGTGAATGGCGAGAGCGTGACCTGAGCCGAAATCAAGAGTCCGACGTTTAACGGACTGAGCCACCCAGGTGCCCGTTGGGTTTCATATATTTAAATTTATTTTTAATTTCACAAGTAGTACAGGAATACATCTTTACTATAAAACAATTCAAGTGACCCACATGGAATGAATGCAGCCTCTTGATCGTCCCTTGTCCCCCACTCCCGCACCAGGCTGACTCTGGGGTGGGTGGGGTGTCATGTCCTTCCAGACGCTTGTCCATGTCTTTCTCAACTAGTCTCCAGCTCTGGAAAGAGAAGAACCATCTTTCCTCCCACCCAAGATCACTCCTCTGCCTGTGCCATGTTCTGGACCCTCAAGCCTCTTCTTCCACAGCCTTTGGCCTCCACTCCTACACCCCCCAACCGAACATCTCTCCCCACAACAGCCCTCCTACCCATACATGCACACACACATGCACACAGATATACCCAGATGTTTCTTTTCCTGAAAACAAGTCTTTCTGGATCCTTACATGCCCTTAGCCCCCTCTCCTATCGGTCTCTGTTGCAGCCAACCTCTTCAACAAATGGCTCCCTTGGCCAGACTTCTCACCTGCACCCATCAGATCTCAGGCAGCAGCCGCCTGCCGAACTCCCCTGGGAGGGCACTGACCCAAGTCGAGGCTCCTGTTAGCACAGTGCTGCTGCCCACCCCCCTGCATAAGACTTCTGGCCTTGGAGGGGTGCCTGGCCATCCAACACCTGGAGTCTTCACTCCCAGGCAAAGCCCCTGGGCACTGGCTGCCCTCCCCCCGCCCCGGCAGCCCACGCGGCCTCTGCAGGAGATAGTACAAGGGCCAGGGAGCGTTGGGGGAGCTCCTCACGCAGTGCTCGTGTTCATCTCTGTAGTCACCTCAGATTTCTGTGGGCTTCTGGCAGCTTTACCTTCCAGGGACGGAGGGAACCGGCTCCGGAAGTTCTCCCGGGGTGTGGCTCACCCCAAAGCTCTGGGCATGTTCTGACAACCAGGGCTTCCAGAAACTCCAGAGGCTGGGGTGAGGACGGTTCCTCAATGGCTCAACCTCCTCTAAAGGAGGAGGAACATGAAGACAGGGCCTAGGCTCTACTTTACTGCTCTTCTCCCAACTTACCATCATAAAAGAAAAGCAAGCAAACTTTTGAATTATGAAACAATGCCCCCCAAGACACTGTATTAGTTTTCTGTTGCTGCTATATCAAGTTATCATGAATTTAGCGGCTTAAATCAACACAAATTTATTCCCTTACAGTTCTGGGGGTCAGAGTCCAAAACCAAGATACTGACAGGGCTGCATTTTTTCTGGAACTTCGGGGAAGAATCTGTTTTCTAACCTCTTCTGGTTTCTAGGGGCTGCCTGCATTCCTTGGCTAGTGGCCTCTTTTTCCACCTTCAAAGCACATCCCTCCAACCTCTACATCCACGATCACATCTCCTCTCTCTGACTAACTCTCCTGCCTCCCTAAGGACCCTCGTGATTACATTGGGCCCAGGATAATTCAGGATAATCTCCCTATCTCAAGATCCTTAACTTACTCATATTTGCGAGGGCCCATTTACCACAGGAGGTAGGATATGCATGGATTCTGAGGATTAGGTCATGGAGGGACATCTCTGGGACCATTATTCAGTCTACCACAAGTGTGAAATGTAATATAGGTCAACATCTGTAGACAGACACTGAGATTAGACAGATGCTAATATTTTGCCTTATTTATTTATTTATTTATTTAGTTAGTTAGTTTATTTATTTATTTTAAAGAGATAAAGCTCTACAAACATAGCTAAATCCCTATGTGGCTTTTCCTTCCTTCTCTTCTCAAAGGTAACCACTTCCCTGAGGTTGGTGAAATTCACCCCATGTATGTTTCTGTCTTTGGTACATATTATAAACACACTAAAAAAATTTTTTTTTAGTGTTTAGTTTTGAGAGAGAGAGAGACAGAGCAAAGCCGGGGAGGGACAGAGAGAGAGAAGGAGACACAGAATCCAAAGCAGGCTCCATGCTGTCAGCACAGGGCCCGACGTGGGGCTCGAACCCACAAACCAGGAGATCATGACCTGAGCCAAATTTGAACACTTAACTGACGAGCCACCCAGGTGCCCCTAAAGATTTTATTTTTAAGTAATCTCTGCACCTAATGTGGGGCTTGCACTTGTAACTCTGAGGGCAAGAGTCACATGCTCTACTGACTGAGCCAGCCAGGTGCCTCAAGTGCATTTTTAAACCGAAGAGTACCATTTGTATGTGTTTCGAAACTTTATGTAAAAGGAATCACCATGTGTACCGTATTGCAACCTGCTTTTCTAACGCAATATGTATTTGAGATTTTACATGTTGATACATGATGATATAGTTCATTCACTTTAACTGCAGTATAGAATGCCTCCCACGAGCAAGTTAGAGTTCATTTTGTCCATTCTTTTGCCTAGAGACAGATTGTTTTCACTTTTTTTGCTATTACAAACAGGGCTTCAAAAAAAAAATCTTCGTGCTTGTTTTCTGGAACACCTGTGCCAAAGACCTCAGTGGGGATACACCCAGGAGCAGCATGGCTGGGTCCCGGGTATGCACACCTTCAGCTTACTGAGGATTGCCACGCGGTCCCAGGGTACCTGCCAACACAGTGTTTAAAAATACCCATTTCCCACATATCGTCAGCATCTGGTATTTTCAGATTTACTGTTTTTTAAGATTCATTTTCCTTACCTATTTTCCAGTCAAGCTGTTTTGTTCCAAATCTTCTTGAATGTTCTGCAGCAGCAACCTTTCTTCCATCTTGACCCTGAATGACAGACCCACCCAGCACCTTCTGTGCTCAGTGTGGTCCACCCCATTCCCTCAATTCTCTCTCTTTTGAGTCCCCCGCTCCAGCCAGCCCTCTGCCCACTATGTTTCATTTGGGCCAGCCTCTAGAAGAGCTGGTATGGTTCTGAAGCTCTCTGTTTTCCCCACAGAATGCCGTGGAATGTGCTGAGATGGTCTACCGGGAGGAACGAAGTCTTCTGCATTACGACCCCTCAGCCTAAGTGAATGAGTCAATCTAATCCTGGCAATGTGAGCAAATCCACTTGAGAATTACTCAGTCCTGAACTCCCCCAAAATACATGCTTGTCTATTTTTCCTGTCCCCAAGTGTTCTGAAACACACCTGCCAACGAACTGAACTGTATCCTGGAAAATGGCAGCATGGAGGAATAAATCCAAAGACTGTGACCTTTCTTCCTCTTTTCTTTATCAGCCTGTGGCTTTTAGGCACCAAATTTTGTGTTCTAAGTTTTTACACCCCCCTTCCCTACTGCCCCAATCCAATTACAGTGGTGGGCTGACTGTCTTGAGCTCCTTCAACACAGGGAAGCCATCTCTGAGTTATGTGGCCCTCATAATGATCCATTTCTCCTCCTGCTGCTCCCTGAGTAAACCGAAATGGTATTGTCCTTGTGCGTGGATGGTAAGCTGAAGACATTTCTCAGCCATCTGGTTCCAACCTCATGGTCTCTTGAACTTTGTATATTCCTATTAGCTGTCCATACCCATCTTATGTATTCCCAAATTCCCATTAGCTATGGCTTCGCCAAAGATATATCCCTGGCAAAGATGGGGCCTGAAGGATTGTTTCCCAGAGGGGATCAGCCACATGCTTCAAAGGGAGCCCCGAGTGCTGCCGGGGGAGTCATCCATAACCTCCTGCTGTACGACCACGGCACGGGGCTACACCCACAGCTCTTTATACACTTGTATGTCTTAGCATTCGGAGTGAAACCCTTCTCAGTTCTAGGTATAAGGTGGATACTTTAGAAGGTATTGCTTTTCCACAAACTAAACAGTTTGTGGTGCTAGTGCTCAATATGGGTCCCCTTCTCTATTCCTGGGATTTAGGGACAGGAGGGGCTCACACAGGGGTTGAGGGGCCCAAGGGTTACCCGTCATCTGAAGGGTATACGAACCTCCATTTCAACTGTCTGTGAGAAGCAGCTTGCCAGGGACTAAGCCAGACCAACGAGCCCAGGTGGACACCAGCCGTAAGTATCCTCTTTCTGACGAAGATTGCTGGAAGCTCAGAATGCCTGACAGAGGTACCAGGAGACAGAGGGACGAGCCAACCACAGAGGAAGTCACCCAGAAACCCAGGGAGCTGAAATCCCTTCTCAAGTGCTTGTTTCAAAAAAACCCAATGTTTCCTAATGGAACTCAGAGGGAGTCCTGGGCAGCCACCGAAGTGAGTAATTTGGCGGATGTCAGGGCTGGGTTGTCCACAGCTTCTTTAGAAGACCGAGGAAGCCCAAGGTCACATGCCTGCAGGTGACGTCACTCATCTGGCTCTTCTCTCCAGGTTTTTAGATTCCTCAATTCTCTCTAGCTGGGAAATTTGATCAACCCTCTGAAGGTTTTCTTTTTTTAAGTTTATTTATTTATTTAGAGAGAGTAGAGAAGTGAGCAGAGAGCAGAGAGAGTGGCAGAGAAAGAGGGAGATAGAGGATCTAAGCAGGCTCTGTGCTGTCAGCACAGAGCCCGATGCGGGGCTTGAACTCATGAACTATGAGATCATGACCTGAGCTGAAGTCGGACCCTTAACCAACTGAGCCACCCAGGCGCCTCAACTCTCTGCAGCTTTTTTTTTTTTTTTTAATTTTTTTTTTTTAACGTTTATTTATTTTTGAGACAGAGAGAAACAGAGCATGAACAGGGGAGGGGCAGAGAGAGAGGGAGACACAGAATCTGAAACAGGCTCCAGGCTCTGAGCTGTCAGCACAGAGCCCGACGCGGGGCTCGAACCCATGGACCGTGAGATCATGACCCAAGCTGAAGTCGGACGCTCAACCGACCAAGCCACCCAGGGGCCCCGCTTTTTTTTTTTTTAACGTTTATTTATTTTTGAGACAGAGAGAGACAGAGCATGAACGGGGGAGGGGCAGAGAGAGAGGGAGACACAGAATCGGAAGCAGGCTCCAGGCTCTGAGCCATCAGCCCAGAGCCCGACGTGGGGCTCGAACTCACGGACCGTGAGATTGTGACCTGAGCTGAAGTCGGACGCTTAACCGACTGCGCCACCCAGGCGCCCCGGGCCTATTTTTTAACTCCGCGTTCACCGACATCCCGTTGGCATCTTGAAATCAGCCATGGTGGGAGCATTTACACCATGAAAAATGGCAAACAGTACAATCAAGGCTTTGTGTTTGGTGGTGGGGACAGGGGTGAGGTGGGGGGGAGTGCCTAGAAATGTCTGGAAGAAACAAAAAACTCCAAAAATAGTTACCTGTGCAGCCGGGAACTGAAGAACACGGGTATTGGAGAGAATGCACCCCGCCCCCCCCCCTTTTTGAATTTTCTGTTATGTGCATAACTATTTTTTTAAAGAGACCTTTCTTTTTTAAGAACAAAGACTTCCTGCTGTGTTTATTAATCCCACACCATCAGCTGGAAACCGCCCGGGGCCAAACTGTCTGACTGAGGAAGAGATCAGAGCTTGGAGAGAGGTCTTCACTGCGGCCTTAGTGGAGTGACTTCCTGGGACTGGGGTTTGGGGTTGGGCACACACAGAGTGTAGCAGCAGGCAGTCCTTCTAGAATCCCATGCCAAGTCTGCAGGGGGAGAGTCAAAGCAATGCCAGGCCCCCAGCCGAGACGTCAGGCCAAAATTCGGGTCACCAAATTCCACGGATGAAGCAGAAAAATGGGTATGAAGACAGGAAATCCAAAAACGGTCCAGCTCTAGGGAGGCTGAGGGAGGAGACCTGATAGAAGGGGGCCTTTCACAGGAGGGTCTCTTCGATGATGGGGCTCAGGGGCAGCTTTTTAGGCCATTCCTGAGGCCACTTCCTCTGCAGCTTAAATTAAAAGGGGACATCGGCTCTGGCCAGGAGGGAAGGAGGGCAAACTGGGGCAGGGAGGAGACAAGTAGGGACGGGACCGGTTCCTCAGCACAGGGGCGGGGGCAGGGGCGGGGGGGGGGGGGGGGGGGAGGTGGGGGGAGGGGAACGGCTCCTCCCCACGGAGGCTCCTCCCCACGGAGGCCGCGCCACAGCCAGCAAGTCCCAGGAATGGAGCAGAACTCTGGTCAGATCCAGGAAGCTCATCAGACTCCAGAAATGATCCCTTGAAGCCCTGGTCTGTGTCTGGGGGTGGGGTGGGGACTCCCACCCGAGGATCCCACCCGAGGATTCGGGGCGTGGCTTGGAAACTCTAGGTGGAGATAATGGAGGCCCCAGGTGCAAGACAGGTCACGGCCAGGAAACTCCATCAAATACACAGCAAGATGCAGCCCCACGACAGGCTGCTAGGTCCCCTCTGATGGGGGGGGGACTCAGGGCAGCACCCCATCCTTCCCTGAGGGCCAGGATGCTTGGGGAAGGAGACTGTCCAGGAAATGGAAAACATGGGGCCCAACCTTTGCCTAGGATGGCCAGGAAGTTGGGGGAGGGGGCCCAGGGAAAGGACGGCATGGGCCGCTCCCCTAACAATAGCCAAATGCCACAGCCTGTGTCCTCCAGGGCCCTCACACTTTTCCGAACTCTGCCTGACCTGGGCAGCACCCTTTGAAGTTTTGTCGTGTGGGGCAGCCGCTAGTTAGAAGGGACTTGAACGCCCCGTATTATAAACACCTAGCGGGTCGGCCTGGCAACAAGGACTAATAGAGCCACGTCTTGGCCCCCTTTCTTTTTAACTTGCTGCTCACGTCAATCAATTTTTAGATAAATTAGGTGCATACACCTCCTATCACTGGCTCAGGAGACCCCTATCTCCCACACTGCAGAGCCTTGAACAACCTTAAAATGCCACTAATTTATTAATGACAGTCAGTCCCCAAAGCCCTGTGTCAATTACAGGTAAACTAAGTCCGCTTCTGCTGACATCTGCTGCCGACATGTTGAGTGTTACATTACCAAATCATAATATCCAACTGATTTCAGCTACTTGGGAGCATATTTGACAGTGAACTCACCCCTCAAAGAGGCTGTCACGAGGCCAGGAACGCATCATGAGATACCAGAGGAAGGCCCACAGAGCCTCAGTCGCTCACTTAACCGACACGAAGACCTGTGGCTGCTGTGTTTGCTGAGCGCCTAGGATGCACTGGCCTTGGGTGGAGGACAGGATGGGCCCGTGACTGAGGGCCTAAGGCCCCAAGGACAGCTCTGTGCTATGCTTGTGACAGTATCTCTTGCACCTAACAGGAGGCCTAGCACTTAGCAGGTGCTCAGTAAAAAATCAGAAATGAATAATACAATATGATGCCTTTGATAACAAAGATTTGAGGGGGCACCCGGGTGGCTCAGTCGGTTAAGCAGCCAACTCTTGATTTCGGCTCAGGTCATGACCTCACGGTTCGGGAGTTTGAGCCCCACACGGGGCTCGACACTGGCAGTGCAATGAGATTCTTTCTCACTCTCCCTCTCACTCTGCCCCTCCTCTACCTGCTCTCTCTCTCTCTCAAAATAAATAAATAAACATTAAAAAAAATTAAAACATACCGATTTGGAAAATAAAAAGCAAGTGGTTAATTCTGCTAGGGAATTGAAGAAAGCTTTGTAGAAGAGGCTGCCAGTCAAGCTGGTCCTTGAAATGGAGCAGTCAGTGAGCAGAGAAGGGAGAAGAGCCGTGCGGAAGGACAGCAGTGAACGAGAGAGTGCCATGTAGCAAGAGGTCGGGCAGGAAGTAAGGCAGGATGAGGGGGGATCTTGAACTGCAGGTGGGTCCAGGCCTTTCAGACTCTGCACTCTGTTCATAGATTCTATTGTCCGTGTGACAAATTCTTAGGCTCAGGAGCCAAGATGCCTCTTTAGAAACATTACTTTCCTTTTGGCAGATAGTGAAACCATGCTGGGTTTCCTTTCTCACCTTGGCTGCCTGGAAGCTCCTCAAGTGCTGGATCCCTTATAATTCTTTGTACCCCATAATATTACTACGCAGGACCCCTCACCTACTAGATCCCGCATTAGTTCTCTGTTGTTGTATATGTAACAACAAATGTAGCATCTCAAAACAACACACATTTATCCTCTTGCAGGTTCATCACAGAAGGCTGGGCAAGACTTCAGCCAGGGCTGGGGCCTCACCTGAGGCCTGACTGGGGAAGGATCTGCTTGCAAGCTCATGTGGTTGTTGGCGGAATTCAGTTCCTTGCAGCTTGTCAGACAGAGGCCTCAGTTTCTCCCCTGTGTCAGCCAGTATCGCAGTATCCCACCCTCTCTGTAGGCGGTCCACACCAGGGCAGCTTGCTTCTTCAAAGCCAGCAAGGAGGAGGTCTCTGAGCAAGATGGTCATTGTGGTCTTGTGTAATGTAATCAGGTACGCATAATCAGAGCCACGCCATCACCTTTGCCTTATTCTATTGGTTAGAACAAGCCCCACCCACACGCAGGGAGGTGCTTATACAAAGACACGAAGGCCAGGAGGAAGGATCATGGGACCACCTCAGTCTGCTCACCCCCGGTCCTCATGAAATATTAATGGTTAGTTAATTAAATTACTCCTTTTGACAGTTAAAGATATCACCATTAGGAGCACCTGGCTGGCTCAGTCGGTGGAGGCTGTGACTCTTGATCTCGGGGTTATGAGTTCGAGCCCCATGTTGGGTGCAGAGATTACTTAAAATGTAAAGGGGTGGCTCAGTCAGTTAAATGTCCAACTCTTGATGTCAACTCAGGTCATGACTCACAGTTTGTGAGATAGAGTCCAAGCATCAGGCTCTGTGCTGGCAGCTGGGAACCTGCTTAGGATTCTCTCTCGCTCCCTCTCTCTCTGCCCCTCCCCTAGTCATGCTCACGCTCTCTCTGTCTCTCAAAATAAATTTAAAAACTTAAAAAAAAAAAAAAAGATATCACCATTACATAGACATATGTACTGTCTCCACAAGAAGGCAGTAAAGTGAGTTCTCTGCCCTCCTAAGAATGCTCTCCCTGCCCCCCCAGCACCTGCTGCAATGCTGGGTAAAAACAAGTCAATAAATATGAAGTGAAATGTCATAGAATTTACATCACTGCTGGAAGGGCCTGGAGTTTTCTACCATCAAGGTAATTATCAGCTTGTCATAAACTTCTCGATTAATATATGTAATTTTTAAAAGCCGTAAAACAATTGTAACAGTCACAAAGTGGGAACTGGATCAGACATCACCATTATGAATGTGGCCCCCCTAGAAAAATGTCTCCTAACCCCCAACACCCGTGATTTCCCTCTAGTTTACAGAGAACCTGTGTACATGAGTAGTTTCCAAATTCTGCTAGTGCATATATACATAGCATAGTATAAGAGCATGGGGGGGGGGGGGCACCTGGGTGGCTCATCAGTTAAGTGTCCGACTTTGGCTCAGGTCATGATCTCGTGGTTTGTGGGTTCGAGCCCTGCATTGGGCTCTGTGCTGACAGCTCAGAGCCTGGAGCCTGCTTTGGATCCGTGTCTCCCTCTCTTTCTGCTCTCTCCCGCTTGCACTCTCTCTCTCTCTCTCTCTCTGTCAAAAATAAACATTAAAAAAATTTAAAAAAAGAAATAAACATAAATTTTTTTTTAGAAAATTAAAAAAAAGAGCATGGGCTCTGGGACCAGCTGACCTGGGTTGGAATCAAACTTAGCCACTTACTGCGTGACCTTAGAGGAGTCGCTTAACTTTCAATAATGACAGAAAATGTTTGTTTAGTATTTGCTATGTGCCAGGCTCTTTACATATATTAAACCCATATAAACTCATTTAACCCATATAACCACCTTGGGGAATAGACACCATTTGTATCCCCATTTGATAGATGACAGAACTGAGGGATAATGGTTAAGGCCTGGGATTAAGATTCTTTTTTTTTTTTTTTTTTTAACGTTTATTTATTTGAGAAAGAGCACACATGTGCACATGAGAGGGGGAAGGGCAGAGAGAGAGAGGGAGAGAGAGAATCCCAAGATTCTCTGACAGGGCAGAGCCAGACACGGGCTCAGTCTTGCAAACTGTGAGATCATGACCTGAGCTGAAAGCAAGAGTCCCAGGCTTAACCAACTGAGCTGCCCAGGCACCGCGGGGGATTAAGGTTCTTAGCCTGGCCAAGAACTGGGGCAACAAGGGCACATAGTGGACAAGACAACTGAGGACAAAGGCACTGCAAACAGAACTCGAGGGCCAGCAGATTCTCTTTCTAACCTGCTGTCCCCACCACCAGCTCTGTCTGGACCAGTGGGACTGGTAAGAAGTGTGGTTTACCATCTGAACCACTTACAAGTGGTCTGAGACCCTAAACACAACCTGCACCCCTTTGGGGGTGTGGTGAGAAGAAAGGAGAAGCCAGAATGCCGCCGTTTGGGGAAGTGGGTCACATCCTGCTTACAGCCACCCTTTCAGGGCACTCAGGCTCCCGGTAACTGCTTACGAAACAAGGTAATACACCAGGGAAGGAAGAGAGGAGCTGGCACCGGGAGCGCTCAAGGCGCGTCCCGCCTGCCCCCAGCAGGGAGAGAGCTCTGGGTCTCCCTGGATCTGGGTGCTCCTTGTCCTTCACCCTCCTCCCAACCCCACCTCTCGATCTTCGGCCAGTTGGGGCCGCCTCCCGTTGAGCTGTGGGGAGGGGCCACCCAGGGATTCTGAAACCCCGCACACAGGCAGACACCGTCTTATTCCAGAACCCCTTCCCCCGCCCAGATGTCCCCCTCTCCCTATACCCCGGTCTGGAGGCCACCCTGCGAGTCTGGCTTCTGTGGTAGGGTTAGCAAGCCTCACTCAGACGCAAACACAGCGTTTTCTACACTTTTCCCGCCAACATGGCCGAGTAACAGCTGAGAGGCTCCCCAGGGGCATAAAGCCACCGTTGCACAGACACCAAACTGGACGGAGCTCAGCGTGGACTGACTGGGTCCGGCAGTGTGGACAGGACAGGGCTGCGGGCACGCAGTCTCCATGCGGCCCGTGAGGATCCCGTGCCTCGAACACCGCCTTTCTGCCTACCTCCCCCCTTCCTGAAGTCGGAGAGGGGGTTCAGGGCACAGAGGAGTCCCCCGCGCTCTGGCGCTTACAGAGGCGAGTGTGACGTTTCCCGTGGGGGTGGGGACCGCCCGGTGTCTCCCAGCTGTGCCTGGCCGTGTGCGCGCCTGGGTCCCCTCTGCAGTGGGGTGGGCCAGGCCTCCTACCGCCCCGACTGCGCCCCCTGCCCCGTGGGAGAAATGTAGAGCCCTTCTACAAGCCGGAGGCAGGGGCGGCCCGGCTCCGGCTCCGGCAACACTGCACCCGTGCGGCCTCCGCGCCACAACGCGCAGTCGGGCGAGGGACCTGGGGCGCCGAAAGCGCTTCCCGAAGAGCGGAGGCGCGCGGGCCGGGCGCTCCAACTTTTCGCACAAATGTGGGGCTCGGGGGCGGCAGGCCTTGGGGACAGCAGGGACGAAGCGTTACGTCTGGAGAGGGCTCGGCTTCCCGCAGGGGATCGCGGGGGTCCTTGCGGGGCCGCCGCCCACGCGGGCGCAGGACTCGGCTCCGCCATGCTCCAGTTGAGCCCTGGAAAAACCCCGGCGCGCAGGAGAGAGGCGGGCCAGCTCGTAGGGACGGCGGGAACAAAGGCGGCCCGCGGCCGGATGCAGTCATGGAAAAACCCAACGGGGCGCCGGGGCGGGGGCGGCAGGGGAGAGGCGGTGCGCGCCCCGCAGCCCTGCCACCTTCGCCAGGCGGCCCGGGCGGGGCTGCTCCCGGCCCCCGCCCCGGAGCGCTCCGAGCGGGCGGAGCGGGGAGGCCCGGGAAGACAGAAAATGCTGGACCGGGAAGGGAGGCCCGTGCCCGCGGACAGAGAGCCAGTCGCCCGCATGCTCCGGATGCTCTCGGCCGCGAGGCGAGGGAAGGGTGGTCCGGACTGGCACTCTGCACACGCGGCGCTGCACACGGCCACCTGGCAGCTACGGCAGTCGGTGGCGGCCAGCCGGTAGGGGGCGCACACAGACCCGGGCACTGGCGCCGACGCGTGTGCCGCGGCGCACACGCTCCAGCACACACACGATCATTTACACGCACGTGCGCACAGACACGCGAGCTGCCCATAGCTCCCAGGGCAGAAGGAAGGAAAGGGGCCGTGCGAAAGGGACCGAAATAGACGTTCGTTAGGGCGGTCCCCGGGTTTAGATACAGAAGCTCAGAAACTGGGGGCGGGGCCTTAGTAGAAGTGGCGGTTGGGCACCTCCCTCCCCTCCGTTTTGCAGGTGCCGGGCTGGGCCACCTGGGCCGACGAGTTGCCCAGGTCCCGCCCCAGGGCTGGAGTTTCCCTCCAGCGGGAAGCTTCCTGCCTTGGCCTGGTTTTGTGAACCTGGCTGCAGGCAGGGAGGCAACAAGGCAGGGGGTGGGGGTGGGGAGGGTTATGTAGAGAAGGAAAGTGTTGGCTCAAGTTGGACTTAGTGACTCCTGAGGCCTTTTCCAGCTCTGACTTATTATGAAGAAGGAACTGGACCCAGAGGCCATAAAAGGAGTTGGTGGGAGCTGAGGAAAAAAAAAAAAAAAAAAAACCAAAAAAAAAAAAACAACAAAAAACTTTGGCCCCAACCACAGGCTTTTCTTGGTCAAATGTCCCCGTGTTTATTTGTGCTGCTACCTGCCGTGGGGTGCCAGGGGGCAACGCCTGAACCTGTGGGGTTCCTGGGGTGCGGAAGGAACGTAGAATTTGAGGCTAGGATCAGAGGGTTAAGGATCAGAGGCAACCCAGAATCTGCCAAAATCGGAGGCTGCTGTGTTGGGGTGGCATATGGGGGTCCGTGAAGGCCAGAGGGCAATGAAGCAGGAGACCATGACTTCAAGTCTCAAGAAAGGGCCTTTTTTTTTTTTTTTTATGGGGGCTGGCTGTTGGAATTGTTGCCGGAACATAGCCCGGAATAGAGCGAGGTAGTGATTCCGGCCACCAATCAGAATGCAGGGTCAACAGAAGCAGGGACACCAGCGACATGACAGGGTCAGATGAGCTGACACCTACTTGTGGTCCCTTTGGGAACTGAGGTTTAAATCAGATGACCCAGCTCTGCTTCTCCCTAGCTTCCTGATTTGGGGGATCTTATCCAACATCTTTGGCCCTCAAATTCCTCATCTGTAAAATGGAAACAAGAGCTCCTGCACCAGAGTGTTTTGGGGTATCGAAAGTGTGTATAAGTCCCCCTTCCATCTTTCCTTTCCTCCTTTTCCACTCCTCAAAGTCCGTGGTGCTTGTTCACGAGGACCCCTTCCAAGTTCTAGCTTCTTGTGAGCAAGGGGGGTCCGGTGGGACGAAGGCTGGGGAGCAGCGCCCTCTAGTGGTCAGCATCAGGAGGGTCCAGTCGGTCCGTGAAGACACGCCCAGGCTAACGTGGTTATTGCCTGGGGTTTCTGGCAAATTGGAGCCTCCCAAGGGCTGATTGCGGGGGCTCCACTCAGGAAGGCCGTTCCTTCTGACTCAGTTTCCCCCTGGAGTAAGCAGAGAAAATGCTGTTTCCCCACCGCAACCTCCCCTCTGACCTCTGGCGGCCCAGCTACTCCAGCTTTAACAGGCTTCTCTCTCTGGAGGAGTCTATGCACTTGGCATTCATACTGGGTTTTATAGCTTGCAAAATACTTTGACACACATTTCTTGTCCCTGAGGAGTGCCGTTTCTGGGCGGTGAGGGCACTAGATGTAGAGAGGATAGTGGTTTAGAGTGTAGCTCCAGCACAGTGGACTAGTTTGGATCCTGCTTCTTCCGGCCGGCTCTGTAACCAGGGCGACGTTCAAAACATTGAATAATCAGTAGGGCAGGCAGGGACCAATCAGAACAGACTCTGCCATAAATACCCGGTGCGGACACATGCGTGTATACCTGCTGAAGATTCTGGAATAACGTTAACCTCACCGGGCCTCGGTTTCTTCATCTGCAATATGGGCACGGTGACCGTCATCGTACCGCTTTATAGGGCTGTTGTGAAGACTAAATGATTAATGCATGGAAAAGATTGAGAACCCAGTGTCTGACGTATAGAAAGCACCAAATAAGTGTGAGCTGTATTAGTGGTCCCAGCTCCTCTCAGACTCAGTGACTCAGGGCCATTGCCACTTTTATGGGAGACTTCCCAAGTGAGCCCACTGTGCTCACCTGGGTTCACCTCCTGGCTCACCTCCAGCCTCCCCCACCTCCTTGTCTGGCCCTCCAGTTATTCTACTCCTTTTTATACGAGCTTCTCAAACATTACCATGCCTTCGGATGTCTGGGGGATCTTCTTAAATTGCAGATTCTGATTTAGACGTTCTGGGTGGGGCCTGGGATTCTACCTTCCCTGTAAGCTACCAGGTGGCGCTGATGCTGGTCCGAGAAGCAAGACTCCAGAAGATCACTGCAGACACAAAAGTGTCATCTGGTTGGCCTCTAAATATTTACTGAGCGCCTACTCAGTGCAAGGCAGTGTGGGGATCCAAACAAGTCCAAGGACTGGCTTCCAGCAGTAGAGAGGCTATTGCGCAAATGGTGGTTAGTAACAATTAGGTCAAAGGGCAAACATGTGCCAAACAGCAGGTGGTTTGTGTAGTGAATCCATTCTCCCCCAGTAGCCAGAGTGATGCTTTAAATAGGTAAAGATCCCATAACTGCCCTGCTTAAAACTGCCCAATGGCTCCCACCTCACTTAGAATAAAAGCTGAATTCTTCTGGATTCTTCTTCCAGGCCCTGCATCATCTGGCCTTGCCTCTGACCTCCTCTTCCGTCACTCGGTTTATTCTAGACTCACCTTTTGTTGCTTTGAACCCAACATCCCAACTTCCTACCTGAGAGCCTTTGAATTTGCCTGGTTGATGCTTGTCCTTCAAACTGGTGAGTGCCTGGCCTCTTATTGCCTCCTCAGAGAGAACTTTCTTGACCCAAAGGAAATTTGATCTAAAGTAGCTGTCCCTGGCTCAGATCAGCTATTCTCTACGGTATCATTCTGTTAGTTTTTTAAAATAGAACTTCTAAGTTCGATGTTATGGCTTTGTATTTTTGGTTGCTTTATGTCTGCTCCATGAGGGCACAGGTGTTTGCCTGCCTTATTCTGCTTTGCCCCCAGCACCTAGAACAGCATCTGGTGCATAGTAGGTCTTCAGTGAAGGTCTTTGGAATGAATGAAAGAACAGCTGTTATAGGGCATTTAAGTAGGTGGGCGGGGCCCATGGGTGCCTCCCAGGGTGAGAGGAGACTTCATAGACTAGCGTACAGGAAGTTTATCAGGGAGCTCTCCTGGGGTCACATCTGTGGAAGGGTCGGGAAGGTGGCAGGAGCAAGCAGAGAGAGAAGAGGGGGTGCAGGTTCAGCTGATCCCCCGGGGAGCTCCCACTGCAGGATCTGATCCCAGGGTGAACTAAACCTAATGGGCTGTGGCAGAATCTCCCTCCCCCGGTTCCCTGAGGGCAGAGTGAGATGAATCATGGGCGTGACCTGGACCTTAAGAGGCCGCAAACACACCCTTGACTTCTGTTCTTTTATACTGTTTTAATGTTTAGTGCCAAACCCTCATCAATCAGCTGCTACATTTCATATTTCATCATCTTACAGAGATGCTTATCTATCCTTATCTATTTTTTCAAGAGCAAGCGTTCTTCAGCCGAAAATAGAGAACCAAACATCCAGCATTTGCATAAATGAACATTTCTGGAAGTATTCTATGACTTTGGTCCTTTGATGGGAAAGCAATGGGCACATCCCCATTGCGATATCTGGTGGGCCTGAGGACCCCGTAGGTGCCCAGATTGTGTTGAATGGATGGGTGGGAAAGTGCCCCTGGAAGTAAGTGGCTGGCCGCAGTGTGGGGAGAGGCCAACAGATGGACCTTGACAGAGGGAACAGATAGATTCTGTGCAGGAAGGAGGTTTACTTGGTGTCTGGGTCTTGCCAGCTGGGCGGGGCAGGTTTTCTGAGTGTGCAACCTATGCAGCCATACAGGGCCCCATGCTTGGTCTCATGTCTGTTGTCACCATCTTGACATTGATTTTTTTTTAAGTTTATTTTCAGTGTTTTTTTTAAATTTTTTTATTTTTGAGAGACAGAGAGACAGACAGAGTATGAGCAGGAGAGGGGCAGAGAGAGAGGGAGACACAGAATCCACAGTAGGCTCCAGGCTCTGGGCTGTCAGCACAGAGCCCGATGCGGGGCTGGAAGCCACAAACTGTGAGATCATGACCTGAGCCGAAGTCGGAGGCTTAACCAACTGAGCCACCCTGGTGCCCCAAGTTTACTTATGTATTTTTAAGTAATCTCTGCACCTAACATAGGGCTTGAACTCATGACCCTGAGATCAGGAGTCACATGCTCTTTTTTTTTTTTTTTTTTATGTCTATTTTATTTTTTTTTTTAACGTTTATTTATTTTTGAGACAGAGAGAGACAGAGTGTGAACAGGGGAGGGGCAGAGAGAGAGGGAGACACAGAATCTGAAACAGGCTCCAGGCTCTGAGCTGTCCGCACAGAGCCTGACGCCGGGCTCGAACTCACAGACCGTGAGATCATGACCTGAGCCGAAGTCGGATGCTTAACCAACTGAGCCACCCAGGCGCCCCAGTCACATGCTCTTTTGACCGAGCCAGCCAGACACCCTCCCATCTTGACCTTCTCAACACTTTTTGAACAAGGGGCCTTGCATTTTCACTCTGCCCTAGGCCCCACACATTATGTCGCCGGTTCTGCTCACCAGCTCTGGTTCCTAGGCCCAGAGCCAGTTCTCAAGGCATCCTCTGGGAGAGTCTGGCAAATCTGGAGGTGAGACTGGGGGAGGGGGCATTCTAGAACCCATCCTGTGTGTGAAACTGGGATTACGGAGCCTGCTTCACAGAGAGGAGAGAAGACAAGGGTTGCAGGCTTTTCTCAAGTGAGGATCAGGTTGTGGGGATTCACTGCCCTGGAAAGAAGGCCTTGCGGCTGCTCTTCAAGAGATACCAGATGCCTCCGGTCCTCAGAGCCTCTGGTCAGCTGTCGGACTGCTGACAAGAAGTGAAGGTTTACAGGGATGGGGCAGAGGCCTCCCTTGGGTGGGACAGGCAGAGCATGCCCTGGCTCCTGGGGAAACAGCTGGTCTGGATGTCGATGCATGCACACCCGGCCTCTGAGACCTGGACCTGGATATCCACATCCCTGGGGCCAGCCTGGCCTGGCCCCCCTGCTGGAGGAGGTGATGGTGGCTCCCTGGAGACGGACTGTGAGAGGCTCCATGTTATCCACTGCAACAGGTGTAGTGAGGAGGGGAGAGCCCGAGAGGCCTGGCCAGACTGCACCGCCTTAGTCCGGAGACCCAGTTACAGCGCCCCGACGCCCTGGGGGTCCCCCAGGCAACCTGCTGCCAGCTCTCCGGCCCAGATGTAGGTCACTGCTTTATTTTGTGCACCTGCTGGTCTTTCTGGTCCCGCTGTGTCTTGTCCCTCACTTCTTCCACTCCAGATTTGAAGCTTATCCTCTCTCCTCCGTGACTGGGGCCACTTGCCTCAGTTTACCCATGTACTTTCACTCTCTTGCAGTTCGTCCTCAGTGGGCAGGATTGGGGTCTGTTTCCTACATTGTCCCTCAGTCACTTTTGAACAAGGGGCCTCTCACTTTATTTTTGCATCGTGGCCCCCTAAATATGGAGCCGGTCTGCTGATGTGCTCACCAGGGCAAGGAGGACAGGTACCGGGGCGCTCGAGATCAGAACCTGACGCGGGGTTGTGAGTGCTGGAGGCGTCTGGCAGCTCTGAAAGGGCAGAATGTCCACAGTCCCATGGGAATGCCGTGCTGAGCGCCTACTGTGTGCAGTGAGGGTGGCGGTGCGGGCCGGGCTGCTGCAAACAGAGGCCCCTTTCTTCCTAGGGTTTACCCAGGGGAGCGTTTAGAAGTAGGACAGAGCCTGGCGGTCCAGGGGCCTCCCCCGCAGGAGTGGGGAGAAAACCGGGGCGGCGGGGAGCGGAGGAGGGGCGTCCTCCCGTAGGGCGCAGACGCCGCCCCGCCTGGGTCGCCGGCTCCGAGAGCTGAAAGGGCCTCTGTGTTCTGTCCCCCGCCTGCCCGCCGGCCAGCAGCGCATTTCCTCCGCTGCGCCAGACCCCGGAGGCTCCGCAGCCCCTCTGGGGACAGACACAAATAGTTCCCGGCCCAGCTGCCCGGCCAGTTACCTTGGGAACCAAACTCAATCGCCTGACGTCACCGGGCCGTTGCGTAGCAACCGGCGTAGACTCACCCTCCGAAGGCCCCCGCCCGGGCGCTGAGGCCTCGGTCGCCAGGGACACGGCGGGGCGGGGCGGTGGCTGTCCTCGCCGCCCCTCGCCCGCCGGGCCGCGCCCTCTGTCCCGCCCCGGAGCTGTGCCCACCGCGCACCCCCGGCGGAAGGGGACCGGCCCCAGCGGAGGAAACGGCGCCGCCCGCGAGGGCCCCGCGTGGCCTGAGTGCGACCCTCAGCCAGCCGGCGTTTCTCTCGCAGAGAGAGGCCTTTGTTTGCCGTCACCCCGTCTGACTGCCCCAGTTTTCCGCTCGTCTCGTTTCTCACCAGGCCCCGCAACCTGGGCTCCTGCTCTGGCCACGAGGAGCAGGTGGCGGTCGGGGCGTTTTCATCCCCCCCTCCCCCCTCGGTCGCCCAGGAAATCTCTCCCTCGCTTGGCCACCTGCCTTGGGGGAGGAGACACTGGGCCCTGCTCACGCCACTCTGCTCCCATCCCTGGTTCGCTCTCCCACTCCCGTGCCTTCCCCTGACGTCCGTGTGACATTCACCTCCTTGCCCTGGCTGCAGTCTGACCGGCCGCCTCTGGGTGCGGGGAGTGGGGAGGGAGGGGCCTGCCTGAGCACCTTGTGCGGAGTCTGGTGCGGGCCTTGTCAGGCTGCAGCATCTCCCGTCTCTGTTTCACGTCAAGGCAGATAGTAAAGTGCCGGATCCCAAAGCCCAGAACCATGCGGGGGCCGGCAGGAATCTGCCACCATGCCCTGACCTGGTCTGCCTCCACCGACCCGTGTCTTTGGCCAAGGGTAATCCCAACTACCTCCTCTTGCTGGAGGGCCTTGCTTATCTTGTTCAGGTTCGATGTGGTGAAGGCCATCTGTGGGAGGAGTTTTTCCTCACCCCAAACTGTATTTTGACAAGTCCTAATAACATGCAGGTGGCCAGAAGCAAAATCAGGCGTTGCAAGTGAATCCCCTTTCCTCATTGGTTGATATTTAAAATTTAGAGATGCAAAGGAATTTTTTTTTTTTTTTTTTTTTTAATTCGTAGAGTTAGAGGGAGTACACTTAAGAAGGCCTCAGATCTTTCCAAAGCACATGGTCAAAGGAAACTTGATTGTGGGTCGAACGGTCACATACTGGTGGGAAAGGTGATTATAATCTGCTGGGGGCCTTTAGTTGCAGAGCAGTGCGACCTGCAGTGAGGGACCTAGGAGAGGGGACAGGCTTCCTTAGCCTCCTCTCCCTCCTCCTCTCTGGGAGGGATACAGCTCCGGGTGCTCCGGAGGTCCCGGGAACTCTGCGTGAGGAAGGCCCTTCCAACATGTGATCCAGGCTAGGTTAACCAGAACACTGATGCCTAGGATTTATCAGGCAGGAGCAGGGAAACAGAACTTTCCTCTTAGTCTCGGAAGTACAAGCCTGTGGGACTCCAGGAGCCTCCCGGAGCCATGTTCCCTGCAAGGAGCAAAAGCCTGGAGGAGAGCAGAGTTGCCAGGGGAGGTAGGGGGCATAAGCAATGGACTCCTGGCAGCTTTGAGTCCCTGACACCGGGCATCTCCAAAGCCAGTTCCTTCCTAGCCCTTCTCTACCTAGCCCATCAATCTGTTTGTGCCTAAGTAAGCTACTTGGGGCTGGTTTCTGTCATTTCCAATTAAGAGACTCCCGATCAATACACAGACAATGCAGAAAACCCCACAGAAGGGAGAAAACTGATGTTTGTCACATGCACCATTAAATGCTATTTTTAAAAAGATGCGTTATTGATTTTAGCATCCCTGTGAGGCAAATGGGAGACCCATTTTATAGATGAGGAAACAGGCTGGAAGACAGTGGGACCTTCATCTAGTGCCTCAGGGTCCGCTTGAGGGCTCCACAGGGTGGGCCGGCTGGCTTCTAGGCGCAGGTGCAGGGGGTACTGCTCTTCCAGGGACCCCTCAGCCAGGCCCAGCCCTTGAAGGCCTTTGCCATGGTGGGATCCTTTCTGGAGGACTCTGGGCCTTCTGAGGTCTGAGTCATAGAACACTGTTCTACCAACGTTGCCATGATGTTGGGCTCTGGCAGTGACTCCAGCTGGAGGGTCTGTCCTCCTCTGTCCTCCTGCCTTTGTTCCTAAGATCTTCCTAGGGACACATTTCCAGCCTGAGTCAGCTTGATTGTTGGTACCTTAGGGTTTATTCTGAACATTGATATAATGAGAAATATATATTTGGACTCTTCCTCGCCCCTGCCGGCTTCCTGGCAGAGAACTTCTAAAACTCTTGGAATTTCCTGAGTGGTAGGGGTGAGAGGAGCATCTTTTGTTATTCATAATATGCCCCTTTCAGGGGTGCCTGGGTGGCTCAGTCGGTTAAGTGGTTAAGGGTTAAGCGGCTGACTTCACCTCGGGTCATGATCTCAGGGTGAGTTGAGTTGGAGCCTCATGTCAGGCTCTATGCTGACAGCTTAGAGCCTGGAGCCTGCTTCAGATTCGGTGTCTCCCTCTCTCTCTCTGCCCTTCCCCTGCTCATACTATGTTTCTCTCTCTCTCTCAAAAATAAACATTAAAAAAAATTAAAAACAAATAAACTAAAAAAAAAAAAAAAAGAAAAGAAGGAAAGTTGAAACTTTCAGCAACCCCTCCCCTCCCCCGACCTCTGGGGAGAGGAGAGGGACTGGAGATTGGGTTAATGGCTAGTGATTTAATCAGTCATGCCTACATAATGGAACTTCCATAAAAAACTCTAAACAAAAGAGTTTGAAGAGCTTCTGGGTTGGTGAAAACATCCACGTGTCAGGAGGGTGGTACACACTAACTTCTGGGAGACAGAAACTCCTGTGCTCAAGACCCTTCTGGACCTTGCCGTATGTATACCTCTTCATCTGGTTGTTCGTTTGTATCCTTCCTTATATCCTTTATAACAAACCAGTGATCCTGTCTTCCCGAGTTCTGTGAGTTATTGTAGACAATTATCCAACCTGAGGAGGGAATGAGGGAATCCCTGATTTGTAGCCACATCAGACAGAAGTGCGGGTACCTCGGGACCCACTACTTGGGATTGGCATCTGAAGTGGGGCAATCTGGTGAGACTGAGCCCTTAACCTGTAGGGTTTGTGCTAACTCAAGTTAGTGCCAGAATTGAATTGTTGGCCACCCAGGTGGGTGTCTGCAGGGAATTGGAGAACTGCTTCGTGTGGAAAACCCACGCATTTGGTGTCAGAAGTGTTGTGAGTGGAGAAAATTTTCTTTTAACCCCTGCTTCGCTCCTGAATGTGTCTCAAATCCCCCAGTGAACATTCTCAAGGCTCAGCTTTGGGCCCTCCGGGCACAGGTCAGTGGTGCCTTCTCTCCAGCAGAGGGCGCACTTCCACTCTTAGGGACTAGAAGCTGAAGATCCAGACAGCCTCCTAAGATATGGGGCTTCCTTCCAGCCCAGAGAGGATCCAGTCTTTCATTTAAATAAGTAAATGTGTACTAAAGACCTTAGTTTACCTTTACACCTTGTTACATCCCACTGTGGGAACTGCCCTTATCTATGGTCACTTTCTTTTGGAGACACTCTTTCCTGGATAGAATCTGTGCCTCACCCAGCCAAACCTATAAACTTGACCACAAGCACATGGTGACTTTAACCAGTTAGACAAGTGGCTGTAGACTAAACAATATTATTGTCCTTACAAAACAAGTAAAAGCATTGACAAAGATTTAGCTTTTTTTTTTTTTTTTTTTTTTTTTAACCATTCTCAAGATGGCCTCAAATTTCTTAACTTTTCTTACAATGAAGATTCTTTTTAAAAAGATCTTTGGGGGTACCTCGGTGGCTCCGTCGGCTGAGCCTCTGACTCTTGATTTCAGCTCAAGTCATGATCTCACAGATGGTGAGTTTGAGTCCCACATCTGGCTCTGCCCTGGCAGCCTGCTTGGGATTCTTTCTTTCCCTTTCTCTGCCCCTCCCCTGCTTGTGCTCTCTTTCTCTCTCTCTCAAAAATAAATAAATAAACATAATAAAAAGATCTTTGAACTTTTCCCACAGTTTGAATTTGTAGGTCCTCCCCTACCTCTCCGTAAACGCGCGCGCGTGCGCGCGCGCACACACACACACACACACACACACACACACACACACATCTCCGATGGGAAAGAAAACAGCCTGTGGTCGCAGGTTGGGTTCTCTGGAACACAGGCTCTGAGCCAGAGTGGGCGGAGGGGAATGGAGTCTATAATGCAAACCCCAGCTCACCCCGGCCAGCCCCATGGGCACTCTGGAGCTGGAGTTGGACAGTCAGGCCTTAGATTCTGGCACGGACCTGGCCACGACGATGGGTGGCGGCCCTCTGAAAGGGGTCAGCACCGAAGGCTGGGCACTGCCAGCGCTCCCAGCAGCTGGGGGGACAAGTCCTTCATTGAAGGAGATTGGGTGGCCCATCACAGTGCCCACCGTGCCCCGGGGAGAGGCCACAGTATCTCTTATGCTGCCTGCTGGGACTCGTTGGTGCCCTTTCCTTAGCCAAGCCCCTGCCAGGCTCAGATGTCGGGATGTCGTGTCTGTCCTGCTGGCTCTTCGCCCAGCCTAAATGTCTTTCTTTAAGCAGAACCTCTGCTTACAGACGGGTCTCTCAGTGGCAGCACACACCCAGAAAGATGGTTGTTGATCCTGGAGAAGCACGGATGGTTGTCAGGTGTTAGCCCCAGCGCATAAATGAGAAAGAGCGAGGGGGCGCTAGCTTTTCAGGGGTGAATTAATAACTTTGTCTATGCCTGAGTCCTCACCATCAAAGAATACATACAGCCACCCCATTATTCTGACGACTACTCATTCTTTTCCCCCTTACACACCACCTTCCGTTCCCTCTCCCTTCCCGGTAGCACTCTCCTTGTTCAGTTTTCATCCACGGCCGGGATGGGCTGGACCACTCCTGCTTGCTGACCTGTGTCCTAGGAACGGCTTCCTCTTGCCTGTGGAATGGGGCCTTTCCTTTCTCACTCTGGCCATCTTATCCGGAGCTGCGGTGCACCCACTTCCATCCGTGTTGGAGTCCTCAGCCCCCATGTGCAGCCCTGACCTTTTCCCCAGGTGTCTTAGCACCTGGATGCCTGGGGGGGGGGGTTCCACCTACAGAGGTGACGTGTTGCCAGGAGGATTTGCCAACACAACTGTTTACCCCGCAGCAAAGAGGGAGCTGGAAGGAGAGGGGGAAGTCTGCCCTTGGCAGGAGCTCCACAGAACCCTCTGTCATAATAATCACAATGATTGCTAACACAGAGCGCTCAGCTACGCGCCAGGCGCTGTTCTATGCACTTGACTCCTTAGCTCATGTAATCCTCAGAGCAGCCCGATGCAGTAGACACTGTTATTATTGACATTTTACAGATGAGGAAACTGAGGCACAGGGAGATGAGTTAGTGGGACGCAGAGCAGGATTCGAGGCAGCCTGGCCCCCAAGGCCACACTCTTTACAATGCTGCCGGCTCTGGCACACAAAACGGGCCCAGCAGCCCTTCCTGTGGGGGAACCTCCGCGACGGGGCTGACCCCGCCTCCCCCGAACCCCACCCTGATGGACGCGAGGCCCAGGCCAGGTATTTCGTTTCCAAAGCCTCCGTGATTGGTGCGAGAGAGAGAGAGCAAGGGAGCCAAGCCGGCGCTGTCCTCCTTTGGGCCTCTCCTACTGGAGCTCTCGAGAACAAGGGCCTCTGTCTCTCCGGGAAGGAGGTTGAGCCGCCTCAGAATGGAGCCAGCACAGGCGGGCGGAGCTGCAGAGACAGAGCCCTGAGGGCCAGGCTGAGCCCAGGGCCAGCCGCGCCCCCTTGGCGCTCGTGCCTTGCATCTAATCCCTTCACCTGATCTGGGTCGAGTTTGGTTTCTGTCCCTTCCAATCTTTCATTCACCTCCGCGGTCTGTCTCTAGCGGTGCCTGCCAGACAGCGGCACTTGCCGGGCTCAACTGTTGCTCTGGGCTCCGGTCAGGTTGAGCTGCTCCCCAGCTAAGCAGGCCTCACACCTGCCCCAGCCTTTGTTCCTCTCCCCTCTGTCGGGCTGGACGCTCCCTTTCCTCTCTTCCCAGGTCCGACTCGGTTGATTCTCCGGAAGACCCTGATTACTGGGATCTGGATCGCAGTCTTCCTCCTCCGAATTCTTTGCTCTCACTATGAGGACATTTCCTAGCTCACCTACAGCATGTGGCAGCTCCTTGAGAAAAGGGGGTAGACACGCCTGGTTTGTCTTGGCATCCCCTTGGGGCCTGGGGTGATCTGCAGGGGCGGGGTGGCAAAGGGGCGCCTCTGGGCTCAGGCAGGTGACATCAATCACGGATGCAGGCCAGGGGTGGTCCCTCCAGACAGGGCAGCTCGGCTACTGATTGCTCTGAAGAAATAAGGCTCTTAGGTTTCTCAAGAGAAGCAGGAATATCTTTTTTTTTTTAATTGTTCTTAATGTTTATTTATTTTTGAGAGAGAGAGAGAGAGAGCGAGAGAGCGAGCATGAGCAGGGGAGGGGCAGAGAGAGAGAGGGAGACACAGAATCCGAAGCAGGCTCCAGGCTCTGAGCTGCAGCACAGGGCCTGACACGGGACTTGAACTCACGAACTGCAAGATCATGACCTGAGCCAAAGTCTGACCCTTAACTGACTGAGCCACCCAGGTGCCCTGGGGTTTTCCTGGTTTTAAATCTGAAAGTCCCACCTCCCAGGAACCCTCTTAGTTCAGACCAACCCTCAGGCAAACAGGGATGGTCGGTCACCCTACTAGATCCCTGTTCCCACCATGTCCCCAGACCGCTGGAGGATAATCATGATGGCAGCTGAACTGTGTGAGCTTGTTAAGTGCCAGGCACCCTGTGTTAAGCCCTGCATTGTTTCCCTCATGCCTCATAACCTCTTCACGATGTGGATTCGTTATCCATCCTGTAGGTGAAAATCAGAGGTTCAGAGGGCAAACTGACTTGCCCCGGATCAGTAAGAGCCCTGGGGTGTGAACCCCAGTTCACACTGCTCTGACTCTCTTCTCAGTCCCCCTTGGAGAGCCCAGCAAGGCCCTGGGGAAGGGTCCGCCCTCACTTCCTCAGGAACACACTTAAGTGGGTGGGGGTCCCTCTAGGATCAATGTTTGAAAGTCTGAGACCCCCACGCCTGGCCCCCCAGCCCTGCCAAGCTCTTCTCTTTCTGGACTTCAACCTCCAGCCCCTGAATCGGACAGCCCGGGAAGCCCTCGGGGGACACCTTTCCGCGCTTAGAAAAGAAACGCTCACCAGTGATTTATTGCCTGATCTGGGGAGAGCCAGCCAGGGCAGGGGTGGGCGAGGCAGCAGGGGCATGCGGGTCCCAGGCTCTCGGGAGGTTGCTGAGCCGGTCCTTCGGGGCTCCCTTCGTAGCCTCTAGTCAGGGTCTGGTCTGGCAGGGGCCCGGCGTGGACTGAGGTGGCTGGTCAGGTAGCGCATGGCCGAGCGGATGCCCTCTATAGTCCTCTGCTCCACCGTCTCCAGGATGTGGGTGACAGAGCGCAGGGCCGAGCCAGTCCCTGTCATCAGCCCAGAGGAGAAGGTGCTCCCCAGGATGCTGGAGACGGAGCGCAGGCTGGGCCCGGTGCTCTGCAGCACGTCTGTCGCGGAGCTGTGGCCAGAAGCCAGGAAGGCCGTGGCCATGCCCGTGGTGGTCTCCGACCACACTAGGATATCCGCCAGGGTGCTGATGGACCCCTCACCTCCGCCCAGCAGGCTGGTCATGGAGCGCATATAGCTGTTGTCCTCGTTGGCCATATAAAGGCTGACGTCCAGGGGCCTCCTCCCCGGGGCCACCTCGCGGGGGCCAGGCGAGGGGGGGCACTGCCTCCTCGTGTGGGCGGGAGCTGCTCAGCCTGCAGATATTCTGAGCCGCCCACCAAATCCCCCTCAGTCCCTCCCTGGGACTCAGCGGTAGTCGAAGCTTCGGTGTCACAGTTCAAGGTCTCCGGACCCTCAGGATCCCCCTCGAGAGTCCCTCCTTCAGCGGTGGTGGTGGTGCCCGTGGTCTCAGTGTCCTCCTGACCACCCGCGTCTGCAGAGCTCACAGCGGGCTGAGTGTCCTTTCCGGGGAACTGTGCCTTAGCAGCTGCCATAGTTGGAGCTGATTCTTGGTCACTGTCCGGGGTACCCGACATCTGTGGGGTCTCTTCTTCCCCCAGGGGGTCTCGTTGGGAGGTCTGAGGACTCAGAGACATGCTTGCATTTTGCACCAGTCCCTCCCACGCTGGGTCCTGGGAGCTCGTGGGCATTTGTGGAGCGTTTGAGGCCTGGTGGTCAAGCAGGGCCGTGGCCTCCTTAGGCTCCTGGCTGTCCCCTACAGCGGCTTCATGCTTGTCCTTGTCCCCAGATTCTGATGAGGACTTGGAGGGGACCTGCTCAGTGGAGGCCTGATCTACATCCTGCTGTTCAGGTGATACGGTGGCACCGTTAGCCGTTGGGACATCTGCAAGGAGGGGGTCCTGACTTTGGGACCCCACTGTTGAAGTGTCCGTGGGCCTGCTGTCACCATGTGTGGGGATGCTGGGAGCTCTGGCCTCCCCCGAGGGTGCGGTGGTCATCTAGGCCCTCTGTCACTTGTGCTGGTTGAGGGAGTGGCCACGGCCCTGCGGGGCCAAGTTGTCCAGGTGGTGAGGTCACAGGGGGCTGCCGGCAGCTGGCGATGTCATAGGTACTTGCACCGCACTGCTCCTGAGCCTCTGGGTGGCCGCCCTAGCGGGCTGAGTTTGCAGGAATATGAGGAGAGAAGGGCAAATGTTTGGGGAAAAAGTGGACATGTGTCTACAGGTGCAGCTGCTGGCGCCCACAGGAGTCGTGGGACACAATGTTGTTTAACAAATGTTGTGAGGGGCCTCCCCGGGCGACTCAGTCCATTAAGCGTCCGACTCTTGATTTCGGCTCAGGTCAGGATCTCAGGGTTTGTGGGATCTGGCCCTTGTCAGGCTCTGTGCTAACAGCTTGGGATTCTCTCTCTTCCTCTCTCTCTGCCCCTCCCTCACTTGTTCTCTCTCTCTGTCTCTGTTTCTGTCTCTGTCTCTGTCTCTCACACACACACGCACGCACACACACACACACAGAATAAACTTTAAAAAAATAAATGAATGTTGCCAGGAGCCACCTCCAGCACCTCTCTGTCCACACTGGTGACTCGGTACCCTGATTTGGCCAGCCTTTCTGCAGAGAGTCAGTTTCCCAGCAGTGGTGAGTCGAAACAAATGAAGGCTAAGGGCCTGGGCAGCTCCTAGCAATGACTGTGTTTGGTTGTGGGGCACCATAGACTGAACATTTGTGTCCCACCCCAAAACTCATAGGTTGGAGGTTATTCCCCAGTGGAATGGTATTTGGAGGTGCGGCCTTTGAGAGGTGCTTAGGTCATGAGGGTGGAGCCCTCGTGAGTAGCATTGGCGCCCTTATCAAAGAGGTCACACGCGGCTGCCGGGCCCCCTTGCTCTATGTGAAACGCAGCAAGAAGGACGCAATCTACAAACCAGGAAGCAGGTCCTCACCAGACACTGAACCCACCCATCGCTGGATCTTGGACTTCCCAGCCTCCAGAACTGGGAGAAATAAATTTCTGTCAGGGCGCCTGGCTGGCTCAGTCAGTGGAGTGTGTGACCCTTGATCTGTGGGTCGTGAGTTTGAGCCCCACATTGGGCATAGAGTTTACTTAAAAAAAAAATCTGTTGTTTATGAGCACACCCCACTGCCCCAGTCTATGGTGTTCTGTAATAGCAGCCCGAAAGGATTAGACAGAAATTTGCACCGAAAAGTGGGGGGCTGCTGTAGCAAATACCTAAACACGTGGATGCCACTCTGGAACCTGGGAACGGGCAGAGGCTGAAAGAGTCTGAGCCCACGCTCACAAAAGTCTCCACGGCTCTGGAGATCTTTCAGGATGATTCTGGAGAGAGCTCAGAAAGAAAAGGAGAGTTCTGGAGAGAAAGCCTCAGTCTTCCTAGAGAACCCCTAATAATCCTGAACCACGTGTTGGGAAAAGTATGGAAGGTAAAGACATTTTGATGAGAGCTCAAGTGGAAACAAGGAACATGTTACTGGAAACTGGGGGAATGGCGATCCTTGTTATAAAGTGGCAAAGAACTTGGCTGAGGTGTGTTAGTATCTTCTGGAAGGTAGAACTTAACCTGTGAGTGGTGAAATCGGAAGAAATTGAAGCAGTTTCTAAGTAAAGTGTTGAAGGTGCAGCTTGGCTCCTGTTACTGTTTAATGTAGAATTCCAAAGGAGAATTGTTAAGCTAAAAAGAACTAGAACTTAAAGATCTGGAAAACTCTCGGTCTATCCACACTGCAAAGAATGAAAGGATTTTTATGGTTTCGGGTCTCACATTTATTTTTTTCTTCTTTGTTAAGTTTGTTTGTTTGTTTAGAGAGCACAAGTGGGTAAGGGGCGGAGAGAGAGAGAGGGAGAGACAGAATCCCAAGCAGGCTCTGTGCCATCAGTGCAGAGCCCAGTGCGGGGCTGGAACTCACGAACTGTGAGATCATGACCTGACCTGAGATCAAGAGTCCGATGCTTAACTGACCGAGCCACCCAGGTGCCCCTCGGGTCTCACATTTAGATCTTTAATCCGTCGAGTTTATTTCTGTGTATGGTGTCAAAAGGCAGTTCAGTTTCGTTCTTGTGCACGTAGCTGTCCAGTTTTCCCAGCACCATTTATTAAAGACACTGTCCTTTTCCCATCGGGTATTCTTGCCTCCTTTGTCGTAGATTAAGTGACTCTGGAAGTATGGCTATATTTCTGGGCTCTCCGTTTTGTTGCATCGATCTCTTTGTCTATATTTTGTGCCAGTACCATACTGTTATGATTACTATAGCTTTGTAGTGTATCTTGAAACCTAGGATTGTGGTACCTCCAGCTTCGTTCTTCTTTCTCAAGATTGCTTTGGTTATTCGGAGTCTTCTGTGATTCCATACCAATTTTGTTATTACTGGTTCTGGTTCTGTGGAAAGTGCCATTGGTATTTTGATAAGGATTGCATTGAATCTGTAGATTGCTTTGGGTAGGATGGACATCTTAATATTTTATTTATTTATTTTATTAATTTTTAAAACGCTTACTTATTTTTGAGGGGAGGGGCAGGGAAAGAGGGAGACAGGGGATCTGAAGTGGGTTCTGTGCTGACGGTAGAGAGCCGGATGCAGGACTTGAACTCACAAACCGTGAGATCAAGCCCTGAGCCGAAGTTGGACACTTACCCGACTGCGCCACCTAGGTTGCCCCTATATATTAATTTTTTTAGTATGCTCTAGGCCCAGTGTGGGGCTTGAACTCACGACCCTGAGATCGAGTCACATGTTCTACTGACTGAGCCAGCCGGGTGCCCCCATCTTAGCAATATTCTTCCAATCCACAGGTATGGAACGTCTTTCCTTTTGGAGCAGGTGTGTTTGGAGAACATCAGGGGTGCGGCCAAGCGGTCACTTGATATCATCAAGGCTGTCACTCCCTTCCCCGGCCCAGAGTGGGAGGGCTGGTGACGGTGGGGTGCAGATCAGCACGGGAGGGGCTGCCGGCATGGGACCTGGGCGTAACTGCCTGGCCCAGCTGTACCTCGCAGGCTCCACTCCCTTCCTGAGCTCCTCGTGACCCGGGATGAACAGTCTCCATCTCCTCCCTGCTCAACTGGGCTGGAAGGGCAGAGGATAACAAAGGATCTATAACCCCCCGAGTACTCTTCGGAAAAGTGCAGACCCGGGTCAACCTGCTTGTGCTTACGCTCTTTGTTAAGGAGGCGGTTGGAGTGGAAGCTTCCAGTCTCTTTTATCTGTGCTTCCCCTGGGGTTGCCAGCTAACAGCGACTACTAACAGCAGGAGAAGGAGCCAAGCATCCAGCCCTTCCAACTACCCCATCGTCTCTACGTAGGTAATGCATCTATTATTACACCCATTTTACACATGGGGAAGCTGAGCCTCGGAGGGGACAAATGACTCATTCAGAGTCACACAATTAATGAGCACTGAATCTGGGTTTTAAACTCTGTCTGGCTTCAGAACTCAAGCTCTCCTACACCATCTTATACCCTGGAGGGGGGGTATTAAAAATATTGAATGACTGGCATGGTAAGGACACTGGATAATGCAGACAGAGGCCTAACATAATCGCATCGCATCAATAGGCAACAGCTGTTGTAACTTCTCCTGAGCCCCAGGCTCAGTGCTCATTAAGTATTTCTTCTCCCCATGAATACTCTGCTGCCTTCTCGGAGCTCACAGGGCAAACCCAAGTTTGTTGGGGAGGGAGGGACCAATTGGTACGAACTTGTACCCTGTGAAAGAATCATGGAGAAGACTGCTAGTTGCTCACCCTCGTCACCCTTCTTCTTTAATATCAGAACCTCCATTTTATTCAGCGTGGCTATGTGCTCAGCCAAAAGAATATGTACCCCAGCCTTCCCTGCAGCAAGGTAAGACCTTCTGGCCAATGAGGTGTAACAGAAAGTCCTGAGTGGAATTTAGAAGGGATCCTTCGAAAAGCAGAACATCTGTTTTGCTCTTTCCCCATTATGCCATCCTGCTATCAGGTGTGTGAAGGCCGGAGCCCCAGCAGCTGTGTTGGTTCATGAGGTGACCTTGAGATTGGAAGGCACACACTAAGATGGTGGAGCACAAAAATAGAGGGAATCTGGGAGCCGTGGTTGGAGCCGCCATACCAGTCACCAGGAGACCTTTGCTCTCCTCCTGAGCTCTTTTATGTGAAGGAAAAGAGTCATATATATGCTCAGACTACTGTTATTTGGTTTTCCTTTTACATGCAGCTAAATTTAATCTCCTCCAGTCCTGAAGGTTATGAGATCCCTGTGGGGTAGTTGGTCAGTGTTTGCCTGAATATCTTCCTGTCCTAAACAGTTAAGACCAGCATACCGCACTGACTGCATTGAGTGCCTGCACTGTGCAGGTGTTATTTCCCCAATTTACAGGTGAGGAGACTGAGACTTAGAGAAACTACGTGCGCAGCACGTTCAATGGCATCTGCCTGACCCTAGAGGCTCCCACCCCCTACTCCTCCCTGTGTCCTGCTTCTAGTTAGTAAGTTCTTGGTTCTTGATGTCACCTTGTGCACAGCCTGCGGGCCACTGAAGCTGTCAGGCACTCCTCGTAACACTGAAACCAAGCTCCTTGTCCTCCCCTTCCGTTGGAATTCGATTAAAAATTTTTTTTAAATGTTTGTTTATTTTTGAGAGAGAGAGAGAGAGAGTGCTTGTGAGAGTGGGAGAGGGGCAGAGAAAGAGGGAGACAGAGGATCCGAAGTGGGCTCCGTGCCAACAGCAGAGATCCAATGGGGAGCTCAAACTTGTGAAATGCCAGATCATGACCCAAGACGAAGCCGGACATGTAACTGACCGAGCCACCCAGGCGCCCTGGAATTCGATTTTTGATCCTACATGTGGCATTTTACACTTACCCTTGTTAAATCTCACATGCCTTAAAAATCTGAACCAAGGAGGGGTGTTGGGTGGCTCAGTCAGTTGAGTGTCTGACTCTTAACCTCAGCTAGGGTCTTGATCTCAGAGTTATGAGTTCAAGCCCCGTGTTAGGCTCTATGCTGGGTGCAAAGCCTACTTAAAAAAATAAACAAAATGAAAATCTGTGCCAAGGAAAGAAAAGTAGACTAAAGAGGGATTAATGTCAAAGAGTGGAGAGGAGTATTAAAATTTGGGGACAAAATATTGTTTATTTATGCATAAATATTAAATAATATTGGTGTAGAACATCATGTATATTTATTCTGTTATACATAATATATATGTAGGCATATATAAAAGAAAATATATTTAAAAGAGTTGTTCTCCTTAATTTAATTTGAAAGTTTCTGGCCTTTATTTTATTATATTTTTTAAAAAATATTTATTTTGAAAGAGAGAGAGTGAGTATGATTGGGAGGGGGCAGAGAGAGAGGGAGAGAGGATCCCACACAGGCTCCATGTTGTCAATGCAGAGCCTGACTAGGGGCTTGAAACCATGAACTGTGAGATCATGACCTGAGCCAAAACCAAGAGTTGTGTGCTTAACTGACTGAGCCACCCAGGCACCCCTTGCCTTTATTAAGCAATGCTCAGAGGAGGAAATTAGTCTAAAAACTGTTGCCTTTGATTTCTTTTCCATTCCTGTCTTGTAGACATAATGACTCTCCATTAAATAAATAAATATTCTCATTTTAGGGTAAACCCAGTTTGGGGACTATTATGCAACTATATAAAGCCTACATAGACACATGGAAAAATGCTTAAATAATATTACTCTAAAAAGCAGGATACAGTATTTCATGCACACTATGTGTATTTGCCAACACTCTCAGCTGGGAGTAATGGAAACCCAATTCAGACTTGCTTAGGCTGAATAATAATAATATTATTAATAATAATAAAGGCATTTGTTGGTTCACAGAACCTGTAAAATCTAAGGGAAAATTTCCTTACCATAGGAGCCCTGTGATAATGTCAAGATTTAGTCTTCTCTCTCCCTTTATTTTTCTTTCTTTCTTTCTTTCTTTCTTTCTTTCTTTCTTTCTTTCTTTCTTTCTTTCTTCTTTTTCACTTATATTTGAGAGATAGAGAGAGCACGAGCAGGGGAGGGGCAGAGAGAAAGGGAGACACAGAATGTGAAGCAGGCTCCAGGCTCCGAGCTGTCAGCACAGAACCCGACGCGGGGCTTGAACCTATGGACCGTGAGATCATGACCTGAGCAGAAGTCAGAAGCTTAATAGACTGAGCCCCCCAGGCGCCCCTCTGTCTCCCTTTCTTGGCTCCCCTTTCTCACCGAGGCTAGATTTGTAGGAAGCTGTCCTCCGCGTGCACGCTGCTGGCGGCTGTGGTCAGTGCAGAGACGCTGTAGTTACGGAGTTATGGTGAACCTCAGGCCTGAGCCTTGTGGGCTCCTGTTCCCTTCTCTGAAGTGATCTCTACGGCCTGGGGACCACATCCCGGTTGGTCAGGCCTGGAGTGGGGGCATGGGGTCAGCCCCACTGAAGCATAAGGCCTCCAAGTGGTAGCGGAGTGGGTCCCTAAAGGATTTTGGGGTGCTGTAACCAAAAGAAGGCGAATGGATGCTGGGTGGGAAATACAGAAAAAACCCGCTTGTATGGTGAACACAGACATGTGAAAAAAAGTCTGTTGGGGAAAAGCCTGGCAGGAAATAAAGCAAATTGCCCAGAAGATATTCTTTTTTTTTTTTTAAGTTTATTTTCAGATTTTGAGATTTTGAGAAAGAGAGAGAGTGCGAGTGAGCTCATGCTCTTGTGTGTGTGTGAGTAGGGGAGGGGCAGAGAGAGAGGGAGAGAGAGAAAATCCCAAGCAGGCTCTTCATTGTCAGAACAAAGCCTGACACGGAGCTGGTATCTACGAACTGTGAGATCATGACCTGAAGCAAAATTAGGAGTCAGATGCTTAATCAACTGAGCCACCTAGGCACCCCCCACTCCCAAAGATATTCTGATTATTATAACAAAATCAGAAAATACGTATCAGAAATAATTAAATAAAAGTAAATAACAGTAAAAAGAAGACTCACCGTGAACCATATGTTGGGCTCAGTGAGTGGGAAGTCTGTTACCCCAGCACATAGAAACTCTCTCACACACACGTCCTTCAAACACACAGAAATGCTGGATTAAACACTGTCCACAATAGGTTAACTGCGTAACACCGGTAGCGAAAAGGGTGCATAGCAGGGGGAGGTGGTCTGGCCCCAGTCCAACTGTAAGGATGGGCCTGACTATCTAAGCCATTTCCCTGAGGGGGTCCCTAGATCAGGCATAGGCCTTCATGCGATGCTAGCCATGGAGGCATGAGAGCAAGGTGAGTTCTGCTAGAGACCTTGAGAGGTTTCCTCACTCATTAGGAGACCCAGGAAGAGGTAGTCCTCCTCTGCTCTTGTACGTGATCACATTTAGTTTGGCTTCTTGTAACCATGAGGGCACCCGGCCTGAAAAAAAGCCCCACGTAGAGAGTAGTGGAACCATGGAGATTATAGAAAAATAGAGCAAGCCTTGATCAAACTCTACCTGCAGCCACCCAGCCACCAGCTTTCCCATGATGGGTGGTGATTTGTTTCCAAGTTGTTTCAGTGAATTGAGCCAGGGCTTTCTGTTACTAGCCACCGAAAGCGTCTTAAGGAATAGCATCCCTAGCCTGAAAGTCATCCAAGGAACTTGAGCTATAAGGCCCCACCAACCCTGCCTCTCCAGAGCACCCTGGATCCTCTGGCTACCGTGGCCACTGCTCTCCAGTCATATCCCTTCTGCCTAGGCTTCAGACTTCTCCACCCCAAGACTTCTGCCCACACTGATCCAGAAATCACCCCATAGGGTCCCTCCCACACCTTTCCTTAGATTCCTTCCTGGCTTTGGCACTCATCTAGAGCCACCACCATGGTAGAAACACTGCAGGGCTCATCAAAAAAGGCAAAAGCCGTCATTTCTCCCCAGAGTCTAACAGAACTATAAACCAATCTAGTCCATGGCCATCCATAGTGGGTTGAATTGTGGGCCCCCCAAAGGTATGTCTTTATCCTAACCCCTGGAACCTGTGAATGTGTCCTTGTTTGGACAGAGAGTCTTTGCAGACATAGTTAAATTAAGGGTCTTGAGATCATCCAGAATTAGGGTAGGTCCTAAATCCAATGGCTAGTCTCTTTGGTTGTTGTTGTTGTTTGTTTTGTTTTGTTTTGATTTTCAACGGCTAGTTTCTCTATAAGAGAGGAGAAGTGTTCTGTGTTTTCTTAGGTTCTGTAAGTCTGTTTGGCATCTATCAATCACAGGACCACACTATTGGCCAGAGTATTTACCTGTCTCCTGCAAGTCAGTTTGCCAGGAACTCTCCCTTCTGATGCAGGCAGGCTACCTAAGGCTGAGCCCCCACCTACCTTCTGATCTCTTGCACACCAGGCCGACATTGTCCCTGCCCCCAAGTAATCCCAGGGCCAGGGACCTGCAACTGGTGATACTCCTATAGCCCAAAGCCTGTGGGAATTATTCCAAATAGCCAGTCCTGAAGGGTTTACTCAACCTTGCCTTGCCTTCCCCTTGCTCCTGTCTTCTGCCTCCCGCCACCATGTTTCCCATGGGGCCCTGTGCGGCGGGGCACGCCCCTTCTCTCGGGAAGCGTAAGTAATAAATTCTCTCGATGGCGTTGACCTCTCTGTGTCATCTCTCGATCACCTCCATAACTCAAAATCCCCCGGGGTACAAATGACACAGTACGGGAGAAGGAGAAGGGAGAGCACAAGGACACAGGCAAGACGGCCATGTGAAGACAGAGCCGTGAAATGGAGTGATCTGAGGAACACCAGGAACCACCGGAAGCTGCAAGAGGCAAGGAAGGTTCTACCCTAGAGCTTTCAGGGGGCGCGTGTTCCTGCAGACACCATGATTTTGGCCCTCTGGCCTCTGGAACTGCGAGAGAATAGCTTTCTGTTGTTGCGAGGGCCCCAGTTGTGGTGATTTGTGACAGCGGCCCGGGGAGCTAACAGAGCAGCTGACAACGATGACCAGCGATCGCCTCTTGACTCAACACACGCACAGCCACTGAGCGACGTACTCCTCCCAACGAGGCCCGTTGTAAGTAGTGTTATCCCATTTCTCAGGTGGGAAAAGCGTGGCTCAGCCAGGGCAAGAGCGGGGATGTGAGCCAGGCCATCCGGCCAAGCCCCCAAGGCTGTGCTGCTAACCACTGGACGATCCTGTGAGCTGAGCTCGTGGAACCACCCTTCAGAGCAGGTCAGAATTTGCCTCCACAAACCTGTGCGTTCACACGGGGACCCCAGTCCTCTCCCTCGTCTCAGAGTCCCCAGGGCTGCCACCCACTCTCTACACCTGCTGTGATGGGCACCTTCGCTGTGGTCACTGCTCTGGCTGTTGCCACCCAGGTGTGGCCACAGGGATCTGGCCACTCCCTGGGCTCCCACGGCTGCTTCTGGGAGTGGGGGCCTGGAGGCTTCTGGAGCGCTGCTGCCCTGCCCACGTGTCCCCCATGAGCCCGTCCACCTTGAGGAGGGTGGTGCACACGGACCCTCCCTGCCAGTGAGACCACCTCGAGGACCTGGGAAGGGTCCTGGGTGTCTGACTCTTTGCTGGCTCCTCGGTTGCTCAGTCCTAGCTCTGCGCTCCCAGGGAGGCCTCTCTGAATGTTGGCGCTCCATAGTGGGGGGTGGTCCAGATTCTATACCTTCCAGAACTCCCACTTCCTGCATGTTCAACACACCGAGGAGACAGAGCACCCTGGGGCTCCATTAGCAGATGATGTGGGAATTTCACTTAGACACACGCTGGATTTGTTTGGAAGAAATCGGTTAATAGGCCGCATGGGGCGGAGACTTAGGCCCCAAAGGAATTCTCAAGTGACAAAAAACAGTTGCCACTCTGCTTTCTAAGGAGGTGGATGCTGTTAGCAGAGCGTCTTTGTTCGGGAAGAATTGGGTTTGGGCCAGGAGCCGCACAGCCCAGTTGTTCTGGGGGAGAGAGGGAGTGAGGAGGGATTTTGAAGTGAAGTGAAGAAATGGATGCGGAGTTACAGGTGGGCAGCAAGGCAGCCGCCCTGAGAAAGGAGGCAAGGTCCGGCCCCCTGGGGGTAGAGCCAGGGGCAGGGGCTCAGGAGAACAGAAATCCCTATGGGGAATTTTCAAGTTATTGGCGTGGCGATCTCCAAGGTCAGCCCCTCCCCCTCCCCCCTCCACAACATCAAAAACCACACTTGTTTTCCAGTGCTTTTGTGTGAGTGCTGGCAGCCGGGGACTGCGGGCCCTGGGGGAGTGGGTGCTCCAACCGGGGTAGTGGAGGGCCCCGTACACAGTGGAGGTGGGAAAATCTGTTAAGTGTTTGGAGAACCTTGGGTAAAATTCTCACTTTCACTTCCAGATTTTAAAGAGGTAAAGGCAAAAAAAAGAAAGAGAAAAGAGAGCAGCCACAAGTAAACGAAAAGAAAATATTTCATTTTGGGAAGGAGAAGGATTTTCTAAATATAAGAGTCGGTAAAGAAATCCCAAAGGGAAAAGATAGACACAGGTCAAAAAACGCTAAAAGACTTAAGAGCAAACCACAGTCTGGGTAAAAATATTTGCTACGAATACCACACAGGGTTAATGTCTGTATTGTTAAAAAAAATTTTTTTTAATATTTATTTATTTTGAGAGAGAGACACAGAGTGTGAGTGGGGGAGGGGCAGAGAGAGAGGGAGACACAGAATCTGAAACAGGCTCCAGGCTCTGAGCTGTCAGCACAGAGCCCGACATGGGGCTCGAACTCACGGACCGTGAGATCGTGACCTGAGCCGAAGTCGGCCGGCTTAACCGACAAAGCCACCCAGGCGCCCCTAATATCTGTACTGTTGTTGGGGAGGAAAAATTTTTCTTTACTCTCCTAAGGTTCTTCTCACTGGTCTAAGAATTAAAGTGACATGAGACTGATGAACAGGAGAAAATAAAATTTAACTGCAGAAATCCCACATATGTGGCAGATTAAAAAACAGACAGGTAAAATGAGGTATATATGCCATCTTGAGCTAAGGAATGGGATAGGACCTGAGCTTCAAACAGGAGGAGGGCAATTTACAGGGCAGTAAGAACAGGCCCAGATGTTTGGTATTAGATGTTTGCCCAGCCATACAGATGGGTCACTCAGATAAGGTTTATCTCTGGAGATAACTCTTATTCTGGGAAAGACTCCCAGTTTAGATCCCTCTAGGTAATTAAGGAAGAGGCAAAAGTTTCTCTTTTTTTTTCTTTTCCTAAATTAACATAGTATTTATTTATTATTATTTTTTAAATTTTATTTTTTATTTTTAAAAATTTACATCCAAATTAGCATATAGCGCAACAATGATTTCAGGAGTAGATTCCTTAATGCCCCTTACCCATTTAGCCCATCCCCCCTCCCACACCCCCTCCCTAACCCTCAGTTTGTTCTCCATATTTGAGTCTCTTATGTTTTGTCCCCCTCCCTGTTTTTATATTATTTTTGCTTCCCTTCCCTTATGTTCATCTGTTTTGTCTCTCAAAGTCCTCAGATGAGTGAAGTCATATGATTTTTGTCTTTCTCTGACTAATTTCGCTTAGCATAATACCCTCTAGTTCCATCCACATAGTTGCCAATGGCAAGATTTCATTCTTTTTGATTGCCGAGTAATACTCCATTGTATCTATATACCACATCTTCTTTACCCATTCATCCATCGATGGACATTTGGGCTCTTTCCATCCTTTGGCTATTGTTGATAGTGCTGCTCTAAACATGGGGTGCATGTGTGCCTTCGAAACAGCACACCTGTATCCCTTGGATAAATGCCTAGTAGTGCAATTGCTGGGCATCTGTAGGATAGTTCTATTTTTTGAGGAACCTCCATACTGTTTTCCAGATGGCTGCACCAGCTTGCATTCCCAGAAGAGGCAAAAGTTTCTCTTGAGTCCAAGGGGCCTCAATTGCCTTCAGCTCAAAATAGTCCACATGCAAAAGTAGTACGTTTGTGGGAGACTTGTTCAGAAACTTTTTACTGTATAAAGATTCCAAACAGGTTGATAAGACACCATTAATACCCAATAGCACAATATGCAAAAGACCATTCGCCAAAGAAATCTAAATGACTAATAAACATGGGAAAGTATTTAAATTAGTAACCAAAGACTTATAAGACAAAAAAGCAAGGTATATTTATGTAGTGGGATTATAAACGACCCAATAACATTGCTTTCTTTTGGTGAACTGCATTTTCTAATTCTTTTTTTTAGTAACCTCATTTATTACTTGTATTAAGAGAAGGGTCGGAAAGCACATGATACTGTCAAATAACAAATGTCTAGCTAATGTCAGTGACTTTTAGTTCTGGCGGATCGTGGGCATTTTTTTTCTTTCAAGCTTTTGTGCATTTTTAACTTCTACGATTCATTTGTCTTTTCAACAACAACTAAATAGCACTTTACGTAATAGAACAAATTTGCAAGTTAAAATAAATTCCTTCTTGCTAACCTCCCAGAAGTCTGGGCCCTGTATGCAAATAGGATTCCTGGGAACACCCACACACCCACTCCCCAGCAGGAAGGCCAGCTGAACCCGAGAGACTCTCTCTCCCACCCCATCTCCCAAACAAAGGGGTACTTTAGCCCTTCCCAAACCACATGTACACCCCCTCAAGCTGCCCTGCCCCCATCTCCAGGGTCCTCCCTGATGCCTCCTCCCCTTCAGGTTTGGCCTGCCAGTGCGGAGGGGTGGGCCATCCAGGCCCCTCAGAGGCTGGGCGAGGTGGCCATGCAGTGTCCCGAGGGGGCCCTGGTGCAGACTAGCTTTGAGAGGTCAGAATCAAACTGTGATCTCCGCCCACAAGTGCCACCATCCACCCTCTAATTACTCCTGGGTGTCTGTTCTGGGCTGAATTGTATCCTCTCAAACTTCATTTGTTGAAGTCCTAACCCCCAGGACCTCCAAATGTGACTGTTATGTGGAGATGAGGCCTTTAAAGGGGTAATTAAGTTAGGAGGAGGTCATTAGGGTGGGCTTTAATGCAATGTGACCGGTGTCCTTGTGAGAAGAGGACATTTGGATGCACACACAGAGGGGAGAATGGCATGTGAACCTGAAGACCACGTATAAATCAAGGAAAGGCTGGGAACGGCCCTCAGCACCCAGAGGGAACGGGTCCTACCGACCCCTTCATATCTGAACTTCTGTGAGCAGATACATTTCTGTTGTTCGAGACTCCCAGTCTGTGGTACTTGGTTCTGGCAGTCCCGGCTGACTAATACAGAGTCCTTGGGCACAGGAGTAGGCTTTCAAATGGAATCCCAAAGAGGTTTAGATGGCTACTTGCAAAAACCGTATTACCCAGTTTGAGAGACAAGTTACCTAGCAGTTGGCACAACACAGCCGAGTGGACCAAATGCACATTCCCAGGAACGTGCAGGTTCCCAGAACCTAGGATGTTGGCAAGACTTACAGACGGGGCCAGCCAGAGGCCAAACCATGGGGTGTGGTGGGGGGTGGGGGCCATAGGGCTTTGCTTTCAGGCTTCTCTGCGCTCTCCCAGCCTCCCCCCTACCTCCATCTGCTAGTCACCTACAGGGTACAGGGCTGGGGGCAGGGGTGGGGGCGTGGAGGCGGCAGAGCCTTGAGCCACCCCTCTGCTCACGGCTGCCAGTCTGCATGGAGCCAGCTTTGCTCCATCCTCAGGGCATCCTTCAGGCTGTGTTGTCACCTCTGACCCCTGTGGATGGTTGACCCATTTGGATGGGCTGTGCCTGCTGTCTGTTCTTACCAGATGCCCCTCAACACAAAGGAGTGGGGAGAGGGGTTCTTTCCCCTCAGAGCAGATTTCCCCAGTGGTACTGCTCTAAGGGAGAATTATTCACTGCTCTCTCGCTCCACACTTGCCGTTTTAGCCTCCTTAGCTCAGGAAAGAATGATTTGGAGAAGCGATGAAAAGCTTTAGGTCTTTCCCTGGAAAAATGCGCATGCACAGACCCCCTGTGCCCCATCTCTGAGATTCGAACTGTTTCTGGTTATTTGCATTCCAGGGACCCCGCAGACTCCTGAAACTCACCTGCCGTGTGGCTTATAGGCAAACAGAGGTGTGGACAGATGGAGGGAGGTTGGGCAGGGATGCAGTCCAGGAGAAAGACACCAAAGAAGTGGCCTCTGCGGGGAAGTTATAAGAACACTCTGGCTGATCCTGGAAGGCTGTCCCTAGAGGGAGGAAGAGGTCTCATTTCCTCCTGGAAGCCAAGGGATTGTTGGAGGGTTCTGGGCAGAAGGGAGGCATGGAGGAAGCGGGGCTTTGGGAGCAAGTCTCTAAAAGCATAGCCCTGGGGCGCCTGGTTGGCTCAGTTGGTTAAGCCTGCGACTTTGGCTCAGGTCATGATCTCCTGATTCGTGAGTTAGAATCCCATGTTGGGCTCTGTGCTGACGGCTCAGAGCCTGGAGCCTGCTTCGGATTCTGTGTCTCCCTCTCCCTCTGTTCCTCCCCCACTTGCACTCTGTCTCTCAAAAATAAATAAAGATTAAAAACAATTTAAAAAATTTTACAAAATTTGAAAAAATTAAGGATTTCCAGATGAGATCATCCTGGAATTAGGGTGGGCCCTAAATCCAACGACCGGGTCCTTAGAAGAGAAAGGGGAAGGAGTGGAGAATGAGACACAGAGGGAACCACATGAAGACGAGGCAGAAGGGGAGTGAGTGCTGCGTCTTACAGGCCCAGGAACACGCAGGGTGGCCAGCAACCACCAGAAGGTAGGGGAGAGGCATGGGGCGAATTTTCTCTCAAACTCCAGAAGGAACCAACCTTGCTGACATCTTGATTTCTGACTTCTGGTCTCCAGAACTGTGAGAGCAGAAAGCCATCCAGTGTGCTGGTTTATGACCACAGCCCTAGAAACTAACATGGCTTCATATGGTGATCGTAGGTGTTGGAAAAGGACCTCCTGGTTGAGTAAGTTTTGGGACCTGTGATAAACTATAGCCTTCTTTGCTGAGGAACCGCTCAGAGCGCTTTGAGAGGCTATGGAGCTTTGGGAATTTCCAAGGCGGGTGGGAATCAATATGGAACACTCACTTCCCAAGCATAACTAATCAAGAAACTCTTATGTCTTAGCTCGGGCTGCCATAACAGAACATCACAGACTGAGTGAACACTTCCGGAGGCTGCAAATCGACGATCAAGGTGTCGGCTGGGTTGGTTTCTGGTAAGTTGGCAGACAGCCTTCTCGCTGTGTCCTCCAATGGACTCTTCTCTGTGTGTATAGACAGAGACAGCAAGCACTCCAGTGGCTCTTCCTCTTCTTAAAATATATGTATTTTTAATGTTCACTTATTTTTGAAAAAGAGAGAGACAGAGTGTGAGCAGGGGAGGGGCAGAGAGAGAGGGAGACACAGAATCCAAAGCAGGCTCCTGGCTCTGAGCTGTCGGCACAGAGCCTGACACGGGGCTCGAACTCACGAACTGTGAGATCATGACCTGAAATGAAGTCGGATGCTTAACCGACTGAGCCACCCAGGTGCCCCCATCTCTTCCTCTTCCTATAAGGACGCCAGTCCTATTAGATTAGGGTCTTATGGTTATGATCTCATTTAACCTTAATTACTTCCTTTTTTAAAAAAATGAATTTTATACATTTTTAAATCCTCAAAACAACCCTTTGAGGTTGGTCGTATTATCATCCCATTTGCAGATGAAGAAACCAGGGACACGTAGAGGCTGAACAATGTGCTCAAGATCATACAGCTAGGAAATGGTGGCTCTGGGTCTGCATGTGAACAGTCTGGCTTCAGAGTCTGTATTCTTTTTTTTTTTTTTTTTGAGTATTTTTTTTTTTTTTTTGGCGGGTGCCTGGGTGGCTCAGTTGGTTGAGCAACTGACTTTGACTCCGGTCATGATCTCATGGTTTGTGAGTCTGAGACCCACATAGGGCTCACTGCTGTCAGTGCAGAGCCCACGTCACAACTTTAGATCCTCTGTCCTCCTCTCTCTCTGCCCCTCCCCCACTCTCTTTAAAAAAAAAAGAGGATTTTTGTTTTCAGTAGGCTCCATGCCCAACATGGGGCTCGAGCTCACAACCCCGAGATCAAGAGTGGCATCCTCCACTGACTGAGCCAGCCAGGCACCCCCTGAGTGTGTATTCTGGTTCTGTTAGGCTGCCTCCTTTCATGAGACAGTGACAAGTTTTTAGACCAGCGTGCAGGACTGGGAACGTTGCTGTGGCTAATTTTTCAGAAAATACAATCTGCTGAAATCTGTGCTCTGATTTAACAACAAAGGAAAGGATTTAAAAACTCCTCGGTCCAGTAAACAAAACCCCCATCTACACATTCATCCAGCTGCATATATAGGATTGTGCGTGTGTGTGCGTGTGTGTGTGCACACGCATGCCTTAATTACTTCCTTGAAGGCCCTATCTCTAAATGCAGTCGCACTTGGGGGTTACAGCTTCAACATACCAATTTTAGGGGGTTATATTTCAGTCCATAACATCTAACTTCATGAGACTGGTACACCACACACACACAGCTGGGGAAACGCACATGGAGTTGACTTGACCTTGATCACAGGGGTAATGGGGGAGGGGGAGGGGCTGCCATCCGTCCCTGCTTGGGTAAAGATGTCCTTGGCAGTGGCAGGAGAGGAGAAAGAGCACATAGTAGATCTTTTTTTTTAAGGGCACGGTATTTTGCAGCTCCTCGGGTCGAGAGATGGGGACTCTTTTCTCTACCCCTGACCAGGGCTTGGTCGTGTGATTTGCTTTGGTTGAGGGGACAGTACGAACACGACAGAGCAGAGGCGTAAAAAGTGTTTGGGCGCTGAGGGCTTGGCTTCTCTTGCTCCTTTTGGAGCCCAGCAGCCAAGTGAAGAAATCTGACCTGTTTGAGAATGAGATCACCATGACCTGGTTGCCCCCCGCCACCCCAGCCAAACACTAGACCCTTGAGTGGTGCCGTCTGAGACCCAGACCAACCAGCTTCCAGCCCACCTGCCTGCTGACTGCAGCCACACAGTGAACCCAGGGAGGGAAGCCCAGCGGAAGAACCACTCCGCTCAGGCCGGCCCCCAAAATATAGTAGTAGTGGTAATTGCTTTAAACTACTTACTTTTGAGGTGGTTTGTTCCATGCTAGTAAAGGCCAGTTCGAAGAAACTCATGACGTCACGGCTTTCTGCGGAGTGGTCTTCTCAGGACGCTCTGTCTGTGCCACGTCGACCTTCTCAGTGTTGCAGAGAAATGGTCCTTGCCACCAATCTCACTACTAAAAGTTTTTTAACCTCTTGAAAGTATCAGCATGATGAGCATCAGGTGAAAATACCTTGAAGGGATACCGCACAAAAATGAGATGCGAACTGTATTAGGTCAGTCCCTAAAATTAGCCACAAACTGGCTACGGAGGAATTGAGAACATGTTTTAAATGGTAGACTGTGTTAAACATGTAAAAACAGACCTATCTTGGGGTGCCTGGGTGGCTCAGTCGGTTAAGCATCTGACTTTGGCTGAGGTCACGATCTCTTGGTTCAAAGGTTTGAGCCCCACATTGGGCTCTGTGCTGACAGCTCAGAGCCTGGAGCCTGCTTCAGATTCTGTGTCTCCCTCTCACTGCCCCTCCCCTGCTCGAGCTCTGTCTATGTCTCTCTCTTTCTCTCTCAAAAATAAACATAAAAGGGGCACCTGGGTGGCTCAGCCAGTTAAGCGTCTGACTTTGGCTCAGGTTGTGATCTCATGGTCTGTGAGTTCAAGCCCCGCATCAGGCTCTGTGCTGACAGCTCAGAGCCTGGAGCCTGCTTCGGATTCTGTGTCTCCCTCTCTCTGCCCCTCCCCTGTTCATGCTCTGTCTCCCTCTCTCTTTGCCCTTCCACCCCCCCCCCACTCTGTTTCTCTGTCTCTCAAAAACAAATAAAAACATTAAAAAATTAATTAAAAAACCCCTCTGACCTATCTTGAATATTTCTGAGTATCCCACTGGAAGGAGCCGGTGAAACACTTAGGTTTACTTGCAAAGCAATTCCCTTTTGAAAAATGGCACCGTCTTCTAAGCTGTAGCAACTGTCTTGGTGGTAGGGATGGTCCCAGGCGGGAGACTGGCAGGGAGAGCAGAGCATGCTCCCAGGCGCCCTCCCAGCCTGACCTGGCTCTCGGCTGTCCCCTAGTGCTGATTCTTCGGCATTGCAGGAGGGTGCCACCCCTGATCCAGGATCCTGGTTCTGTGGCTGATCCCTCTCAGGGTCAGGGTCTGAGCCCCAGACCCCATTGTGGCAGTTGAGAAGGAGTCCTCCCATTCCCACCCCTGCCCCCTAAAAGCTGCACGTTCACTGTCACTCCACAAGGTATCCAGTGACAGGAGAACAGGAATCATTAGCAACCACCACCACTTCTGGGGAAATTTTATTTTGGGGTCCCATTCACAACATATTAGATACACTGAAGGTCACCCACAGCCTACCTTAAATTAGAGTTCCATATAATTACATAAGAATTGACTTGCATTGCAGTTGAGTCTAGAGGCTTGTTTTTGATGGTCAAATACATATAACACAAAATTTACTGGGCGTCTGGCTGGCTCCATTGGTACAACATGTGACTGTTTCTTTCTTTTTTTTTTTTTAGTGTTTATTTATTTATTTTAAGAGAGAGAGAGAGAGAGAGAGAGAGAGAGAGAGAGAGAGAGAGAGATTGTGGAGGAGGGGCAAAGAGAGGAGGGGAGAGAGAATCCCAATCAGGCTATATGCTGCCAGGGCAGATCTCATGAACCGTGAGATCATGACCTGAACCAAAATCGGACACTCAACCTACTGAGCCACCCAGGTGCCCCAAGAGAGAGAGAATCTTAAGCTGTCTCCACACTCAATGAGGAGCCCAATGCAGGGCTTGATCCCATGACCCTAGGATCATGACCTGAGCAGAAATCAAGAGTTGGATGCTCAACTGACTGAGCCACCAGGCACCTCAATTGATTTATTTTTATTTTTATTTTATTGATTTATTTTTACATTTATTAACATTTATTTTTGAGAGAGAGAGAGAAAGAGAGAGAGAGAGAGAGAGCAGGGGATGGGCAGAGAGAGAGAGGGAGACACAGAATCCGAAGCAGGCTCCAGGCTCTGAGTTGTCAGCACAGAGCCCGACGCGGGGCTTGAACTCACAAACTGCGAGATCATGACCTGAGCTGAAGTGGGACACTTAACCAACTGAGCCACCCAGGCGCCCCCAGATTTTATTTTTAAGTAATCTCTACGCCCAACATGGGAACTTACAACTCCAAGATCAAGAGTCCTGTACTCTACGACTGAGCCAGCCAGGCGCCTCTAGGCTATTGATTCTTTTAAACATACCTGTATAGTATAACTATTTTTCTAAAGTATAAAAGCATGACATGTTTATTACAGACAAGTTGAAAGTTTAGATAAGTAAAAAGGAGAACAGGCAGCCCCCTAATCCACCATCGTGAGATAACTATGGTTAAAATATTTAGGTGTCTTCCCCTCACCCCAATTCTTTTTCTCTAGGAAAAGTTTCTACCCAACTTACTTCAACCAACATATACAATATATACAAGATATATATTTTATAAGATATGTTTTTATTTACAAAATTGGGATCCCTCTGTACTTTCAGTTTGAAATTTTGCCTTTGTTTACTTGCTAAAAAATGATACTTTTAGCTATTTCCTATATCCTTACATGTAATGTCAATAGCTGCATGCATTTAAATATAAATTTAATGTAACTTAAAATGTGACTTTAAGGGGCGCCTGGGTGGCTCAGTCCGTTAAGTGTCCGACTTCAGCTCAAGTCCCGATCTCATGGTTTGTGAGTTTGAGCCCCATATCCGGCTCTGTGCTGTGAGTGCAGAACCGGCTTCAGAGCCTCTGTCCCCCTCTCTCTGCCCCCACCTCTCTTTCTCAAAAATAAATAAACATTAAAAAAAAATGAAATGTAACTTTAAATTTACTAGCTGCGGGGCGCCTAGGTGGCTCAGTCGGTTGGACGGCTGGACGTCAGTCCGGTTCAGGTCATGATCTCTTGGCTTGTGGGCTCGAACCCTGTGACAGGCTCTGTGCTGACAGCTGGGAGCCTGGAGCCTGCTTCTGATTCTGTGTCTCCGTCTCTCTCTGCCCCTCCCCCACTCACGTTCTGTCTCTGTCTCTGTCTCTCTCAAAAATAAATAAACATTAAAAAATGTTTAAATTTACTAGCTACATTCCCATCATATAGACGCATCATGCTTTATTTAGCCAGATGTCTCTCTTAGGATAGTTTTACTCGGTTGTCACTAAGTTTAGCTGCAGTAACGTGTCCTAACATCTCAGCAGCTCGCAGCCATGCCTGTCATACATTTCCTTCACGGTTTGGTTGTGGCTTGGCTCCTTTTGGCTGTGGATCAGCTGTGGCTGTGATTCTTCTTCATTCTGGAATACAAGGGAAGGACCAACCCCCAGCAGGGACACATCAGACTTCTGGCAGAGGACAGGAGCTAGGGAACAGGTAAAAATGAGCAATGGCTCTTCAGATCTCTGCTGCAGGTCATGTCACATACACCCCATCAGGAGTTCAAGGCCAAAGTCAGTGGGGCTGAGCCACTCAAGCACCCCATCTTCTTAAAAGTCAAATAATTCACGGGCGGGGGAGCTGTCTGGCTCAGTCAGTGGAGCCTGGAACTCTTGATCTTGGGGTCGTGAGTTTCGCCCCACGTTGGGCGTAGAGACGACTTAAAAATTTTTTTTTCTTAAAGTCAAATAATTCATTAAGGCTTACGAAAAAACAAAACCTTCCAAACAGCAGCTTCCTTCCAGCCAAATTCCCACACCACAACCAACTGAAAAAGGATTGATTTGTCCCCGGTCATATTCTATGCCAGGAACTGTGCTAAATAATTTACCCAAGTTATTTCAACTTAATCCTTAAAACCACAGCAGGAAGTAAATATTCCATTTATCTCTCTGATGGAGACAAACTTGGGCGGAAGAATTTCTTTGTCTAAGAGGCCGCTTGCCAGCAGGGGGCAGAGCTGTGACTGGAACCCAGGTTAACGGACGCCAGAAACTGAGGAGCAGACCATGGGCATCAGCGGTTCTCAAAGTCCAGTCCTAACAGACAGCAACCGCCTCACCAGGGACCCTGTTAGAAATGCACGTTCCCGGGCCTCGCCTCGGCCCCGCTGGCTCAGAAATTCTGAGTCAACAGAATTGTTGCGGTCACCAATGAGGTGACTCTGACGGACACCAAAGATTGACACCTGGGCTCCACTAGACAGAGTTGTGTCCTCCTCCTGGTATCTGGCCGAGCCCCCTTCCCCTGCTGGTCCAGTGACCGCCCTGCTTGGGGAATGCCCACGGAGATGCTCCCCTGTCCCTCCCCTGTCCCTCCCAGCTTCCCTTTCCTGCCCCTGCCCACAGACTGCCAGTGCCACCAGGCCGCAGGACAGCCTGTGGGTGCTGGGTGCAAGGGCAGGAGCCCTCTTGGTCACAGCGAGTGGGGGACCCTCGTCCACAGCTGGGGAGCTGTATGTGTTGGAGAATCCGGGGTCAGAAGGAGGAGGAGGAAGAATGTGAGTCAGAGAAGGGAAGGCCCCAAGTCAGAAGGGCGCTTCTGCATTGGGAGGGGAGGATTCTGGCATCTGACGATTTAGGGAAGGGATTCCAGGTCAAGGGGAGGCAAGAGCACCCAGGGTCGGATGGGAACCCCCAGAACTGTGTTTTTAAGGGAAGTTTCTGGGAAAACCACTTGTGTCCTAAGTGAAGCACCTCAGAAATACATTGGGAGGTGACCTCCCTGCACCTCACAGCTTGAAGCCAGGTGGCCTCCCCTGCTCTCTGTGCTTGCTTTGTGGGCGCTTGGATGTTTGCTGGGGTGCCCTGTTGGGCGTGCGTTCCTAGGAGATGACGATGACTGTGGCCTCCTAGGAAGTCTAGGACCCACCGAGATGGACACCCAGGGCCTGGTGAAGCCCCCCAGGGACTGGATTTGGAGCTGGGTCACTCAGGAGGTCACAGAGGAGGGGCAAACCAAGATGGCAGAGCGCCTGAGGGGTGCTGCTCTAGACTCCATCCAATCTAGACTTCGGCCACGTGTCCGGGCTGTCACTGCACTTGGTAACAGTGCCTGTCCGTCTATAGTGTCTTCCTTCATTTCATTTTGTTCTCATGAGAATCTACTTTTTAAAAAATTTTTAATGTCTACTTATTTCTGACAGAGAGAGAGAGAGAGAGAGAGAGAGAGAGAGGGTGCAAGTGTGTGAGGGGCAGAGAGAGAGAGAGGAAGACACAGAATCCAAAGCAGGTTCCAGGCTCCAACCTGTCAGCACAGAGCCTGACGTGGGGCTCGAACTCAAGAACCTTGAGGTCATGACCTGAGCTGAAGACAGACACTTAACCGGCTGAGCCACCCAGGTACGCCTAACCTTGACTATGTCTTCAGAGACCTTATCTCCAAATATAATCACACTAACTGGGGGGTTAGGACTTCAACTTCAATATGAATTTTGCAGGAATGTAACTGGGAGCGTCTACATTTAGTTAGGGAGACAATATACACGCTGAAGTAATTAATTGTCAAATTGTGTGCTATAGATGAACAAGAAGATAAGACAGGATGCAAGAAATGATTATAGATACAGTAAAATAGGGGCACCTGGGTGACTCAGTCGGTTAAGCGTCCGACTTCGGCTCAGGTCATGATCTTACAGTTCGTGCGTTCGAGCCCCACATCGAGCCCTGTGCTGACAGCTTGGAGCCTGGAACCTGCTTCGGATTCTGTGTCTCCCTCTCTCTCTGCCCACCCCCCACCCCCACTCGTGCTCTGTCCCTCTCTGTTTCTCAAAAATAAATAAACATTAAAAAATTTTTTTTCAAATACAGTAAAATGATTTTTTGAATACCTAGCCAGGTTTAAACTCAAAGAGGGAAACTCCCAGGTGCCAGGAATGCAGAGGGAACATAAAACCAGTGAAGTTAGCAGGAGAAGCAGAAATGGCTCATGGAGATCAAGAGACAGCTGTTGACCTTCAAAGCCAAGGGCAGGGGTTCTGAAATTACACAGAAAGCTTAGAAATCATCATAACCAATGAATCTCAGGGGCTTGAGCGGCGAAAGCAAAGCTGTAGGTTGGCTTCTATGACTCAGGAATGAGGGGCCCCCGTGGAAAGTAACCCCACTGAAGTGGAGGTCATAAAGGGTCAAAGCCAAGGAAGCAGAAGAGGGCCCTTATCAGTTGCCTGTCCCTCTTTTAACAATTCCCTCAAAAGTTCCACTCAGCGACTTGTACTCAGTGGTATCTGCTCTTTGGGAAACTTAGTCTTTTAGGCGGACGCACGTTGTGTGAATGGTCACTTGGGAGAGCAGACAGTCGGGTCGGTCAGTGAGGAGAGGAGGGGGAAGAGAATGGCTATCAGGCAGGCAGCTTGCAGTCTGACATAGGCCCCCGCCACAATCTCCTCTGCCTCTTACGGTCCAGCCTCTACCTATCAGCCAGAGTGATCGTGTGCTTAAATTTTAAGGCAATACGTGTACATAGTGAAAAAAGAAATAGCTAGCAGTCTAGCTAATACCATAGTTTAAAAAAACGCCTCGGAAGGCCTGGGTGGCTCTGTCAGTTGAGCCTCCGACTTAGGCTCAGGTCATGATCTCCCCGCTCGTGAGTTTCAGCCCCGCATCCAGCTCTGTGCTGACAGCTCAGAGCCTACTTTGGATCCTCTGTCTGCCTCTCTCTCTGCCCTGCTTGCATGATCTTTCTCTGAAAAATAAATAAACATTAAAAAAATGTTTTTTAAAAAAGTCTCCTTCTCACCCCTACTCTTTATTCCCTCAGCCCAGGAATTATCTGGATTTTCAGCGTGTGTGTGTGTGTGTGTGTGTGTGTGTATCAGGCCGTATCATTTCCCTACTGAAAATCCCCCTGTGGATCTCAGTCTGCCCTCGGGCCCTGCCCTCCCTCTGCTCCTGCCACTTTCCTCCTGGCTCTTAGAGGTTGGTTCTCTGGCTTCCCGGCAGTCCTTGGAAATGCTGCCCTGAGGCCTTCCCCCCCTTGCTGTTCTCTCTGCCAGGAACACTCTTCAGGGCTCAGTTCATTTCCACCTTGTTAAACAACACGACTTTCTCTTTAGGCTCAACCCTGTAACCCTGTGCAAGTATCGAAGTCCTCCACCCTCCAGGCATGGGGGCCAGCCTTCTGGATAGCTAGATGCCCCGGCTCTACTGTGGATCACCGAGAGACATGATGGGTCAGCCCAGGGCACTGTGGGAAGGCAGGAAGCGGCCCTGACCTGAATGTGGATGAGCTTAGGAGCTGAGGAATCATTTATTCACTCAATATGTGTCGGGCGCTGCCTCCTATGACCCGGTGTGGGGAAGGCACAAGAGAATGAGATGGTGCGGCACATTCTTCTGGAACTTTCAGACACAGACAATAAGCACGAAAACAAACAAAATCATTCCAGACTGTGGTAAGTTCTTTTTTTTTTTTTTAATTTTTTTTTAACGTTTATTTATTTTTGAGACAGAGAGAGACAGAGCATGAACAGGGGAGGGGCAGAGAGAGAGGGAGACACAGAATCTGAAACGGGCTCCAGGCTCTGAGCTGTCAGCGCAGAGCCCGACGCGGGGCTCGAACTCACGGACCGTGAGATCATGACCTGAGCCGAAGTCGGACGCCTAACCGACTGAGCCACCCAGGTGCCCCCAGACTGTGGAAAGTTCTATGAAGGGCATGAACAGGGGGTGCAGAAGATGGTTTTAGGGGTGGAGGGGGGTACGTCAGAATGTGTGGTCAGGAAGGCCACCTCAGAGCCCTCAAGGAGGAGAAGGCACCAAACAAGGAGCCAGGAGAAAGGAGTTTCATAGCACATGCAAAGATCCTGAGGTGGCAGAGAGTGGACCAGCAGAGCAAAGGGAAGGAGAAGGGGAGCAGGAGTGGGCAAGGCTGGGCTACAGGCTGAGCTAAACTCGGGTTTATTGTAAGATCCTCGGGAGGATTTTCATCAGGGCAGTGCTGTGACCTGCTCTGATTTATGTGGCAGCCGGCTTATGGGACCTGGATTTTGTGAGACCTTTGAGTGGTTTCTGTAATTTTCCGTTTGCAGCACTATCTTGGGATAGCTTTGTGGGAGTTATGTTTTCTAGCCAATTTGGTTAAACCAACAGCAGGATGCATTTTATGGTGCAGAGCCACAGGACGTGTTTTTGCAAATCCCCTACCTGCTTCCTTGTGACCTTGGCATTGTCTCCCCCAGGACAGACGCTCATGCCCCCTGAAAGGTGGACTCTTTGTTTGTGATGCCCCACAACACAGGGCCTCTCAGGCTTACCTTCCTCTAGAGGTAGATGTATCAGTCATAGCTCTCCAGAAAACCGAAACCAATAGGTGATAGGTATATACCTTTTCTATCCCTCTTTTAAAGAAATTGGCTAATGTGACTGGAGGGCTGGCCACTCTGAAATCCATAGGGCAGGCTGGCAGTCTGAAAACTCAGGTAGGGGTTGATGGTGCCATCGCGAGGCAGAATTTCTTCTCTGGGAAGCCTCAGCTTTTGCAGCTGCTGCCTTCAACTGATTGGGCGAAGCCCACCCCCATTATGGAAAGTAATAAAGTCAACTCCTTGTAGATGTTCACCATATGTACAAAATACCTTTACAGCGACACTTAGATTAGCATTTGAATAAGTAACTGGGTACTATAGCCTAGCCAATCTTGACACATGAAATTCAGCATCACAGTAAAATATATAAAAAGTGAAATCAAAGTCCTTATTCTAGGACCAACTTATGAAATCTTTGGGCCAATCGGAGCTCTTTAGTTCTGTTGCTTTGGGTAACCCTGTGTGTGAATGCTGGAAGCATTAACATCCACCAGCTGTCTTTTGGTTGAAGATGATGGCATTTGACCACGGCTGAACAGGCCTAAATCAGGGAAAGCATAAAACTCCAGGCACCCGTTTCCCAGTCTGGACCTGGAGGCTGCTGCGAGAAGCTGAGTCGAGCCCAAGCGTCTTCCCTCTCCTGTTGGACAGTCAGCCTGTGCTCGGCGACAGTTGGTGAGGTTTGCAGCCAGAGTGACCTGTGAGGGAGGTGCCTTACCATGCCGGCCCCTCTGCCTGGGGCGGGGGGGCCTCCAGGGATGTTCCTGTATCTTTAATGTCAAGTCTTAGCTGTGCAATCTTTTTTCCCCTCCATCAGATACCTCTGGTTCACCATTAGAGGATCTGACTGCCTGACTGAGTTCCACACAACCCTTCAGAGCCTCCTGTTTCTCTGTCTTTTGTGTGTAGTTTGTGTGGTCAGATGACGCCCAGCCACAGAGACAAGCAAAATAAGCCAAAGGGGAAATGAACATGTCCCACACAGCCTGACTCTGGGGTAAAGGGCAGTGACAGGCTGGGTTGTTTAATTCTCCCATGCCTAAAAGTGTGTGTGCATGTAAATCGTGCCAGGCTCATGCCAGGCGTGCTGGGGAGGATGGGGGCCAGCTCTGTGACCGTTCTGGACTTTGGTTCAAGCCTTCACCCTGGACAGTCTGCCAGTGGGCACCGCCCTCCCATCTGGGTTCTCTATGGATGGGTGCAGAATGAGCCCCATGCCAGGGCATCCTGACCTCCAACCTGAAGAACATGATTGCTTTAGTTTGGTTCCCTTAGAAGCAAACCTTGAGACAAGAACTGGGCGAAGAAGTGTATTTGAGATGTGGTCCCAGAAATCATGGGGTGGAGAAATGAGACCGGGAAGAAAGGAGAGAAAAGAAAGTGCATATCAACAGGCATGATACGGCTGTGGGAAATGGGATCAGTCCTACAGGGCATCTTCTGAGAGACTGTGTGGAACACGCCTCAGAGTTGTCTCACCAGCGGGGAAGAAGCTGGGGTGTATTCCTTATCAGCATTTTTTTAAAAAAAAGTAGGCTCCACGCCCAACGTGGGGCTTGAACTCACAACCCTGAGATCAAGAGTTGCATGGTCTGTCAGCTGAGGCAGCCAGGCACCCCTTCATTACCAGCTTTTTAAACAGTTTTATTAAAATGTAACTCATATACATATAACTGATCCATTAAAAGTAGACGATTCAGTAATTTTTAGTTTACTCACAAATGTGTGTTAGCCATTCCCATAGTCAATTTTAGAATATTTTCATAACCTTAAGGAGAAATCTCATACCCTTTAGCTATCACCCCGATCCCCCACCTCAGCCTAGGCAACTACTAACCTACTTTCTGTCTTTATAGACTTGCCTTCTGGACATTTCATATGAGCGGAGTCACAGAACATGTGGATTTCTGTGACTGACTTCTTTCACTTTCCAAGGCTACAGGATGTATCTCTACTTCATTCCGTTTTACGGCCAAATGATATTCCATTGTATGAATGTATCACATTTTATTTTTCCATGTGTCCATTGATGGACATTTGGGTTGTTTCCACCTTTTGACTATCCTGAATACATCCTGCTGTAAACATTCATGCACAACTTTTTCTGTGGATATATGTTTTCATTTCTTTTGGGTGTATACTTAGGGGTAGAATTGCTGGGTTATACGGTACCTCTCTGGTTAATCATTTGAGGAACCAGCAAACTGTTTTCCAAAGTCACTACACCATTTTCCATTCCTACAGGGCTGTATGAGAATATAGTTAGCTGTTAATGCACAACAAATCACTCCAAAACTTAGCAGGTTAAAACAATAAACATTTGGGGTGCCTGGGTGGCTCAGTCCATTAAGTGTCCAACTTCAGCTCAGGTCATGATCTCGCGGTGCTTGAGTTCAAGCCCCGCGTTGGGCTCTGTGCTGACAGCTCAGAGCCTGGAGCCTGCTTCCGATTCTGTATCTCCCTCTCTCTCTGCCTCTCCCCTTCTCGTGCTCTCTGTCTCTCTCAAAAATAAATAAACATTAAAAAAACCAATAAATGTTTGCTATATCACAGTTTTCGAGGGTCAGGAATCCAGGAGCAGCTCAACTAGGTGGTTCTAGCTCAGGGTTCTGTTTAGGGTCTCTCATGAGGCTGGAATCATCAAAAGGTTTGACTGTGTCGGGGAATCCACTTCCAACATGGCCACATGGCTGTCTCACTTGCCTGACAAGGGAGTGTTGGTTGTTGACAGGGGTCCTTATGCACCTTTCCTATGTGTACCTTCCCCTGGATTGCTTGAGCATCCTCATAACATGGCAGCTGGCTTCCGCCAAGAACAAGAGATCCAAAAGGGAAAAAGGCAGGAGCTACAATTCTTTTATGATCTAGCCTTGGATATCATACACTGTCGTTTCTGTAACATCCTATCACACAGTTCAGCCATTTTCAGTGTGGAAAGGAAATACACACGGTGTGAGTCCCGGGAAACAGGGGTCATCGGAGGCCATCTTGGAAGTCACCTACCACATGAGACATTTTCCCACCCACTCCCATCCCTCAGTGGGAGGGTTGCTCCTGGGGTGTTAAGTCCCTGGAATCCAGAACATGCTGAAGACACATCATGCTGAAGACCGGCCTCCCTTTGGCCTAACTCTGATTTCAGCTGTGCCTACGGAGGAAGGGTGCCGACTCAAGTGCCTGCCTTGCTCCCTCCACTTTCTGCCCTGGGACTTTCTCTGACACACAACAGCCCTCTGGATTCTCATACATACACAACCAGAAAATGCAGGGATGCTAAGAGCCCTGGGAGGAAGCCAATTAACAACCAATTATCTGGTCCTCCGGGCAGATGGGTTTGGGAGGCATGTAAGCCGCTCTGCTTCAGGAGCTAAGGCAAAGAAAACTGAGCTTGTCTCCAATTATTCATTATTTTACAGAAAGGCTGTGCCTGGTATCCTCTTACCTCATCTCTGTATTTGAGCTACAATTCTTTTTTTTTTTTTTTTTTTTTTTTTGCTTTTCACATCAATGTTTTTAATTAAAAAAATTTTTTTTAATGTTTATTTATTTTTGAAAGAGAGAGAGAGACAGAGCAAGAGCAGGGGGAGGGGCAGAGAGAGAGGGAGACACAGAATCCGAAGCAGGCTCCAGGCTCCGAGCTGTCAGCACACAGCCTGATGTGGGGCTCGAACTCATGAACCGTGAGATCATGACCTGAGCCGAAGTTGGATGCTTAACTGACTGAGCCACCCAGGTGCCCCTCAATGTTTTAAACTTTATTTAAGAGAGGGAGAGAGTGCATGTGCGAGTGGGGGAAGGGCAAAGAGAGAGGGTGAGAGAGAGAATCCCAAGCAGACCCTGCACTGTCAGTGGGGCTCACAGTCACAATCTGTGAGATCATGATCTGAGCCCAAGTCGAGAGTCAGGAGGTTAACGGACTGAGCCACCCAGGTGCCCCCACATCACATTTAATCAGTACAGACCAACATGGTCAATCAGATAATTCTTTTTAATTTTTTTTATTTGTGTGTGTGAGAGAGAGAGAGAGGGAGAGAGAGAGAGAGAGAGAGAGAGAGAGAGAGAATCTTCATCAGGTTCCACCTTCATCAGGTTCCACGCTCAGCATGGAGCCCGGTGCGGGGTTCGATCCCATGACCCTGGGGATCATGACCTGAGCCGACGCTCATGACCTGGACGGTCAACCGATTGAGCCACCCAGGTGCCCCAGTCAGATAATTCTTAATATGAACAAATGGGGAAAAAGAAAAAAAAAGTACACAAGTAAACATGGGAACAAGATGTGTTTTAGCAAAGAATGTCAGGTTCTGGATGTAACTTGCCCCGCAGTTTTCATTTCCACAGCTGTATGCCGAGAGTCTGAACGGATGAGCTTCCGGGCCAGCCTGCTGTTGTGTTGGGGGCTGGCCAAAACCCACTGCAGGGTTCGTGCTACTGATACCCGTGCCAGTCATTTGCTGATTCATCTGCGAGAGGTTCTACTGGGGCCGTTGAGCTTGCGGCAGGCCAAGCTCACCCGAGGGTGTGCCCCTCTGTCCTACGGTTCCTCCTTGGGGGCCGACCACATTTGAAGGAAGTGACATCACACCGGTTCATGTGCTTCCCAGAGACCCGCTGGGCCTGGGCATGCCCACCGTCAGGCTGGCGCTCTGTCCCATCACATTTCCTAGAAGACCAGGAGCTGCAGGTGGAGGCACAGGCGTGCCCGTCGATGGAAAGCCTTGAAAGACAGACGGTGCTCGGGAGGCAAATGGCATATTTGTGGGTCCCATAAGCACACCAGGCGTACTCTTGTGCCGAACGGTTCCTGTACCACACAGAGAGAAGATGGAGTCTTTGGAGCGTCGCTTCTTCCCCACCTCTTCTGACTTTGTAGCTTGCTGAGTGAACAGATCGAGCACCCCAGATATTAACGTAGACAGAGTGGCAGCAGCAGGTATAGAGGACGTCTCCGGAGCTGGGGGTGTAGATGGTTGGAGGTAAGGGATTCGAAGTCTTTGGTCCAAAGGTGTCCAGATCATCACTCAGGGCTGGCAGCGCGGTTGTGTTCCCATTGGTCACTGGTGCCTCAGCAGCGCCATCAGGTCCTAAAAGGTTGGCAGTGGGCTCTGCAACGTTTTTAGCGCTGGTACTTTTATTTTCAAAATTTTTTAATGTTTTTAATATTTTTAATTTATTTTTGAGAGACAGAGAGAGAGAGACAGAGTATGAGCTGGTGAGGGGCAGGGAGAGAAGGGGACAGAGAATCTGAAGCAGGCTCCAGGCTCTGAGCTGTCAGCACAGAGCCCGACATGGAGCCCGAACCCACAAACTGTGAGATCGTGACCTGAGCTGAAGTTGGATGTTCAACTGACTGAGACACCCAGGCGCCCCAATATTGCATTAAAAAAATTTTTTTTTAACGTTTATTTATTTTTGAGACAGAGAGAGACAGAGCATGAACGGGGGAGGGTCAGAGAGAGTGAGACACAGAATCTGAAACAGGCTCCAGGCTCTGAGCGGTCAGCACAGAGCCCGACGCGGGGCTCGAACTCACGGACCGGGAGATCATGACCTGAGCCGAAGTCGGACGCTTAACCGACTGAGCCACCCAGGCGCCCCCCCCCAATATTGCATTTTATCATAGTATTTCTTCTTTTCATATTCGTCTCTGACAAAAAAAAAAAAAAATTCCACTGCTTGATCTACCCGTGGTCTTCGAAAGTTCTCTGGAAGATTGGCTGTATAGAATAGTCTTGCTTTACTATTTCCCATATCTCGCATGCCCTGTATCTGTCCTGGTGTCCACTGCGTCTAGGTTGACTGACTTGACCTTGGATAAATGAACCCCAAGATTTCTATGGATTCCAGCACATCTGATGCAAATAAACACACCAATATTCCAGGAAGCCCATGGAGGACCTTTGAGCTTGCGGTTCACGCACTGTGTGCTGTCTTCCTCCCTCAGCACCTTGGACAGGAAGAGCTGGCGCTGTCGTTCAGCCTCTGAGCCTCCTCATGGCAGGAGCACGTGGCCATCTCAGCAGCGGGGTGGGGACCCCTGGGCAGTTTCGGCCGCGGCGGTCACGGGCAGGAGCTGGGCGGGGTGAACGCACCTGGAGCCGTCAGGACCGCAGGTGGACTCTTTTTCATACACTTTTAGAGGTAGAGTTGCAGGGCCAGAGAGAGAGAGAGAGAGAGAGAGAGAGACATCTCTATATTTTGGTACCTGCTGCCAGATTTGTCTCCGGTAATGCTGTAATTCTCATCCCTGGCGACGAAGCCTGTTCCCCTCTATCTGAGAGGCTGCGTGCGGCGAGGAGGGTGTCCTGTATGCCTCCCAGATAAACGTGGGGAGAAGCGGGGACAACTTAGAGGCTTAGAGAGGGGGAGGAGGGGTCCGCAAAGGGTGGCAGCGTGGAAGACTGGTTACACACTCGGCGGGGGGGGGGGGGGGGGTCGAGCCTACCAATAAATATGCTGAAAATAACAAAAGGCACGTTTCTCACTCTCAGGGAGGGATGAACGAAAGGGGTTGAATGCCGTTGTTGGTTAGATTGGAATTGGAGGAATGACCCTGGGATCATGACCTGAGCTGAAATCAAGAATTGTGTGCTCAACCCACTGAGCCACTCAGGTGCTCCAAAGAACTGCATTTTATTTTTTTATTTATTTATTCGTTTGTTTATTTAATTTTATTTATTTAAATGTTTATTTTTGAGAGAGAGAGAGAAAGAGAATGAGAGGAGGAGGGACAGAGAGAGGGGGAGACACAGAATCCGAAGCAGGCTCCAGGCTCGGAGCTGTCAGCACAGAGCCCGACGGGGGGCTCCACCTCAGGAGCCGTGAGATCATGACCTGAGCTGAAGTCGGACGCTTAACTGACTGAGCCACCCAGGTGCCCCCAAGGAACTGCACTTTAAAATGAAAAAAAAAAAAAAAAAAAAATAGGAGGAACAAATTTGACTGTTGAAACAAATTTCTAACTCCCCTCCTCCTCCCACCCTAACCAACCCCCAGAGGTAACCACTGTTCACTTCAGAATCAGATGCAGGAAGAGACACGGAACACAGCCGCCCCTCCCGCCAGGCCCTGCTTCACTCCCCAGCCCGTGAGTTGCACGCTGGCCACGGCAGGGTGGGGGGCTGCGGGAGAACCTCAACCTGTTCTCCCGTCCTCAACTCCGTGGAGGGGACTACGTGTCCCCCTTCTGCAGACTAGGAAGCTGAGGTCAGAGGAGGGAAGGGACTCGTCCAAGGTCACACATCTAAGTCCTTGCTTTTGCTGCAGCCGCCCTCTTTCACCGCAGAATGACCTCTGCTCGGGGAAAGAGCCAGCCTGGAGCCAGGTGGGGGCTGGGGTCCTCCTGGGTCCCTTTCCTGAGGGAGAGGGGTTCAGCCTGACTGAACTGGTTCTGCCCTAATAAAGGCCTGCTTGTTGCAGCCTGCTCTTTCCATCTTTGTTTACAGTGCTTGCACACAAACACACTTGAGAAGTTCGTGGGAACGTGAGTGGCCGGAAGGCAGGATGCTAGCCTGAGGGTGGACAGGGCCTGCCGGGCCACCTACACGGGGATGGGGCCTGCCTCCTTCCTGTAACTCCTCTGGCCCTCTGTCTCTCTCTGCGTACTTCTCCTCCCAGGGGGTGGAGAAGCCTCTACATTATTGTCTCTTGCTGCCTCAGAAGAGAAATACTAAAAATCCCTTCATTTTTGCTCAAGAGGTACCAAGCTTCTGAGACATGCACCTACTTTCTTTTATTTGAAAAATAATTATCAGGTGCCAGCTAAGTGCTTTCTGGGCACTCTACATCCTTATTTCATTTAATCCTCTCATGACTTCATGAGTAGGTCTGTTGTCATTTCCGCTTTACGGATGAGGAAACTGAGGCATAGAAAGTCTAAGCAACATGCACCCCTCCCCAAGAGCTTCAGAACAGAGGTTATAAAACTGCATCCTTGGAAACTCACCTCACAGCCTCTGAGCTGCAACCACACGTCCTAACCCCTTGGAAGGCACCAAGCCCTAACTAGGAAACTCTTGAATTTTTTCCAAAAGTTCCAAAGCCAAATGGGTACCGATGCTGCTCTCCAGGGAAAGGCACTCAGTAGCTGCCCATGGGCTGGGAACATGGAGGGAACAGACCAGCCCATGGAAAGTGACACCTCTAAGCAGTTCAGGGCCACTAAGAACCAGGCAGGGCGGTTCTTGAAGACAACTCATAACCCAGCGAGGGAGAGGCAACATGGGCTTGAGAAGGGGAACCAGGCTAGGCATGGCCACAAAAATCCAGTCTCTGAGGGGATGAATAATGCATGTGGACATTTATTTTTAAGTCTAGACTCTTGAGGGGCACCTGGGTGGCTCAGTCAGTTAAGCGCCTGACTTTGGCTCAGGTCATGATCTCACGGTTCATGGGTTCGAGCCCTGCGTTGGGCTCTGTGCTGACAGCTCAGAGCCTCAAGTCTGCTTTGGATTCTGTGTGTGTCTCTCTCTCTGCTCCTCTCCTGCTTGCACTCTGTCTCTCTGTCTCTGTCTCTCTCTCTCAAAAATAAACATTAAAAAAATTTTTGAGTCCAGACTCTTGAAATTTGATTGTCTTTGGAAATGGGGGATGTAGTGTCAGAACCATAGAGTAAAAGGTGGAAAGTTTTTTATTTGGATAAACTTAGTCCCAAATCCCACCTCCAGCACTTGTTAGCTACAGGACCTTGGACAAGTTATTCAATGTTTCAGACTCACTGCTTCCTTGTGTTTAAGGCCAGTTTGTCATAACCTCCATCTTAAGGCAGCTGGCAAGAGTAACAGACATTTTGCTACTTGAGAACAGGCTGTTTATAAGTCTGATTTTTTTTTTTTTTTGAGTCCAAAAAGATCAGAAAAGGTTTAAACTTTCAGTTCTTGGATGTGGTTTCCCCAAGTAGGAGGGTGAGCTGGTCTTTCCGAGTTTTAAAATCTGCAATCTCTTATCTTCCCTGCAGATGCATGTTCTCCTGGGCATCGTTTTCCAAAAAGGTTTTGTCGACTCAGTGAGCCTTTTAGACAAGCCACCCCCCACCCCCAAAGTTGGGTCCCACTGTGCCCACATGAGCTGCTGGCCCCTTTTTCTGATGTTGGTGCATTTGAAGAGGCCTTGAACCTCTGAGTGGCAGGGACTCATGCGCTTTGTCTCAGCTGCGTGGCACTCAGGCTGTCTGCCAGCAATGATCCACGCAGTGGGAATCTGCCCTCCTCCACTCCAGAAGTCTCACCTGTCCCAAGCAGTGAGAACACCGGGGTCAGATCCAACTTCACTTCAGGGCATCCCAAGCCTCACCCGGGGCAGGAAGTCCAGGCAAGTGCCTTAAAAAGTAGGGATGTGGTCCCAGCCCAGGGCAAGCATCCGGAAGATGTAGGGCCACACCCCCAGGCCTTTTGGCTACATGCCTGGGGCGGTGGGCCACACCGAACAGCCTCCCTGGTCCTCCAGCTACCTGATAGTCTCCAGGAAATTCTGCCTTAATTAGAGCCAGTCTGGATATTTGCAAACCAAGATCGTTACATTGTGCACAGGAGCCCGCTATCGTTTGCAACCAGAATTTCGGTAGTGGCATCTCTTGGCCCACTGCCTTCAAGTGCTCAGATTCCTGCCTTCTTTTTACTTGGGGCCTGCTGTGTCCACACTGGGGTCCAGCCCTCCACCGCACACTCCCAGTGTCCCTGTGTTCCGTCCCTTGCCCCATGTCTCATGGTTGCTGGTTGATATGCCCGGCATTTTTCACTTACCTCATGATAACTCTAGAAACATTCATTCCGTATGCATGAGCAACTGTCCTTTTTCCACTACCTGCAGGTTTTGTAATTTATATCCTCCGATTTCATGTTATATCCTTTGGAATCCTGAGCCTCTGTTTGCCAGCACTTCGAATATTTACTGCTTTTGTATCTGTTGACTGTGGAGGCCCTGGGAATGGCAATAACCATGATAAAATATAAAACAGTACTCAGGCCAACTAAAAGTCGTCTGCTTTCTATTATCAGACGTGCTAAATGAGAAGCGATTACTCCTCCCAGGTGGAATTAATGATATTCATGGGACACTGAAACTAAACCAGAATTGACGTATTTAGTGGTGAAGGGGCATTATGGCTGCAATTGACTCTCAGATTATGCCGGTATAAAAAAACTCAAAGGGAAGACAAAAACACTAAGGTAGACACAGCAAACCCATGTGACTAACGAGTCCCTAAGCCCTCTGACAGCAGTCACTGGCAGGAGGTCAGGAGCTTTGGTTATGAGCTAACCGTGAGCATTCATAACAGGGAAGATCCCGGGAGGGGCCTCCCTGCGCTTAACTGAGAAGGCTGTGTGGACGAGCAGGTCCCAGGAGCACCAGTGACAACTAGCCCCACCCCGGGGTGGGATGAAGGACACACAGACTCAGGACAAGAGAGACCCAGGCATTTTCTGGCCCTCTCGATGTGCGACCTGAGTCTGTCCTCCCTTTGGCCACAAGTGGACTGACTCTGTAGCCCAGACCCTGCCCGAGAGACCGGGATGGTTCAGAGCCAGGCCACATGGCCCTCAGACGGCAAGAAGCCAGACAATTAGTCCCAAATGGCCCTCTCCGTGGGCAGGAGAGGCAGAGGAGATGCTAACTGGAGGTCTTGGCTGCTGGTCCCCGAGGTCCAACTGCAGGGCCTGGGCCTCCTGCACTGTGGCCAGGTTCCCCATAAGTTTGTGTTTTCCTTCTTCTCACTGGGGAGTAGCTTTCCTGCCCTAGGATGTTGGGGACCTTGCCCTTCCAAGCCCTGCTGAGCAAGCTTTTCTGTTCTCTCGCTTCCGCCCCAGCCCTGACTCCTGGCAGCTTTCTAGTATCTTTCAGAGAATTCTGAGCACAGTTACGGTTACCATTTCTTGAGTGTGTCAACCCTAGGTGTTTTAACCCACATTATCTCACTTAGCATCTAGAGAAGTAAGTGCTGTTCTTGCTCTTTTACAGACCAGGAAGCCGGTGTCTGGAGTGCACAGAGGCTTGTCTAAGGCCACACAGCCAGTTTGTGGCAGTACAAGCAAGGATTCTCATCCAGGCCTCACTCTTCCTTGCCTTCCTTTGCCTTCTCTCTCCTTGGGAAGTGTGCTGGTTTCTGTGAGTGGATCCAGGCCGGGGGACTTGGGGAGTGCAGATGGCCACACACAGGCTGCATGGCTTACTGAGGTGCAATCCCAGCCCCTGCACTGGGGAACCCTCCCCCACTCTGAAGGGACTCAGACCTTTCCTCCTCTCTCCCTTAGCCCTGGCCTGGCCCGGGTCCAGCCCAGCAGAGCCAGGTGACAGGTGTCTGACGTGGAGAAGTTCCTAGGTAAGCATGGGCACTCTCCCCACTCCAAATGTTTGCTATGCCCAGCTCTCCATGTTTGCTGAGCCTGATTACTGGCGGACTCTGGGCTGTCCCCACTGCCTTCAGAACAATTCCTCTCTCCCATCCAATACCTTGGTGTCCCCAAGCTCATCTCATCCTCCTTGTCTGGTCCCTGTAGGCAGTAGAGCAGGGGGAGGGGTGGGGGTGAATGGTGAATGTTCCAGAAGCTTCTCAGGTGGTGCCGGTGAAGACTTGGCTTGGGGCAGCTGCCCTTCTGTGGCTCTCAGCAGGGTGAGGAAAGGCTATGGAGCTAATGATGTACTTCAGGCCCTGCGAGCCCTGCACAGACTCCAGGACCTGAGAGGTCTCCCGGCTGCCTCCCGTAGACCCCTGAGGCATTTGCGATTGTGCACAGTGGGGCCCTTAACACCCTGGTCTGGGCAGATGCCCACCAGCCAGGCCAGGAGACTGAAATGTATACCCAGAAAACCTAAGATGCACTTACTCCAGGCTTCAGCCCTGCAGTACCCCAGCGAACGTGGCCCTGGAGAAGCTCCCTCAGGACGGAGCAGGGAGGCAGCAGCATACCTACCATCAGTTCCGATGGGACATGCTGCCATGGCGGTCTTGAGCTCAGGCCTGAGGCTGGGACACCCAGGGCCCTCTGAACAGTGCAGGGGTGGCTATAGCCATGATGGCCATTGGGCCTCCCCTTTTGGGGGGGCTACCCCTGTCTTTTAGCCTGGCATGGTCTTTGATTTCAGTTAATGTTGTGAATGATGCAGCCAGCTACAGAATTCCTATTGGCAGGAACCATTGTGTCTCTGTCAGGCAGAAATAGGTCCTTCCCTTTCCTTTCCTGGGCTCGGAGCACCTCCAATGAGTCCACAGTGGGTTTCAGGATGCTCAGAGTGTATGCAAAGTGGTGTGTGTGGTGGGAGTGTGGTTCCAGTGATGGGGGCAGGGGTTGACAATGCTCATCACATGCTAAGTACCACCCTGACCCCATGGTGGGCTGTTTCCCAGTGATGCTGCCTACCCTTCAACGCTCCTCTGATATAATAGCAGCTTGGACCTTGAAGGTTCTGGGTGGGGTCACTCATCTGGGGTGGAGTAGTTAATTCTCAGGGACACCCTAGGATTCTTTTCCTCAAGGACATCTGCCCCTGCACTGGCCTACAATTTCCCTGTGCCTGGGGTTGTGTTTACACGTGGGGTTCCTGGGAAGGCAGGGCTTGTGGAAGCTCTGAGAGGGTCTGACTCCCAGTTCCCAAGGCCAGACAGTGACTCATGGGGGAAGGGGAGGCAGGGAAAGTCTGGGGGGAAGAAGGTCACACCTCCACTTGTCGTTACATAGACTTTTTTGAGTGCTGGCTGCATGCCAGCCCTGTGCTAAATCTTTGCACTGATGTTTCAAGGAACACATGGTTACACATTCCACCGGGAAGGAGAGTCAAGGCACAGAGGGGCTGATCTCTTTCCCATTCACACTGCTCAGGCAGCCCTTCTGGGTCCTGGGACTTGGTATTTAACCCCTTCCAGTGCTTCTCAAAGTGTGATTCTTAGGTTTGGGGCTCCCTGGAGGGTGTTCCTCGAAAATGAAGGTTGCTGGACCCTGCCCAGACTAAATGAATCAGACCCTGGGAAGAGGCCCAGGGTCTGCAAGATCCATGTATGTAGGCTCCCTAGAAAGTTCCTAATGAAATAACTTCCAGCTAAGGAGCTGGTTGGAGGAAGGGACAGAGCAGGGAAGGGGCTCCCTGCTGGAGTTCACCTGTCTACAGCTTCTGGGAGCAGGAGGAGGCTGGGATCCCAGCACTCATGAGTCTTCCCTTACAGTTCCCTCCTTCCCCCTTGGGCACCCTGCGGTGGGGTGAGAGGGATGGAGAAACATTTGAATGGATGAGAGGGAGGGTATTTGGGGGTGAGGGAATATAGTGGGGGGAGGCAGGAAGGCAAGTGGGGCTTGGGGTCCAACACCAAGCTAGACTTTGGTATGTTCTTTTTCAGAAGGAAGTGAGGTGGGTGGCTGGGGAGGTTTTCCAGCAGAGGAGTGAGGTGTTGGGGGCTCCCACTGGGCAGTGGGAGGACAGACTGGAGGGAGGAGGAGGCTCCCGCAGCAGGCAGAAGTCCTGGGAGGGCAGGAGGAGATGCTCAGGGGCCGGGAACCCTAGGGAGAGGGGTGGAGACTGTTGCCCTGGGACTTGGGGCCCCTGAGAGGGAGAGGAGACCCTTTGGGGCACGTGCACTTTCAGGTGCGTCTGAAATGTGCGGCAGGAGGAGGCGGGGGCTGGAGAGACCCCATAATAAGGAGTTAGGGTCAGAGCACGCTGGAGACCCTGGCAAGGGTGTGAGAGCCAGACCACTCGCGCTTCGTGTCTCTGAGGCTCGGTTTCCTCATTTGTAAAGGGGTTGTTGTGAGGGTTCCGTTAGGGTTCCGTGGGAGTTCGATAATGGTGCTCCTGGGAGTGTCGCGCCAGACGCCTGGAAACAACTAGGGGTGGGTGTGGGGACCCCAGATGAGGGTGTCTGGGTCCAGCGATGCGGGGGGAGCACCGCCCCCTGGTGGCGGTCCCTTTCGGGTCACCCAGACTACAGGCGGGGCGACGGGAAGGGCTACTCGGGGGCCGGTCGCCGTCCAGCCTCCAGTCGGCTGGTTCCTGGCGCCGCGTCTGGGCGTCGGTCTCCGCCGTCCGCCGCGCGCCTCGATGTCTCCAGCCGCTTACGGGAGGGTAGGTGAACGCGACACCGCCGAGGCCAAGGGCGCGGGCGGCTGGACGGGGCGCGCGGGTGGGCTGGGGCGCGGGACTGGGAAGCGCGCACAGAGGGTCTCCCCAGGGCCGTAGGGATCGGAGGCGCCCCCCTTCCCGGAGGACTCGCAGCCTCCGGGTTATTTCTGTCTTTTTGCCGGCCACGGGCGCTGCGACCGTTCCCGGTGGCGCAGAGATTCTCCCTCGAACCCTGCTCGGCGCCTGCGGGTCCCCAGCTCCTCCCCGCGGCTGCCTGCTCGGCTCTTGCCCCCAGCCTGGGAGGCGGGCAGGTGAACCGCCTGGATGGGTGAAAATGCGTTCCATCCCAGGGTTCGGGGATCAGGTGTGGGACTGGCAGGGAGGCTGGGGGAGACTTCTGGGTGGAGGTTCTGGTGAGGAGGAAGACATTCCGGATTAAGAATTCTTGGGGTCTGGGACAGAAAAGGACCTAGAAAGAAAGTTGAAATGTGGCCGCGCAGGTACATGGGCAACGGGGATGCCCCAAGCCCCCGTTGGCAAGAGGAAATGTAGGTGATGGAATAGGGAGAGGCTCCAGGAAGAGAGCTTGAAAATGCGAGGTTGCCCTGAGGAGAGGGGTGGTGGTGATGGCGGGCTTGGCAAAAAGCCTAAGGAGGACAGTCCCCAGCTCCCGGCCTGTCCCACCAAACCATCTGCCCAGCCGAATCTTGTTTCGGCCCCTGTCCCATCTCCCTTGGACGGTTCTTTTTTACATTTGTTTTTTAAAATATTTTATTTTTGAGTGATCTCCACACTCAGTGTGGGGCCCACGCTCGCAACCCTGCACCCTCTACCTACTGAGCCGGCCAGGTGCCCCTCCCTTGGACTAATCTTCCGTTTCCACGTGGGAAGTAAGGATAATGTTCCTATGCGTCGATCTCGAGCACGTAAAACGTACAAGGCACACCCCTTACAACTTGATATGTGTTCCCTCATTTAATCTTCACAGCAATTAGGGGGTAAGCTTTGTGGACACACCCGTTTCACAGATGAGGAGACTGAGGCACAGTGAGGTGAGGTCACAGCTAAAGTGTAGCAGAGTTGGCATCTGACCCCAAAGCAGTGTGTTTGGCTCTGTGGTCTGGGTCCTTACCACTATATCCCACGGACTGGCAGAGATAGGGACCCAACAGAGGAGAGGGGGCCCCAGAACTAGCAGGGTCACGGTTGTCAAATATTTCAACGTTTAACAGCGCAGGTGATAGGAAACAGGAACACAAACCAGCTGTGGGGTTAGCATTCTAGTTTTTAGCCTTTGACCCCCTCGCTTCGTCCCCACAATGACTCAGTCCTCCCTGAGAGATGGCTGATAACCGGGCCCTTCTGTGTGTCAGGCAGGCCCTGAGCTAATACCTTTTGTAGCTTAAACTCCCTGCATCCTTGTAATAAGGAGACAGTCAGAAAGGTTCCCCTACAAATGGCCACACAGCCCAGAACTGAGGAGTTGGATTTGAATCCGGGCGGTTGCTTCCAGAGACCTTGTTCTTAAAAACCGTACTGATAAGATACTGCATGTTGTGCCCATTTTACAGATGCCCAAACTGAGTCTCTCTCCCAAAGTCCAGGGCTTGAAAGGGGACAGACCCAAGGGGAGACTGCTGACCGCAAAGCCCATGCTCTGGAGGATCCATTGTTTATTTAAAGCTTCGGTGGATTGTGAAATTTATAACTGAGTCCTGCTTTTTAAAAATTTTTTCTTAATGTTTATTCATTTAAAAAAAAATTTTTTTTTTAACGTTTATTTATTTTTGAGACAGAGAGAGACAGAGCATGAGCAGGGGAGGGGCAGAGAGAGAGGGAGACACAGAATCTGAAACAGGCTCCAGGCTCTGAGCTGTCAGCACAGAGGCCGACGCGGGGCTTGAGCTCATGGACCGCAAGATCGTGACCTGAGCCGAAGTCGGACGCTCAACCGACTGAGCCACCCAGGCGCCCCAATGTTTATTCATTTTTGAGAGACAGAGACGGAGTGTGAGTGGGGGAGGGGCCAAGAGAAAGGGAGACACAGGATCTGAAGCAGGCTCCAGGCTCTGAGCTGTCAGCACAGCGCCCGACGCAGGGCCCGAACCCACAAACTGCCAGATCATGACCTGAGCCAAAGCTGGACGTTTAAGCAACTGAACCACCCAGGCGCCCCGACCGAGTCCCGCTTTTTATCGTTTCCAAGATGTACATTTTTACATCTCTGAAATTGTTACACACCTTACAACGGATGACGGTTTTTTGTTTCTCAGTGGTACGTAAGATAACCTTCCTCCTAGTGTCGCCGGCACCTTTGGTTTAATGAATTACCAGGGATCTCTGAGTGATGTTTCCGGGGGGGTCTCTGTCTTCTGTTCCACAGACTCCTCTCTGCTTCAACTGCTCCTTCCTCCCTGGAGACATGTCCCCGACGGAGGCAGGGAGCCCGGTGCCCTGCAATGGCAGTAGGGCCTGGGGGGTCTTTGGCCCTGAGGACTTGAACCTGACCGACGAGGAACTGAGACTCAAGTACCGGGGCCCCCGGCAGACGGAGCTGTTCGTGCCCATCTGCGCCACGTACCTGCTGATCTTCATGGTGGGCGCCGTGGGCAACGGGCTGACCTGCACGGTCATCCTGCGCCACAAGGCCATGCGCACGCCCACCAACTATTACCTCCTCAGCCTCGCTGTGTCGGACCTGCTGGTGCTGCTCGTGGGCCTGCCCCTGGAGCTCTATGAGATGTGGCACAACTACCCCTTCCTGCTGGGCGCTGGTGGCTGCTACTTCCGCACGCTGCTCTTCGAGACGGTCTGCCTGGCCTCGGTGCTCAATGTCACCGCCCTGAGTGTGGAGCGCTACGTGGCCGTGGTGCACCCGCTGCAGGCCAGATCCACGATGACTCGGGTCCACGTGCGCCGCGTACTTGGAGCCATCTGGGGCCTCGCCGTGCTGTGCTCTCTGCCTAACGCCAGCCTGCACGGCATCCAGCATCTGGAGGTGCCCTGCCGGGGCACGGTGCCCCACTCAGCCGTGTGCACCTTGGTCCGCTCGCGGGCCCTCTACAACCTGGTGGTGCAAATCACCACTCTGTTCTTCTTCTGTTTGCCTATGGCCACCATCAGCGTGCTCTATCTGCTCATCGGGCTTCGGCTGCAGCGGGAGAGACTGCTGCTGCTCAGGCAGGAGGCCAGGGGCAGGGCCAAGTCCAGCGAGAGCCGCAGGTTTCAGCGGCCGCAGGATCAGGGTCGGACACAGGTGACCAAGATGCTGTGTAAGTGTTGCGGCGGGGAAGAGGGACTGAGCCAGGCCCTGGGTAAGGGGCTAGAGCTTCCAGGACCTGGGGGCTGAGTGTCTGGGTTTGAGATGGGGGCTGAGTGTGAAGTTTGGGGTCGTCACCGCTGCCGCCCATGCCGCCCTGTGTGTGTGCACGCACCTGTGCGATTACTCTGTAAGAAACTCAAAGATAAATGGCAGGATGGGCCACATAATTTGTGGGTCCAGTGTGAAATGAAAATTTGGGGTCCCTTGTTCAAAAATCATTAAGACCATCCAGGCAAGCGGGGCACCTCGGTGGCTCAGTCGGTTAAGCGTCTGACTCTTGGTTTTGGCTCAGGTCATGATCTCACAGTTCGTGGGTTTGAGCCCCGCGTTGGGCTCTGCGCTGAAGGTGTGGAGCCTGCTTGGGATTCTCTCTCTCCTCTCTCCTTCTCTCACTGCCCACCCCCCACTCGTGCTCTAAATCTCTCTCTCTCAAAATAAATAAAGAAACATGAAAAGAAAAAAAGACTGTCCAGACAGCAATAATCGAGCATAAACTAAGCCACGAAGCCTAGGGTCCTTCTCAGCTTGGAGGCCTGTGCAGAAGCTGGTGCTGGTTCGTGGAATCAAACCACAGACAGGGCCGGGGCATGTGGCTGGGTTCCAGGACGGCAGAGCTGTTTGTGGCAGCTGGATCTCCAGGTCTCTCATCTTTGCTCCTAAACACGTCTTGGCTTTGTCCTTCCCTATAGCAGCCTGGGAGGCATGGCCATGGGCACAGAATTCCCCTTTCTTGAGGAACTGCCCTCTTACCTTAATGGCTGTTGAAAAATCCCAGGGAAGGATTCCGATTGGTGGGCTTAGGTCACAGCCTGCCCCTGGCCCAGAGTGCAGGATGCTGAGGTTTGCAGTCCCCATGGATTCACGTGGTGGGATCTGGGGGGAGCAAAATTCCCCAAAGTAGGGGAGCAAGGTGTTGGAGAGGCAAGATGCTAAATTCCCTCCATGCTATATCTCTGGTTCCTAGGGGACCACAGGAATGGCCACTGCTGTCTAAAAGAGTCTCATCAGGGGGCATATTTGTGAAGGTCAGGGCAGAAGTGTGGATTGGGGCAGGCCGTGGCAAGCCCAGCTGCGTTGAGGCTCTGGGTGTTACTGTCATCTAGATCTGTCTCTTTTTCAAAAACAGTGGCCCTGGGGAAGCCAGACAAAATGACACTAAGCCAATCACTGATTTCGTCCCCATCCTGCCCTACCCTAGCAGGGTCTGAATCGGGTAGGTGGGGTGAGCCAGGGCAAGACAGAGCTAGTGAGACTCTGGTCAAAGCCATGGGATTATATAGGGGACTGCCCCATTCCCAGGGAGAGACCCACTCATCGTGTCCTCCAGAAAGTGTCCCAGAGCCTAAGGCCACTTGTGCTGCTCCCTAAAATGAGGCTGACCCCAGAGTTCCATGCTTGCCCCTCAGCTCTGTGAGGCCTGCACTGCAGACAACCTGCTCCCTGCCCATTCTGCCTCTGCTTTCTACTTACTTCCTTGTCCCATGGGGGTCAAGTCTGCTCAGCTGGGATGGCTCTCCCCCTGGGAAGTTGGGGTGCTTCCTTAAGCCTGCCTTGCTTGCTGGCCTGGGGCTCTGGCTTTCTCCTTTCCCCACCTCCCCGGCTCCTTCCCCCACCTTTACTTTCTGAGGGCCTGGTGGGGATATTGTAAGCAGCATCCTGATTGAAATCCTGGATTAGGAGGGAAAACCGTGCTGGGGTGTGGTGGGGAAGGCACTGCAGGGGAAAGATAGACAGTCACAGAAGCAAACACAAGAAATAAACAGAAATCGAGGCAAGCCCATGAAAGAGACCCCAGGAAGGGCGTGGCTGGTCAACACCACAGCTGGAGGGAAGCTCTGGGAAGCTGGGTGAACTCTTAGAGTTCCAAACTCTGTGGTGAGAGAGCCAGACCGGGCCAGTTTGGCTCAGATGTCCATACCCGGTCCAGTTGACTGTGGCTGGGGGGCGGGGGGAAGGGGGTTAGAGCACACGCCCACTGCCCTGTCAGTGACAGCGGTGGGACCAACCTCTCTGAAAGGGGTGATGAGGCCAGGGCGGGCAAACTTCTAGAAACTTCCATATGGACGACGGGCGGGGGTGGGAAGGTGAGAGTGGGCAGCCTACACTGAAGCCCAGGGAAGGCGGTTAGTTGAGAGGACTCTGGCAGGCACCAAAGTCTCCCCTCTGTGTCCCTGCAGTCGTGCTGGTCGTGGTGTTTGGAGTCTGCTGGGCCCCTTTCCACGTCGATCGCCTCATGTGGAGCTTTGTGTCCAGCTGGACCGAGGGCGTGTACCTGGCCTTCCAGTACGTGCATATTATCTCCGGCGTCTTCTTCTACCTCAGCTCCGCCATTAACCCTGTGCTTTACAACCTCATGTCGAGCCGTTTCAGGGAGACTTTCCAGGAAGCCCTGTGCTTGGGGGCCCGGCGCCGCTACCACAGGCCCTGCCACAACTCCCACAGCCTCAGCAGGGTGACCGTGGGCAGCACCCTGTGTGACCTGGGCTCCCTGGGCACCAGGGCCCACCCTCTGACTGAGAATGGTGGCCGAGAGGGGCAGCAAGAGACTGACCCCTTCTGAGCGGAGCCTCGAAGCAGCTACACCCAGAGAGACCAGAGTGCCACACGCAGTTTTGGGAGCCACACTCGCCTTCCTCTGCTGGGGTGTCTTCGTGGCCTGTCCCCCTTTGTGCCCGTCCCCACTTCAGCCTCTCAACTCTGACTGGCACCTCGGTGATTCCTACCCCCACCCAAGTTTTGGAAGGAATATAACGTTGCTATCTGCCCTCCAGAGCCCCAGGCCCACAGGCAAAGCCCTTCTTCTACAGAAACATGGCAGCTGGTTAACTGGCGGAGCCAGCCTCCATCTGGGCTCTCCCCCAACCTCACCCCCATTTTTTTTTTATTTTAATTTTAATTGTTTATTTTTTTTCAATATATGAAGTTTATTGTCAAATTGGTTTCCATACAACACCCAGTGCTCATCCCAAAAGGTGCCCTCCTCAGTACCCATCACCCACTCTCCCCTCCCTCCCACCCCTCACTCCCATTTTCTGAAATGTTTTCATTGGGTCCCACCTTTCCTTCCCACTTCTCGTTGAGATTCTGCAGGTTCCGGCCCGTTCCGGCCCTCTCAGCTCTTGGTCTGTACCCAGGGCCCTCTCCAGCCTGGCCCTCCGTGGCCCCCGGTCAGCTCGTTCTGCTCTGGATCTCCCCCTGGTGGAGTCGCTGGGTGGCAGGGGTGCCGGGGATCCGGGGGACCTGGTTCTGGTCTCAGCCCTGCTGCCACCACCTTGCAGCGTGACATCACCTTTCCAAGCCTTGGTCCCTTGTTTGCAAAATAAGAGGGGCCCTGACATTGTACAGTGTCACACTTTGACTTTAGCCGCAGTTTTTTGGTGCGTGTGCTTAAGTCACTGCTTGTAACAAAACTGATGGAAGACCCAGGATCGACAAGGCAGAAATTACTCTGTATTTCCTCACCACCCTCCAGCTCCTACTCCCTCCCTGACCTCCCTGTCCGCGCCGCCCCCCACCCCCCGCCCCTGCCACTGCACTGAGAGCCACCCTAGGCATGTTCTTTGCTTGACAGCAACTGAGGGCCAGTGTGTGAGCGAGGCCCCTGACTGCCTCAGTCCTCGCCTCCACGTGGGCTGGTTGGGTGGCCTGAGGTGGGCAGAACCCGGGCCTGGCTGACCAGAGGATTCCGGAGGTAAGACACATGGGCCAACCAAGGGCAAGGAGTGACCGTGAGGACAGTTTTGCCTGGGGCTCAGTGAGGGAAGAGCGACCAGGGGTAAGTATGTAAGTCCTGAAATGAGCCCCATCCCAAATGCTTGGGGGCTGGCGCCGTGCTCAGTCAGGACCCACTCGGTTTCTGGAACTTGACCTGTTACAAGTCTGTGGACCCCATCCCCTTCCTGAGACAGGACTGCTGTGGGAGGACTCCCAGCCTCCCTGGCGGGTGCTGCAGGTGCCCAGAGTGAAGAAGGCGGCGTGACGCAGGTCTGTTTGCCCAGGTTCTCCCCATGATGTGGAGAGATTGTACAGGGTTGTGCACAATGTTCTGGAGGTTTTGAAATTCAATTATAAAAATTTCGAATGCTCTTGGTAGAAAAATTGGAAAGTACAGATAAGCAAAAATGAATGAATTTTAAGTAATTAAAGACCATCTTTGCTGGGGCTGGCAGGAGGGGGAAACGGGGAGTTGTTTAACGGGTACAGGGTTTCAGTTTTGCAAGATGAGAACGTTCTGGAGATTGGTTGCCCAACAGTGTGACTGTACTTAATACTGAACTGCACCCTTAAATGGTTAAGATGGTAAATTTTATGTTATGTGTATTTTGCCACAATTTTTTTTTTTTTTAAAGAAAGGATTAAGGCTAGGGGTGCCTGGGTGGCTCAGTCAGTTAATCATCCGAGTCTTGATTTTGGGTCAAGTCATGAGATGGAGCCCTGTGTCGGGCTCAACACTGGGTGTAGAGCCTGCTTGGGATTCTCTCTGTCCCTCTCCCTCTCCCTCTGCCCCTCCTCTGCTCACATTCTCTCTCAGCACAGGAAGGAAGGGAGGAAGGGAGAAGGGAGGAAGGGAGGAAGGATTAAGTCTAAAGGAAAAGAGGAAAGTTAGAGACCACCCATAGCTTTACTCTCCCGAGGTAACCACTGTGTGGAAGACAGACGGGGGCCTTCAGAGAGAGGGGCTTGTGAAAAGAAGCAGCACAGAAGGTCGCCTCTGAAGTGAGCTCCCGGGGCTCCGGGCTGGCCAGGGGCAGCAGCCAGGCCCCGGACTCCAGGCTGGAGCCTGCGGTTCCCAAAGACTAACCGTGGGCTCCCAGGGACCTCTCTCAAGCGACTGTCAGAGATGACCTATGGTCCCGAGGAGCTTGGGCCAGTGTGCGGTTATGGGAGGTCTGCTGCAGAGCAGTGCTGGGCTGACTGGGGAAGGTGGAGATGTGACTTATCAGAAGGCATGGCTCCCCTTAGTGTAAACTCGATGCCTGTCTCTCAAGTGTCTCCCCAACGTGTCAGTGGCTGGGTCCCATTTGTCACAGGTCACCAGTTACCATGGAAAGTGGAAAAAAACCACTCTGGGCTCTGCCCTGGAGCAAAAGGGATGGAGGTGGAAAGGCTAGCCAGCAGGATCCCACTCCCCGGCAGTGAGTCCCCTGCGGCAGGCCCTTCTGCACCGGTCAGGGTGGGGCAGCGTTCCCCGGAGCGCCCGGGGCTACTCCCAGGCCAGGGGTCCCCAACTCTTCTTAAGTGTCTGGGGTTTCTGGGGCTCGAGCCACCTCCCCCTCCTGGCTACGGTCACCCACATCCCTCCTCCTCTGTGTTCAAGAGCTGGGGCTCTCTCCACTTCCTATCTACTCCACTCCTTTTTTAAAAAAGAGAGAGTGCACATGCGTGAGGGGGAAGGCCAGAGAAAGAGGGGGACAGGGGATCTGAAGTGGCTGTGTGCTGACAGCAGAGAGCCCGATGCGGGGCTCAAACTCACAAACCTTCAGATCATGACGTGAGCCGAAGTCGGACACTTAACCGACCGAGCCACCCAGGCACCCCTCCATCTATTCCACTCTTGCCATTATCCTGGGAGGCATCGAAGTCCACATGGATGTCCCACTGCTGCCCTGTTTCAGTTCCCGATCTTTCCTTCAGCTCTGGAGACCTCTCCTCCACCCCGCCTCTTGGTTCCTTGGTGACCTCCTCACTCCCAGGACCTCCAGGAGTTTTTCCATTTCTGGAAGGGGGAACTCTTGACCATGACAGCCTCCTTCCTGCTCTTCCCCTATGATAGATTTATTCTTCTACCTCAGCCAGCCTTCCTCGTTCTCGACTGCTCTGCTTTCCTCCACTTCATCAGCTTCCTCCCATCTTCACCTCCCTTCGGATGTGTCCTACATCCCATGGTCCTTCTCTGCCAGGTTACACACAACCTTCTATGCCAGAATCTCTAAGCGCCAAGGTGAACATGCTGGAATCATCCTTCTCAGAAGGTTTATTTTCTCTGGGAATTCACAGTCCCAAGACTAGTCTCAACAAACAAAGCTGCATTTTCCCACTCTTCCTTCTTTTAAGTATCTATTCAGAAAATGTAAAGGACAGGGGCCGCCTGGTGGCTCAGTCAGTTAAGTGTTCAACTCTGGATTTTGGTTCAGGCCATGATCTCATGGTTGGTGAGTTCGAGCCCCGCATCAGGCTCCACAGTGCTTGGGACTCTCTCTCTGCCCCTCCTGCATACGCTCTCAAAATAAATAAATAAACTAAGAGAAAAAAAAAAAAGAAAGAAAATGTGAAGGACGCGGCACTTCACATCTATTGCTACATAGTCAGATGGTATTTCCAAATCAGTGCTGACGTGTGGGGACCCACCTCGTGTTGTATACTTCTCAGACTCTTCCTTCCCCATGTTCCCTTCTAATGGATCCACCAAGTTTTCTTTGTCCCAGGACTTCCTTGTAGAGAGGAGCTGCCTTTTGGGAGCTTCCTGGCATATTTACCGCATTCCTGGTGTGTGTGTGGGCCAGGAGTCCCTCAGAGTATGACCCTCGTCAAGAGACCAAACCCAGGCTCCCACTGCAGACGCTGGGAGGGTTCCGGACACTCTACCGCTGACATCGCCAAGTGGCCCATGACTCGCCCTCAGGCAGCTTGGCTGATCTGACATGGGACTCCTGTCTGGAGCAAGTGATCCTAAGACCCGTGACAACAGGGGCAGATGTGTCCAGGCCCACAGTGCCAACAGCAGCATCCCGTCCGGGCTGGTTCCTGGAGTCCCGTCACCCAGGCTCCTTGGTTTCTGCCCTTTTTGCTCTGCCAGCTGTCCTGGCCTTCCTGTTGCTGTTGTGAGCTACTGGGAGCTTTTCAATAAATTCCTTTTCTTCTTGAGTCGGCCAGAGTCGTTGGCTGTTTTTTGCAACGAAGAACCTTAACACGTGCATCCGTTCACTGGTTTGAAGATGACGCATTCTGTTTGTTCTACTAGTGGTTATCTTTATACGTTTCTAAGATGAGCAGATACTATCACTGTTTGTTAAAAGCCCAAACTACAGTAATACTTCTTAATCATCATTCTCTCTCACTGTTTTTAAAACTAGCTTTTTTTTTTTTTTTTCAAGGCAAGAAAAGACGAGGACAGATTTAAGGCATTTGATCCTAGAAACATATGTACATTTTTCTAACAGCCTAAACCTCTTCAGCACAAGAAAAGAACCTGAGTGCGACAAAGCAGTAGGGTACAGAGGTGGTGAGCAAGGCCTCTGGAGTCAGGCCCCCTGGGTTTGAATCTCGGCTTAGCAGCTAATTAGCCTTAAAAGTCAGAATGGCCTTAGGCCAAAGTCAGACTGGACTGAAAGGTATTGATATTTCTAAACAAAGAATGTGCAACCTGCCTGCACACAAATAAGAGAACTCACAGGCTAAGAAGACAGCATCCTTCCAAACAGTGTCCAGGTTCCTAAATCTACAAGGTTTAGTGTGAGGATGGTAGTTACCCTCTCAGGTAAATGTCCCTTTGTGTGACCTCCTTTAATGCAGTGCCCTAACCTTCACTCTCTTTCAAGCTTCTGCACAGCGCAGGGAAGGACAACTAGGGGGCTGTTTAGGAACAGAGGCCCAAGGCCCAGGTGAGGGATTCATACCAATTCTTTTTTTTTTTTTTTTAATGTTTATTTTTGAGAGAGAGAGAGAGAGAGAGAGCTAGCGTGAGGAAAACAAGCTGGGGAGGGGCGGGGGGGGGGGGGACCGAGGATCCAAAGCAGGCTCTGTGCTGACAGTAGATAGCCCCCAGGTGAGGGATTCATGGAAGGGTGTACCTGGCTGGGGAAGAGTCCCCTGGCTCAGGAGAAGTGGCCACAGGCTGGGGCTAGACTGGAAGGCCCGGAAGCTGCTACCACATTCTCTGGAACATCTATAAGAGGAGCGGGATCTTTTTATCTATTATTCAAGTGTCTCCAGCAGCATGAAAGCAATGTGGGCATCAGTCATTCAGCTAGCACCACGTGCCAGCCATTGTACGGGGGTAGGACGGGGCATACAAACCTACTGGCCTAGAAGTGCTCTGACAGCTGGAACTCGGGGCGGCACCGAAGGGGGCACCTGCCTCAGTGGAGGGAAGGCGTCCAGGAGGAAGTGATGCTGCTCAAGACTCAAAGGCGGGGGAGAAGGAGTCTGACTGGCCTCTGAGCTTTGGCCAGGAGAGGCGGAACTTCTCTTATGACAATTCCACCAAAACTGAATCCAGGGGAGGAAGGGAGGGACCCTAGAGGGAATGCAGGCTGTCAGAAGGAGGAAGGGACACCGGGAGGCAAAAACACAGCAAAGCAGACTGCGCTCCACATTCATGGCTTTCACTCTGCGCACTTCCCTGGCTGCCCTTCTTGGAATTTGGATTTGGAATCTTCCTGCCAGTCGTTTTCCCTGGCTGGTTTACCTCATTAGACATGCATAGGCAGGATTTCTTTTGTTTCTATTTTAGTCAATTTTAAACAATGAAGTATACAGAATGAAAATGATACTTCTGTTCCCAACACCTACATAAACCACTGTTAGGCTCTTGGCAATTTGATTCCTATCATGTCCCCACACATATCCCCTCCCCCCATAATGAATAATAGATTGTTTTCAATCATTTGCTTTTCAAAACAAACTGCCTAGAACCATCAGGTAGAAGATTAATGGTTACAATGGGTGATGAAGCTGACAACACCCGAACAGTCTGATCGATTTTAACTTCACTAAAGTGGGACAACCAGACCCTAAGTGCCTCCTAGAGGAAGGCAAGAGAATTACACGCCACCAACCATGAAGTCTTCTGCAAAAAACCCTGAGCCTTAATGTAACGGAGCCTCCAGATCTAACTACCAGTTTAAAAGAACACTGAGGTTGGACGAATATGTTCAAGATACCATGAAGAGGGGCGCCTGGGTGGCTCAGTCGGTTGAGCATCCGGTTTTGACTCAGACCATGATCTCATGGTTCATTGAGTTTGAGTCCCACATTAGGCTTCGCACTGACAACGCAGAGCCTGCTTCAGATCCTCTGTTCCCCTCTCTCTGCCACTTCCCCACTTTCTCAAGTGCTCGCTCTCAAAAATAAACATTAAAGAAAAAAAAGATACCTTAAAGGTGTCATCCAAATCCAGAATGAGGTCAAATTCTATAGGACAAATGACTTGGTTTCTTCAATAAATAGATAGCATTTAAAAGAGGTTTTCTATTAAAGATTTTAAATGATTTGAGACAATAACAACCAAATGGAATGCGTAGAAACTTTTGAATCTTAATTCAAGCAAACCAACAGTAAGAAGGCATTTTGGAGACAGAAAATTGAACACAGACTAGCTATTAACTGGTATCAAGCCAATATCATGTTAATGTACATAATAAAGTGTTTATAGGTAGAATGATAGGATGCCTAGGATTCACATTAAAATACTCAAGTAAAAAAAAATGAAGGGAAGAGGGGGGAAAGTAAGGCAGGGAATAGTTGCAAAAAATTTGGCAAAAATATTGAAATTTTGAACCTGGGTGATGGGTAAAAGTGGATTCATTTTTTATTCTATTTAATGTATGTTTGGAAATGTTCATAATAAAATCCTTTTTTCTTTAATGTTTATTTATTAAAAATTTTTTTAATGTTTTATTTATTTTTAAGACAGAGAGAGACAGAGCATGAGTGGGGATGGGGCAGAGAGAGAGGGAGACACAGAATCTGAAGCAGGCTCCAGGCTCTGAGCTATCAGCACAGAGCCCGATGCAGGGTTTGAACTCACAAACCTCAAGATCACGACATGAGCCAAAGTTGGGACGCTTAACCGACTGAGCCACCCAGGTTCCCTAATGTGTGAAATCTTTATTGCAAACTTAAAAAGAATTTTATTATGGGGGCACCTAGGAGGCTCAGTCAGTTGAGTGTTCGACTTCGGCTCAGGTCATGATCTCACAGTTCATGAGTTCAAGCCACACACCGGGCTCTCTGCTGACAGCACAGCACAGAGCCTGCTTCGGATCCTGTCTCCCTCTCTGCTTTTCCCCTTCTTGTGCTCTCTCTTAAAAATAAACATTAAGAAATATTTTAAAAAATTCACGTCTATCAGTGTGACTGCTTCTTTATTATTTAGATACCTATAAGTGGAATTATTAAATATAAGGAATGAGAATTTTTACCTTGATTGGAAATTGACAAAGTTCTCTGTGAGTGACTGTAATGAGGGGGTTCAGGGCACACTATCCCAAAGTATGGCACCTTGGCATATTGAATATTTTAAGCTAAATGAATTTGAACAAAGCAGGTGCAGAGAGGACTCTGAGGCAAAGGTACCCTCCCTGTATGCGGAGGAAAGGAGCACCCTTTTCTCCAAGACACCATGAGGAATATGAACCAACAGGCCTTGCTGTTTTCTCTGGTTTCCCACACTGAGCTCATACTCCTTTGTCCCATTCTGTGTTCCCACAAGTCTCCACTCTTCATCAAACAGCATAAAACACTCAGGCTTAACCACTTCTTCAGGTCTTCCTTTTGAAGGCTCCAGTGTTACATAAAACTTATGATGAAGAAACTTACATGCTTTTCTCTTGTTTACCTCTTTTGTCCCCCAACCCAGAACTTAGGAGGATAGAGCAAAAAAAAAAAAAAAAAAAAGTATTTTCTTCCCTACAGTAGCAATTTGCCAGTTTCCCACAATCCTAAAATACTGCCCAAAATACTGTTTGAGGTTTTAAATTCTGTTAATCTGACGGATACAAATGGTATCTTATTAAATTGTATTTTCCTGACGGTTGTATGGTCGAGCACGGTTTCACACTCTTTTGTGCTACTTAAACGTCTTCTGAAAATTGCTTTTCGTATCCTTTGTCCATTTTTGTCTTTTATTAATATGTCTCTTATTACTGATTTAAAACAAAATTTTAAGTGAACTCTCTACCACATGTGGTGTTGAAAGTCACAACCCCCAAGATCAAGAGACTCATGCTGCACGGACTGAGCTACCCAGGCACCCCTCTTATTCCTGATTTTAATAAGAATGCTTTTTACTTAGCGTCATCACATCTTTCACTTTTACATAGGCATTATTTCAAATGATATGGTATTTTATTAATAACACCTAAATCACAAGTTTCAAGAAGTCCATGATAAAATGTGTGAAACGTAACTATGCCGGGCACAAAACAGGTATTGATGGCTAGAACCATCACCAACGTCACTGGCGGCGTGGCGGCGGTGCCCGGGGTCGAGAGACCGTCCGCCAATCCCTCCTGTCGGGTCGCAGCCTCTGATGCCCTGCGCCTCCCTCTCGGCTACGAACAGGTGGCGGCCTCACCGGGTTAACTGAGCGCCTGGAACCTATCTACCCTTGCTCACGAGCGGGCAACGAGTGGCTGCTTTTATGACTGCCATTCACTTTCTCCGGACCCACCGACAAGGGTGTACCGGGACGTGGGACCACCCGCCAGGTCCCCAAACCTAACAGGACTTGCACCTTCTACTCTGCCAACCTGAACCGCCCACGAAAACCGACGAAAACCAACCAAGATGTCCGCCCCGGGCGCAGGCGCAGCATTGGTGGCCCTGACTCGAGACCCCGCCCCCAGGCTCGCGCTCTCAGTCTCCTCCTGGGGCCCGCGTCTCGGATTGGCCCAGAGACTGTGCGGGCTCTGATTGGCCGACGCGGAGGCACGAGGGCTCCGTCTCCTTCCGGAGAGCGTTCAGCACGGGTCTAGAGTCCTGGGCGGCCGCTGGGAGGGCGCTCCGGGTCTGCTGGCGCCAGGGGCTTCCTGCTCGGCTCTGCAGTGCGCGGTGGCTCGCTGGGCCCTGGGTGGGCGGGGCCGCACCCCCGCAGTCGCCTGTAAAGGAGGGACCAGACTGTGCGGGTTAACTTGAGAAGTGGCGGCTCTAGGTTCTGGTGCGAGACTCCTCATTTGTGTTGTAAATTTGGACGGAGGTAGAGGTGGACGCTGCTCTACTTAACACTGAGTTCTCAGTCTGGAAAGGTAAAGACATTTGAACTGTAGGTACTGATTTTTTACCTGTATGGGGGCTTTATTTTGGCCCGGTGTGCTTTCATTTGAGCAGTTGGTAGTGGAATTAATTTTTAAAAACATCGAAATTATTTGAAAACGCGTGGTGAAGGGAGCCGATGAGAGGGAAAGGGAGGAATTCTTGGAAGCTTGCCTAATACCTTGAGGAGTTACCATTTCTAGGTTTTGGCAGAAATCATCTGACCTACAGACATTTACCAAAAATTATCTTTTTCGATATATTTTGTTACTCCCCAGTGTGAGCAAAATATTCCAAATATAACTAACTTTAGGATAAGGCCTAAATTTATTACAAGTAGAATTCTTACAAATAGAATTTATTGCAAATTGAAACTTATTGCAGATACTAGAGGCAAAAGGTACCTAGCATGGAATGTCAAAGGCCCTGTGATGAGCCTAATAATCTTGTCCATTGTAAGCAGGAAAAAAAGCAAGATGAACTGAAGAAAATGAGTTTTTTTCCAAAGGAGATAGAATATGGGGAAGATGAGATGTCAGACGATGGAAGTAGAGATGAGGTAATTATATACACAGCACGTGGCATAATGACTTCCTACTGTCAGAATCCAGAGTAAAACAGTTAAACTGCCTTGTTTAATCCCAAAAGTGGTATCCTGAACACTTTCTGACTAGTTTCACAAGCCCACCCTCTAGACTCAGTGCTAAAATCTGACAGTCACTTTTAGAAAAAAAAAATTACAGACCACTCCCATGAGCGTGGATGCAGAAATTCCAAACAGAATCTTATGGAGTCAACTACCCGCGTCCTGTAAAAAGAATAATGATACGTTGTGAGAAGTGAGGTTTGTTTCGGGGGAATGCAAAAGTGTTTTTTTTGTTTGAAAAGTGATATTGGTTGCCTGGAAATACTGGCTTGAAAGGAAATCTCTTGATTTGTCAGACTGCCCCATTAAATGTCTTTAGTTTGTTTGCCCGCCAAACATCTCTGTTTCCATATTTATTCTTTTGACAAATGTTTAGGTCCCTACTACATTCTGTGCTTCTGGCTGGGAGCCTCTGTATTAGCATTTGAATATGGACGGGTTTAAGTTAAGTCCTGAAAGAACTGAGATGGATGAGTGAGGACACAGCTAATGAATAGTGAATGTTTCCTGTCTGCAGCCACTGTGCTCAGGCTTAATGCATTAAGTGACCATATTAGGCAGGCGGCATCAGCCCCATTTTGTAGATGGGAAAACAGATGTAGCCATTAACTAACTTGCCCATGGTTTTAGAACTAATAAGCGACACAGCCAGGATTATCCATGGTTCTGCAGAATCCAAAGCCCTTACCCCTTCCCAGCTCATTTTTTTTTTTGTCTTCCCCCCAAGCATTCGTTGTAAGAGGCAGTCAACAATCGTTTATTGTCCACTTTGAGCAACCAGTTGTATAAAAGAAACTTTCCTCAGCCCTATTCAGTCTAGTAGTTGTTTTAATCAATCAAAAGTAAATTATCCATACATACCGTTTGATTTTAATTTAAAGCATTAAATATATATTCATTTACCAATCCTTTGATGTGGGACTAAGGTTTTGTCTTTGACTTTGGGTTCAGTATTGGAATAATTTGTCTTCCCTGTACAAAGTACACCCATAAGTGCATCTTCTGTAATTTGAAGGTTTTTTTTTTTTAAGTTTATTTTTATTTATTTTGAGAGACAGCATGAGTGGGGGAGGGGCAGAGAGAGAGGGAGAGGGAGACAGAATCCCAAGCAGACTCTGCACTGTCAGCACAGAGCCAGATGTGGAGCTTGAACTCTGTGAGATCATGACCTGAGCTGAAGTCAAGAGTCAGACACTTAACTGACTGAGCCACCCAGACGCCCTGAAGTTTGTTTCTTTTTTTTATTAAATTTTTTTAAAATGCTTATTTTATTTTTGAGAGAGAGAGACAGAGCATGAGCAGGGAAGGGGCAGAGAGAGAGGGAGACACAGAATCTGAAGCAGGCTCCAGGCTCTGAGCTGTCAGCACAGAGCCTGACGCGGGGCTCAAACTCACGAACCTCGAGATAATGACCTGAGCCAAAGTCAGATGTTTAACCGACTGAGCCACCCAGGTGCCCCAAGTTTGTTTCTTTAGAGCAAAGAAAACCAGAAAGACTACTAGTAAAGCGATTTGAATACTCCTACATATTTACCATTTTTTCCATCCTTTTATGGCTGCTCACCCACACCTAACCTGACTACAGGTTTTTAAGCTTTATCTAATATGTTCAAAGCATTCAACTTGGTTTTCATAGATTTAGTAACTTACTTTTTGCATGATTGGTTTGTATGATTTGGTTATGTAATTGAAACTGCAAATACGATGGTCGCTTGCAGGTTTGGAACAAACGCAATTGATGCTTTTTAAGGATATACTTTAGCCATATGGAACAGAAATGCCTGGGTGTATTTTGAGTACCATAGAGGAACCTGCTAGCTACACATGCTTGGCATTTCATGGATGGCAAGTTAGTAACTCCTGTTTGGAATTGAGACTGTCATTTAATCTAGCCATAGATATGTTATATGATGGTTAGACACAGTTAAGAGAACATCTAATGTATTATGATGGTCACTATACATTGCATTAGCTTTCCATACCGATCAGCCAGAGGTTCTTGGTGAATGCAACTTTTTATTTTATTTTATTATTTTTTTAATTTTATTTTTTGTTTTTTAAAATTTACATCCAACTTAGTTAGCATATAGTGCAACAATGACTTCAGGAGTAGATTCCTTAGTGCCCCTTACCCATTTAGCCCATCCTCCCTCCCTCAACCCCTCCCGTAACCCTCAGTTTGTTCTCCATATTTATGAGTCTCTTCTGGTTTGTCCCCCTCCCTGTTTTTATATTATCTTTGTTTCCCTTCCCTTATGTTCATCTGTTTTGTCTTTTAAAGTCCTCATGTGAGTGAAGTCATATGATTTTTGTCTTTCTCTGACTAATTTCGCTTAGCAGAATACCCTCTAGTTCCATACACGTGGTTGCTAATGGCAAGATTTCATTCTTTTTGATTGCCGAGTAACACTCCATTGTATCTATATACCACATCTTCTTTATCCATTCATCCATCGATGGACATTTGGGTTCTTTCCATACTTTGGCTATTGTTGATAGGGCTGCTATACACATGGGGTGCATGTGTCCCTTCGAAACAGCACACCTGTATCCCGTGGATAAATGCCTAGTAGTGCAATTGCTGGGTTGTAGGGTAGTTCTGTTTTTAGTTTTTTGAGGAACCTCCATCCTGTTTTCCAGAGTGGCTGCACCAGCTTGCATTCCCATTGGTGAATGCAACTTTTGCTTTGGAACTCAGACTCTGGTAGCTTAGAGGAAAACAGGAGTAGTCACATAATATTTTTCTTAGGCTGGTAAGCATGTAATGTGGTTCTCGACTGTTCACACTGGTCACCCTTGGTCATTAAAGTGTGGTTCTTATAATCCTTGATTAGTGCAGCATGTAGTAATACTGTTGCAATTAGATGAACGTTTAAGGTAACCAGAACCTAAAGCTGGCTCATTGAAATTATTTCATTAAAACCCTCATCTTTTGGGACACCTGGCTGGCTCAGTAGAGCATGTGACTCTTGATCTCTGGGTTGTAAGTTCGAGCTCCACGTTGGGTATAGAGATTACTAAAAACGAATAGATTTAAAAAATAAATAAAATAAAACCCTAATCTCTTTCACCTAACTTCCCTGATCCCACATCATTACCATGCCAGATGCACTGGTCCCCCTCATCTGCTTGCCTATAAATTGTGTTCATAATCAGTAATGCTAATCACATGTACTTATCTCTTCCTATGATGTGGATTGAGGGTTATATATATATATACACACACCAGTTTGCTGGGGTTGCCTTAATAAAATATCACAGACTGGGTGGCTGAACAGCAGAAGTTTATTTGCTCACAGTTCTGAAAACTGGAAGTTGAAGATCAAGCTGTTGGCAGGTTTGGTCTTCTGAAGCCTCTCTCCTTGGCTTGTAAATGTCTGCTTTCTCGGTGTTTATTCATGTAGTCATTCGTCTGTCATCTGTGGCCTAATCTCTTATAAGGACAGCAGTCATATTGGATTAGGGCCAGTGTAACAACCCCATTTTAACTTAATTACTTCTTTAAAGGCCTGTCTCCAGATACAGTAATATTCTTTTTTTTTTTTTTTGATTTTTTAACATTTATTTTTGAGAGACAGAGCATGAGTGGGGGTGGGGCAGAGAGAGAGGGAGACACAGAATCCGAAACAGGCTCCAGGCTCTGAGCTGTCAGCATAGAGCCCAACACAGGACTCGAACCCACAGACGGTGAGATCATGACCTGAGCCAAAGTCGGATGCTTAACCGACTGAGCCACCCAGGCGCCCCCAGTAATATGTTTAGATGCTGGGAATTAGGACTTTGACATATGAATTTTAGTGGGATATAGTTCAGCCCGTAACACCGGTAATGCCTTCCCTGTATTATGACACGGTTCTAGGTAGCACTGGCAAGATAAAGACAGTGCTTCTCTTAATTGCCCATCTTGTTCTTTTGTGTATGGTGAAACTGCATTCAGTGCTTTACTAAAATTGTCATCTTTAGGTATCTAATTTTATAATACCACGCCCAGTTATTAGTAGCCGTGGGGTGGGAATTGATGGTATAATTAGAAAACATGAGACTCAATGTTTGGGGCTTGGCTCTCATTCCCGTGTATGTTCTAGTCGTCCGTTGTGGGAGGCTCTTCACTCTGATGTATATTTGTATGCAAAGATTTGGCACTCTAAAGGCATGTGGAGCCATCTAAACAGTAGTTGACTTGGCATATTTTCCTAGGGCAGTAGCTTGGATACTCCTAGAAACTAGTTCCTTCCCTGTAAAGATTCTGATTGGATAACTCTAAGTGAAGTCTAGGAATTTGTTTTTCTTTTCCTTTTTCTTAAGACGAGCACGTCAGGTGGCGCTGGGAGCTCTCTTACTGCACATTGAGAAGTTCATCTCAGATCAACATAGACATTGACATATGTGCCTGACCAAGTCTTGCCCTTGCTGACTGTATATGTGGCTGTAACCTCTTGGGCCGGGGGAGGACCTGCTTTCATTGTTGCTACTTCTCCTCCAGGCTGTCGTCCCTCAGAAAAATGGTGGGAAGGTTACTACCGCTCCAGAAAATAAAGTCGGGGGGAAAACGTCTCTGGCTCCCGTGGTTGCTGAGAAACTAACATCACCACACAGGAAGACAGCCACATGGGCCAAATTGCCAAAAGACAGGAGGAGTGCCAAGAAGAGAAGTGGGAACGATGGCGAGGAAGAAGATAAGAACACGGAGTTGGGCCAAGATGAGAAAGGTAACGAGTCCTCTTCCAGAGGCGGTCCTGGCTAGTGGCTACAAGATAGCAAGGGTCAGCCCTGTGTCCTTCCACATTGCTGTTAGAGGCGTTCTGCCAAGATACCCCCCTTCAGAAAGTTGCCGTGGCAATCCCTGGCTGATTTTTCAGGCCTGGCTTCATTGAGGAGGAAATCTCAGTGGACATTTGACCTCTGCTGTCCCCATGACCAGAATCAGTTTTCACTGAACATTATACATTGATTGTTTCTGTCGTGGTGCCGTGAGCCACGCGCGTTAATAGTCCCCCAAACTTAATTCTCAGTGATTTTGTTTTTGTCTTGATGGAATCTATGTAACGTTTTAAATTGTATTGCTTCCAGGAGTGCCTGGCTGGCTCAGTCAGTGGAACATATGACTCTGAATCTCAGGGTTGTGAGTTTGAGCCCCATGTTGGGTGTAGAGATTACTTAAAAATTAAAAAAAAAGATACTGCTTCCAAATAAGTAATTATTATATTTTTATTAAAATACAATGGGAATGCATTTAAAGTTATTTCAAAATAAGAGGTTAAAGTGGCAGTGAATTTTTTTTTTTTTTTTTTTTTGGTTTGTGTATTATAGCCAGATTTACGGGAAGTTTTTCTGAAAGAACAATTTGTTATTCTCGTTCTTAATAAGTCTGTCTAATTGATTAGGTAGGTTTTCATTTAGAATCTGAAAAAGAAGATGTGTATTCTACATGGGTCAGAGGGAGAAAGCTCTTCCTGTAGGGGTTGGGGACAGTGACTGAGGAAAAGGGCTGTGAGGAAGAAGAGGAAGAGGAAGGTCAGAATGACCTAAATCAGTTCAGTAGAGGGGTGGCCCGTATCAAGGAATTCAGGTTGTAAGGGAAGCCCTTGGGCAGAGGCTGTTGGATTTCTTTTAGCAACTTGAAGAACTTTCTGATTAGTTTATAAATGCTTTCACAAGTACTCTGACCAGACCTAACCTATGTGTTTTGTGAAGAGTAGACATACCATAGGTATGATATTTGTGATTAGAGTAAAAGCTTCCGGTTTACTCATTAGTGGTACAGACAGATCATTAAAAATATAGTATTCTGGCTTTTGCCCACAGAGCCTATCAAAAAAACACCTGATAAATGGAAGAAGGAGATGGCTAAACAGAAGGCTTTCCCTGGAATCAAAAAACAGAGATTGGAAGGTAACTTGTTTGTTGTGTTTTAAAGCACAAGACAAAACATGGAGACTTGCGTATTGGTTAAGTGTAGGTATGATGTTTGTGGACAAGGCGAAAGCCCAAGTGATAAACAAGGGGATTTTTATTGCAGTTTGGCGTTACAATATGCCAGAAACCTTAACGGAGTTTTCTTTTAGCATCATTGTTACTGAACTGTTTATTTGAGTTCTTTTCTTTCTTTCTTTCTTTCTTTCTTTCTTTCTTTCTTTCTTTCTTTCTTTCTTTCTTTCTTTCTTTCTTTCTTTCTTCTTAACCTTTTTGTATGGCAGTTGAACCACCTGTAACTTTCAGACTGTTTGTTGGAAACCTGAATTTCAACAAAACCGCTGCTGAACTAAAAACTGGTCTCAGTGAGTTTTTTGCTAAAAATGATCTCACAGTGGTTGATGTCAGAGTTGGCATGTCCAGGTAAATACTGATAGATGAAGAATGTTAAATCGATCAGCCCAGCATTATTATCCCTGGAGAAATTATGAGTTCCCGTATTTTTCTGTTTCATTGTGGGTTACCAGACTTCTGTCTCATCGGATCCTTCTGTTACCTGCTGTTCACCCTTTAGTGGGGTTTCACATCAGTCTCTGGCAGTTCAAAGTGAGTACAGTAGTCTCATATCCGCGGGGAAAACATTCTAAGATCCCCAGTGGATGCCTGACACCACAGATAGTACTGAACCCTGCGTATACTATGTTTTTTCTTTTACAACATACCTGTGATAAAGTTGAGTTTATAACTTAACCACACTAAGAGATGAACAACAATACAACAAAATAGAACAATTGTAACAGTATACTATAATGAAAGTTACATGAATGTGGTTTGTCTCTCTCAAAATATTTTTACTCTGCTATGCACACCCTCTTTCTTGTGATGCTGTGAAATGACAAAATGCCTCCGTGATGAGATGGGGTGAGGTGCGTGGTATAGGCGTTGTGACCTCGCTTTAGAGTGCTGTTGACATTTTGAAGCTAGGTCAGAAGGAGGATTGTCTGCTTCCAGACCACACAATTGACTGTGGATAACTGCAACCACGGATAAGAGGGGCTACGATATTTAAAATCTTTCCATGGCTCTTAGAAAATCCATTGTATTGGGCATCTGGGTGGCTCAGTCAGTTAAGCATCTGACTTGGATTCAGGTCAAGATCTCACAGTTCGTGAGTTCAGTTCCCATGTGGGGCTCTCTGCTGTTAGCACAGAGCCCGCTTTAGATCCTCTGTCCCCTTCTTTCTCTGCCCCTCCCTCACTCACATGCATGTACTCTCTCTCTCATAAATATAAATTTTAAAAAATTTATTTAAAAAAATCCATCATATTAAATTGCTATCCCATTTTTCCAATTGAAATGTTAAAATAATCCCGAGATTCTCCTTGTCTTTACAGAAACATACTTCCATGATTTTCTACAGTGAGTGATGTTATTTGCCCACGATTATTTTATTTTATTTTACTTTATTATTTCTTAAATATATTTATTTTGAGAGAGCACAAGCAAGGGAGGGGCAGAGAGAGAGGGAGAAAGAGAGAATCCCAACAGGCTCCGCACGGTCAACTTGGAGCCCGAAGGGGGCTCAAACTCATGAACTGTGAGATCACGTCCTGAGCCAAAACTGAGTCCAGCACTTAATGGACTAGGCCACCCAAGCGCCCCTGCCCAGAATTATTTTAAACTAAGCTGCACATTTAATCGTAGCCCCCTCACTTTGGTGGCAAATATAGGTTCTGTCTCACTTCTGCTTTTTTTGCCAAGTTGAATTTCATCTTTCTCACTTCTTTTTCATCAGAAGCGTATTTCCTGGGTGTGAGCATATTTTATAGTACTCAGACTGTCTTAGGTAAAAACAAACAAAAAATAATAATAGTAACAGGGGCACCTGGGTGGCTCAGTCAGTTGAGCATCCGACTTCGGCTCAGGTCATGATCTCGCAGTTTGTGAGTTCGAGCCCCGTGTCGGGCTCTGTGCTGACAGCTCAGAGCCTGGAGCCTGCTTCGGATTTTGTGTCTCCCTGTCTGCACTTTCCCCGCTTGCACTCTGTCTCTTTCTCTCTCAAAAATAAATAAACATTAAAAAAATAATAATAATAATAGTAAACATTCATTGAGCACTCACTGTTCCAGGCACTGTTCTTCGTTCCTTATTTCTATTAACTCATTGAACCTGTTAAGACAATCCTCAGTGGTAATTATTGCTGTTCTTCCCATTTCACAAAGAAAATTTAGGCACAGAGAAGTTAAGGAATGTGCCCAACATCACACAGTTAGAAAGTGGCAGAGCTTGGAGTTGAACCCAGCACTCTGGCTCCAGAGCCTACGCCACAACTTTTGTCACATCGCTCTTACGGTTTTTGTTAACTTTTTGTTTGTAATTTGCAATAAATAAGAACCCTTTTTGCATTAAAAAAAAATCTTTCTGTAATAGCCCTTGCGTTTGCTAATACGTTCCTCATTAGGAGTGATATTTTTGTTCTAATTCACGAATGCACATGGATTTTTCTTAAAACAAAAATTCAAAACCTTACTTTTAAACTTCATTTTCTATAGGTTTTGGTTAAATTTGGTCAGTTGCTAAACAGAAAACTAATAAAAGATTTCAGCAGGTGAATTTGCACTGACTTCATCCCTTGATCCAGAACAGGCTTTCTCCATTTTGGCACTATTGACATTTTGGGCCAGATAATTTGTTGTGGGGGACTGTCCAGTTCATTGCAGGCTCTGTAGCAGTGTGCCTGGATTCTCCCCACTGAGTAGTAGAAGCACTCCCCCAGTTGTGACAGCCAGAATGTCTCTAGACATTGTCAAACTTGCCTATAGGTGAGAACCACTCCTTTGGTTACTTTATTGGCATTCTTATTGCTGGTTGGTGGAGCCTTAGTTTTAAATTGTAAATGACTCAGTGCTGATTTCCACTTTCACATCCAGTGTGACTAGCCAACCAGAAGTCATGTGCCTCTTGATCGTACTTGGTGTTTTTTTCCCCTTTTACATCTCTGTAGGAAATTTGGTTATGTGAATTTTAAATCTGCTAATGATCAGGGAAAAGCCTTGAAACTTAGTGAGACAAAGGTCCTTGGGAATGAAATTAAATTGAGAAAACCAAAAGGAAAGGAAGTAAAGAAAGGTATGTAAACAAGGTAATTTATTTATAGATAACTGTGGGGGCGCCTGGGTGGCTCAGTTGGTTAAGCGGCCGACTTCGGCTCAGGTCATGATCTCACGGTTCGTGAGTTCGAGCCCCGCGTCGGGCTCTGTGCCGACAGCTCAGAGCCAGGAGCCTGCTTTGGATTCTGTGTCTCCCTCTCTCTGCTCCTTCCCCACTCACACTCTGTCTCTCTCTCTCAAAAATAAGTAAACATTATAGATAACTGTGTATCTAGAAGACTCTGGGTCAGGAACTAGTAGTATCAGATTCTTTCTTATTGTGTACAAGTACTTAGTTACCACCAGGTCACCTGCTTCCACAGCACAAACTTTATCTGCATTGCTCTCACCCTGTGTGCTCTAGCTGCCTGGCTCACCTTCCCTGTCATAGCATCCTTTGTCTACAGTGCTCTCTGTCATTATGTATCTTTCCTTCTCTGCCATAATGTTCTCTGCAGGACTCAGTCCCTGACCACCTGCAGCCCATCCATAGAATCTCAGTTTAAAGGTCACTTCCTCAGATCAGAAAAAATTTCCCTTCCAGACTAGATTAAGTCTTTTTTTTTGGGGGGGGGAGTATGGGGGATTTCCTTTCCTTTCCTTTCCTTTCCTTTCCTTTCCTTTCCTTTCCTTTCCTTTCCGGTAATCTCTCCACTCAATGTGAGGCTTAAACTCATGGCCCAGAGGTCAAGAGTTGCATGCTTTTCTGATTGAGCCAGCCACGCGCCCCTAGGTTAAGTCTTTACTAGATGTTCTCATTTCCCTTTTACTTTTCCTTCTTAGCACTTATCAGAGTTTGTAATTATGTGACTGTATGTTTGCTAGCCTTTTCCTCCAAGGCCACATTCCCGAGAGTAGAAACCTGTATTTTCATGTACCATGTAGCATAGGCCCTCACCCAGATGTGTGTTCAAACATTTGTTAAATGAAGGACTATGTATTGCTATTAACACCCCCTAACTCTTGGAGAAGTATTTTTCCTCCCTTGTAGAACTTTTGATGCTTATTAGATCTGAACTCAGACTGAAAATATGCTTTTGTGTTACATAGCTCGAAATACCAAAACACTTTTGATCAAGGACTTGCCTGATAAAGTCACTCAGCGTGAGTTAAAAGAAGTGTTTAAGGATGCCTTTCAAATCAGATTGGTGAGCAAGGATGGGATGAATAAAAGGTGTGTTTTGTACCGGTGTTGAAAAACAATGTATTTCTACTGGGTTCAGACATAACAGAATTTCACTACATTCTCCCAAGTCACTTAGGCCTGATTTTAGAAAACAAAAGAGTAGTTATCCAACCTTTCTACCAGTAGGCATAAAAAACTGAAGGGGGCAGGGGCGCCTGGGTGGCTCAGGTCATGATCTTGCGGTTTGTGAGTTCAAGCCTTGCATGCTTCAGATTCTGTGTCTCCCTCTCTCTCTCTCTGCCTCTCCCCTGCTTGCACTCTCTCTCTGTCTCTCTCTCAAAAATAAATAAACATTAAAAAATTTTTTTAAAAAGGAAAAAAGAGAATTAAAAAAACTGAAGCGGGCATCATAAATGGACAGTCAGAAGTTTCTAGAAAACTGTAGTGGTGTCATTGAGAAATGAAGGCTTATTCTACCAAGTTCGAGACTGAGGATTGGAAGAATTCAGTCATAGATCATCTCCATTCTTCTCTCTCCAGGGCTGACTCCAGTAAAACAGCACACTTGGTGAATTGCCTGGACAGGTGGCCAAACAAGCATTGAATTGGCCCGTTAGAACTATGTTGTAACAGGGGCGCCTGGGGGGCTCAGTTAAACATTCGACTTCAGCTCAGGTCATGATCTCACAGTTTGTGAGTTTGAGCCCCGCATTAGCCTCTGTATTAATATAGCTCGGAGCTTGGAGCCTCCTTCAGATTCTGTGTCTCCCTAGCTTTCTGCCCCTCCCCTGCTCACATTCTGTCTCTCTCTCAAAAATAAATAAATATTAAAAAGACAACAACAACCTTAAAGCCATCATCGGTAAAAAAAAAAAAAAAAAAAACAAGGGGGGCGCGCACCTGGGTGGCTCAGTTGGTTAAGCCTCTGACTTTGGCTCAGGACATGATCTCACTGTTCTTGAGTTCGAGCCCCACACTGGGCTCTGTGCTGACATCTCAGCACCTGGAACCTGCTTCAGATTCTGTGTCTCTCTTTCTCTCTGCTCCTATCCTGCTTGTGCTGTCCCTTCCAAAATAAACATTTAAAAAAAATTTTTTTTAAAAAGAACTGTGTTGTAATAATTAATGAAACACTAGCACTACGTATCTAGGCTTTGGTAGAGTAAGAGGGTGAATGTGATGAAATCAGAAAGGATGGAGTAGGATGTATTTTGAAAGGAATTCTCTTTTTTTTTTTAAATTTTTAAATTTTTATTTTTTTTAATGTTTTTACTTATTTTTGAGACAGAGAAAGACAGAGCATGAGCAGGGGAGGGGCAGAGAGAGAGGAAGACACAGAATCCAGAGCAGGCTCCAGGCTCTGAGCTGTCAGCACAGAGCCCGACGTGAGGCTCGAACTCACAGACCGTGAGATCATGACCCGAGCTGAAGTCGGCCGCTTAACCGACTGAGCCACCCAGGCTCCCCTGGAATTCTCTTTTTTAAAAATCTTTTTAATGTTTATTTTTGATAGAGAGACAGAGTATGAGTGGGGGAGGGGCAGAGAGAGAGGGAGACACAGAATCCGAAGCAGGCTCCAGGCTCTGAGCCGTCAGCGCAGAGTCCGATGTGGGGCTCAAACTCACAAACTGTGAGATCATGACCTGAGTGGAAGTCAGACGCTTAACTGACTGCGCCACCCCGGCACCATCACCACCTCCCCCTTTTTTTTAAAGTAAGCTCAAAACTGCCTCATGTAAGGCTTGAAGTTAGAACCCTAAGATCAAGACCTGAGCTGAGATCAAGAGTGAGATGCTTAGCTGACTGAGCCACCCACACAACCCTCTTTTTTTTTTTTTTTTTTTTAAGATTTTGATAATTTTTTTTAAGTTTTTTTATTTTGGAAGAAAAAGAATGAGTGGGGAAGGGGCAGAGAGAGAGGGAGAGAGAGGATCCCAAGCAGGCTCTGTATCATCTGCACAGAGCCCTATGTGGGACTTGAACTCATGAACCGTGAAATCATGACCTGAGGCAACATCAAGAGTTGGACGCTTAATTGACTGAGCCATCCAGGTGCCCATTAAAATTTCATTAAAAAAAATTTTAATGTTTATTTTTGAGGGAGGGAGACAGAACGTGAGTGGGGGAAGAGCAGAGAGAGAGGGAGACACAGAATCCGAAGCAGGCTCCAGGCTCCAGGCTCCAGGCTCCAAGCTGTCAGCACAGAGCCTGATGTGGGGCTTGAACCCATGAACCATGAGATCATGACCTGAGCCAAAGTTGGACGCTTAACCTACTGAGCCACCCAGGTACCCCTATTTTAAGGCAGCCCTTAAGACTTTATTTTTAAGTAATCTCTACCCACTGTGAGGCTCGAACTTACAACCCCTAGATCAAGAGTCCCATGCTCCACCAACTGAGCCACTCAGAGGCCCCTATTTTGGAGGAATTCTTAATGAGGTGCAGCTGGCATATCAGAGTTACAGATACATTTGAGTGAAAATTGTTGGAGTAGGTAAACTCTAAAATAGTCTATACCAGTATATTCTGAATAACATCTCTAGAAAAGAATCCTACCAATTCAGAAAACAAGTCTGAAAGGATGAATCCCATATTGTTAGCAATTAGCTATTGTCAGTGTTTTCTGTGAGGAGACTGGGGACTCTGCCATGCTTACAGTCAGAAACACTGGAAAACAACAAAAAGTTGCTGCCAAAAACCATAGAATTTCTCTAATGATATTTAAATAAGTTTTGATTACATATACTTAAGTCTTCAGAGTCATTCCTTTACATGAAGAATTATTATAAAGGGGAGATAGCGGAAGCCAAGGAATCCATGGCCGTATTAAATAAAGCCTAATACCTATGTCAGAAGCGAGTGTGGTACATTCTTCAAGAAAATTCTTACTCAGCAGATCCTTTCTACTTATCTTTCACCGAAGTAAGTTACAGGTTCATGAAGGTTTACGTTGAAAGTATGGAATCATAAAGTACTAGAGGAAGACATGGAGAATGTTTTTGTTTTGTTTGTTTTTAAAGATTTTAAGTAATCTCTACATCCAATGGGGGGCTGGAACTCACAATCCCAAGATCAAGAGTCACATGTTCTTCCAACTGAACCAGCTGGACTCTGCTGTTTGTTTTTAATCTTCAGCAGGGGAAGACCCGTTGAGTGTGACACAAATCCTGGAAGTCCTAAAAGAATAGATAAGTTTGACTGCATAAATATAAAGTATTTCTGTGTGGGGGAAAAATCCCTTAAGCAAAGTCAAAAGACAAGTGACAAACCAGGAAAAAAAAATTGTAATTTCTATCAAAACTGAGGGCTAATAGGGGTGCCTGGGTGGCTCAGTCGATTAACCTTCCGACTTTGGCTCTTTGTCATGATCTCTCAGTCCATGAGTTCAAGCTCTTCATCAGGCTCTTGCTGGCAGCTCAGAGCCTGGAACCCGCTTTGGATTCTGTGTCTTCCTCTCTCTCTGCCCCTCCCCCACTCACACTGTGTCTTTCTCAAAAAAAAAAAAAAAAAAACATTAAAGAAATGAAAAAAACAACAACTGAGGGCTAATTTTGTTGATAAAGTGTATCTTACAAATCAATGAGGAAAAAGACCAACAATCCAGTAAAAATATTGGCAAAGTATGAACAGGTAGGTCACAGAAAAGGAATTTTTTTTTTTATGTGTATCTTTTTCCTTTATTTTTAAATTTTATTTATTTTTATTAACTTGTTTTATTTTTTATTTTTTTTAATTTACATCCAAATTAGCATATAGTACAACGACTTCAGGAGTAGATTCCTTAGTGCCCCTTACCCATTTAGCCCATCCCCCCTCCCACAATCCCTCCCTAACCCTCAGTTCTCTGTATTTAAGAGTCTCTTCTGGTTTGTCCCCCTCCCTGTTTTTATATTGTCTTTGCTTCCCTTCCCTTATGTTCACCTGTTTTGTCTCTTAAACTCCTCATGTGAGTGAAGTCATATGATTTTTGTCTTTCTCTGACTAATTTCACTTAGCATAATACCCTCCAGTTCCATCCACGTAGTTGCAAATGGCAAGATTTCATTCTTTCTGATTGCCGAGTAATACTTCATTGTATATATATACCACATCTTCTTTATCCGTTCATCCATCGATGGACATTTGGGCTCTTTCCATACTTTGACTATTGTTGATAGTGCTGCTATAAACATGGGGGTGCATGTGTCCCTTCAAAACAGCGCACCTGTATCCCTTGGATAAATGCCTAGTAGTGCAATTGCTGGGTCGTAGGGTAGTTCTGTTTTTAGTTTTTTGAGGAACTTCCATACTGTTTTCCAGATGGCTGCACCAGCTTGCATTCCCAAAGGAATTTTGAACATAAGACACCCATCCTCATTCATACTAAAAGAATTGTTAATTAAAATGTAATTTTAAGGGGCGCCTGGGTGGCTCAGTCAATTGGGCGTCTGACTTCGGCTCAGGTCATGATCTCACGGTCCTTGAGTTTGGGCCCCGCGTCGGGCTCTGTGCTGACAGCTTGGAGCCTGGAGCCTGCTTCTGACTCTGTGTCTCCCTCTCTCTGGCCCTCCCCTGTTCATGCTCTGTCTTTCTCTGTCTCAAAAATAAATAAACATTAAAAAAAATTTTTTTAAAAAGTCTACTCTTTAAAAAAAAAATGTAATTTTAATTAATTTAATGTAGATGCAACTTCCTACCTGTTAGATGTTCACAGATCAAAAAATGTATCACCACAGTGCTAGAGGGTTGGAGAAACTGGCATGCTCGGACTTCGTTGGTAGAAGGGATATATTGGTGAAGTCTCTATAGAGATGAGTTAGTATCTGTTATAGTCGCGTGTGTTGTTTTATCCTGCAGATAGAGTCAGACAAGTGTGACATAATGTGTTACAAAATTGGTTGTGCAAAATTAGAATTGACCTGAATATCTGTCAATAGAAAACTGACTAAAATTTTCTGGTAGATCCAAAAGATATTCTAGTATACAGTTGTAAAAAGAAGTGAGACAGCATTTTGTGTACTGATGGGAAATAATCTCCAATATAAAGGCAAAATATAGAACAGTGTGTGTGATGTTCTACTTTTTATGTAAAAATATCATGGAGGTTGTGTTTTGTGTACAAAACACAAATGTTAAAAACAGATCAAAGACCTAAAACAGAAGAGCTAAAACAAGACTGTGGCAGAAACACAGGAGTAAATCATTGTGATCTTAGGTTAGGGTGTTGCACAGGTGATGGAAGATTGACAGGTTGGGCTTTATTAAAATTAAAAACATTTGTACTTCAAAGGACACTATACAAAAAAACGCCACAGACTGGGAGAAAATATTGCACATCATGTGTCTGTTAAGGGACTTATCTTCAGAATATGTGAAGAACTCTTAGAACTCAATAATAAGACAACCCAATTAAAAAATGGGCAAAGGGCTTGGGGTGCCTGATGACTCACTCGGTTAAGAGTGTGACTCTTGATTTCGGCATAGGTCATAATCACAAGGTGTGGGATCGAGCCCCACGTCGGGCTCTGCACTGAATGTGGAGCCTGCTTGGGATGCTCTCTCTCCCTCTCATTCTACCCCTCCCTGCTTGCGATCGCTCTTTCTCTCAAAAATAAGTAAACATCTTTATTTTTATCATTTTTTATAAGTAAACATTTTTTAAAAAAATGGACAAAGCACTTGAATGGACATTTCTCCAAACAAGGTGTAAAAGTGCCCAATAAGAACATGAAAGGATGCTCGACATGAGTCGTTAGGGAGATGCAAATCAAAACCATGGTGTGATGCTACTTCACAACCAGTAGAGTGGCTATAAAAAATGGCAGGCCGTAACAAGTGTTGGCAAGGGTATGGGGAACTTGGAACCTTCGTTCGTTGCTGGCGGGAACGTAAACTAGTGCCGTTGCTTTGGAAAACGGTTTGGCGGTTTCCGAAAACGTTAAACATAGAGTTGCCATATGGTGCAGCAATTCTGCCACTAGGTGCGCACCCAAAAGGAATGAACGCGTATATCCACACGTTTCGACAAATGTTCATATCGGCTTCATCCTTACTAGCCCCAAAGTGGAAACAACCCCAAATGTCCACCAGCAAATGAACGGATAAACAAAACATGGTTCTTCCATGCAACGTAATACCATTCTGTCATAAAAAGGAATGAAATAGTAACACATGCTACCACATGGAGGATCTGAAAAACATTCGGCTACGTGAAAGAAGCCACTCACAAAAGATTGCACGGTCCTGCGATCCCACTTGTAAGAGATGTCCAGAATGGGCAAATAGCGTAGTGGTTGGGCCAACGGTTGGGAATGACTTGGGAGAACGAGGAGTAACCACTGACGGACATTTTGGGAGATGATAAAAATCTGCCGACATCAGATTATTGTGACGGTTATAGAATTCTATACCTACATTAGAAGTCATTGTACGCTATTTTATTTTTAAGTCATCCCTGCACCCAACATGGGGCTTGAACTTACAACCTGGAGATCACGAGTCACATGCTTCACTGATGGAGCCAGCCAGGTGCCCCTCACTGTGCACTTTATTTATTTATTTTATTTTATTTTATTTATTTAAAAAAAATTTTTTTTAATGTTTATTTATTTTTGAGACAGAGAGAGACAGAGCATGAACAGGGGAGGGCCAGAGAGAGAGGGAGACACAGAATCCGAAACAGGCTCCAGGCTCTGAGCTGTCAGCACAGAGCCCGACGCGGGGCTCGAACTCACGGACCGTGAGATCGTGACCTGAGCCGAGGTCTGACGCTCAACGACTGAGCCACCGAGGCGCCCCCTCACTGTGCACTTTAAATGGATGAGTTTTATGATACATGAATTATATCTCAGTAAAGCTTTAAAAAATAGAGTGTGGGGCACCTGGGTGGCTCAGCCGGTTGAGCGTCCAACTTTGGCTCAGGTCATGATCTCACGGTTCATGAGTTTGAGCCCTGCGTCGGGCTCTGTGCTGACAGCTCAGAGCCTGGAGCCTGCTTCGGATTCTGTATCTCCCTCTCTCTGCCCCTCCCCTGCTCGCACTCTGTCTCTCTCTGTCTCAAAAATAAATAAAAACGTTAACAAAAATAGAGTGTGTATATGTGTACATTTGCTTTTATATGTACAGCATGTTGCCTCTGAGGATAGAAATTGGGCAGAAGGCACACTGTACCATATCCTTTTCTACCTTTTGCCTTTTGAATCTTGTATGTGTATTACTAATTCAGAAGCCAAAAGTACTGAATGCTGACTATGCTTTCTTCTCCCCTCCACCCGGTCCCCACAATTGCAGGATCGCCTATGCTGACTTCAGATCACAGGCTGATGCAGAGAGGGCCTTGGAAGACAAGCAAGGAACAAAGATTGGAGGGCTTGCCATAGCTCTGGACCCTGTTGGAGAGAAAAGTCAAGGCCAAGAAGAGAGAGGCTGGAAGAACAGCACGCGGAGAAGTAAGGGACGCTAAAGCTCCGTAGACTGAAACTTGCCAGGGTCGGGTTGTCAGCCGGGTTCCCCAGAGAGGGGCTGGAATCAGGATAGGGACACTTTTTTGTTTTTTAAGTTTATTTATTTTGAGAGAGAGAGAGAGAGAGAGCAAGGGAGGGGCAAAGAGAGAGGGGAAGAGAGGATTCCAAGCAAGTTCCACGCTGCCAGCACAGAGCCCGATGCGGGGCTCAAACTCACGAACTGTGAGATCGTGGCTTGAGCTGAAACTAAGAGCCGATGCTTAACTGACTGAGCCCCCCAGCGCCCCTCAGGATAGGGACACTTAAATACAATTTCTCCCTGTATTAAAAATGGGTAAGTCCTCCTCAGATCAAGTTAATGAGTATTGTCCTAGTTAACTGTAACCTTGAAGTCTGCAAAAACACAGCACTTTGAGATACATCAGCTTAGCTCCCCTTCTTGGGGGCTCTCTAGGATTGTGTTTGGACAGGTTCGTAAAGCTGTGGTTTCAGAAATTAGATATTTAATTCTCTTCAAGTAGAGTTTTTGTCAGGTTTAAACCAGAGACCCCAAACGAGTCCCTAATCTGCCTAATCTAGTGAGTAGTCATAATGGCTGCTACAGTATTTACAGGGAGAAAAAACCCCACAATTTATTATGAATATTTTTAAAAATCAAGAAATTTCACATAGAAATCTGGATTTCCAGCTTCTTTTGCTGCTGCATCAGAAAATCTGGTGTCCCTGGGGCTGCATTCCTACATTTCTGCAGTCGTCTGCACAGGAAAATCAGAGGCTTCCTCTTAGCTGTTGACTACAACCCCCACCATTCACTAAGTTCTTCCCTAACTGAAGGAGCGAACAGCACACTTACACTTTGCAAAAATAGAGTCAGTACTTTTTTCTTGCAAAGCATTAGCGAAGGTGACATGTTAATGTTTCTTATGCATTTGTCTCTTTCAAAAGTGGGAAAACGGAAGCTAGAACAAGAAAGCCACACATTTCAAGAAAAATGGGAGCGAGCCTATTTCTTTGTGGAGGTAAAGAATGTCCCTACGTGTTTAATATGCAAACAAAGCGTGTCTGTGTCGAAGGAGTATCACCTCAGACACCATTATGAAACAAACCACAGCAGGAACCATGAGGGATATACGGAAAAGATGCGTGATAAAAAACTAAATGAGCTGAAAAAAAGACTGAAATTTCAACACGATGTCCTTTTGAATGTGAATAAAATAAGTGATGCTGCTATGAAATGCAGTTATGTATTAAGTGAGAAAATTGCCCGGGCATCCAAACCTTTTACAGATGGCGAGTTTATAAAGGAATGTCTATTGAGTGCCGCGGAGATTATGTGCCCTGAACAGAGACACGCATTTGCGAACATAAGACTAAGCGCTAATATTGTTCCGCGGCACGTTGGCGATGTGGTTGGGAACTTACAGGACAAGTTGCGAGGAAAAGGTAAATCATTTGTGGCTTTCTCCATTGCAGCTCATGAAGGGGCTGATGTAGATAATGCCCCCCAACTGGCTGTATTTATTCGTGGTGTTGACGAAACTTTTGATGTGACCGAAGAGCTTTTGGACATGGTACCCATGACAGGCACCTCATCAGGAAACGAATTATTTGTATGTGTTGAGGAAAGTCTTAAAAAATTTAATGTAGACTGGTCGAAATTAGTCAGTGTTAGCACCGATGGCAATTCTGCACTGGTTGGTGTTGAACAACTTGTTACAGAACTTAAATCTAAGGTGTCAGGGCTTTGCAAAGACACAGAGCTTAAGTCTGTGCACGGCCTCATTCTCCAGGAGTCACTTTGCACTAAAAAGTTAAAAATGGATCATGTCATGGACATAGTAATTCACACCATAACCTGGATACGTTCCCATGGCTCAGACCACAGAGAGTTCAGTGCTTTGTTCAGTGAGTTAGATGCACAGTATGGAAGCTTGTTCTCCGTGGGACTTAAGTGGCTGAGTCGTGGCATGGTGTTAAGGCGGTTTTTCGAACTGTTGGAAGAAATTGATTTTTTCATGTCTTCTAAAGGAAAACCTGTTCCCCAGCTTACTAGCAAAGATTGGGTCAAAGACTTAGCCTTTCTGGTTGACATTATGACTTACCTAAACATGTTGGATATCTCCCTGCAAAGGCGTTCACAAGTGGTTACGCAGATGTATGACTCAATTCACTCGTTTTTAATGAAACTGTGTCTTTGGGAGACTCATTTGGCAAGGAACAATCTGGCCCACTTCCCCACGCTGAAATTAGTTTCCGAAAATGAAAGAGATGGCCTGAACTATATTCCCAGAATTAAAGAGTTGAAGACTGAGTTCCAAAAACGGTTCTCTGATTTCAAACTTTATGAAAACGAGCTGACATTGTTCAGTTCACCTTTCTCAGTTAATATTAACAACGTGAGCGAGGAGCTACAGATGGAGGTTATCGAACTACAGTGCAACACGATACTGAAAACGAAATACGACTGTGTCGGAATCCCAGAATTCTACAAACACCTTGGGAATGGTTACCCTAAATATAAAAACCATTGTGCAAAGATTCTGTCCATGTTTGGAAGTACCTACGTTTGTGAGCAGCTATTTTCAGTTATGAAACAACAGAAAACTAAGTATTGCCCCCAGTTAAAAGATTCAGGGGTGACTTCCCTGCGGCGCGTTGCTGCACCAGATACACACCCTGGCGTCGAATGACACCTCGGGGCTTAAGAAAGGAGTGTCACGTTTTGGATTTCAAATCTAAGGAGTAATACATTATGAGACTTTGATTATTTCTATTTCCAAATTGTATTTGTTCACTGTCGAATTTAAACCACAATCTTTGGCATCCTACGTTTGTATCTTATCACGTATAAAATAATGTTTGATTATACCTTGGCGGTTTATTTTTCCCCTGCCATACCTTTCTGGCCCTGAAGAGTGATTCACGTTGGCAAACCTCTGCCCTAGAAGCAATCGCATTTTTCCCAAAGGCACTTGTGAACCGGGGATGTGAACCAGGGAGTCCGCTGGATGAATGGGGTGTTTAGATGCCTAGAGCAGCTCTGTCCCCAAGGATGACAGACTCAGCCCCCTTCCTGGAGAGAGCTGGGACCGCATAGCCAATACTGGCCCCTCGGCTTCTCTTTTGGTGCTTCCATTTTGCATTTACACATTTCTTTGAAATTTCAATGTTGTTGGTCAGCATTAGAACAAGTTGTGGCTGGGCCCACAGCCATTCTGCCTCTCACAGGCATGGATAGGCATTTCCTCCCCATCAGGGCCGCCCCCAAGGGGATGCAGAATGAGGTGTCCGTGTGCGGAAGAGCTTATGAGCATCATTCTGGGGAGAAGGCCCATAGGTACCAGCAGCCCCTTACAAAGGTCTGTGACCCAAAATGTGTTTTTCCACTGTGAAATTGGGACATGACTGCTCACTGTTACAGACACTGTGTTTTAAATAGTCCAATTATGGGGCGCCCGGGCGGCTCAGTTGGTTAAGCGTCCAACATCGGCTCAGGTCACGATCTCACGGTCCGTGGGTTCGAGGCCCATGTCGGGCTCTGTGCTGACAGCTCAGAGCCTGGAGCCTGTTTAGGATTCTATGTCTCCCTCTCCCTCTGCCCTTCCCCTGCTTGTGCTCGCTCGCTCTCTCTCTCTCTCTCAAAAAAAAAAAAAAAAAAATTTAAATAGTCCAATTATGAAAGTGAAATGTACTTATTGTAGAACATTTGGAAACTATAAAGAAATAGAGGGAAAAGTCTATAATGTCAACAACCAAAGGTAACCCCTATAAATATTTAAATATGTTTGTTTCCTTTCACTTCCTATGAATTATTTTATATGGTTGAGTGCATTATGTCTGAATCATTTTGTGTTCTGTTCTCCTTCCCCCCTCCCCTCTTAACAGTGAAATCCTAAGCATCTATCAGTCTTCCAAGCTCAAAGTTGAGTTTATCTGATTGCGTCAGGTGTGTACTGACGGGCCTTTGGCAGCCAGGGTGAGTTCTCTTGGCGTCGCATAAGCCATAGGATTGATTTTTCTGTTCTGCCAGGCTCTGAGAAGGCCAGAGAAACACCCTGTTTTCTGGGGAAGGAATGGGAGATTACGTCTGATGACACTCAGGACAGCCTTTGGGCAGAGGTTCTGGGACCATTAAGGAGCATGAAGAAGCTCAGCTTTCTAGATCTGACCTTAATCTCTGCACCATTTGCCACCACTCTCCTCCCTTCCCTCTCCTTGAAATCTCACTCTCATTTTCCTCCTTCCTCTCGGAATGCTTCTTCTCAGGCCCTCTCCTTCCTCTGTCCTTTAAATGATGATTTTCCTCCAGTGACTTTTCTTCCCTACAATTTACCGGTGGCTTTTAGCATGGGGGCGGGGGTGGGCAGGGGACAGGGGAGGTCAGTCAGGGCTCTCTTAAAGCAACACTTAAAAGATACCAACCTAAGACGCCTAGGTGGCTCAGTCTGTTAAGTGTCCGACTCTTGGTTTTGGTTCAGGTCATGATCTCATGGTTCCTGAGATGGAGCCCTGGGTCAGCTCCACCCACTCGCAGATAGCATGGAGTCTGTTTGGGATTCTCTCTCTCTCTCTCTCTCTCTCTCTCTCTCTCTCTCTGCCCCTCCCCCACAAAAAATAAATAAACTTCAAGAGATACAAACCCTTTTCCAAGAACTATGCACACATGTACCTACATGTGTGTTTTTATCACACTTTCAGGAAGTCTCCAGACCCTAGAAGCCCAGCTTGGGACCATCTAGTCCCATGGCTTCAGTTATATCTAGTCCTATGGCTTCAGTTATGTGCAAGCTTTCAGCATAGAATCTCCAGCCCTGCACTTCTTTCTAAATGCCAGCCTGGAAGCCGCTGGACCTCTCCACTGGGATGTCCCACAGGCCCTTTCAATGCATGGTGTTGATGATTTAATTCATCATATCTCTCCCCAAACCCTTAAGCCAATTCTTTTCTAGTTTTCTTTATTTTAGTGAATGGTGCCATCATCCACCAGTTCTGGCTCAAGGCAGAAACCTGGCAGTCATCTTGGACTCCTCCTTAACTTACTTCCCATTTCTATTTAGTTGCCAAATCTTGATTATACTACTTAACCAAGGTTTCCAATCTTCCCACTTCTCTACAATCCCATTAGTAGTGAACACTACCCTAGTTAGGACCATTGTCATCTCTTGCTTGAACTCCTGCAAAAGCCCCTACCTGGTCTCCCTGCTTCTGGTTTCCCCATCTACAATTCTCGGCTTCCAAAATATTCTTCATAGAGTTACCAAAAAATAAGTCAAAACAAAATCATATTAAGTCACATTACTCCCCTGCTTAACATTCTCTGATGCTTCCCTACATCATTTATAATAAAAGTCAAACTCCTCTAACTCAACAAAAAAAACAACCCAATTAAGTGGTCAAAGGACTTGTACAGACATCTCTTCAAAGAAGATGTACAAATGGCCAGTAAGCACATGAAAAGATGCTTAGCATCACTGATCAATAGGGATATGCAGATTGCAACTACAATGAGATACCACCTCACGTTCATTAGGTGGCTACTATAACACAAACAACAGCAAACAGAAAACAAGTGTTGGAGAGGCTGTAGGGTAATTGGAACCCTTGTACTCTGTCGGTGAGAATGGGAAATAGTGCAACCACTGTGGAAAACAATATGGTGATTCCTCAAAATTTAAAAATAGAATTGGCATCTGATCCAGCGATCCCACTGTTGGGTGTATACCCAGAAGACCTGAAAGCAGGGTCTTGAAGAGATATTTGTATACCCATGTTCACAACAGCTAGAACATGGACGCAACCCAAGGGTCTCCCAACGGATGAATGCATACGCAACATGTGGTATATACATAAAATTGGAATATCATTTGGCCTTAAAAAAGAAGGAAGTTCTGACACATGTTCCAACATGGGTGAACCTTAAGAACATCATGCTGAGTAAAATAAGCCAATCACGAAACAAACAAATATAGGATGATTCCACTTAGGAGCTTAGAGTCGTCAGTCAGGATCCTAGTGCGGGGGGAATGGAGGGGAGGGGCTTTGTGTTTAGTGGGTATAGAGTTTTAGCTTTGCAAGATGAAGAGTTCTGGAGATGGATGGTGGTAGTAATTGCACAATATTACAAATACATTTAATACCATTGAACTGTACACTTAAAGATAATTAAGATGACATGTTATTTGTACTTTACCCGGTAAAAAAAAAAAAAGGAGGGGGCGCCTGAGTGGGTCAGTCATTGAGCATCTGACTTTGGCTCAGGTCATGATCTTGAGGTTTGTCAGTTTGAGCCTCGCGTCAGGCTCTGTGCTGACAGCTCAGAGCCTGGAACCTGCTTTGGATTCTGTCTGTCTGTCTGTCTCTCTCTCTCTCTCTCTCTCCGTCTCTCTCTGTCTCTTTCAAAGATAAATAAACATTAAAAAATTTAAAATAAAGAGGAAAAAAACCCCAAACTCCTCACCTACGATGAGTCTACAAAGCCATATGTAATAGGGGCTCTCCTGTCTCCCTGTTTTCTTCTCCACTTTGCTCTTGGCTGCACACCTGATACTTGCCTTCTTTCTGTGCCTTGAGTCCTTTGCATAGCTGTTCCTGGAATATTCCTCTCCGGGTCTCCTGACCACCCAGGTCAGAGCTTCAGTGTTGCCTCCTCAGAGAAGCCTCTCCTGACCCACCTTAGAATGACCGCCCCCCCAGGCCACCCCTCCCTCTCCTTTTTTGTTTCCACTTATGTGATATCCTTACCCCAAAATGTTGTATCCTCTGTGTCATATCAGGAGGCATATGGAGTCCACTTGCCCCATTCCCGGTGATGTTATCTTTGATCATTTGCTTAAGATGGTTCCTGTCAGGTTCCTTCACTATAATATTACTTGTTTATAAGTATCTCATGGACAGATACTAAGAGACTCTCTAAATAGTCTGTTTCTTATCCTACTTTCTCCTATTAATTTTAATGTCTATTGCTGATTCTTGCCTGAAACAGTTACCACTGGGGTATTTGCCAAATGGTAGTTTTCAATTTTGCTCATTCTATATTTATTGGTTGGAATTCCATGAGGAAGTCCTTTCCCTTCACCCTCATTAATTTTTTTCTTCATTCATTCAAGTATTTATATCCATATGGACTCACAGATTCTTATTTAATCCTATAGCTTCTTATTTTATCCTATAGCTTCTTATTCTAAGGGTTATAATCCTTTATGATCGTTATTTATTTTGTCTATCAGATTGTCCCAGATTTGGCATGGGAGCCCATTCAAGTTGCCTCCTGTGTCTACTGATATGGGTCTACATGTCCCCATTATTATTTGAACCCTTCCTTACCTTCTTTTTTTTTTTTTTTTTAATTTTTTTTTTTTCAACGTTTTTTAATTTATTTTTGGGACAGAGAGAGACATAGCATGAACGGGGGAGGGGCAGAGAGAGAGGGAGACACAGAATCGGAAACAGGCTCCAGGCTCCGAGCCATCAGCCCAGAGCCTGACGCGGGGCTCGAACTCACGGACCGTGAGATCGTGACCTGGCTGAAGTCGGACGCTTAACCGACTGCGCCACCCAGGCGCCCCGTGAACCCTTCCTTACCTTCTGGCACCACAAGGTGTTAGAGGCTCATCTTGTAATTTCCTTGCCACAGCCGTGAAGATATGGCTGTTCCCCAAGAAGTCTTGGGGACTTTCATTACAGAATGGCAGTAGACACCACGACCTGGGTGCTGGGTGAGGTCATTGATGTTGGGCATTAGGACCTTCAGGCCCTCTCAGTGGATGGTCAGGAAATGTATGTACATACACATAGATACCAAAAGCTATTTTGACAAATCTGTCTGTAATTTTGAAAACTATGAGTTCACAATGATGGCTCTACTTCCAGCCCAACACCACAGTGTTTATTCTAGCTGACCCCCTTTCCATATTTTTAACTCATTTTTATGACAGAAATCTGGCTTTTATTAGTATAATTTTCTTTTTTTCCTTTTTTTAAATAATTTTTTAAATTTATTTATTTTTGAGAGAGAGAGAGAGAGAGAGAGAGAGAGAGCATGAGTGCGGGAAGCAGAGAGAAAGGGAGAGAGAGATCCCAAGCAGGCTCCGCACTGTCAGCCCAGAGCCTGATGCAGGGCTTGAACTCATGAGCCATGAGATCACGACCTGTGCTGAAACCAACAGTCGATGCTTAACCAACTGAGCCACCCAGGTGCCCCAGTCAGTATAATTTTCTTATCTGCTTAGTGCAGATACGAAAAATAAACCTACTACTTAGGGTACAATATTGTACAAGTTTTTTCTTTAGTCTCAGGGTATTTGGTCTAAATACTCTTTTCTAAAGTTGCTTATTTGAGTTGTCCCCGTGTCCTCAGGGTTATTATTCATTTGTAGTACACTTGGGGTCATTTGTTCCTGTTTATATTTCACTTCGGGTCATCTCCACCCCTCCTCTTCCCCAATTGCTTGTTGATTAAAAAATGTTTTCAATAGTAATGATTCTAAAAGTCAGAACCATACAGCCATGTCCCTAGAAGCGTCACTTCCCCGTGCCTTCCACCCGTCCCACTCTCCCACCTTCACACCCCGTGACCAGCCAGGTAACCAACCTCAGTTAGTTTCTGCTCTATCCCTACTGTATTTCTTTTCACACGTTTCCCTTCTTTACATGACAGGAAGCCTACTATAGATTGCTTTTGCACTTGGCTTTTTATACTTAACAGTTTCTTGGAAATTGCTAGGAGACCTTGTGAGCTATTATGTTATGGTGCTGCTTACTCACCTACAGTTCCGTTTCATCAAGTTCACCATCAGCATTTGTGAAGTTGTTGAATAGTCTTGCCTCTTGTGCATGAAAAACAGCATGGACTATTTGGGGGAAGTGAGAGGTGGACATCTGGCCAATACAAGGCTCTGAGGAGGGGAGGTGATGGGATTATGCTCATCAGTGTGGGCCTGGGCCACCTGCCCGAGCCCTAGGCCCAGGTGGGTCAGCACTTAGGCCAGTGGGTACCCTCAAAAATTATTAGGGACTAAGACAGCAGAGAAGGGTTATGGGAGGCAACCACAGTAGTCGAAAAACTCGAATTCTTCCTTTCATTTACTCATCTGTGCAGGGTATCATCTCTCTGTTGTGGGGCTGAAAGGAACAGAGAAGACAGGAGAGAATGGAGAGACAGGCAGAGGCCAGATGAGGGCGAGGGCCCTGGCTTGCTACACTTGGGAGCTGATACCCGCAGACCGGACTGGGACAGGGCCAGGGTGAGAAGGCAGGGAGATCAGCAAAGGTGTGGGCATGGCTGAACAGAGGCAGTGCCAGAGGGGACTGTCGGGAGGGTGACATCTGGATATGGAGGGACACCAGAAAGTGTCAATGATGCCTCCCAGGCTTCTTGCTTGGTGACCAACAGAGAGAACGAAGGCAGAGGAGCTGGTTTGAGGGAAGCTGAGGGTCTGCAGTGGTAGGCCGTGGGTGTCCTCAGCAGGGAGTGGTGCTTTAAGCTGTCTGTGGCTGTGCCTGGAACACCAAAAAATAAGATTCAAAAGTGGGAGTGGCCTGATGGTAAGTGAAAGAAGCCAGGCCCCAAAGGCTACCTGCTGTATGATTTCATTTCCATTACCTTCCTGAAAAGGCAAAACCATAGAGACAGCAAGTGGATCAGGGGTTGTGGGGGCTGGGACCGACTACAAGAGGGCATGAGGGAAACTTAAGGGGGGCTGGCAGCATTCTTTCTCCATTATACCATGACTGTACATGTTTACTAAAACTCATTGAACTGTCACCCAAAAAGGTTGAGTTTTACTGTATGTAAATTACACCTTAGTAGGTGACTTCTTAAAAAATGGAAGGAGGGGGGCGCCTGGGTGGCTCAGTCGGTTAAGCGGCCGACTTCGGCTCAGGTCGTGATCTCGCGGTCCGTGAGTTTGAGCCCCGCGTCGGGCTCTGTGCTGACAGCTCAGAGCCTGGAGCCTGTTTCAGATTCTGTGTCTCCCTCTCTCTGACCCTCCCCTGTTCATGCTCTCTCACTGTCGCAAAAGTAAATAAACGTTAAAAAAAAAATTAATTTCTTTAAAAAAAAAAAAAAATGGAAGGAGGGTAACCTGGGTGGCTCAGTCAGTTAAGGATCCGGCTGTTGATATCAGCTCAGGTTCACGATCTCACAGCTCAGAGCAGAGCCTGCTTAAGATTCTCTCCCTCTCTGTCCCTCCATCCCTCCCCTGTTTGTACGTGTCCTCTCTCAAACAATAAAAAAAAATTAAAAATAGAAGGAAGCCCAGGGGACACTGAAGGCTGTGAAGCCGTGAGGAGAGAGCCCAGAGGAGAATGAGGGGAGTCCTGAGACTGTTTAGAATAGAGACCTTGAGTGTCAGATACCAAAGGGGCCAAGTTAAGGTAAGACCCAGGTTTCCAGCAGATGTAACAACCAGGAGGCCACTGATGACCTCACTGGAGAGATTTATTTTTCCCCCAGTGTAGGGTCCCTGTCTTTCCCCTGTAGGGTCCCCGTTCTCCCCATGTAGGATCGCCATCCTTCCCCTGTAGGGTCCCCATTCTCCCCATGTAAGGTCTCCATCTTCCCCCTTAACAATTGTTAAGATTTCAAGATAGTGACAGTGAAGCACTAAACCAGTCCCAGGCCGCTCCAAAGTATGTATCACACACCCATGAAGCTGGCCCTGCTGCCACCTGAAAGTCAGGGCCCCGAAGAAGTCGCAGCTGCTTCAGGATCTGTCTGGAGAAGCCAGCAGGGTCTCTATGGAGAACAGGCTCACAGGCTTGGCGGGAACCAGAAATTGCCTTGGCGCTGCCACCTGCTGGCCATGTCATGCCACTGCACCTCCCTTCTGAGAACAGGACCTTGGATAGAGTGAGAAACTCAGCTCCGTAGGACCAAGTGACCAAGGCTGCCCCTCCTTCACTGAAGAGAAACAGTCCCCTGGGGCATTCTGCTGATGTCACACCAGCCACAGCACCCCAATGATGATGGCAGCACCTCACTGTCACGTTTAAACTTCTCTGTTCTTACAACCCCACAAAAGAGAGATGATACCCTGCACAGATGAGTAAATGAAAGGAAGAATTCGAGTTTTTGACTACTGTGTTTGCCTCCCATAACCCTTCTCTGTTGTCTTAGTCCCTAATAATTTTTGAGGGTACCCACTGGCCTAAGTGCTGACTCACTTGGGCCTGGGGCTCGGGCAGGTGGCCCAGGCCCACACTGACCAGCATAATCCCATTACTGGGCCACAGGGTGGGTCTCTAACCCAAGGCCAGTGGAGACGACATTTTTTTAGCTGGGGCTGCTGGAAAAAATGTTTTTTAGCTCCCTCTAGACTCTAGGATGTATAGACATGAGGTTCTTTTTTTGACCGCAGCAAAAGACACTGACACCATGATGAAAGCTAGTCTAAGCATGAAGCTGACACAGAACAGTGGGGAAAGAAAGATGAAAAAAAACTGGTACAGGACGACATCTTTGAGCTGCCGGATCAAGCCAGCCCTGAAGTGCTATGAGACGGGGCACCCAGAACCTTGTGGTGCTGAGAGCCAATGAACCCCTTGGGTATTTAAACAGTTTGAGCAGCTGCTTACAATGAAAGGTATCTAATCTTTCATCTGCATCTCTAGCCCCATCTGCTCTAGCTTTTCTTCCCATCCTCTTGATCGTGAGTCTTCAAGCCCCTCAGTCTCCCTTGAGTCCTCAGCATGGCACCAGCCCTCTCTCTCCAGGCTTTTGCACATTCCGTTGTGCCTGCCCAGGGCACTCTCCCCTTGCCCACCAGGCTGACAGATCCCACAGACCCTTATGGTCTCAGCCTAGATGACATCTCCTCATCGAGGCTCTTCCTGACTGCAGTTCCCTCCAGAAACATTTGCTGAGCTCCTGCTCTGGCAGACAGCAGGCTAGGGCCCCACACCCCATGGGGGCTCTGGAGATGCCGGTGATCTCAGGGGAGGCAACCTGAGTCAAAGACTCACACTCATGTCCTCAGACAGCAGAACGTGGCTGGGTGAATCTGGAGATTTCAGAGAAAACCGGCAGGGCTGGAAAGCAGAGTCAGGGAGCTGGGAATAGATCTTACTCTCACGGGAGTGCCGACATGGTGAGGAGGGTTAGGATTCTAGATCTATTGTGAAAGCGGTCAGCTGGCCTTCCATGTCTGCCAAGCTACCTTCCGATTTAGCTTCCGTTGTCAATTTATGAATAATACAGTCCTGGTACAGTGAGGGCTGTATTTCTCCTTGAAGGTTCATATACATACATTTTTAATTTTTAAAAAAAATGTTTTTTAACGTTTATTTATTTTTGAGACAGGGAGAGACAGAGCATGAACGGGGGAGGGTCAGAGAGAGAGGGAGACACAGAATCTGAAACAGGCTCCAGGCTCTGAGCTGTCAGCACAGAGCCCGACGCGGGGCTCGAACTCACAGACCGTGAGATCATGACCTGAGCCGGAGTCGGACGCTTAACCGACTGAACCACCCAGGCGCCCCTAATTTTTTAACATTTATTTATTTTTGAGAGACAGAGAGAGACAGAGTGCAAGCAGGGGAGGGGCAGAGGGAGAAGGAGACACAGAATCCCCAAACGGGCTCCAGCCTCTGAGCTGTCGGCACAGAGCCCAATGCGGGGCTCCAACCCATGAACTGTGAGAACCTGACCTGAGCTGAAGCTGGGCACTCAACCAACTGAGCCACCCAAAGGCGCCCCGAAGGAATTTTTTTATCATGATATAATTCACATACCATAATATTCCCCCTTTTATAGTATACAATTCAGTGTTTGTTTTTTGTATATTCACAGCACAGCTATCCAATTGTAGGACATTTTCATGACCTCAAAAAGAGACTCCATACTCAGTTACTCCCCATTTCCTCCTTCCCCTAGTCCTTGGAAACCACTAATCCCCTTTCTGTCTCTAAAGATTTGCTGATTTTGGATATTTCATATAAATGGAATCATGAAATATGTGTGGTATTTTGCATCAGGGTTCTTTGACTTACCATAATGTTTTCAAAGGTCACCCATATTGTAGCATAGTACTTTTTTTTTTTTTTTTCAGTAATCTCTATTTCCAACATGGAGCTTGAACTCATGACCCAGAGATCAAGAGTCACATGCTCTTCTGACTGAGCCAGCCAGGCGCCCCACTTCATTTCTTTTTATCACTGAAAAATATTCTGTTATATGGATATTTTGTGTATCCATTCATTAGTTGTTAGACATTTAGGTTATTTTACTTTTTGTCTGTGATAAATAATGCTACTATGAATGTTCATGTACAAGTTTTTGCATGGACATAGTTTGCATTTCTCTTGGCCATATATACCTAGAAGTGGATTTGCTGTGTTATATGGTAACTCTATGTTTAGCCACTTGAGGAGCCGCCAGACTATTTTCCAAAGCAACTGCACTATTTGACATTCCCCTCAGCAGTGTTTGAGGGCTCCAGTTTCTCCGTATCCTCATCAACACTTGTTAGGATCTGACTTTTTAAAAAAATTTTTTTTTAATGTTTATTCAGTATTGAGAGATAGAGACAGAACATGAGCAGGGGAGGGGCAGAGAGAGGGGGAGACACAGAATCCGAAGCAGGCTCCAGGCTCTGAGCTGTCAGCACAAAGCCTGACACGGGGCTCAAACTCACAGACTGCGAGATCGTGACCTTGAGCTGAAGTCAGACGCTCAACCGACTGAGCCACCCAGGCGCCCCTGATCTATATGTCTATCTTGATGTCAGTACCACACAGCCTTGGTTACCACAGCTTTGGGGTAAGTTTTGAGGTCAAAGAGTGTGTCCTCCAACTTTGTTTTTTTCCAAAACTTTTGTGGCTATTCTGGGTCTCTTGCATGTTCACATGTGTTTTGGGATCAGCTTATCAATTTCTGCAAAAACCGTTGGAATTTTTACTGGGATTGTATTGAATCTGTATATCAATTTGGGAAGTATTGCCATCTTAATGAAATTAAGTCTTCTAATCCATGAACCCAGGATTTTCTTTAATGGTGCTTTGTGGTTTTCAGTGTACAATCTTTTGTTAAACCTACTCCTAAGTGTTTTATTTTCTTTGATTCCAGCGTAAACAGAATTGATTTCTTAATCCCATTTTTTTAAACGTTTTTTTCAATGTTTGTTTATTTTTGAGACAGAGAGAGAGAGAGAGAGAGAGAGAGAGAGAGAGAGAGAGAGAGAGAGAACAAGAGGGGGAGGGGCAAAGAGAAAGGGAGACACAGAATCCGAAGCAGGCTCCAGGCTCTGAGCCATCAGCACAGAGCCCAACATGGGTCTTGAACTCACGAACTGTGAGACTGTGACCTGAGCCGAAGTCAGACACTTAACCCACTGAGCCACCCAGGCACCCCTAATCCCATTTTTGATTGTTTATTACTATTTTATAGAAATAAAATTGATTTTTGCCCACTGATCTTATACAGCCTTGCTAAACTTTTCATTATCTCTAACAGGTTTTTTTTGGGGGGGGAGGGGGGGTGGATCCTGGTGGATTTCCTACATATAAGATAATCTCATCTGCAAGTAGAGTTAGTTTTACTTCTTCCTTTTCAAACCAGATGCCTTCCTCACCCCCATTACCCTGGATAGAACCTCCAATCCAATGTTGAACAGAAGTCGTAAGAGTAGACATCTTTGTCTCGTTTCTGATCTTAAGGGGAAAAGCTTTCAGTCGTTCACCATCGAGTGTGTTGTTAGCCATTTTGTCGATGCCCTTTAGCAGATTGGGGAAGTACCCTTCTATTTCTTTGTTGAGTGCTTTTATCATGAAAGAGTGTTGGATTTTGTAAAATGCATTTTCTGCATCTGTTGAGATGCGTATATGGTTTTTGTTCTTTATGGTTGACACTTTTTAAAAAGCAGTTGCCTGTGCAGGGTAGAGGAATAGGAACAAGGAAGATGGGAGACGGGAGGGCAAGAGACACTTTCTACTGTCTATCCTTTTATATTGTCTGGTTTCTTGAATGTATTTCTTATCAAAAACTTAAATTATCTTTTTAAAAATCATGGTAAAATAAACATAAAATAGAATTTACCATTTTAACATTAAGTTACAGTTCAGGGGCGCCTGGGGGCTCAGTCCGTTGAGCGTCCGACTTCCACTCAGGCCATGATCTCCTGGTCTGTGAGTCTGAGCCCCACATCGGGGTCTGTGCCTTCAGCAGCTGAGCCCGCTTGGATCCTCTGTCTTTCTCTCTCTGCCCCTCCTCTGCTTGCACCCTCTCTTTCTTTCTCTCTCTCAAAAATGAATAAACCCTTAAAAAAAAAAGCAAAGTCTTAAAAAAAAGTTCAGCTGCGTTAAGTATATTCACATTGTTGTACAACCAAGCTCCAGAACTTTTTCTTTTTTTTCTGTTTTTTTTCCAAAGATTTTATTTTATTTTATTTTATTTTTTATTTATTTTTATTTTTTTCTGATGTTTATTTATTTTTGGGAGAGAGACAGAGCATGAGCAGGTGAGGGGTGGAGAGAGAGAGAGGGAGACAGAATCTGAAGCAGGCTCCAGGCTCTGAGCTGTTAGCACAGAGCCCGACGCAGGGCTCGAGCTCACGAGCCGTGAGATCATGACCTGAGCCGAAGTTGAGTGCTCAACCAACCGAGCCACCCAGGCGCCCCATCAGAGATTTTATTTTTTAGTAATCTCTACACCCAACATGGGGCTTGGACTTAAAACCCTGAGATTGAGAGTCACATGCTCCACTGACCGAGCCAGCCAGGCCCCCCTCGAACTCTTTTTATCTTGCAACACTGAAACTCCACACTCATTAAACAATAACCCTTCATTCCCTCTGCCCCCCAGCCTCTGGAAACTACCATCCTGTTTTCTGTTTCCGTGATTTTACTCTGGCTGGCTCGTGTAAGTGAAAGCATACTCTTTGTGACTCTCGTATTTCACTTACCATAATGTCTCCGAGGCTCATCATGGTGTAGCATGTGTCAGAATTTCCTTTCTTCTTCAAGCCTCAGTAATTTTCCATCGTGTGAATGGGTATGTACACGTCTACAAAATGTGGCGCATGTATATATTTTTTTGTCTTTTGTTTGTTTACCCACATTTTATTTATCTATTCACTTACTGATGCACATTTGTGACCTTTTGGCTGTTGTGAATACTAGCCAGACGTGGCTATTGAATATGAGTGTGCAAATGTCTCCGAGGCCCTGCTTTCAATTCTTTTGGATATATACACAGAAGTGGGATCGCCGGCTCAAATGGTAATTCCATCTTCAAGTTTTTGAGGAGTCTCACGCTGGTGTCCATAGCAGCGGCAGCATTTCACATTTCCACCAACAGTGTACAAGGGGTCCACCTTCGCCACATCCTCACTAGCACCTTTTGTTTTTTAAGTGTGAGGGATAAATTATCTTTTTAAAGTTCAGGTTTCTGAACCTACAAAGCTAAGGTCCAGACCCTCGTCTATTTTCAAGCTCACCTTCTTTCAGTCCTTTGCACAGGGCACAGTGCCCTAGACCTGGGAGGACAACCGGAGGACTGGGCAGGAACAGAGGCTGAGGCCAGGTGGGGGCTGGAGATTCGGGAAAGACAGTACCTGTTTGGGAAGGGTGCCCCAGGTCCGATGAGGTGGCCGTGGGCTGGGGTTAGGCTGTGGGACCTGGAGGCAGCTGCCTTATTCTCTGGAGTTCCTGGGATCTCCACAGTCTCCTGGAATACCTGTTGGAATTCTGGGGATCTTCATCAATAATCCTGAAGTTCCTCCGGTGGCTCTAAGGCACATGGGCATCGTCCATGGAATCAGCAGTTATTGAGCACCAATAAAAGGATGAATCCTGGGGCGCCTGGGTGGCTCAGTCGGTTGAGTGTCCGACTTCAGCTCAGGTCACGATCTCACGGTCAGTGAGTTCGAGCCCCGCGTCGGGCTCTGGGCTGATGGCTCAGAGCCTGGAGCCTGCTTCCGATTCTGTGTCTCCCTCTCTCTCTGCCCCTCCCCCATTCATGCTGTGTCTCTCTCTGTCTGAAAAATAAATAAACGTTAAAAAAAAATTAAAAAAATAAAAATAAAAATAAAACCAAGGTGGCTACTGTATGGGTAGATCAAGATACAGGGCAAGACTGGTGTCGGGGAGGTGTTAATCCAGGCAGGAAATGATGAAGACTTGAAGAGAGAGAGGCTGTGGGAAGGGTATGGACGATTCCTAAGTCACTGGAAGGCCAGGCCTTGGGAAGCCTTGGCTGCTGGAGCTGAGGGAGAGAGTAGGATCTACCACACATCTGGCTCTTGGCTGGGAGGGTTAGGAGGGCTGCTGGCTGTGTTTCATTTACTGAGGTTTGAAAGATGGCAGTTCAGCATGGAGGAAGAAGCTGAGTTCAGTTTGTGGTGCTCTGCTTTTTGAGATTTATAGGACACCAAAGGGAGATGTCTGGCAGGCAAAGGGTTAACGAGCCTGGAGCCCAGGAGGAAGTTGCTTCTGAAGAGCACCCTCCCCCCATTTGCACACGTTGGGTGACAGTCCTCCGCTGGGAGGCGGCTGCTGCCACCAGAGAAGGTGCCCCAAGCAGAGGGGCCGGAGGCGGGGGCTCTACACATGCGGACATGGAGGTGATCCCGGGAGAGAATGGAATGGAGGCAGGAGGCCAGGAGAACTTGTGAGCAAGAGAAAGAAGCCACAGAAAGGTTCAGAAAGTTAAGGTCTAAAGTGTCCTTTGGGCTAGCAAGCAAGAGGGTGTGTGGGGTCCCCCCAGAGCACGGGGCTGGAGGCCCCTGCGGAGTCTGAAAGGGCCTGGCAGCATCTTTTCTCAGTGATTCCAGAGGCTTGCTCCAGTGAAGGACAGCAGCGCAGAGGAGAGGAGGTGTTGAAATGGAAGGTGTGGCTGAGGAGATCACCGCAGTGGCCCCCAGGAGGAAGGCGGGGAGGGACTTGGGAGAAAGGATGTTGTTTTAGAAAAGATTCCAGGCCCTGGAGCCTTGGAGGGGAGCTAAGGACTTGGCTGGATGTAAATCAGGCTGTGGGAGTGCCCTGGGGAGGTCTGTTTTTCTCTGTGAAGTGGAGGGTAGGGTAACAGTCCAGAGTGAGAGGAGGGAGGTGGGGGGCCCCGGAGAGAGGCACGGGTAGGTGCTAGGGAGGTGGGAATGAGAGCCCATGAGCCCTGGGAGCTCCAGGAAGACTTTCTGGGCCCTGCTGGGAACAGGATGGTTGTCATACAGGATCCCTCCTGGGGGCGGGCTGGGAGCTGAGGTGGGAGCTGAGGGCTGGCTCGGGGCTGCGAGAGAAGACAAAGGCTAGGTGGCTTCCGTGCACAGGTCGCCTCACACATGGGGACACTGGCCTAAACACCATGCAAGGCCTAGCAAGGAAGGAAGAGTTCTGGACAGCATCTGAAGGCCCCACGAAACAGAAAAAGGCAGAAGCAGGGTTTGGGTTGGTAAAGGGAAGTTGGCTCTGCCCGTCTTCACCTCTTCACAGCAAGCTCGGAGCCCTGGACTTGAGGCTGCGAATTCCTCTCAAGGCCAGTAGGGCGCCCTCTGCTGCCTTGCACCCTTCCCTCCCCTCCCCCTACTCAGAGCGCTGACCCTCTGGTTTGGGCATCTGCCCTGATCACTCCACCGTGGCCTTCCCTTCGGTGGACTGGCCTTCCCTTCAGTGGACTAGCCGTCCACGGGCCCCTGGGCTGAGGGTGGCAGCAGTTTCCTGCTTGTGCCTCACACCCCCATTTGCCTTCTCGGCAATTCAGTCAACCAGTTCCCTGCTTTAAACTCTGTTTTAAAACACACCACACACACACACACACACACACCCCTCCCTCTGTTTTAAATATCTGAGGCAATTTTTCTTTGCTGGTTGGAGCCTGACTGAGGCATTGGGTTCCTGAAGGCCGCATCTGGGAATTGGAGTTTCTCCTTCTGAAGATGCACAGACTTCCTCTGCTGCGCCGTGGGACCCCTGTGCTGATGTGAGGCTCACTGTGGCCGACTGGGCCTCGGGGTGCAGAAGTGCCCGTGGATGCTCAGAGTGGGCACCTCAGTGCAGACAGGTGTAGTGGGAGTGGGGGTTGGTAACAGGGCTGTGCCAGGCAGTGGGTAGAAGAGGTGGCCACTGGCTGTTCAAGGCAGTACCCCAGGCCCTAGGCTGTTGTCAGAAGTTGGTCGGATGCCTAGTATTAAAATTCAAGGAGGGGTGCCTGGGTGTCTCAGTCAGTTAAGCGTTCCAACTTCTGCTTAGGTCATGATCTCAAAGTTTGTGAGTTCGAGCCCCGCATCCAGCTCTCTGTTGGAGTGAGCTCTCACCGCGGAGCCAGCTTCGGATCCTCTATCCCACTCCCCCTCAATAATAAATCAACATTAAAAAAAAGAAAATATTTAAAAAAAGAAAATTCAAGGTAAAGAATTAGAGTGATACCCCGGTGGAAGTGGTGACCTCACACCTCTCTCCCATCTCATCCCTCCTCTGCAAAAATGTACAGTGCTGTCTCAGCCCTGGAGCTCCGAGGGCAGCAGATAACCCCAGCCAGCCAGACAGGGGGGATCACCCCTGGCTGGAGCTGCCTCCAAGAACTCCAACCGAAGGCCACACTTGGGAGAGCACCTACCAAAATGTGAAAGGCTGTCCTCTTTGACCCCACTGTTCTACATTTAATTATTCTACAGATACAAACTGTATATGTGCAAAATAAAGTATGTAAAAAGTTTATTTACTGTGGCGGCCTTGTTGTGGAAACATACAGCAAACAACCCCAAATGTCCAGCAATAAGGACAAATGGTTAAATAAAGGATCCTCCCACAGGAGGCACACTCTGTAGCTCTTGAAAAGAATGAGGCCGCTCTGCGTGCACTGATGCGAGTTACAAGAGAGGGCTGGTTAATAAAAAAGAAGGCCAAGTTCAGATGAGTGTATAGTATGCATATAGCATTTGTGTGAAATATAATAAATACATGTCTATTTGTAAATGCATTGGTCGAATCTGGAAGGATATGCAAGAGGCTACTGCTGGCACTTGTGTTGGAACAGGGTGGCCAGGGGACAGGGAGGGAGGAGACCATTTACTGTGTATCTTTTTGAACTTTATACCATGTGTGTGCTTTGCAATACAACAAATAAAGAAGTCATTTTTAGAAAACTGAAAAAAAAAAAAAAGGCAGCATTTGGAAACGAAACTCCTGTGCTGCGGTTACTCTACTCTGGGTAGGTCCTGTGGTCTCAGTTCCAGGTTAGGGATAGATGGAGAGGTTAGGGAGCATTGGGATTCTAGCAGCAAGAGAATAAAACTGGAGTTAGCCTTACTTAAGTTTCTGGGTATTTGGGTAGCTAAGGTTTCCTTTCCAGAATTTCAGATTTAGAACCCCCAAGGACGTGGATCTGAGCTGCCTTTGCTTTACTTTTAATAATTAGCCATATTGGGGTGCCTGGGTGACTCAGTCGGTGAAGCGTCCGACTTAGGCTCAGGTCACCATTTCGTGGTTTGTAAGTTCGAGCCCCACATCGGACTCTATGCTAATAGCTCAGAACCTGGAGCCTGCTTCAGATTCTGTGACTTCCTCTCTGCCGCACCCCGGTTCGTGCTTGCGCGTGCTCTCTCGCTCTCAAAAATAAATAAACGTTAAAAACATACTTAGCCGTATCCTTGGAAAAGGGAAAAATAATCCCTGCCTTCATTTAATAGATGAAAAACACAGAGGCAGATCAGAGTGAAGAGGCAATATTTCATATTTCATATCTGCCACCAGGTTCAGGTTGCAGGTTCAGACTACAGTTTCCCCTCATCCAAGGTCCAATGTATTTGGGCCTTGCTAGGGAGGTCCACCCTGAAGGGCATCATCCTGTGTTCAAAGCAATGGTCTGCTCTGCCTCGTGCTGGCTATAAGCAATTTATTTCACATGGCGTTTACTCACCTTTTATTTTTTAATTTATTTTCAGATGCTCTGTGTTTCTTTTTAATTTCAGTGTTGACATTTAAAATTGTAAGATATTTAAAGTGTATGCATTATGGTGATTCCATGTACATAGACGTTGTGAAGGATTCCCCCAATTGGTTAATTGATGACATGCGTCATCTCACATACTTGTCTTTCCTGTTTTGGTGAGAACATGAAAGTTCTGTTCTTAGCAAATTTCAGTTATACAATACAATATTATCAATACAGTATTACCAACTATAGTCACTGTGTTTCACATTAGATCCTCAGACCTTCATCTTCTAGCTGAAAGTGTACACCCTTTTACCAACCTCTCCCTATTTCCTCAAACCCCCACCCCCTGGCAACCACTTTTCTACTCTGTTTCTAGGAGGGTTTTTTTGTTTTTGTTTGTTTTTTGTAGATTCCACATACAAATGATAACATGCATTATTTGTTTTTGTCTGGTTTACTTTACTTAGCATAATGACCTCGGGGTCCATCCATGTTGTCCTAAATGGCAGGATTTCCTTGTTTCCTATGGCTGAATAATATTCCATTGTGTATATATATATATATATATATATATATATATATATATATATATCGCATCTTCTTTATCCATTCATCCATTGACAGACACTTCGGTTGTTTCCATATCTTGGCTATTGTGAATAATGCTGCAATGAACATGGGTGTGCAGACATTTCTTTGAGATCCTGTTTTCATTTCCTTTGGAAATATACCCGGAAATGGGATTGCTAGATCATATGATGGTTCTATTTTTTTTTAATGTTTATTTATTTATTTTGAGAGGGGGCATGGAGACAGAATCCCAGGCAGGCTCCACACTGTCCGCGTAGAGCCCACGCAGGGCTTGATCTCACAAACTGTGAGATCACAACCTGAGTGAAAATCAAGAGTCGGACGTTGAACTGAGCCACCCGGGCACCCCAGTAGTTCTACTTTTTAATTTTTTGAGAAGCCTCTATATTGTTTTCCATAGTGGCTGCACCAATTTACATTCCCTTGCATATCTTTTGTTTTTAAAGATTTTATTTTTGGGGCACCTGGGTGGCTCCTTTTCTCCTACTACTCTCTGCTCTATAAACTCCCATCCCACCCCCTCCCTCTCCTTTAGAAGACAACAGACACGAGCTACCATGATTCTCACATCCACACTCCATTCATTGAGTGGATATTTGCTAAGCACCTTTTTTTTAAAAAAAAATTATTTTTGTTAGCATTTGTTTATTTTTGAGAAAGAGAGAGACAGAGTGCGAGCAGGGGAGGGACAGAGAGAAAGAGAGACACAGAATCGGAAGCAGGCTCCAGGCTCCGAGCTGTCAGCACAGAGCCCGACAGGGGGCCCAAACTCACAAACTGCAAGATTATGACCTGAGCCGGAAGGTGGATGCTTAACCGACTGAGCCACCCAGATGCCCCTTTACTAAGCACCTTTTATGCACCAGGCACTGTCTGGGCACTCAGGAGGCACTCACTGCACCAGACGGACGGTTAAGCCTTGCTGCCCCTGCCCCTCAGCCTACATTTTGGTTTACACTTACTGGGTAGCTACATAGGTGCTCTTACCTTTACTCTCAAACTGGTCTATATCAAGGGGTGACCAGGCCCTTTATTCAAGAATTCTTCCTCACTGAATCCTGTCCTCTCATTTCCTTTCTGACCTCTCATCTCTCCCTCTACCGGCTCTTCCCCACAGGCTGTACAGATACGTTCATTTTCCTCTTCCAGCAGCATCAGTAGAGGGAACACTTCCTCTCCCCGGGGGGGGGGGGGGTTTCCTACACAGGCACCCTGCACTTAGCGCTGCCAGTTCTCTGTCCAGGGCGGTGTGGCTTCTCCCCCAGCACACTGAAACAAGTCTTGCCAAGATCTCCATCATTTCTCAGTCCCAAATCCAGCAGACTCCTTCAGACCTCACCTCATTTGACCCTTTTATGGCACTGGGCGCTGTTCTTTCTTCTTGAAACCCGCGGATCCCTTGGCTTCTAAAACTCCCGTCTTAGCTCTGCTTCTGCCTCTGGGCCTTCTCCCACTCCGAGACGTCTCTCATCACCGGGCCTGGGCTGCCCAGCCTTCTCCTCTCCTTGTTCTAGCTGCTATTCTGGGCATGTTCCTCATACCACCTGTGTCTGTGGCTGTGTGACCATTCCTGAAACAACGGGGATCCCTCATGCACGCAACATGTCCCACACTGAACTCATTAGCTTCCTCCAAAACCTATGGCCCTGTTTGTATCACTCCACTTACACACACACACACTCAACAGATAATGGGTAAATTATCCTCTCTTCCTCTATTTGGGTCACCAAATCTGTCCATAATGACAATAACTAATATTAGTTGAGGGCTGAGGGCTTAGTATGTGCTCTCGAAAAGTACACGCAGCATCTCACTTAATACACATTATGACCCAAGAGGCTGGTACTATTATTATCCCCATTTCATAGATAAAGCACCTGGGATGACAGAGTAGGGTCCTAGCTGCTCTACTTACTAGCTGTGTGACCCTGGACAAGTTAATTTACCTCTCTACGCCCTAGTTCTGTAAAACAGAGATACCTTTCTTGTAAAAGTAAATGAATCAATATGCAAAGAACTGGAATAGTGTTTGGAGCTCGGGGAACATTATATAAATACTAAGCATTACTATTTTTCTATCCCAGACTGATTCCAAAGCAAGGCACTTGAACACTAAACAACACTGAATCGTCCCATTACTTCTTTTACCTGAATCATTCACTCATTCACTTAGCAAATAATTTTCACCTCTACGGTGTCTGGCAATGCTTTAGGTGCCAGGAATACAGCAGACAACAAAGTCTATGTTCTCAAGGCCAGGGAGGGAGCAAACAGACAATTAACGGCCAAGAAAAATGCCAGTAATAAGTACTTGCAGATGACTCAATTAGGGGGATGTGATAGGGAGTCCCCAAGTGATACCTTTCATTGGAGGGTCAAGGATGATCACCTCTTAAGAGGTGATATAAACTGAGATCTGAATGACAAGAAGCCAGCCACACCAATAAGTTGTAGAATATTGTCACTTGATCATGCCCACCTCTCATCTCTCATCTCTCCAGGCTCTTCCTATGAGTACCCTAATCTTGCTCTGTGCCAAACTGCTTGAAAACACCAGAGTCTTCTTATTCCACCATGTCTGGGCCCATGCTGTTCTTTTTGTCCCCCATAACCCAGTAAGTGTCCCCTTGGTCCCCATCCCAGAGTTCAAAATATGAACTTCCTCAGGGGGTCTCCATAGGTCAGAAAAGCAGGGTGCTGACCCCAGAACTGGCCCCAACCTCCTCCCTAATCAGAGCCCCAGTGGCTAGCTGTGGGTTTCCTACACACTCAGTCCCAGGAGTATGCTAGTTAAGCATTGCAAAATAACTTGATTGCTCTCTAAGAATCCCCATGGGTCCTTGTTAAAATACAAAATCCTGGTCCCCAATTCAAACCTCTTTAATTAGAATCTCCAGAGGCAACTCTGGACATCAGTTCAATTGTGGAAATATCATCATAGCTGAAGGTATCCTGGTTTTGCAGAAACGTTTATTTTTATTAAAAAAATATTTTTTAGTGTTTATTTATTTGAGGGGGGAAGGGCGGAGAGAGAGAGAGAGATGGAGAGACAGAATCTGAAGCAGGATCCAGGCTCGGAGGTGTCAGCACAGAACCCGATGAGGGGCTAGAACCCATGAACCGTGAGATCATGACCTGAGCCTGAGCAGAAGTTGGAAGCTTAACCGAATGAGCCACCCAGGCAACCCTGAAGAGACATTTAGATACCAGATGCCCAGGATATATCCTAGGCAGGCTCTATACTGAAGGAAGTGCTCTGGGTCAAGTTTGGCACCAACTAAATTTGCCCGCAGTGACCCATCAGAACTGGCAAAAGCACCACCCAAAGAATCTCCTGTGCCTCTGCCATTGAGGAAACCTTTCCTTGCCTCTTGACTAACTCCTGGACCATTTGGTGAGACTGACTTCTAAGTCACATTTTAATTTATGTTTTAGTCCCAAATAACAAAAAGGGGAACTTGTGAGTGGTCAAAGGGTTGGCCTGTGGTTGGCCTCACCAAGTTCCTCTCCCCACCGCAGTTATAATGCCCGGTGGCCACCAGAAAGTTCTCTCTCCGGTCTTGTTCCTCGTTGGGAGAAATACCCAGCTCATGAGGCTACTTGACACTAAATGTAATGTTTGTGCACTGTTCACAGACATAGGCGACTGTCTTTATTAACAGCTCTTAGGAGGCAGCTTCAGGCACGTGGCCTGGGAGAGAATCACCTGCAGACGGGGATTTTCTGGCTCGGGTTCATTGGCGGGCCAGGCTGAAGTGCGCCTCCTACGCGGGCGCTGTGAACCTGGTGGTCCCTTTATTTCGGGAGGTCTCGGGCTCATCAGCAGGGAAATGGGGACGAACTACTCTCTCCACGGCCGCCGGGCGGCTCAGCGTGGAGAGCGGGCTGCAGCCGCTCGTGGGGCCGCCCAAGATCTCCACGCACCCCTCCCTCCCCCGAGTAGACAGGACACCGACACGGTCAGGTACCTGAGACTACCCATATGCAGCCGCCCGCGTCTCGGGAACTAGCGGCGCCAAAAGCGTCAGTCCCACGGCGCAAGCGCCGCGAGCGCGGGCAGCGAAGAGGCTCTTTAGGAACCGCGCGCCTACCACCCAATCAGAGCCGGCCTTGCACAAAGCGAATCCCGCCCCCAGGGCGCCGCCACCGAATCCCCTCCCCCTCCCGTGCCCGCCTCGGCCCGCCCACTCCTGCCTGCGCCCCGCCTCGCGCCGTTCTTGGGTAGAGGCTCGCGATTGGTCCATAGGATGGACGCAACCTCTGGTTGGCCGAGACGGAGTCACGAGGACGCCGTCGTCGCCTTTCCAGAGGCGATTACTGGGCAGGCTCAGTCTTTCGCCTCAGTCTCGAGCTCTAGCTGGCAGCCAAGCATACGTGCTCCGCGATATTCTGTACCAGCGGCCGCCATCGCCGTCGCTTGGGTTCCTCTGGACTCGTCTGCGCCACTCGCCCGCCACACACTCCGCCGGCATACGCCGCCATCATGGTGAAGCTCGCAAAAGTAAGAAGCCTGCTTGCGCAAGCATGGACGTCGAGGCCTGCTTTCTGAGGAGGGCGCGCGCGGCGCCGCGAGGAGGAGGGCCTGCGCGCCGTCCCGGGCGCGTTCGAGGGCGCCATGCTGCGGGAAATCTCGCGCGGTTAGCGGGGAGGTCTCGCGTTTTTTGGCTAATCGGTGGCGAGGTGAAGGGCTTCGGCAGGTTCCGCGGGTGGTTGTGGTGGGGCGGAAAGACTTCGAGACTGCGTGGGGAGGGGGCGCCGGGCCTTGGGGTGGAGGGATGATGCCAAACTCCTGCGACGGGCCGAAGCGGGGCCCCGCCTCCTGACGCACGTGCCCCAGCGCGCGGCCCGCCACGTGGGCCGCGCCGCGTGTGTCCCGGCGTCTGCGGAGGGGACCTGGCCGTGAGTTGGGCAGAGGCGGGACTGCTTTAAACGGAGGGCCTGCGGCCTACGGGATGTCGGCTCCGGCCAGACGGGCGGGCACGAGGTGGGCTCCAGGAGGAGGCCCTGCCTCGTGCTTTTTATGCTGTGCTGCGCGCACATGGTGACCTGCGCGGTATCTTCACGTGGCTCCGCGGGGTCTGGAAGGGGCGGGGTTTCCACGGGAAAGAACTTAGGAAGAGCGAAGGTTGTAAGGGCTAGCGTGGTTTTTTGAAAACTTGTCTTAAAGACCCTCACCACCCCGAATTTGGATTCAGGCGAGAGTGTCGGTCGTGGTGCCAGAATTAACGAAAGGCTTTTTTAAGGTAGTTCCCCCCACGCGGTAAAGAGCTGTGGGTTGTTGGCCGTTAAAATGGGCCAGTTGTCTGTAGTGTTAAAAGCATTCGTGATGTTTGTAAATCACAGGAAAAATGGGGGAGCGGGGCTCCAGAGTCTTACCGCTTTACCGTTGACCTCAGTACTAGTTTACCTAGTAGTTCACGTGTCAGTATTTTTATCCAGCAGTCTGAAAAGCGGATTTAAAAAAAGCAGGTGGCTTACTACGCTTAAGAATGATGGGAAAATATGAAGGGTCTGAGATGTTGGAGGTGTGATGTGCTAATTGTTTGTTTTAGGCTGGTAAAAATCAAAGTGACCCCAAGAAAATGGCTCCTCCCCCTAAGGAGGTGGAAGAAGACAGTGAAGATGAGGAAATGTCAGAAGATGAAGATGATGATAGCAGTGGAGAAGAGGTAATTCTATATAGCTTCATGCCGAGTTGTGTTAAACTACGAAACGGAGAGTTAAAACAGGTGGTATCAGATGTCTGAAAATACTGGCAAAAATAAGATGATATTCATTCATCCATGGTCTGTGGAGATTGTTTCCCAAGCTCTTCATTGGCATGTTGAGATACAGGGTAAGTATTTGAATGAATTTGACAGAAAAGATTTAGAGTCCCCTTTTCCTGTGCTCTCTGTAGGGCTTGGTGCCATATGTTGTATTAAATCGTGACGTTTTTCTAGTTTTAGTATGTTAGGCCAACACACTAGATGAATAAACAGCCCGGACTGTTAAGTGTCTAGTAAGTGGCATTGCTGAGCATTGTTTTCAGGTCTCGGTTAGCCTTACCAGATCCTTCCCTAGCCTCCAAGGAGGATTGATTATGAGCTGTGTGATACTAGTTACTGTTAACCTCTTGGTGTGGGTTGACGGTGGCCACCTCTCTGTATTAACTGATAACATGCCTGGCTACTGTTTGCTCACGGTAAAGACCACTAATCCCTATATTTTTGCCTAGATTTGTTGAGGATTTGATAAAGGTTTTACTGTTAATTCATTACCTGATGAAACTAGGAGCAAAAAGTGGCTTTGAGTGTAAAATTAAGGTAGACGAATGGAAGTTTTTATCAAGCTTAAGATGCTCACTCTTTATTAATTTTGCAAGGGTTGACTGTCCAGTCTGTTTGTTACTCATTTTATTTTCTAGTTCTAAGAATGAGCTTTTTATACCAGCATCCACTGTAAGAATTCTAAATGATTAAGTAGTACTTAACAAGTAGAGCTTTCTGTGTGCAAGACTTCTAATAGATATGCCAACTCATAATCTCTCTAACAGTATGGGAGGTTGATGTTATTATCCTTTACAGATGAGGAAAAAAAGTTGAGGCTTAAAAGTTATTTTAAGCTTTTCCTAAGGCTGCTAAAGTGGCAGGTAGGATCCAAACTGACTGTTGTCAGAGTCCATATTAAGCTGTGCCACTTTAAATGCAGTTAGAATGTATGAAGTACAGGAATTCAGAGGTATTTTAACTGTTAAGAGCAGTTTTTTATGCTTCAGTATTGTATTTTATCTGAAGAAGAAGGCTGTGACTTCAGGCACATGGGAGGACCCAATGTCATGGCCCTGTAGTTTAACACACTAACGTACATCTAACGTGTGTGGTCTTGAGCCAGAACCAGTGTGAGAATTTAGTACTTGCTCATGGGACCAAGGCACTCTTCGGGATTGGAAACAGATTTATGTTTGGTTTTATTTATTCTTCAGGTTATCATTCCTCAGAAAAAAGGCAAGAAGGCTGCTGCAACTCCAGCAAAGAAGGTGATGGTTTCCCCAACAAAAAAGGTTGCAGTCGCCACACCAGCCAAGAAAGCAGTTGTCACCCCTGGCAAAAAGGCAGCAGCCACACCAGCCAAAAAAAACCGTTGCACCAGCCAAAGCAGTAGCAACACCTGGCAAGAAGGGAGCCACCCCGGGCAAGGCATTGGTAGCAACTCCTGGTAAGAAAGGAGCAGCCACCCCAGCCAAGGGAGCAAAGAATGGGAAGAATGCCAAGAAGGAAGACAGTGATGAGGAAGATGACGAGGACAGTGAAGAGGAGGACGAGGAAGAGGAGGATGAAGAGGAGGATGAATTCGAGCCGGCAGTGATGAAAGCCGCCGCTGCTGCCCCTGCCTCAGATGATGAGGACGACGACGACGAGGAGGAAGATGATGAGGATGAGGAAGAGGATGAGGATGAGGATGACGATGGTAAGGAGTTCTTTTGTTTCCGGACTAGTTTTTAGAAGGTGCATTAGAGGTGAGGTTTTGGCAGTAATGCTACACATTCCAGGACGGTCTAGGAGTTAGATGAAAATCCTCCCAGGGATTTTCTGGGGTGTCTGTGGTACAGAAGTCTTAAGTCACCCAAAATGATTGCCTGCCCCTGAGAAAATGTTTAAAATGGCCTATTTTGTGAGTATTTTTCATAAGGTGGGATTTGCTCCCAACAGATCTGTTTACTCCTTTCTGTAACTGCTAAGCACGGTGGCGTTGGTAGGATTGCATTTCTTTTCCTTTAGATTTTCCAAGAACTAAAGTTGGTTTGGGGAGAATTCTCTTGAGTTTTTGAGTAAGTTGCATCTCTTTCAGACTCTGAAGAAGAAACTATGGAGACCACACCAGCCAAAGGAAAGAAAATCCCTGCAAAAGCCGTTCCTGTGAAGGCCAAGAGTGCAGCTGAAGATGAAGATGAGGAGGAGGATGATGAGGATGAAGATGAGGAGGAGGAGGATGAGGAAGAGGAGGATGATGATGAGGAAGAAGAGGAGGAGGAGGAGGAGGAAGAAGAAGAAGAAGGTAATCAAGTTAGATTCTGAAGTACAGTGATAAAAATTATAGAGGTTACTTGGGGGGAAGAAAAGGCACTTCAATATGTGTGACTACTCACTGGTAACAGTGTTGAAAATCTTGTGTACAGAGCCTATTAAAGAAGCACCTGGAAAGCGAAAGAAGGAAATGGCCAAACAGAAAGCGGCCCCTGAAGCCAAGAAACAGAAAGTAGAAGGTAACTTGCAGAATGGGGGGTAGGGGAAGGGTGTGGCACCTGATCGCACAAGTGATGAACAGCAGAGGGACTTAATACTGAAGCCTGATGTGATATTGTGATGTCTGATGTGCTCTGTAGAAATTTCACACTGGAAATTTAAGTTCATGCCATACTTTATAAATAGACTAATTTGAATTCCTGTTTTGTACAGGTACAGAACCAACTACATCATTCAATCTTTTTGTTGGAAACCTGAATTTCAGCAAATCTGCTCCTGAATTAAAAACAGGCATTAGTGATATTTTTGCTAAAAATGATCTTGCTGTTGTGGATGTCAGAATTGGTGTGTCTAGGTGAGTATGGAGGAATTCTGCACATTACTCCTGGATTTGCAAGTTTTCAAATATTAGACATTAATGAGTTAAGTTACTAGATTATCAAAACGTAAAATCCCAAATTGAAGTTCCTAAAATCTCCCTTACATTTTGTTACAGCGTTAATTTTTAGTAAGTTACAAGATTTGAATCTTAGGTTTCTAGAAAGATCTGAAACTACTGGATTTGAAGAGATGTAATGGTTCTAACTTCCATTTATTTTGAGAGAGAGCACAAGTGGGGGAGGGGCAGCAAGAGAGGGAGAGAGAGAATCCCAAGCAGGCTCCGAGCTGCCAGCACAGAGCCCAGTGTGGGGTTCGAGCACAGGAAACTGTGAGATCATGGCCTGAGCCGAAACCAAGAGTCAGACGCTTAACCAACTGAGCCACCCAGGAGCCCCTAAACCGGGTTCTTTTGATTGCTGTTAGTATCAGTTGTTAGGAGCAGTATGGCTAATACAGACCTCAAAGGTGAGCTTGCATCAGTTCCCTGATACCTTGCTCTATAGCAGCAGTTTAATAGAGCCTTGACTTCTGTTAAGACCATAGGTTTTTCTTTGCTTAATTCTTGTTTGCATCATCACATCGTCACATTTTGCCTGCCCGGAAGGGATTGTGTAGTCATGTTTTCATGGGTTTTTTTCCCCCCATTCGTAATTTTGCATTTTTCATCTTACTGTCTTAAAGGAAGTTTGGCTATGTGGATTTTGAATCTGCTGAAGATCTGGAAAAAGCTTTGGAACTCACTGGTTTAAAAGTCTTTGGCAATGAAATTAAACTAGAAAAACCAAAGGGAAAAGACAGTAAGAAAGGTATGTAAGACTGGGTAATTGTGATAACTGACCTCTAACTTCTTAATGGTTATATATCTAGTTGGGAGCTAGTTGGCCAGGGTAAATAGCTTAACTTTTATTGGTTTCCTTATAATGTGAGGGTTTAAATGAATTCAAGTGATAAATGTACTGCTTGCCGGTTTTCTAAATTCCCGAGCAAGAATAGACTTCTTTAAAAAAGAATTGGTTAATAGAGAGAGGTCTTTCCTCAATAGAACTAGATTAGATCCTAACTACTCTTTTTGTATTCTTTATCTTTTCTCTCTTTGTCACGTTTCAAAATGTATGATCGTAATCTTTTTTAATTCAAGAAGCATTTAGCACCTGTTTTAGTTTGAGCACCGCTCTGAGTATCCAACACGCAATTTGATTTCACTGGTGACAGCAGCTTGTGTTTTTGCCATTTGGCTGCATCTCTATACTTCCGTGCCATGTATAAGTGTGTGTACGTATATGTACATGCCTTGTATATCGTAGGATCTCAAATTATTTGTTGAACAGAACTTTTCCATTAGTTCTTCGGGGAGGGGAGGGTATGTCTTTCAAGCAATACGCTTCATTTGTTTGTTTGTTTTTTTAATCTAGATCGAGACGCAAGAACACTTTTGGCTAAAAATCTGCCTTACAAAGTTACTCAGGATGAATTAAAAGAAGTATTTGAAGATGCTGTGGAAATCAGATTAGTCAGCAAGGATGGAAAGAGTAAAGGGTATGTTTTGTGTGTAAGGAATGTCAACTTCTATTAAAATTAATGTACTTCTCTGATTTTATAAAAGAAATTTTGATCTCACTTTCCTAGGTGTGTGATTGGTGCAAACTAATCTTCAACCAGTGCCTTAACTTTCTACCTGTGCAGTGGGAAAACATACTTTAGGGTCATTGTAAAAGACTTCAAATATATACAAAGTATTGTGAAATGTACCTAGCTTTGTAAGTAATAACAGTTGTGCAGTGAGATGGGGTTACCATGAACAAGTTTTCTAGGTGTGCTTGGCAACCTTCTGTAGTGGAAGGAAAATTTTAATGGACAAGTGAAACATGGCAGGAAACCAGAACATTTCAGTTCTTTAAGAACATTTTTATTGTACTCATTTGAAACAAGGTTCTGTTGGTGAGATTAGAACATTTGTGTTAACATGGTTTTTTTTGTTTTGTTTTGTTTTAATTTTTTTTTAACGTTTATTTATTTTTGAGACAGAGACAGAGCATCAACGGGGGAGGGTCAGGGAGAGGGAGACAGAATTCGAAACAGGGTCCAGGCTCTGAGCTGTCAGCACAGAGCCCGACGCGGGGCTCGAACTCACGGACCATGAGATCATGACCTGAGCCGAAGTCGGCCGCTTAACTGACTGAGCCACCCAGGCGCCCCTACATGGTTTTTTTTTTTTTTTTAAATCAGTGTTTTTTAAGTTCTTAATGTCTTTTTATTTTTTTTCTACTGTTGCAGGATTGCTTATATTGAATTTAAGACAGAAGCTGATGCAGAAAAAACCTTGGAAGAAAAGCAGGGAACGGAGATAGATGGGCGATCTATTTCCCTGTACTATACTGGAGAGAAGGGTCAAAATCAAGACTACAGAGGTGGAAAGAATAGCACTTGGAGTGGTAAGAATTTACAGAATTCCAGGATTGATGGAGGGACATCTTTGCATTTTTACTGCTTTTTTTTTTTTTTTTTTTTAAGTTCACTAGTAAATTAGATATAGCTCTAGATCGGTCAAGTTCTGTACCTCTATGATAGTAATTCAGTGTCTTGAGTGAGGTGTATGAAGTCGTTTTGCATTGGAACATAGATCTCCCTGTGTGTTTGACCCTTTAAAGGACTTCGATGATATGCGTCTTTAAATTAGAATATTTGTTCTAGGAACATATAAACAAATAGCTTTTACATGTTTAGGTAATAGGAATATAATAGTGCATGGTAAGTACTCCGTATGAGTAACAAGTGGAAGTCCACCTGCATGTCCATTGACATGTTAATTCTTCCCAGTCATAGAAGTTCTCGAATAAGGTATAGCTGTGACTGAACTTAGGAACTATTGTTTCAGAGTCTTCATTTGGCTTTTTTTTTCTTTGTAGGTGAATCAAAAACTCTGGTTTTAAGCAATCTCTCCTACAATGCAACAGAAGAAACTCTTCAAGAAGTATTTGAGAAGGCGACTTTTATTAAAGTGCCCCAGAACCAAAATGGCAAATCTAAAGGGTAAAATAATTAGTATGGTTAGGATATTAATTATGGGCTTTAAGAGGCTGAATCATTTTAGCTCACAAATTGGGTGTAAAGAGCATCATTTAAGTATCTCTTTGGTGGCATTAGATGTCTGCAGCCCAGCAACTATGTGCTTGGTAACTAACTCTAAGTATTGATTATTATTCTCAGGTATGCATTTATAGAATTTGCTTCATTTGAAGATGCTAAAGAAGCTTTAAATTCCTGTAATAAAAGGGAAATTGAGGGCAGAGCAATCAGGCTGGAGTTGCAAGGACCCAGGGGATCACCTAATGCAAGAAGCCGTGAGTTACGTTTGACATGGTGTTACGTTGAGGGTCGGCACTCCTCGGTGCTATGCTTCATCATTAACGTTTGTGTTTCCTGTTGCTGCTGAGTGAAAGATACTGGATATGATGATTGATTATCTGAGAACATAACTGATGAAATCCCAAGAAAATTCCTCTAGATAGTCAAGTTCTGATCCAGTGAGGTCTTCTAGCAGCACATTTGCCCACAGTTACTGCCCTATGTGGTGATTGCAACAGCTGCCCGCCTGTTTAGGGATTGCTGTCTTTGCATTGCTTCTCCTTCTTCCCATAAAGGATCTGAGACAGGACCTCAGCTGCTCTGGTGATCGGTATAAACTTGAGATGATTGATCTATGCCTTTTGCTTTAATTGAGCACTAGTTTGCTAAGTTGCTTTTTTGTGCCTTTTTTCCAGAGATAAGTGAAAGGCTAGCTTCTGCTAAGCCGAGTATTCTTGGCCAGTATTCCCATACTGGACGTTATTAAAAGCTACCATCTGGTTATTGTGGCTCTAGGTAAAATGTGCGATTTTTCTTCCATAGAGCCGTCCAAAACCTTGTTTGTCAAAGGTCTGTCTGAGGATACCACAGAAGAAACATTAAAGGAATCGTTCGACGGCTCTGTTCGGGCAAGGATAGTCACTGACCGGGAGACTGGGTCCTCCAAAGGGTAAGATGAAAGGAAATACTTGTCCACGTAGCGGAGACCTCCTTTGTAGTATACCTTCTCACTGAGCTCCTTTCTGTCGATTGGTGGCAGTTTATGGATTCGCACGAGAAGAAGAGACAATTCACAGTTAGCATTATTTTGCTCTCTGTCTTCACAGAGGTATATTCTGCTGATCTGTGAGACATTTCTGGGGGTCGATAAAATGAGTTCCAGACTTGCACAAGGAAGCCTTTCACTCTGTCACTTGGGTCTTTCCTCCACTGAGCAAATCTACTTCCTGTGGAATCACTGTCCCAACATGTGAGGTTAATCTTGGCACTTGGCAGTATGTGTTCTTTCTATAACGAGTAATCGCATTTGGCATTTCAGGTTTGGTTTTGTAGACTTCAACAGTGAGGAAGATGCCAAAGCCGCCAAGGAGGCCATGGAAGATGGTGAAATTGATGGAAACAAAGTTACTTTGGACTGGGCCAAACCGAAGGGTGAAGGTGGCTTTGGAGGTCGCGGTGGAGGCAGAGGTGGCTTTGGAGGCCGAGGTGGTGGCAGAGGAGGCCGAGGTGGATTTGGTGGCAGAGGCCGGGGAGGCTTTGGAGGTAAGGAGGCTGGGCTTCCTCGATGTGTGCGCTGGACACTGGCACGTGTCCTTCACAATGTGTCCAGAGCCCAGGGCAGGGTTCCTGCATCAACTTCCAGGTTGTCACCGATCACTGTGGGGAGGGGAGGACTCCTGGCTGCTTTGTACTCATTCTTCAATGTCTTGGCTTCCTATAGGGCGAGGAGGCTTCCGAGGAGGCAGAGGAGGAGGGGGAGACCACAAGCCACAAGGAAAGAAGACGAAGTTTGAATAGTTTCTTCCATCCCTCTGTCTTTACCCTCTTCTGTTTGAAAGAAAAGGACTCTGGGGTTTTTACTCTGTTACCTGATCAATGACAGAGCCTTCTGAGGACATTCCAAGACAGTATACAGTCCTGTGGTCTACTTGGAAGTTGGTATAGATAACATTTCAAGGGAGATACCCTGTTGGTTTTGACTGGATATTCATATAAACTTTTTAAAGAGATGAGTGATAGAGCTAATCCTTATCTGTAAGTTTTGAATTTATATTGTTTCTTCCCATGTACAAAACCATTTTTTTCCTACAAATAGTTTTGTTTTTGTTTTTTTTGCGTTGGGGGGGTGTAAAGGAAAGCAGAATGTTTTATCATGATTTTTGCTTCAGCAACTTTGGGACAAATTAAAAGTCCTAAACTCTGGTGCCAGACTTGTACTTCCTAGAGTGTCTCCTGGAATACCACTGCAGGTGGAGCGTGGCAGAGCCAGCTCTGTGGCTCCAGATCACCCCACCCCACCCCACCCCCTGCCCTGGAAATGCTTGTTACATTGGGTTCAAGTATCCTGGCTACAAGTTTTGGTGAGATGGTTGGTAAAGTGACTTGAAAGACTTGTTGGAAATCTGCTGTGGCTTATCCTGTTTGTTGCAGGCCTGAGGATCAGGTGTTCTGAAGAAGTACTCTGGAGAGGGGCTAGGAGCACATCGGTCAGGCCTCCTGAAACCTGCAGCTGAGAGCATGGATTCTGGAATTGGCGATAATTCAGTAGAATTTGTGCTAGATGAATGGAATGGTGGGGGCTTGGGGATTATGGTGAGCCTGGGGAAGAAAACCAAGTCCAGTAGGTGGGCCCTTGTGTTTTGTAAATCTTCCAACAACCTCTGGTTCAACCAACCAAGTAAGGGCTTTGGTATTACACGATACTCAGTATTCACTGATTTACTCCTTATTCCCTCTAGCACTACTAATAATCAAGGGCCCCAAGGTCTATGCCAGCAGATTAACAGGATTACTGAATGATGCCCTAGATGCTGCGGAGCAGAGATGTTAAAACAGCCATCCAAAAAGCCCATGGACTCTAACCACCTGTTTTAGACTAGTCAAAGTGCCAAATCAAAATGTAGGTGGGTGTCTGGCTGGTAGAGCATGTGACTTTTTAGTTTCAACACTTACTTTGAGAGTGCAAGAACCCCAAGCAGGCTCTGAGCTGTCAGCGCAGAGCCTGACCTGGGACTTGATCCCACAAACCGTGAGATCATGACCTGAACTGAAATTGAGTGGGATGCTCAACTGAGAGAGCCACCCAGGTGCCCCATTAAAAACCATTAAAAAAAAAAAAAAATCTTGATTTGGCTCAGGTCATGATCTCTGGGGTTTGTGGGATTGCCTGCTTGGGGTTCTCGGTCCTCTCTGTCTGTCCCCTGCTTGTGCTTGCTCTCAAACATTTAAAAAACCAACTCTTGCATTTTAGCCAAATAAAATCTTTATTTTTGAGAGCAGGGGAGGGGCAGAGAGAGGAGGACAGGATGGAAGTGGCCTCTGCGGACCGCTTGTGACGCGTAACCAATGGAGTCACCCAGGTGTCTCTTACAATATATTTTTAATGTGAGTGTACAAAGAAAAGGGGCTCCAGGGTGGTTCAGTTAAGTATTCGACTTCTGCTCCGGTCATGATCACAGGGTTCATGAGTTCAAGCCCCACGTCAGGCTCTGCTGACAGCTCAGAGCCTGGAGCTCTCTTTCTGCCCCTCCCTTGCTCATGTTTTCTCTTAAAAATAAACATCAAAAAAGTGTTTTTGTAAGTAAATGTTCGTTTTAGGCCTGGTTGAGTTTCACTGTGGGTTAAGGAAATCTCAGCTGTATGCATATTTTTTGCAGCTTAAGCTAGTCTTGTGGATATGGGGGATAGCTATGATGGCCTGCTTTGAGGGTGAGCGCACCAGTGGAAGCTTGTTGCTGCTATGAAGGTCAAGCCAGCAAGCAGATGTTCTTGGATAAACTTAAAAAAAAGCTTGGCAGCCTGTGTTTCTCTGGATTCAAAAGTTGCTGTTCACTCAGTGGAGTTCAGACTGCCTAATGTCAAAATTTGCATCTGGGCAAAACAGTGTCCCAAAACTGGGCTAGCAAGGCCTGTGAGGTTGGTGTTTGCGTCTCCTGAGACCTAGCAAAGGAGGATTCTAGGGCTGTCGTGACCCTACAGCCTTCTCTCGTGTAGGTGCTTGCCCTGGTTGGCTACTCTACCTGGCAGGCCTAGAGGTTTAAATAAACCTGAAAAGTTATTTGGCCATTAGGAACAGAGACCAGGGTTGCTGAGTCCAGGCCCAGCACAGCCAGTTACTAAAGTACCTGTTACTAAATACCTGTTACTAAGTACCTGTTACTAAATAGGACTTCACAGCCCTAGAGGTGTGGGGTGTCTGTGGGTTCCCTTGCTGAAGGGAAGGGAAACGTATTCCACCATTAGAATTGCTCTTGGGGTGTCTGGCTGGTGCAGTCAGTTAAGCGTCTGACTTTGGCTCAGGTCATGATCTGGTTTGTGAGTTCAAGCCCCAAATCGGGCTCTGCTGTCAGTCCTGAGCCCACTTCGCATCTTCTGTTCCCCTCTCTGTCCCTCCTTTCCTGTCTCAAAAATAAACATAAAAATCTAGAATCACCGTACACATCTACTTTAATAAGCGAATGCTGCTGATGGTGTGCCTTCCCTCAGGCCCTTCCCTCAGCCCCTCCATACACCTGATGTGGGCGGAAAAGTAAGGTTCGTTCTCCCTTTCTGCTGTTCGGTTCCTCACCATTAAATCGGGGACAGTCCAGTCCTTTTATTACTGGTTGTTCCAGGGGGTGGTGTGCTGACTTGTGTGGAATGGAGAGGAGGTTGGAGGGTAGTCCGTCACCCTGGAAGGCGAAGGAGGAGCATTAATGCTTACCTTTAGGGACTAGAATCCTGCAAATGTCTTAATTGTTCCCTCCCGGACACCGGTCTGGTCTCCAGGTTGGTGGACTGGGTGAAGGTTTTGCAGCCATTTTAGAAAAGTAGCTCCCGTTGGCAAATGGTTGTCGCCACTTCTGTCATTCTTCCAGTAGGTGGCAGCACATCCACAAGGATGTGGAGACCTAAGGCTGCGTTTCAGGGCAATGTGTTTTTTTTTCTTTTACTTTTTTTTTTTCTTCTGTTTCATTTTATATTAGAGACTCTGAAGCACACTCCAGGCTCCGAGCTGTCAATGCAGAGCCTGAAGTGGGGCTCGAACTCACCAGCAGTGAGATCATGACCTGAGCCAAAGTCGATGGAGCCTCCCAGGTGCCCCGTGGTGTTTGTTTTTTTTTTTAATGTTTATTTAACACATTAAAGAGAGCGCACAAGCGAGGGAAGGGCAGAGAGAAAAAAATCCCAAGCAGGCTCTGTGCTGTGCTGTCTGTGCCCACGAACTGGAAGATCATGACCTGAGCCGACATCAAGAGTTGGACACTTAACTGAGCCACCCAGGTGCTCCCAGGCCAATGTGTCTTTAACTTCAAATTTACACTTGGATTAAGTAATGGGGCTTGGGAGTCTGCAGGAAGTCCACTCAGCACACTAAGAGATGCTGTGGAATGCACAGAGAACTCAATTTCATGGAATGGTTGGCCTGTGCCCTTTCCCAGAGGTATCCCATTTTTGTATGCTTGGTTCACTGTCTCTTTGTATCTCAATCTGTTTCCCCTCAGCCTAAAAAAGTGCCAAAAGTTTTCTCGTCAAAAGAATTGTCCCCTGACCCGACCTCCCCACCCAGCTGTTGCCACTTGCCTTCATTGCCAAACTTTGAGAAGGACCACACTCCTGCGTCCCACTCCTTGTCCCTAGCATTGTGACTTATGTCCCCTTGCTTCCTTGCAGCATTTGACAGATGAGCCCTCCTTCCTGCCTGAAACTCCCTTCCCCGCCCTTAGAAAACCTGGGCAGACAGTAGAGCGGTGTGCGCTGTGACCCTCTGTGACCCTTGGCTGAGGTGGAGAGGGGAGGAGCAAGCAGCCCTCGGCTTAGAGCCTTTCAACAGGCTCATTCTCTCCAATTTCTAGATAGGAGCCAGTGGCTATCCCCCGCAGTTCAGGTAACCCAGCAACGCCGGGAAAAGGCCTGGAGAGTTCCTCTACTGCTGGGCCCTCCACGTGGAAACATGAAAAGCACACATGTATCCCTGCCAACCTCTGAGTAGAGGGGCTTGATGTCATTGTTCTGTCCCGGGGGCCTAGGACAGTGCCTGACATGCAGTAGGTACTCCGTAAGTGATAAACGAAGGAACCCGGGAGAAAGTCCTTCCCCCAAATGCAGGGAAAGCTGTGATAGCAGCAGGAGAGAACCTAGGCCAGGAGTTCTTAACATTTGCATGTAGGGGGTCCTGGTAAAGACTTTGAACCTCTCAGAATAACGTTCTCAAGATTATTTGCTTTAAAAGAAAGGATTACAAGGGAAACCAATTATATTGAAGTAAATTTATTAAAGTATTTATGCACAACTTTTGTGATAGAATTATATGTGTTCACTGATGCATTAGATAAGATGTATTTGCATTTAAAATACAGTTAAGTTAGGGTTTGATTCTGGTAATGATGGAGTGTCTGAAAACAGACCGTTCTGTTAACAATTATAAACTGTACAAAATATAAATCAGCTTTTAAAGTTGTTGGACAGATAATACCAGATAGAAACTGAAGCAGATGTCTATCACCCTTAGAAGACAAGGGTACTGAGTGAGATCCATGTTTAGTCAGTTTTCTCCTGTTGGGTACCCATGAGTTAGCATGGATCCCCAGACACAGAGTTTAATCAGAAAGGGGGCCTGTCTTATTGCGCTGAGGAGTCCGTTTGGAGTTTAAGTCTGGAAATTTTCCTGAAAATAAAAGAGACACTGAGCCATAAGACCTGCACACTTAACTGCCTTCGAATTCTCAGCCAAGTCCTACATTGTGTATGCACAGGCCAAGATTCTAACGAGCCCAGGGGAAAACAACTGGAAAGTTAACAGAGCTGGCTATAGATGCCAGCAGCTGCCGAGTGCTGGGGAGGCAGAGTTTGGAGTTCAAATTCTGCCCAGTTAGATAGAGGCTTTTAATAAGCACTTCAAGCTTTTCTCTGAGACTTAGAAAGGTCACAATTCAAAAGTAACAGCCACATCCCACACCTAAGGACTGAGCCTAGGATGCGGGGCAAAACGCAAAACCAAAATAGGCTCACCCTAACAAAGCCTCAAGCCTGAAACTGAGCCCCTCCTCATGCTCAAGATGACGTGTTGGGAATTTAATTGCCTACAAAACTCAACAGTGTTCAGAGAAGGATAATAGAAATCAGACTGTCTACAGTGCATCATCCACAATGTCCAGTAAGCAAAAAATTGCTAGGGGCACCTGGCTGGCTCAGTCTGTACGGCATGTGACTCTTCATCTTGGAGTCATGAGGTTGAGCCCCACCTTGGGCATAGAGCTGACTTTTAAAAAAAAATTACTACAGGGGCACCTGGGTGGCTCAGTCAGTTAAGCGTCCGACTTCAGCCCGGGTCATGATCTCAGCTCATGAGTTCGAGCCCCACGTTGGGCTCTGTGCTGATGGCTCCGAGTCTGGAGCCTGCTTCGGATTCTGTGTCTCCCTCTCTCTCTCTGCCCCTCACCCACTCTCTGTCTCTCTCTCTCTCAAACATTAAAAAAAATTAAAAATTACTAGACATGCAATGAAGTATGAAAATGTAGTCCGCGATCATAAAGTCGATAAACACATAACTCACATATTGAAATATGAAGGCAAAGACTTCAATCATAAATATGTTAAACAATTTGCAGAAGAGGAGTATATATAATAAAGAAATGGAGGTGTTTCTGGAGAGCTATGAAAACTCTAAGAAGGGAACCAAATGGAAAGCCTAGAACCGAAAAACAAAATATCTCAAAAAATTCACTAGAAGGGCTTAACAGCAGAAGAAAGGATCAGTTAACCAGAGGACAGTTCAATAGAAATTATTGACAGAGTTTGGCACACGCTATCCCAAAATACAGCAGCAGCTTGGCATATTGAGTATTTCAAGCGGAAGGAATGTGAGAGCAGATTCCGGAAGGACTCTGTGACCTTCCCTGAGGTGGGTCATAGGCCCTTCAGTGAAAGGAGCACCCTTATCTCTGAAGACAGGGACACCAAGAGGAGATGAAGGAATGGGATTTGCCCCCGTTGCATGAACTCAGGTCATACCTTCTCTTTCTTTGGTCCTGTCACATGTTCCCACGACCCTCCACTCTTTCTTTTTTTTTTATTTTTTGAGAGAGAATGAGCAGGGGAGGGGCAGACAGAGAGGGACAGAGAGAATTCCAAGCAGGCTCTGCCGTGTCAGCACAGAGCCCGATGTGGGGCTCGAACCCACGAACGGTGAGATCATGACCCCAGCAGAAAGCAAGAGTCGGATACCAGGCGTGCCCACAGCTCTCCACTCTTTGTCAAACTTAACAACAGTTAGGCTTCACTGCTTAGGTCTTCATTTCCTTGTGAAGGCTCCCGTGGCACGTAAAACTTACATTAAAGAAATTTGTGTGATTTTTCTCTTAACTTACCTGTTGTTACAGGGGCTCCAAGCCCAGAACTTCCCCTACACTATCCAAACTGAAGCTCAAAGAGAAAAAAGATTGGGGAAAAAACTGAAGAGAGCCTCAGTGACCATATCAAATTGCCTCATGTACGTGTAATTGAGTCCACGGAGGACAGGAGAGAATGAATGGAGCTGAAAAATATCTCTTTGAAAAATAATGATTGGAATTTTCTAAATTTGATGAGAAACAACCCCCAGAGCCAAGAAGAAAGCCACACCTCTGCACATCATAACCGAATTGTTCAAAAACAAAGACTAAAACAGCCACTCAATAAAGACCTATTACCTGCAAAGGAACACGGGTAAGAATAATGGCTACATTCTTATCAGAAAAATATAAGACAGTGGATGATATCTTTAAAAACTTTTTTTTAAGTTTATTTATTTTGAGAGAGAGAGAGAGAGAGTGCACAAACATGGGAGGGACAGAGAGAAGGAGAGAGAGAATCCCAAGCAGGCTTTGCACCATCAGCACAGAGCCGGATGCAGGGCTTGAACTCACGAACGGTGAGATCATGACCTGAGCTGAAGTTGGACACTTAACCAACTAAGCCACCCAGGAGCCCCTGTGCAATTTTTACTTTTAAAACTGAGCATCAGCTTTCCAGGGACACAAAATACAAATTTGAAATAAACACTCCACAATGGAGCAGGTCAATTCCAGATAAAATCCTACAGGTTCTGCTGATTGTCTCACCAAGAGGCAGGGCTCAGGTCATTATTAGGAGAAAATTTTATTTCTAAAGTGTCATTTTACATGCAGAGATGTCTATTAAACATCACGATCATACCAGAGAGGAGGTGGGGGGCGGGGGGGGGGGGTGGGGAGATGGGTTAAATAAGTGATGGGGATTAAAAAGTGCACTTGTGACGGCCACTGGCTGTTGTACGTGCATTTTGAATCACTAAATTCTACACCTGAAACTAATTTGATACTGTATGTGAACTAACAAATTTAAAGTCAAAACCTGTAAAAGTAAAACACATCATAATTAAACGTGCCAAAGGAGAAGCCAAATGTCAAAATGCCTCCTTTAATCCACCCAAACATCTCAAATCCACCCTTTGCTGACCTTTCATAACCCCATTTTTTAAAGTTTAAAAAAACTTTCATGTTTATTTTATTTATTTTGAGGGGGCGGGAGGGGCACAGAGGGAGAGAGAGAATCCCAAGCGGGCTCCGTGCTGTCGGTGCAGGGCCCAATGCGGGGCTCAATCTCACGAGCTGTGAGATCGTGACCTGAGCTGAAATCGAGTCAGACGCTCTTAACTAACCGAGCCACCAGGGTGCCCCTAAAAACTTTTTTTCTTACACAAGAGAAGGTGGACTGATACACGTTGGTAAATGCCAACCGTCTATACGCACATGGAGACGCAGTGTAATCTCTTAGCCCACAGACAGAGATAGGAGGGGAAAAGCTAGACTTCTATGCCCTTCTACACAGGGGCCTAGTGCCCTTCAGCGGCCAGCGAATTAAGGGAGCAGAAGGTGGTTTGGTTTTGTTCCCCGCGCCCCGGTGGTGTTGATTCCATAAAGTTTTTGTTGAGACAGGAAGGGATGAAAATGAATTTGGAACAGAAAGGAGTAGAGATTTTTCCCCCCAATGTATTCTGCTCAAGGTTTTTTCCTCCCCAGATAGTTGAGAGCCTTTGCTGGTGTAAAAGAGAGAAACGGGACCTCAAAAAACAGGGCGACAGAGCACAAGAGGAGAGGGGGGGAAAAAAGGCTGCAACTTGCTCCCAGGAACTGGAGACGATTTAGGAAGGAAGGCTGGAATCCATCCCTGTTCCATGAGTCGGCTTCTCCCTCCTCGTCCTTCCCCTTCCTCCCGCTCAACATCATCTTCATCCTCACTTTGTCAATATCTTCCATTCCTCCTCCTCCGTCATCATCTTCTCCTTCCTCTTCTTCATCATCCATGTCGGGAGCCAAGGAGTGCTGCCATGGATTTGCCACATGTCCTCTCTGATTGCCCCGCCCCGCTCACCCGCACCTGCGCAGACTGGTCAGTAAACCAGAGGAGGACACCCTCTGGCTCCCACGCTCTCTCCTCCTGCTGGCTTGATTCTGAGTCTGACTTGAACGTTTTGCCAAATCCTTTCCAGATTTCCACTTGACTTCCGTGAGCCCTGGGGGTGGATCAACACTCCGATGAACTTCTTTGGAAAGCACTTTGTTTTCGAAGTGAGGTTTTCACCAAGATAAAAATCTATTCTGTCACCTGATTTAATACCTTGAAGTTCTGTCGCTTCCACTCTTGGCGAACAATGCTCACATCTTCATCCTCCTCCCTAAGCGGTGCAGATACTTGAGGATGGCTGACAAATGTCGTTCCCCCCAGATGTGGAATTTGGGCCACCAGCTCCGACCCCTCCTGAAAAAATGGTTGGCGGGGTTTGTTATGTTTCTGTTGTCTTTGCAAAGTCTCCTTACTGGCTTGGCCATTAAGTCTGACTGTTGCATTTTGTACTTCATCCATATGTTCAGTTGCTTCTTGCTGTTCTTTTTCTGAGGGCTCGTGCGCCCCCTTGTGGTTAGCGTCGGGCGCCCTTTCATGGATTTTGGCCCAAGGTGCTGCTCAGGGTCTCGCGTGCGGACCGGAAGAGAAGGGCAGGCAGAGGGGGGCCCACTCGGCTCTCCAGTCCGCGCACCACCCCGCTCTCGGGCGCCGCCCTGGCGGCCGCTACTCGCCGCTCCCTCCCTCGCCACACGCGCGGCTGCTGTCCCGGCGGGAGCCTCCTCCCATGCATCTTCCTCACCGCCAAAATAACTGCAGCAAAAGATGAGAAGACATTGCGAGAACTGAAATAACTAGGGAACTGGAGAGATATACCCCGTTTGTGGATGAGAAGACACAATATTGTTAAGACGTCATCCTCTCCAAATTTATTTATAGATTCAATCCAATCATCATAGTCTCGGCAACGTTTTTAGTGGACGTTGACAAGATGACTTAAAAGCTTATATGGAAATGCAAAGGACTAGAATAGCTAAAATGGCCTTGAAAAATAAAAGAAACAAAGCTGGAGGACTCACACTAAATGAATTCAAGATTTATTAGAAAGCTGCAGAAACCAAGGCAGTGCCTTACTGTTGTGAGGATAAATATATCAATGAAATAGAGAAGGTATTCTGGAAGTAATTCCTCATATATTGATTTGATTGATTTTTTAAAATGGCATTAAGGCATTCAATGGGGGGAAAAGACAGTCTTCTCAACAAATAGTGTTTAGAAAACTAGGTTATTTATATTTAAAAAAAATGAACCTCAACTTTTACTCCACCCTATATATAAAAATTAATGCACGGTGGATCACAGACCTGAATACAAAACATAGAACTACAAAACTTCTAGAAGAAAACAAAGGAGAATATCTTTATGGCTTAGGGTAGGGAAAGATTTCTTAGGATACAAAAGGCATTAACTATAAATGGGGAAAAATGTTAAATGGGACTTCATCAAAATTAAAATGTCTGCTCATCGGGGGGCGCCTGGGTGGCTCAGTCGGTTAAGCGTCCGACTTCGCTCAGGTCATGATCTCACGGTCCCTGAGTTAGAGTCCCACGGCGGGCTCTGTGCTGACAGCTCAGAGCCTGGAGCCTGCTTCGGATTCTGTGTCTCCCTCTCTGTCTGACCCTCCCCCATTCATGCTCTGTCTCTCTGTGTCTCAAAAATAAATAAACATTAAAAAAAAATTAAAATGTCTGCTCATCGGAAGGCACTTTTTGTTTGTTTTGTGTTTTATTTATTTATTTATTTTTTAAAGATTTTCTTTTTTTTTTTAATTTTTTTTAACGTTTATTTATTTTTGAGACAGAGAGAGACAGAGCATGAATGGGGGAGGGTCAGAGAGAGGGAGACACAGAATCTGAAACAGGCTCCAGGCTCCGAGCTGTCAGCACAGAGCCCGACGCGGGGCTCGAACTCACGGACCGCGAGATCGTGACCTGAGCAGAAGTCGGCCGCTTAACCAACTGAGCCACCCAGGAGCCCCTATTTATTTATTTTTAAGATTTTATTTTTTAAAGCAATCTCTACACCCATCGTGGGATTCTAACTCACAACCCAGAGATCAAGAGTCGCACGCTCCACTGACTGAGTCAGCCAGGTGCCCCTCATCAGGAGACACTGTCAAGAAAATGAAAAGACAACCATAAGTTGGGAGAAAATATTCACAAATGAATTCCCGATAAAGGATTTGTACCCATAAACTATAAAGGATTATAAGTCCTCAAGAAAAAGATAACCCAATAAAAAGACTAGTCTTAAACAGACACTTTATAAAAGAAGACATCTGAATTTGCAAAAAAAAAAAAAAAAAAAAAAAAGCACATGAAAAAGTGCTCAACATCATTAGCCATCAGAGAAATACAAATCAAAACCACAAAGAGATACCACTGTCTACCCACCAGCATGGCTAAAGTTAAGACTACTGGCAGGGCAAATGTTGTCAAGGCTATAGAGTCAAATCTCTTACTCATTGCCAGTAAAATGTCAAATGGTACGGCCATTTTGGAAAGTGGCCGTTTATTATAAAATTCAACATACAGCTACACCGACAGTTTATAATACTGTAAAGTTAAACATATACCTACGCTATGACTCCAGTTCTGTTTCTAAGTATTTACTCAGGAGAAATTAAAATGTGTCCACACACACAAAAATTGTATGAAAATGTTTGTAACAGCTTTCTTTTTTTCTGGTATAAGTCCAGAAAATCTTGATTTGGATAGATATATATCTAAGCGTCCAAGGCTTGCTTCACTAGGTGAAGACAGGGTTTTCTCAAAGAATAGTAACATTCTGGGGTGCCTGGGTGGCTCAGTCGGTTAAGCCCTCGACTTCACCTCAGGTCCTGATCTCATAGTTCATGGGTTTGAGTCCTACATCGGGCTCTGTGCCGACAGCTCAGAGCCTGAAGCCTGCTTGGGATTCTGTTCTCTCTCTCTCTGCCCCTCTCCTGCTCACTCTGTCTCTCTCTCTCTCTCTCTCTCAAAAATAAATATTTAAAGACATTAAAAAATAAAAAAGAACTTGTTCTTTAAAAGCCAGTGAGAAGCCCTCTATAAACTGTTTTCCCATTTCCTCGTAAACTTTTTCAAATGCAGTGATGGAGGGACCTGCTTCCGACAGAGTTGATGACTTTGATGAATGTTGACAAGACATCTCGCAGAGATATTGGGCAAGTCTCTACTGCCTGTGCGTAAAAAGCATTGAGCGATGACGACGTGCAGAGCTCTCTTTATCACTCGAGTTTGCAAAATAAGCTTTGCGGGAGGTCCATCTGGCCAGAGAATGAAGCGTTTCTTTCCAGGCACAACCGATTTGGCAAAAAACGTGTTTAGCGCTTCCAAAACGTCGACAGCCTTTGTAGTTTGCACGGGGCGACTCACAAAGTAAGAAAGCGGCAGCGCGTCCCTCGTGACCAAAAGCAAGGAGATGCCCCCTCGCTGAGAGGGGTCTGCGGTTTCGTCCATTTGCCTGCTGGAGGGGAAAGCGAGGCTGTTTCCTCAACGACCTGCTTCCACTGGTAAAAGAAAGGTCATCTATTCTAGAACATATCACACCGTTCGACAAGGAACTGCTTCCACTGCTGTCCTCTGATCCAACCCAAAAAGTAGCTCGTTAATTTCCTCGCGCACGCCCTTGCCTTCCACACGTCTCTCGAACAGTGTGGGAGATTTGTCTTCGGCTGAGCAGTTTCAGAGCCCGCGGCAGTAAAAGCTTATTGTGAGCCCATCCAGTGTCGGGAGTGTTCCAACTTTTCCCGAATTGAGCTCTCCTTAAACAAAACCCCCTGCATCTTTAAATGCATTTTTTTTGGAGGGCCAGACGTGCCATGCCCTTTCAGTGTCGCCGGTTTTATTCTCCCTTTCATTCGCAAGATTTTTCCAGCACAAGAACACTGGCTCTTGTGTTCTGTCATGTTCGTTATTAAACGTGAAGCGGGATAATACGTAGCTTTTATCATAGTCCTCTGTCTTCAGTATTGCAGCTACAGCGTGGTTTCGTCCAGTGACTGTGATGGCCTTTTGATGTCTCAACCTGGCTAGGCTACAGCCCCCAGTTCTGGAGTCAGAACTAGCCTAGGTGTTGCCAGGAAGGTGTTTGGTGAGGTGATGAAAGTTTATAGGCAATTGATGTTAAGAGAGATTATCCTGCATAATCTAAGGGGGCCTAATTCAAACAGTTGAAAGGCTTTAAAGAGCAGGGTGGAAGATTCCCGAAAGAAGAAATTCTGCCTGTGTAGTTCAACTCTTGTGGGCGTGGAGTTCTAGCCAGCCCTTCCTGACGGGTTGCCCTTGTGGATTCTGGGCTTGCCAGCCCCCTCTGGCAGCCCCCACAGTCGTGAGAGGCAGTTCCTTGTAATACATTTCAGTATATACAGCTGACCTTCATTATTCTTAGATTTCATATTTGCAAGTTCAACTACTGATTACAATTTAGTATATCCATGGGGCGCCTGGGTGGCTCAGTGGTTAAAGCATCCGACTTTGGCTCCGGTCATGATCTCATGGTTCGCGGGTTCGGGCCCCGGGTCGGGCTCTGTGCTGACAGCTCAGAGCCTGGAGCCTGCTTCGGATTCTGTGTCTCCCTCTCTCTCTACCCCTCCCCACTTGTCCTCTTTCTCTCTCTCTCAAAGATTAATAAAAAATAAAAAAGATATAAAATTTAGTATATCCATACAATGAAATACCACTCAACAATGAAAAGGAGCTGTTGAGGGGCGCCTGGCTGGCTCAGTCCATACAGCATACGACTCTTGATATCTTGGTTGTGACTTCAAGCCCCACATTCAATGTAGAGCTTACTTAGGAAAAAAAAAAAAAAAAAACAAGACTGAAAAGGAGCTATTGATATGCACAACAGGGTGGGTGGATTTGTAAATAATTATGCTAGGTAAAAGCAGTTAGATGAAAAAGAGTAGGTGCTATATAGATGATTGCACAGCTATAAAATTCCAGAAAATGCAAACTGATCCATGATGGTAGGAAGCAGATCAGTGGTTGCTGAAGACCAGGGAAGGGAGAGGGGGAGGCAAAGAAGGAAAGAAGGGAGAGAGTGCCTAGGGGCACAAGTGATGGGTGGTCCGCTCTCTTGACTGTGGTCATGGTTTGACATGAGTATGCATGTCAGACTTATTACGTTATCCACTTTCAGTACGTGAAATTATTGTATGTCCGTATGTTTCAATAATGGCATAAAAGACTCCCCACATTTTGGTTAGAATTGTATTAAAACACTAACATTAATTTGGAAAGACCGACATTCTTACAACCGTCAGTTTTCCATCCTGGAACAGGTGACTTATATCACTAAGAAAAAAATTTACCTTTCTTCACACATCTCTTACATTTATTATTAAGGCCAATCCAAATAATGTTTTTTTTATCCTAATAATTTTTTAAAGGAGAATTGCATGTTTCTCCTCTTATTTTATTAAAAAAATTTTTTTAAGTTTATTTCTTTTGAGAGAGAGAGTGTGTGTGAGATAGCGGGGGAGGGGCAAAGAGAGAGGGAGAGAGAGAAAATCCCAGGCAGGTTCTGCACTGTCAGCACAGAGCTCAACTCGGGGCTCGAACTCAAACCATGAGATCATGATCTGAGCCGAAATCAATAGACGCTTAACCAACTGAGCCACCCAGGCGCCCCCTAGTAATGTTTTTTCCTGGTTATTTTGATAGAGTCTTTCCCACCATTATGTAATCTAATTGAATATTATTAACATATCAGAAAACATGTCTTAGGGCACCTGGGTGGCTCAGTGGTTAAGTGTCTGACTCTTGGTTTCCACTCAGGTCATGGTCTTGAAGTTGGTGGGTTCGAGCCCCGCGTTGGGCTCTGTGCTGACAGCTGAGAGCCTGGAGCCTGCTTCGGATTCTGTGTCTCCCTCTCCCTTTGTCCCTCCCCGCTTGTGCTCTCTCAAAAATAAACATTTAAAAAGAACAAAAAAACCCACATGTCTATTCTTCTCGCATTTAGTCTCTTTGCTACACTGTCATAAGTGTGACGTATTTCACTTGATTTGGTTTTTCTGTAGTAGTCAACTGTGTCATCTGCAAATCACATAACTTCCTTTTCACTAGTCCTATTTCTCGTGTCCGTTTTCTTGTTTCACATCTTTTTGCTTTGTGACTTCCAGACCTAGTTAGCTCATGATTGTGGTCTCGAGGGAATACGTTTGATCATGCTGAGAACCACCCAAGTGTTTTACCATTACATAGGATGCCAACTTTTATGTTCAAATTGATGTTTTAAAAAAATCTTTTGGGGCGCCTGGGTGGCTCAGTCGGTTAAGCGTGCAAATCTTGATTTTGCTCAGGTCATGATCTCACCGTCATGAGATCCAGCCCTGAGTTGGGCCAAAAGCCAGGCATGGAGTCTGCTTGAGATTCTCTCTCTCAATCTCTCTCTCTCTCCTGTCTCTCCCCTGCTTGCTTACCTGCATGATCTCTCTCAAAAAATTCAAAAAATAAAAATAAAAATAAATTTATTAGAGACATTGTCAAGCACATATTAAAGTAGAAAGACCAGAAAAAAGAACCTGCTACCCCACGGCCCCCAGCTTTGTCCAAATTTGTTTCATTTGTCCCTCGTCCTTCCCACAACCCTCAGAAATTTTTGAAATATATTTTCTATATTATATAATTTCATCCGTATTTCCAATTTTCCCAATATTTTGTCCACATATTTCCAACATTATATTAATTTGTTTAAGATATTTCAATATGTATCTTTAAAGGTTAATGATTCTTTTAATAAAACAATAATTCCATTATCACATCTTACAAGTTAAACATTAATTCCTTGCTGTCATCAAATATTCAGTGTTCAGATTTCCTTGATTAGCTCATCATTTTTTTTTTTTTTCACTTCCCTTATCAAACCTGCATTCAAAGGAGGCACACATGGCTTTGGAGTTTCTTTCTTTCTTTCTTTCTTTCTTTCTTTCTTTCTTTCTTTCTTTTCGAGTTTATTTGTTTTGAGAGAGAGAGAGAGAACGGAGGAGGGGCAGAGAGAGAGGGAGAGAGAGAATCCCAAGCAGGCTCTGTGTTGTCAGCTCAGAGCCCATCTTGGGGCTCGATCCCATGAACTGTGAGACCAGGATCTGAGCTGAAATCAAGAATCAGACGCTCAACTGACTGAGCCACCCAGGAGCCCCTGGAGGCTCTTTCAGTCTGTGAATTTTCCTTCCCTCTTTTCATTTTTCTTGCTGTTTGTTCATCGATGACATCAAGTAATTTGCCTGCAGAATGGACCTCCTCTTGGTTTTGCTGATTACGTCCCTGTGGGTGGTGTTTACCATGTTCTCTGCCCCCTCGTATTTCTAGACAATAGATCAGATTGAGGTTCAGTTTTTTGGACCAAGTATAGGTGGAGTCACTGGGCAGGTCTCCGGGACCCAGACTCTGAGAGGGAAATTTGCAAAAGGAGGTTTACTGGGCAGGGCTCTCAGGCTCAGCGCCGGGGGGTGGGGGGAGGAAGGGTGGGAGGAGGAGGGGAGAGGGGGGAGGAGGGGGGAGAGAGGGAGATGGGGGACAGGAACAGCTGGGCTGGGATGCAGCTGAAATGGAGGTCTCAGTTCCCATGGGAGCTCTGGAGCTGGGACTATCCCTCAGATTGTTCCGGATGGAGGCAGGGGTAGGGCTTTTGTACCCTCTCATTGGCCTGTCTCTGGGGCGGCGGGAGTACAACCTGTGGCCAGCCTCCAGGAAGGGACCCAGCACTGGGCTCTGTGCTGACAGTTCAGAGCCTGGAGCCTGCTTGGGATTCTGTGTCTCCCTCTCTCTCTGCCCCTCCCCGGCTCACGCTCTGTCTCTGTCCCTCAAAAATAAATAAACATAAAAAAATATTTTTTTTTTAATTATCTATCATCTATCTACTATTGTGGTAAAATATACATTACACAAAATTTGTCATTTTAATCTTTTTAAAGCGTACAGTTCAGTGGCATTAAATACATTTACAGAGCTGTGCAACCATCACCAGCATCCAACTTGAGAACTTTTTCATCATCCCCAACATAAATTCTGTGCCCTTTAAACACTCCCTCCCTCCTCTCCTCACTTCCCTTGGTAACCTCGACTCCCCTCTCTGTCTCTATGAATTTGGCTACTCTAGGTACCTCATGTAAGTGGAATCAGACGGTATTTGTCTTTTTGTGTCTGTTCTATTTCACTTAGCGTGAGGTTTTCATCCGTGTTGCAGCGTGTATGTACCACGTTGTGGCAATTTCATTCAGTTATCCCACTGTATGGATAGACCACGTTTTCTTTATCAATTCATCTACTGATGGACTTTGGGGCCTGCTTCCACCTTTGGGTTATTGTGAATAATGCTGCATGAGCACCGATGTACAAGTATCTGTTTGAGTCCCTGCTTTCAGTTCTTTTGGGTATATACCTGGAATTAAAATTATTGCATCAAGTGGTTTCTGAGGAACCACCAAACTGTTTTCCATAGTGGCTACATCGTTTTACATTCCCACCAATCAACGCACGAGGGTTCCAAGTGCTCCGTATCCTTGCCGACACTTGTTCTTCCCTCCCCCTCCCTTTTTTCCCCCACAAATGGGCTCCATGACCAATGCGGGGCTTGAACTCATGACCCTGAGATCAAGAGTCACATGTTCTACCAACTGAGCCAGCCAGGCCCACCCCCCTTTCTTTTTTTATTAGCCATCCTCATGGATAAGAGCCATCCTAATGAGATGCCTAAGTGATACCTCATTGTGGGTTTGATTTGCTTCCCTAATGACTAGTGATGTTAAATATCTTTTCGTGTGCTTATTGGCTGTTTATCTTCTTTGAGAAATATCTATTCAGATCCTTTGCCCTATTGAACTTTTAATATGCTACTAAACTGTATTGTATAATCTTTCATTTAGAACTTCTGTGTTTGGTGAATCCACTTAATTTGCTCCCAAGTTCCAGAGATGTTTTTTGTTGTTTTGGGTTGTTAAAGTTTGGTATAGTTTGTTAGGTACCAATAGCTCACTACCCAGGTTCAGTTCTGGAAAGCAGGCCCCCTTCTTGTGCAAAGAGAATGGAAATTCCTGTTCTTTCTGCTCTGGGTTCCTCTTTCCTTCACTCAGAATCTGATGTCCAAGCTGCAATTCCAGATTTGCATAGACCTGAAAGCCCCATGGGGAGATCCATGAACCTGTTTAAATTGGAGGTCAGTCACGAATGAACAATCCTGATGGGCTTTGGTGGGCAGAGAATGGAAGCCAGATTGCTCAGTCTGTGGAGCATGCGACTCTTGATCTCGGGATCATGAGTTCAAGCCCCACCTTGGGCACAGAGATTACTTTAAAAAAAAAAAGTTCCCAAGAGGAAAACAGTCTCTTGAGAAAAGGGTTTGGTGGAGGGTCCAGGCTCATCTGGGGGCCAAGGGTGTGAAGCATCAGATCCTGAGCAGAGTGTGAGGGTCAGCTGTAATCTGTCCCAGCCTGGGGCGCTGCAGGCTGAGTTTGTCATTTTTGTTTGCTCTTAACCCCTTCCTTGGGGAATCCATCCTTCCTTGACAGCCCCCTTTCATTGTAATCCTGCTTGGGCCATGTGGATTGGATGGGCCTAACCCTGTCCCGGGCCTCAGTGATATCCTGGTTAGTGGACTCCGTTCTCCTCGCCATAAACACTGGTCCGGCTTGGATATGTGATACACGCCGGCCTAAGGAGAATCTCTCCTTGAGTGTTTGCCAGAAATATCGGAAAGATACTCATTTCAGAACTGAATGAATGCGAGTTTGCTCCTTGGTGACGTACAGATAGAGATAACATTGGGCGGAGCTGTCACACAGAGAGGAAAATTTATTTGCGGCAAATAAGGAGATGAGGGGGGAATAAATTCCAAAGCCATGTGGCTCCCTGAGCAGGGGTGAGTGGGTTTCTTTTCTTTAGGCTTAGGATGAACATTCAGAAAGGAGATCTTTGTCATCGTACGTAGAGACGGGCATAAGGTCATGCCTGTGTCTTAAGGAAACATGCCTACACATTGTATGTTATGTTAATGAGGTTTGTGCTCCTTCTTGGGTAGAGGTTTTAAATTATAAAGAGGCAGAGATAACTGGACAAGGAGAAGGGTCATGGGGATGCTCCAAGGGCCTAGAGCTGGAATAAACTGGATGAGGTCTCGGGATCCTTATCCTGGGTAAGGAATGCAGGGCCTTGCTTACCTTTGAAACAGCACTGGGAGTTTGACCACTGATTTATTGTCTTTGTTATGGTTAGACTATTTCCTGGCCTGGTAGAGACTATTCATCTTTGCATTCCCTTTAAATCCTTAACTATCGAGGTCTTTGCATTTTTCCCCCGTTCTGACACCTCGTAGAAAGTTCTGCAAGAAGTGTGCATGGGCAAGTAGGGCAATGGGCATGGGCAAGTAGGGCATAAATCACAGTAGGGCATAAATAGCTGGAGGTCTGAAATGACTTCTCTGGTATCACAAAAGCTGTATCTCCTTTTTTTTTTTCTTCTAACTCTGCTTACTTTTTTTTTTTTTTCTTTTGGGAGTGTGATCTGTAAAGACCACCTAAGTCTGAAGCTGCCTGCTAGAGAATCAAGTCAACTCAGAGAAAAAAAGAGCTAACAGATGAAAGGCAATCATTTAGGCACCTGGATCCAGCCATACCCGAAGCCCTAGAGATTTGTTACATCCACTTAAAAGTTCTTTTTTTCTTGACCAAGTTTGGAGTTGGGTTTCTGTCAGTTACCAGTGACTGCAACCAGAATAGGGGAAAGCTTTGTGGCAAAACTGAAAGAACCATATTTCCCCCAGGGACTTGAGCCATTTCACTGTGGGATCCACATCCCTTGTAAGAGAACAAGGCATGAGAAGGGGAGATGTGTCTCAGGGAGGTGCAGATGCAGAGGTGCTGGTGAGACAGCTGTGGGGTGAATACAGAGGTGGGCGGTGGGGAGGGCATCGGCAATGTCCAGGAGGGGAGGATGGTCACTGTCTAGTCTGCTGTCTCTAGCAGAGACCTAACAGAGGCAGCCTTGGCATGCAAAAGGCCCCCAAGGGGGCCTTCTGCTCCGTAGCTGGTCAGCAATGCCCATGGGTTGCTAGAGGGTCAGAGGCACTCAGTGGCAGTGTGGGCACAGGGTGTTGGGTGAGTAGGTTAACCGGGTCTAAGTCACTAAGTGTGATGAGGAAGGCAGCGAGCAAAACCCAGCTTTGGTGAGAATGATCCAGCACACAAGCCCCTTGGGGGGATTAAAGTGAAGGCTGGGTCTGCCCTGGAAAAGGGGGACTATTGATCAAAAGGATTTAGGGACAAATGGGAGGGCAAGAACCCGGGAGCTCAAGACCAGGAAATGGAAGGGGGTTCTGGATGTGTGTCAGGAGTCTGGCATCGTGCAGCTGGGCTCGCTCTGCTGGGTTTCGCATCCGGGTTGTACTGACTTCATACAAGGGGTTGGACAGTTTGTCCTTTTCCACATCAGCAGTGGCTTACATAGGCTGGAGTGAGTTGTTTCTTTGGAATCTGAAAGAACTTACTGACCAAATGATCTACAGGGACTCTGGGAAGGTGATTTTTTTTTAAGCTTATTTATTTATCTTGAGAGAGAGAGAGAGAGAGAGAGAGAGAGAGAGAGGGAGGGAGCTCGACACAGGGATTGATCCCACAAACGATGAGATCATGACCTGAGCCAAAATCAAGAGTTGGCTGCTCCACCAACTGAGCCACAAAGGCGCCCCTGGGAAGATGATCCTCTGATAATGCTTTGAGGTTCTTCCTCACTTAGGGGAACATAAGGATTTTCTTTTCTTTGTGAGTCTGTTTCTTGTATTAATTTGAACCATACTTTCCAATAAGATTTAAAAACCTATTCACATGTTCATGTGGGAATTGTAATTCTTATAATTTTACATTATAAACTGTGTTAATTACATCAGCTTGCTAATTGCATTTGTCTTTTCTCTCCTTTTATTCAATTTGGCAGAAACTGTAACTATTGAAGTGCTTAATTTTTTTGTTTAAGACTCTACTTTTGGGGGCGCCTGGCTGGCTCAGTCGGTGGAGCATGCGACTTGATCTCAGAACTGTGGGTTCAAGCTTCATGTTGAGTGTAGAGATTACATAAAAATAAAATCTTAAGGAGTACCTGACTGGCTCAGTCAGTTGAGCGTCCGACTTTGGCTCAGGTCATCATCTCACGGCTCATGAGTTCGAGCCCCACGTTGGGCTCTGTGCTGACAGCCCAGAGCCTGGAGCCTGCTTCAGATTCTGTCTCAGTCTCTCTCTCTGCCCCTCCCCTGCTCGTGCACTGTCTCTCTCTTTCTCTCTCAAATGGAAACAAACAAAAAAAATTTTTTTTAAGATATTAAAAAAATCTTTAAAAAAATCGACTTTTGAATTTCTTTATCAATTCTACTGCTTTCACATTTATTAAAGTTAACTTTCCTCTTTATTATTTCTTATTTCTTTTTTCTGGCTTTGTTTTAAAGTTCTTTCCCTGAAATTTTGAGTTGAAATATTAGGTCAGTTATTTATAGTATTTTTTCTTACAAAAAATGAATGCATTTAAAGTTGGTAAATTTTACAATGTTCAAATAGTCACGACTTCAGGGCTAAGGCCTGACATATAACGCCTTTGAAGTCATAATGACGTAAATTGGCATTATCTCGTAATTATGTGGTATTCCTAATTCAAAACAATCAACCATTATAGTTTCTATTTTCTCTTTGACTCGACAGTTACTTAAGAAGGAGGCTAGGATTGTTGTTTGCTTTACTTTTGTGACTAATCTCTGGTTTATTGTATCCTGGACATAGTGTTTGGCCTGTCAGATTTCTGCTTTGGAGGATACTTGATGTTTTCTTTCTTCTTAATACACACATGTGGTAAACGTTTCATGTGCAAAAGGAAGTATAAGCTGTGTGTGGTACAGAGTTTGACATGGATTTTTTTTTTTTTTTATAATTTAATGTGTTTTGAATTTTATTTTTAAGAGAGAGACAGCATGAGCAGGGGAGGGTCAGAGAGAGAGGGAGACACAGAATCCAAAACAGCTCCAGGCTCTGATCTGTCAACACAGAGCCCGATGCAGGGCTCAACCTCATGAACCACGAGGTCATGACCTGAGCCAAAGCGGACACCAACCGAGCCACCTAATGCAGGGCTCGAACTCACAAACTGTGGGATCATGACCTGAGCCGAAAGCAAGAATCAGACACTTAACTGACTGAGCCACCCAAGTGCGCCAAGGAACTTTCTATTTAAAAAACTTTTTAAAAAATGTTTGTTTATTAAAACAATTTTTTTTAACATTTATTCATTTTTGAGAGACAGAGACAGAGCATGAGCAGGGGAGGGGCAGAGAGAGAGGGAGACACAGATTCTGAAGCAGGCTCCAGGCTCCGAGCTGTCAGCACAGAGCCCAATGCGGGGCTCGAACTCACAAACTGTGAGATCATGACCTGAGGTTGGATGCTTAACTGATTAAGCCACCCAGGCACCCCGGGAACTTTCTGTTTTTTAAAGTGCCAAACAGCACAGCTGTAAATCACATAAAACAAATCTAGCAAGAAACGTTTGATGGGATCTGGATGAGCTGAGCTGATGTGAGTCCCACCTTTCCACTGGCAGCTGGTTTTAGCTAACTGCAGGCAGCTCTGGGGGATGCTCCGCTCCTTCTCGAAGCCTTCCAGACCACGTGCATGGCTTCAGCGTGGTGGGTAATTTTCAGCTTCCGCGCCCAGCTGCCTGAGCACAGATCTCACTCCATCGCTTAGGGCAGCCTGCTTCAGCAGGTGGGACCACTGACCTATGTGTCTCTCCTGGATGATTAGTGGACTCAGACCAATCATGCTGCAGGTGGCCCTTGGTCTTTTACTTGAGCTGAGTTTTATGTCACTTGCAACCAAACCTATCCTAACCAATGTTGGCTATATCCAATGTTAGCTTTATATAAAAATTAGAGTATTGCATCATGTGTCTGAGAGCTCAGACACTAAACAATTACGGTGATAGCAAACTATTCCCTGATATCTAAGGCCTTCATTCTGACGTCAGAAGGCCTGGGAGGGCAGGCGGGCTTTCACCCGGCAGGCTGGAGAGAGAGGGCAAGTTGGGTAGAGGGGCTGATAGAGAGAGAGAGAGAGAGAGAGGGGATTCTAAGCAAGCTCCATGCTCAAAAGGGAGCCCTACTCGGGTCTCCATCCCAGAGACCATCTGAGCCAGATAGATGCTCAACCGACTGAACCACCCAGGCGCCCAATTTCATCTTAATTTTTTATTAAAAAAATTTTTTAATGTTTATTTATTTTTGAGAGAGAGAGAGAGACAGAGAGTGAGCAGGAGAGGAACAGAGAGAGAGGAGACACAGAATCCGAAGCGGTCTCCGGGCTCTGAGCTGTCAGCACAGAGCCGGACGTGGGGCTGGAACTCATGAACTGAGAGATCATGACCTGAGCTGAAGTCAGATGCTTAACCCACTGAGCCACCATCTTATTTTTTAAAGTAGGCTCTACCCCCAATGTGGGGCTGAAACTCACAACCCAGAGGTCAAGAGTGGCCTGCTACTCACGGAGCCAGCCAGGCGCCCTGGCCTGTGATTTCTGTCAACTGTAAGGGGCTGCAATTCATCTCCTTGGTGGGTAAAATAATGAGTCCTCCTTCCCCTGAAATAGCGACCCTAAGGTGGCCCAGAAGACCTCACAGCCATCTCACTCCCTCCAAAGCCACCATGTCCGTCCGGATGTTGGCACGTTTCTACCTCCTAAACTTTACCTCTCAACTCAGGGCTACGTGCTAGAAAGCCTCACACAGAGAAGCCAAAGGAAAAGGATAAAACCTCGAAACAATTCCTGTTACACAGTTTGGTGTGGGGCTTTCCAGCGTTTGTGGGGCACACATGCCCTCAGGTGACGCCGGGGATTTGGGGTACAAATAACGCAAATTACAGATTTCACAAAACCGGCGCAAATCGTCCCTCCCGTCCCGTGGTCACGATACCCTACGTGGGCAGTTGGGGGCGCTCCCCGCCCTCTCCTGGGATTGCCCGGGAGCCGAGGACTCCGCCGTCCTCCCGCCGCACCGCGCCCTCGGTCCTCGCGGGGCCCCGCGCCCGGTCCGCCGCTGCCGAGCCGGCTCCGGGGGTAAGTGCGCCGCCCCCACCGCGGAGCCGCGGGCCGGCAGGTGCGTCCCGCCCGGACACGCCTCTCTGGCGGAGCGGAGCGCCGCGCTCTCCGTCCTCTGCCCGGACCCCCGGGATTCTGCGGCTTCCGCCACCATTCACCGCCCTCCTCTCCGCCCCCAGCCCGATGGCAAAGCGCGATTGTCCCCACTAAAGCCCGGGGCGGTTCTGGGATGGCCTCTGGGTCGCCGGCTGGCCTGACCGCCCTGGGACGCCCGCGCCCTCCAGCACCGCTTTTCTGCACCGAGATTACAAGCCCCGGGGCGGGGGGGACGGCTGCCCAGCCTAGGGGCGGGGGCAAGAATTCTGGGCATTCCTGGTAGATTCGGCCGCACCGGATTAAAATAAATTCCTAACAGGTCACCTGCTGCACTGCAGGGTCAGTAAATGCTCGTCCGGCCACTAGTTCCCCCTGGGGTGCTTGTCCGAGTGACCTGGGCAGCTGTTTCAAACACCTAGACTCTCGTCCACTCTCGAGGTTCGCAAGGAACCGCTTGGGTTGGGGCCTGGACGCCAGCATTTTTCAAAGCTCCCTGGGGAGCTTTTCAGACAAGCCTGGGGGCTTGAGTCCTGTCCAAAAGGATTGAGCTGTGTGCCTGGGTTCACCTGGGTGGTGTAAAATTTGTTCCAAGATGTAAATTTTGTACTAGAAGTACATGCAAAAATTGCATTCCACTCCATAATATGTGTCGTTTTATTTTTTTATTAAAAAAATCGTTTTTCAGTGTTTGTTTTCAAGAGACAGTGAGGGGGAGAGGGGCAGAGAGAGAGAGAGAGAGAGAGAGGGAGGGAGTCACAGAATCTGAAGCAGGCTTCAGGCTCTGAACTGTCAGCACAGGGCTGGTCACCGCCTCCAACTCATGAACCAAGAGATGGTGACCTGAGCCACCCAGGCGCCCCGAGTTTGTGTTCGTTTTAATATAAAAACTTGTTAAGAGAAGTTTCTGAGAAAGATAAATTTATAATTCGTACAGATCTAAAAATGACCCCCGAGGTAAAGTTTTATTTTATTCACACGAGAACAATCAGATGATACAGCCGGCACACAGGAGACATTGACAAGCACAAATTTATATGGAGTGACAGAATTGAATTGCAAACGGAGGCAAAACTGGTTTTTCCACAGGGGGGATAGAAGTCAATGGAAGCTCTTCTGGACAAGTGTTTCCATAGCCATCAGTACCTGCAATTTTTAAAAAGGTGCAAGATAGCTCAAGGACAATGAACTGGGCTAGAAGGAGATAGCTTGGGGTTGTGCTTTAAAGCATATATATATATTTTTAAGTTTATTTGTTTATCTTGAGAAAGAGAGAGAGGGAGGGTGAGAGCAGGGGAAGGGCAGATGGAGAGGGAGAGAGAGAATCCCCAGCAGGCTCCGCACTTACAGCGCACGGACTCAGGGCTTGAACCCACACCCCATGACATCATGACCTGAGCCAAAAATCAAGAGTTGAAGGCTTACCCGACTGAACCACCCAGGTGCCCCAAGCATAATGTATTTTTGAAACAAGCTTTTCTTCCCAGTATTTTAAGTAACTATCTGGATTTTTTTTTTTTTTCTTATAGTGCTAATACTCCTGGCCTCCTCCACACATCAAAATATCAGATTTCAAACTAGTCATTGGCTATAACATTTTTCTACTCTCTGGGCTTTGGGGCAAAAATCCACAAATACACCTGGAATTACCACTAAGGGAAAAAGGAAGGGTTGAATGAAGGTCTTGGGAGACAGCAGGTTGAGGGCTTTAGGGGCACAGACCTAAATTCAAGTTGTGTCCTGTCACACAGTAGCTCTGGGCCCCTTCTCCTGGGAGTGGTTTCTTCACTTGACTGTGGTGTGTAATGGGGCTCCAGAAGCTTCCCTCCCCACTCCTTCTCAGTCTAAGTGGACAGCGAAAGTCTTGTGGGAACAGGCTTTCTTTGTTAAGGCTGGGGTTCTTTCAGTGATCTCCTATAGTTCTGTAAACATGGCTGAGTGGCCGTGGGGACCCCTTTTCAAGCGGCCTTGAAGCTGACAGCATGGGAGGGAAGGAAGCAGGTTGTATTCAAGCCCAGGGCCTTTGGGGAGGAAAGAATTTGAGACCCATCCCCCTGTCAGCCTGCTCCAGGATCAGGTTGAGGACTAAAATCTATTGTCAGGAGAGGCCTGGAAATTTGCTTGCCGGGGACAGAGAGCCTGAGAGCAGATTGTGTAAGGGACTGAGAGCCACAGGACTCAGTACCCCTAACTTGCTACTGCTCTTTGGGGAAGGAGGGCTGCACTAGTGAGGGTGATTAAGAGAAGGATCACTTTGGGGCGCCTGGGTGGCTCAGTCGATTAAGCGTCCGACTTTGGCTCAGGTCATGATTTCGTGGTTTGTGAGTTCGAGCCCCCGCGTCGGGCTCTGTGCTGACAGCTCAAGAGCCTGGAGCCTGCCTCAGAATCTGTGTTTCCCTCTCTCTCTGCCCCTCCCCCTGCTTGTACTCTGTCTGTCTCTCTCGAAAGTAAATAAAAATTTTCTAAAAAAAGAGAGGAGGATCACTTTGTGTGAAGCATGGGCATTGCTACAGCTTGTGCCCCGGGGCAGGCTGCGCCCCACAGCATGACCGACCGTGTGGAGGGGCAGGCAACAGACTTTCCAAAGTCTTTGGACTTTCCACTGAGGAAGACTTTGGAGTTCTGTACAATTTGGGAGTAAGTGGGCTCCGAGAGGGAGAAAAAATAATTTTTCTTTTTTTTTTTTTAAATTTTTAATGTTTATTTATTTATTTTTGAGAGAGAGAGAGAGAGAGAGAGAGCGAGCACGAGTAGGGGAGGGGCAGAGAGAGAGGGAGACACAGAATCCGAAGCAGGCTCCAGGCTCTGAGCTGTCAGCACAGAGCCCCACAAGGGGCTCGAACTCACAAACTGTGGGATCATGACCTGAGCCGAAGTCAGAGGCCTAACCAACTGAGCCACCCAGGCGCCCCCAAAAATAATTTTTCTTAGACTTCCGGTAATAAAAGACAGATAAACAGAAGTTGAGCAACATGGGTGCCTCCTGTATGCATGGGAGATAACCTAGGAAAACTGAGTTAAAACTCTACGAAATGGCCGAAGCCGCCACTCGAAATACCACCTTCAGCCCAAGATTAGAGAAAGATGTCGGGACAGGTGGTGTGTGGGGGGGGGGAGGGGAGGGGGAGTGGTGAGTTGTGAGAAGTTACCCGGAAAAGCACAGCAAACAAGGGGCAGGTTGTCAGGCAGATTTAAGCCCCCGCCCTCTGCACTGGGAATGCTATAGCCCTTTCCAGCCACCTTCCTCTCCCTGGTACAGAGAGGGAGACCGAAGCGCAGATTTCTTTCACAAGATGAAACGTCCCCTTGCAAAAGAGTAACATCCACTCATTCTTCAGAGCTGCTCCTGTGTCTGCTGTTTCTGAAGAATAACCAGCTCCAGATAATTCTCACGCCAAAGGGGCGTATTTTGGAATGTCCTCCTCCGCTTCAGTTTTCTGCCAGTGGGGGCACAGGAGGAGCGGGCGCTCCATCACTCAACGAGAAACGCTGAAATGTATCCGTATTTGTACCCTGAGTTAAGGTCATACCCATTATACATGTGAAATGCCAGGCATATTGACTAAGCCCCATAAAATGGCAGTTGTCGTCACTGTTACCTGCAAAGCTTCCCCGAGTGGCCTTTGTGCCTGTTTCCCCGAGTGATCGGCATCAGACCAAGGTCACACTCCCAGGCAGACTGAGGAAACCAGGGCCGGCTGAGTGGAAGGGGCAGAGCCAGGCCGGGAGCTGGCTGAGGGCTGGTCAGCTGGGGTGCCCTCTGGGCTGGAGCCATGCTTCTGGGCAGCCGGCGTAGGGTGGGCATGGTCTCAGCAATGTCCCCAGTCACCAACTCCTTCTTTCCTGGAGTTCTGTTCCTGCTGAAGGGACAGAGGAGCCAGGGACAGTGGTGGGGCGGCCTTGGGGCTGTGTCAGCCTGATGTTCTTGGGACCTGGGACTGGCTGCCTCTCCATGCCCCAAACGGGACCGGGGTCATGGACATGTCTCGAGGGTTCCACCCGATCTTGTTTGTTCCCGGCTCTGGAAGGTGCCTGCGGAACCTCCATGCCTGCGGAAAACAACCTCACCCCCAGCAGATGCGCCTTTCTCACCAGGACACTGCCACCCCCGTCTCTCCCATCTCCAGCCCTGTCCGCCAGGCCGCTGGCCGCTGTCCCTGATGCCCTGCATGTTCCCAGCCAGGACTGACCTCCTTCCCCTTCTTGCGTAGGAATGCCACCCCTCCTTCAGGACGCAGAGGCACTGTCACCCCCAGGGCTGAAGGCTGCTCCCCATCCTGTGTCGGGCGGGGTCCTGACATACTGGCCCCCTTTGGTGGGCAACCTGACCTTCCTCCCTTCCTCCTGCCATGCAGCACAGAAGCCCCACTCCTTTGCCAGTTCTGCCAGCTCAGGCCTGGGCCCCTGAAGTCTGAAATGGGGTCAGCAGCAAGGCATCCCTGGGGGCCCACGGCTGAGCAAATTCCCATGCTGGGAAGTGCAGTCTCTGCTTAAAGCCTCAGGTCCACGGGACCCACAGGAAGGGGGTGCACACCCAGGGCCCCTGCACCTTGTCCCTTTGCTCTCAAGATCAAGTCTGAACATCTTCCTGCAATGCAGGCCTGAGACTAGGCCCTACTTCCCTCGCAGGCTCCTGTCCGTTTTTCTTTTCTTTCTTTTTTAAAGTTTATTTATTTTGAGAGAAAGTGTGAGTGGGGGAGGGGCAGAAAGATAAGGAGAGAAAGAATCCCAAGCAGGTTGTGGGCTGTCAGGGCGAAGCCTGACTTGGGGCTCGAACCCACGAACTGTGAGATCATGACCTGAGCCAAAACCAAGAGTCTGGACACTTAAACTGACTGAGCCAGCCAGGCGCCCCTCCTGTCCCTTCTCACACCCCACCCTAGCACCCCCGGAGAGGAGCTCTTTTCTGCTTCAGGTACAACGGCCTCCTCTAGCTCTAAACTTCATTCTTCAGGTCCTAGCCGAACACAGTGCTGTCCCTGGAACCCCGCCCAGGGCTCGTCGCTTCCACCTTCCACCTCCCAGTCTCCTGGGTGTCCCTCCCTGATGCCCCTGTCCTCTGTGGACTGAGCTCGGGTTAGACAGAGGACCTACTGCCCCCCTCTGCTTTCTGGAGCCCCTGGCTTCACAGGGTATGAGGGACACAGGGCGCTGACAACTTGGGGGTGTGACCTGTGCTCAGCAGGCTGTGTGCTTGGTTTAACCCTCTGTTGTGGCAAGCTGGAAATTCTTAACTTTTAAAACCAGGGGCCCTGCATTTTCATTTTGCACTGGGCCCTTCAAATTATGCAGCTGGTCGTCTGAGACATGGGAAAATCTGGGCTGAGGAGGAAGAGCTGCCGTGTCCCTTTTCCCTCTGGGGGCTTGGACCCAGGCAGCCAGGGCCGCGAGGGACAGCCGTTTAGTCCCGTGCCCCCTTCTGCACTCTTAGATGTTGTGTGACGTTAGGACCAGCCATTCCTTCCACTTCCCTGGAGGAGAGGCCCAGTGTAGACAGCCGGGGGCACCTGACCTACTCCGTGATGCCTGGAGCTGGGCCCAGGCAGGGAGCGGCTGGTTTGCTCACTAGGGCCCCAGCGACTCTTCTGGGGACAGCTGCTTTCCCCAACCTAGAGGTAAGCAACTTAGGCCAAGGTTCCCCATACCCTGCAGTCCCCTGAACCACCAACCCCGGACCCCACGGAGCCACTGTTTCAGTGCCTCTCGTCAACCGTATCAATGCTTCCAGGTTGACCCAAGGGACATCAGGGAGCCCGCGAGCTCGTGCACACCCCCACCCGACCCCGCTCACGGGCGCATCAGGCTCCACGGGAATGCACCATTAGCCGGCATGCTTCTCCCCTCCAGCGCCCCGTCCAGGGGGCGTCTCTCTGTGGTCTCTGCTTTAATCCTGGCACCCACATCCCTCTAAAGCCCTTCAAGCGGTCCTGTGTACCCACCAGCAAGAGGGAGGAACAAGCCGTGTCTTCAGAAATCTCTGGCAACCTGGGCCCCGGACACTCTCTGATGGCAATGGTGACAGGAAGTTTCACACCGGAAAACAACCACCTCCTTTTATTGAGAAAACAGAGTTGATCCCGCAGTCGCTTCCCAGGTGACTCCACCCTGAGAAATGAGGTGGCATCCTTCTGCACCCATCCACAAGGACCCCCGGCCCCGGGCGAGGCGGAACACAAGGGTCCCTCCATCCCCTCCCAGGGGCACACGCTGGTCTGCTCAGGCCCTGGAGAAGTAGGCGTGCAGGGAGGGCAGGGTTCTGGGGGGGGAGGCGCTGTGACGGGCATGGGGGTGCTCTGGGGGGAGGCGAGTGGCCGAGGGAGGTGGACTCTTGCTGGAATGAGGGAAGGGGAGGGAAGAATACCACCATCTCCCGAGGCCCGGCACTCTTTCCTTCCAGATTCTTCATAAATAAAACTTCACAGTAATAGAGGAACGTCCATCTCCAGGGCCAAACCAGCTGGTTTCCGGCCGGGGAGCCAGGCCTCAGCGGGACCGCACGAGGGCCCTGGGCCGGTGGGGCAGCACCGTGACCGCGGGGGGCTGGAGCACTGCTCTCTGGCCCTGTGTCAGGGGCGGGGGGGGGGGGGGGGGGGCGGGGGCGGTGCTGCGGCCCGCCCGGAGGTTCTGAGGATGGCTGAGGTAGTCGGAGCGGCCAGCCGCGCGTCCAGACAGAGGCAGATGGAGCATCACAGGCCTCGGCCAGGAGTCAGGCCGCCTGGGAGCAGACACTGAGCAGCAACTCCAGGCGGGTCTGGGGGGCGGGAGTGGCGCTGAGGGCCTTCTGAGGTTCCGTCTCCTGGAGACCCAGGGGCAGGGACCGTGGGGGAAGGGGGGGGCCTGTGAGCCTGCACAGGGCTGAGCCTCTCCTGAAAGGGCTGCTTGGGCCCAGCGGGGGGAGACTGAGGCATTTCATGGGAGAACGAGGATCTTCTCTGTGAAGATGAGAGGGCCGCCACAGACCCGTCCGGGGTCAGGCCTGACCCGGGTACCTGAGCACCGGCTTCCTTCAGAGACCGCCAGGGCCTCCACCAGGTCACGGGGAGCCACGCAGGGCACCCAGGTTAGGAGGGCGACCGGTGGCTGGTGGCCTGGTGCCCGAGATGATCCTCCCGCGGTCCGGGCAGTTCCCAACAGTCCTGGGCCTCAGCTCCACTTTCTGGGGAGTGTCCACGCAGGGAGGCCTCCTTCCGGCTAACTGCACCCCATCACACCCAGGGGCGCACACGGCCCAAACCCTCCAGCTCCCTGCAGGGGACCACAGACCACGTCCCGGCTTTGCGGCTCCAGCCCCATGATTTCTGGGGCTCAGGAACACCTGCCCTCGCCTGGCCCGGTGGTCGGGCCGGGGTCAGAGCACCTGCAGCTTGCGGGAGCAGGTGAGGTTGCCGTGCACCAGCCCCCACATAGCCAGCAGCTCGGCGGGCAGCAACTTGTGCACCACAAGCATGGAGCGGAAAAAGCAGGGCTCCTTGTTCATGCGGCTGTTGCGGTTCCGAGAGATGCCGAAAGTCTTGAAGCCCTCGTGGGCCGTGGGCTGCACGCCCAGCACCTCCAGACACATGCCCAGGAAGACGTCGTCGATGGGGTACAGCTCCAGGGTGTCGCAGGCGTGATGCAGGCGCCGGGCCAGGCTGCCGGCCATGAGGAAGCCCCCTCCGCCCGCGTACGGCGGGTAGCTGGCCTTGCTGTACAGAACCCCCGGGATGTAGTATTTGTTGTCCTTCTTGCGGATCGGCCTGGCGTGCTGCAGGACGTCGCCCACAAACAGGTCTTCCTGTGGCTGCCGGTCCGCCAGAAATTCGAGCAGGTTGGGGGGATTGACGAAGACATCGTCGTCGCCCTTGAAGATGAAGTGAACTTTGGGGCAGTAGATGTCAAACCACTTGAGGAAGTGGATCTCCTTGAGGGTCAGGTTGAAGAAGCTGTCGAGAAAGTCCCACTGCAGGATGTCGCCGTAGAGGCGGTCTTCGTAGGCCAGCAGCTGCTGGTAGTGGGCCCGCTCCTCCTGCTTGGAGGCCGTTCCCAGCAGGAAGAGGGTGCGCACGGCGCCGCGGCCCCTGCCCACCGTCTCCTGCTCACGGCCCCAGGTCTGGCGGATGGCCTCGCGGCGGTCGTGCTGCGTGATGACCGACTTGACCACCACCAGCAGGTAGACGTCACCGTGGCACTTCTCCGGGTGGTTCAGCAGCATGGGGAAGTATCGGCAGTGGCGATAGGACAGAAACTGCCGGAAGTGCGGTTCCAGGCCCTGGAACCAGGGCTGGTGGGTCAGGTTGACATTGACCGAGCAGTTAGTGATGTTGATGTCCCAAGTCTGGGGCCCTCGTGAGGCCATGGGCGTGGGGGCAACCGCATCCTTCGGGTTCTTCCAGAAACTGTTGGGGTTCACCAGGTGTCCGCTTGGTTTCTGAGCCTTTGGTGGCTCTAGAGTGGGGGGCGGGGGTGCCTGCAGAAACTGGTTGGGAGTCAGACTGCGCTGGAATACCGTTACGGCCACCAGCAGGGCCAGGGACAGGCACACACTCTTGTAGACGGTTTTCTTCCTAGGGGTGAGGGGATGGAGGGTGGTTCAGAGGAGAGAGGAAGGGGTGAGTCCCCTGTGACTCTCCAGCAGCCTTGTTCGGAGCTGCAGTCCCAGATGGGCATGTGGAGCCTGGACACAGACTCAGGTCCTGCGGCCCGAGTGGCCAGAGGAGGGTCCTGCCTTCTCCCCCACCCTGACTTCCCTCTTCCAGGACCAGGGCAACCTCGATGCACGAAGTTTAAGTACAAGCACTGTGGAGTCAGGCTGCAGGGGTTTAAATCTTGGCTCTGCCACTTATAAGCTTAGTGACTCTGAGTGGGTCCCCTTAACCTCTCCAAACTGTCATTTCTTTTTCCCCGGCATGAGGATAACAACAAGGAATTGGAGTGCTGTCTAATGTGCCTGGCACACAGTGGGTATGCAGTCCGGGGATGCTGTGCGTCTACAAGGACGACCTCTGGTGGAGACTTTCTGCCTGTTCCCCGACCCCGGCAAGGCACCCGGTTTGCTTTCATTTCTCTGTGCAAACTTCATGACCCATTGGGGTGAACCATCCTGGGGGGGGCAGAGACAGCACCCGCTCTACAGCTTGGGAGCTCAGGAACCTCTGGGGGGACACCAGGGAGAGTCTCTAACGTGGGACCTGAAGAAGCCTGTCCCTTCCCCTTCCACCCCATCCATCTGATCCAACGCACAATAGCTGCCCTCATGGCCGAGCGAGGCCCGAGAATGGGACAGGGGTCTCCTGCCGTCTTACCGGCTCTGCTCAGCTTGGGCCCCACTCTCCCCCTAGGAGAGATGGCGTTCCCCCAGCTCTGCCTCCCCGGGGAAGGGAACACATTCAGACCTCCACTCTCCAGGGACCCTCTTTGTCCACAGAGCTCCTACCACACCCATTTCGGAAGCAAAAATTAGAGCTTTTTGCTAGAGGTGCTGGCAGGCCCAAGGCAGGGGGCCTGAGCCCTGGGGCCCCAGGACCCTCTCTCCTCAGCTCACACTCTGGAGGTGGCTAGGCCTCCTGGCCTGGTCTCTCTTGTGGAGACACAGGGGCTGGGGGCTTTGGGGACACAGGCAGTCCAGAAGTGTGGCGTCACAGGGCCAGGCCAAGAGGGAGACAGCCCCAACCTCCAGAGGGGGAGCCGCAGGGCAAATGGAAGAAATAGACTGCGATGTGGCATTACAGGGATACTGGAGAAGTTGGGGGTGGCCCTCATGCCTGACTAGTTGAAGGTTCAGGCACCCAGGGCTGGTAAATGCTGAGCCCCCTGGAGCGATGTTTTCCCATGGAGTCCCAAGGGTTCCGGTTTATGGGGTAGGAGGAAGACTGGGTCACCCCAGGTGCTGGAGTGGGGGGTGTGACCCAAGACTCGACCCTCCCAAGGGGGACAGCAGAATGTTCTGGGTCAGGGTCTCTTGCCCCAGGCGTTTCAGCGAAACACCCCTTCCCCTGAGTCGGGGAGGTCGGGACTGGAGGAAGTCCGGCCGGGGTCACCCCAGGGGAAGGGGATGCGGGCGAGGCCCCTCTGCCCAGGCCTATCCACCTGCACCACCCCACTCCATTTGTAGGACTGAAGTCCCTCAGGGGAGTAAAGAGAAGGGGACAGGGGGAGTGGGGCTGGAGGCCCGAGCTCCCCCGGAGGAAGGAAAGCCCCTCGGGGCGGGGGGGGGGGGGAGGGGTGGGGAAGCGGGGAGAGGACGGCGGTCGCCCAGGACGCAGGAGGCCCTCAGAACGGGGGACGCGACCGGGCTGCCGGAGAGCCCTTGAGTCCCCAAAGCCCGGGGTCCCGAGGTGGGCTCAGGGTGCCGCGGGGCCCGGGCCGGGCAGAGCCGAGGGGCCGCCGGCGAGGGCAGCGCGCACGGGCTCCGCGGAGCCCGGCCGCGTCAGGCTGGTGCGGGCGCCGCGCACCCCCGGGCATCCCGGCCGCCGCCGCCGCCGCCGCCGCCGCCGCCGCCGAGCCCGTCCGTCCCGGGAAACTGAGGCCAGCCCCGGGGCACCCGGCGCGGCGTCCTCCCATCCCCGAGAGCCGCCCGGCTCCCCCCCCCACCCCCGTGCATCCCGGACCTCGGGGGAGGGAGCCCAGGGTCCCCGCGCCCCCCGGCCCGGCCCCCCGCCCGACGGCCCGGCCGGGTCCCCCACTCACCACAGAGACATGGCGGCCCGGGCCGGGGCGGCGGCGGAGCGGGGCGCGCGGGTCGCAGCTCTGGGCGCCGCGGCTCGGGGACGGCGGGCGGGGACGAGGACGGGGCGGGCGGGAGCGAAGGCCGGGCCGCGCCCCCGCCGCGACTTTCCACTTCCCCGCGGCCGGAGGAGGGACCGGGAGGGGCGGCGGCGGCCCAGGTGCGTTAACCCCTTCGGCGCCCCCGGCCCTCCAGCCCCTCGGCCGCCGGGCCAGCGCTCCGCACTGCGGCGAGCGCCGGTGGCCCATTTCCTAGAGGCGGAACCCGAGGCCCGACCGGGAGTGGGGACCTCGGAGCCCACGAGGATCGCTCCCGTCACCCCTGCCCCCGGGTACTCGGTTTCTCCCGCGGAGCTTCCATGGGGTCGTCGGCCCTTCTGGAAGACTGTGAACCAGGACACCACCCACCTGCAACCTTCCTGGCGCCCCGCGGTCCCCACCGGCTCCCTCTGGCCCTATTAGGACTTTTTTTTTTTCCGTGGTAGGGGAGGCAGAGGAAGACAAAGCTTCCTTTTCCCCCTCCGATTCCCTCTGCCTTCTCCCCATTCCCCCTTCCCAGGCAGGCCTCCCTGCACCCTGCTGTTGGGGCCCCTGGGCCAGCCATCTAGGGCTTGTCTGCAGGGGAGAGGGGCTGCAGGGGGGCGCAATGTCTGTGAGATAAGACGCCCCAGGAGGCTAGGCTGCCCGTGTTAGGGGCCACAGCTCCGGAAGCCTTTTTCTGTGCCCCAAAGTGGAGGCCCTCTCCCCCTCTGGGGTCCCTCCTGCCTCAGAGGGCTCCCCTCACTACCAAGGGAAGGCCTGCTTGCCTGGCCCCAACCATCTCTCTTTTCATCCATCAACAAATATTTCACTCAAACCCCTTTTTTGTCCCCAGCCTTTATTAATCTGCCTGTGTGTGTGCCAGACCCAGCGTTTCCTAGGGAGTGGGCTCAAGTGACAGAAGACACAGAAGGGAATTCTTGGCTCAGCAGGGTCTGGAGAGATGGGTGTTTCCATCCGGGTGACTTCCAGAATCGTCTAGCAGGTAAAAACCTCTGCTGGTTTGGCCGTTGCCCACAGGTCTGTTCTAGTCTTGCTCCATGATGAGGTCCCATGGCTGAGCTGACAGCAGGACCTCAGAAAATGCCCATAGAATTGAAATGGAAGCATTTAACAGTGCAATAAAGAATAGCTAACATTCATCAAGCAGTTACAATATGCCAAGCATGATTCTAGGCTCACACATGAATCACTTAATCCTAGAGGCATGTACTATTTTATTCCCAGTTACAAAGGAGGAAATAGAGGTGCCCAGAGGAGGAAAACCCAGGGGGTCAGGTCTTATAGTAAACAAAGCCAGAAGGCTTGGCTGGCTCGAGAAGCAGGCCCCTGAGCCCTTCTCCAGGGGACAGCAGTGGCAGGGAGTTATTTTCCTGCCAAGGGGTTCCCTAGGGAGGCCGGGAGGTCCCTGAGTATAGAGGCTGGAGGTAGGAACTCTGATAAGGCCATGCCTGCCAAGCTGGGCCCTAAACCTAGGACCCTGAGCCTGGGGTGAGGAGCCTCTTTATTTATTTTTTAAGATTTTATTTTTAAGTAATCGCTACACTCAACATGGGGCTCAAACTCACAACCCTGAGATCCAGAATCACATGCTCTACTGACAGAACCAGCCAGGAGCCCCCAGCTGTTTCTTTAAGGCTCCAGAGGCCCTTGGAGGAGGAGGAAAAACCCAAGATTTGATAGAATTTGCCGGCATGTTGCAAGTTCCAATCAGGGAATGTGAAGGGCCTTCCAGGCAGAATTCCAGTCAAGAACCCTGGGGCCAGTGCTGTTTCTAATGGCCCCTCCCAAGTAGGGAAGGAGCAGAGGAGGGTCTGACCTGCAGCCCAGAGCCCCTCCTTGGCTTGGCTGCCTGCCCCTGCCCCACTGGCCACCTGTCCCACAGGTCACCCAGCGCTGCACTCCACTGCCCAGGCTTCTGGGTTCTGCCCCTTCACCTTGCAAGTGTGGCCTGGAGGGAGGGCCAGGGCAGCCTGGCCAAGGACATCCCATCCAGGGTCAGCACTGACCTCTCACCCAGAAGCTATGGGGTTTCCTCAGGTGCCTGGGAGGGGCAGACACAGCCGCCCCTGGGAAGGGGCTTGGAGCCCAGGTTCCGAGACTGGAGGGGTGGGGGTGGGGTCAGGGCTCTACACTTCCGGGCTGTCAGTAGGGGCAGGTGGCTTATCCCCTTGAGACCTCAATTTCCTGCCAGCACAGGGTTACGCGAGATGACGCATGCGAAGTGCGTAGATTAGTGTCTCCTACATGGTGGCATTATGACAGGTTGGCTGCTGTTGATAGTATTGTTAATATTTGGCCTGACCCAAAGGCCCCAGAACCCACCGGGGCTCAAGGGGGTGGTGATGGCTGGAGCCGCTAAAGGCCAACTGAGTGTTTGCCAGTGGAATTTGGTTCATTGAGAGGAACAGTTTGTCATCGTGGATTCATTTGATCTGTGCGTACCTACGTGGAACTAGGATGGGGGGAAACGGATGAAAGTTAAATACTCAGTCCCTGACTGCCCGGGGTGGGGTGGGGGGATGGGGATGTGGGAGCCGGGCCAGCCCCTGGTCAGGTCTCACCCTGCAGGCTGCTTGGGCCTGTCCCTATCAGGAAGCGCTGGGAGGCTCACCCAGTCTGGCTCATTCCACCTGTCCCAGGCCCTGTGGGCAGAACCCCAGCGGATTCCTGCTGATTATCTCAAACCACAGTTGAGGTGGTTGAGCAAGGCCCTGAGGAGGGGGAGGTCAGTCTGCAGATGGAATCTTCTCCGGGGCCCACAGCCCTGGCTAAAGGCTATGGAAGCTGCAGAACCCAGGTCCCAGGAGGTGGGGTGGGGCTGGGCTTGGGGAGGTGGTCTGTCTGTAGCCTGGAGGGATGGTGGGGGAATGGGAAAGGTAGCTGGGTAGGCAGAGGGAGTCCCATGCAGCGGCGGTGGGTTAGATGTCCCTGTCACTGTCCCCTCTTTCAGGCTGAGGCGCTGCCCTGGAAGAGGGAGCTCAGAGAGCCCCTGATGTGGGAGAAACTCCCCTTCCCTCAGTCCCTCTTCCTTCCCCGCACCTCCTTTGTACCTTCCCTCTCCTTTCCTCCCCATCCCTGCTCCTTTTTCCTCTGCCATTTCCCTTTCTCCATCCCTATTCCCACTTTCTGTTGTATCTGCTCCACGAACACTCTAGAATTGGTTGGAATCCAGATCCTGCTGGTTTGACGCAAGAGCATCGTGGCCGTTGACGGGGGAAGGGGTGGGGGGTGGAGGGGAGGCCAAGGACCCGCAGACATTCTGGTGTGGGGAGACATCTGAAAGGCCAGAGGTTGTCCTGGGTCAGCCTTTGACTGGACAAAGTGGGGCTGACTTGGGCCCCAGACAACCTGAAAGCCGGGTGTAGGGAGCCCTGGGCTCCTTACATAGACTGCCGTGAACAGAGGCCGCGTTGCCCTGGCTTTAATCACATCAGTGCGGCCGTGGGGTGTGTGTGAATGTGTGATGGAATTCATTTTCATGGTCAAAGACTCTGAGGAGCTACCCTACACTGGCAGCCATGGCCAGTGCTTCGAGTGTGGCCGTCTACACTTGCAGAGGGCCTGCTGCTTAGCAGTGGTGTATCAGAATTAGAAGCCATCCCTCTGTAGTGAAAAGAGTGTCCCTGAAGACGTGTGCTCGGCAAGAAACACAGCACAGACCCCTCTCCCCATGACTGAACGAGTCCAGCAGCCCAGCAGAGCAGTGCCCTGCGTCCAGAGCTTTCTCTAATTGGTCCTGGGTGCCCCACACAATGATCTCACTGGAGTGTTAGCCAACCTTCGGCCATCATGTCCTTGAATCTACCCGGAGAGGAGCTTTCCTGCACAGGATGGAGAGTGGGGCTCCCCCAGGCTCCCAGGCAGGGATGGGGTGGCACTGATTTCATTGTAACTTACCGTCCTGTGAGGAGGTGTGGGGTGAGGCTTACCATCTTCACTGCCTCTGTCCCTGGTGGCCACCCACATCTACTGTAGAGGATGACCACCCTGCAGGGCATCCTGGGAAGAACTGCTCAGTCAGGAGGACATAGCACAGAGGAGGAAGAGAAAGAGAGACCGAGAAGAAGCTGGCAGAGAGGTGGGGAGGTGGAGGAAGGGAGGAAGAGTTCAGGGGGGCAGGGAGGACAAGGTTTTCAAAGCATGGGGGATCTGGTCTGGAGTCTGGGAAGTCCCCGCACCCAAAGGAAGATCGGGCCAGAGAGAAGCTCAGATCACAAGGCCTCCAGAGAAGATGGGCGGGAGAGTTAAAAGGGGCTCCACCTGAGCAACACAATGAACAACATCCTGTTCCTGGGGACCCCCAGATGTCCTTTGATGGCCGAATGCTGCTCAAGCCAAGACTGAATGAACAACCAAGAAGGTAACATGGCCATGACCAGTGAAGATGTTTTTAAATTATAATTTCGGGGCCTGCCTGCAGAGAATCTGGTGGAACCTGGGAAATTGTATTTTTTTTTTTTTTTTTTTCGGTTTCCCAGATGATTCTGAGGTACAGGCAGGTTTGGGATCCACTGGCATTGAGCCCTCCAGTTCCAGCTCTCTTAGGTGTGAGCAGGGGCAGAGGAGGGACACTGTCTCCTGTGACCCTGAATAGAAGGAGGCCAGGATGGGGAGGCAGCTGTTGAGGAAAGTGGGGGGAGAGGTGGGGAGAGCTGAGGAATTCACTTTTCCCAGCCCAGCAGGTGGCAGTTAAGGAAGAGCTGGAGGAGAGTGGGAAAGGGTGGCCGCGGCCTCTGTGTGGGGTCTGCGGGAGGCAGGGAGAGACAGCAAGGAGTGTTCCGTGCCATTTAGGGCTCCTCTGGGTGTGAGAGACAGAAGCCCAACTCAAACTAGCTCAAGCAAAAGGAATGTATTTACTCCTATGGGGGGAAACCACTCTCTCTTGCTCTCTCTTGTTGTCTCCTCACAACCCACACCCCTGGATAGTCCGTCCATCTCCCGGCTCTTCTACATCCGCAGGCTCCTTCCATGAAGAGTAGGAGAGAGGTAGGTGTGCAGATGGCCTCAGGCCTTTATCGCTCTATCTTGATGATCCCAGAGGAAAGAGGTGTTCTTTTTTGTTTTTTGTTTTTTGTTTTTTGTTTTTTGTTTTTTTCCCCTCCCAACCTCCACGTATAAAATTCCAGGGAAGGGCTCTCGTTGGTTTTGCCTCAGTCACACGCCCAAACCTGGGTCAGTGATCGTGTCTGGGGGCCTGGATACTGTCACCGGCTAGACCTGGCTCATGCGTCCCCTGTGGTGGTTGGGGCAGGGCCTTGGGACCAGCAGCCCCACAGGAACAACCTGGAGGGGCAGGTCCCTCAAAGGAAGCTGCTGTTATCAAGAAAGCAGGGGCAGGGGTGCCGGCCAGTCTCCTCACTCGTGCCGAATCCCCTTGGACTCTCAAATCGCCTTCTCAAACACACCTGTAAGACTGGGGGCCCCAGGAGGAAGACGAGAGGGGTGGGTGGCTGTGTGGGCAATGTTCCCACGTGGTTTCCTGACAAATCCTTCTCTCCTGGGAGGGAGGAGCTCCCAGGCTGGCCGGTGGAGGGTGGACGCAGCTCCTTGGAGGGCTGGCCGCTCTCTGGCCCTTTTCCCTTGCCTGCGCCCCCACTGGCTGGTCTGGGGGTCAGCCAAGGCCACCCGGGGCTCGGGGGTGGGGGGGGGTGTGGGAGCCAGTCAGTTGAGGGCGGGGCTGGGCAGCTGAAAGAGAAGCCAGGGTTCACAAAGGCTCGGAACCGGGATCTGGGCAGGCTTGGGAGAAGGGGGGTGGAGCGGCTGCACAGGAACGGAGGAAGCGCTCCTACACGCGGCCAGACAGACGCACGGACACGTTCACACACAAGCACGCGCATTCGGAGAGACGCACGCATAACGCTCGTATTCGTACACACAGGAGACGCGTGTGCACCTAGTGAGAAAGGCACATAGACACCCCCTACACGGGGATGCACATTTCTGGAGAGATGCACACACACACACACACACACCTGGACATAACGGCAGACACACATACACAGATACTCATCACACAGGGACACGCCTAGAGAGACACGTACCTTCACACACGTACACTCACACACCCGAGGTTTTTCCCGGGAGGGAGGGGCCTCCCCTCGCCACCTCACCTGCTACCGGTGAAACCCCACCTGGCAGGCCCAGGGGCGCCACCTCAGGATGAGGCAGGTCCCTACTGTATCCACGAGTAACGGTCTCTTTTGATCCGCCCCCAGGTCCTCGAGTCTGTGCCCGTCCCTGCCTCCAGGAACCTCTGGGCACTGCCCACGGGCCCTTAATACCACCCACATCTACCCCCAGCCCCTCTTCCAGCCACCCTGGCCTTCTCCCATTTACCAAGATCCCAGCTTTCTTCTGCTCAAATGCACTCCCCGCTTCTGAATCGAGTGAATTCCTGTCCATCTTTCAAACCCCAGCTCAAATGTCCCCTCCCTTGGGGTGGATGCTTGCTCCCTTGGCCGGCATCACGTCTGTCTGTCCCTCCTCCATCGATCGCACCACACTGGACACAGGGGAGTACCGGGGAGCGGAGGGGAGGCACGGACGCCTATCGGTTGAATAGCCAGGGAATGGATTGCCAGCACCGGCCACCCGGAGGACACCCTGGCAGGGAGAAGCGCCGTCTTGCCTTGGGCACATTCAGAGCATGACGGGGCGTGCCTAGCCTGGGGAGGCTTGGGCGCCCCAGACAGTTTTGCAGAGCCCGGTCCCACCCCCAGCACACACGTTCAAATTCACACTGACGCGCATTCACACGCGGGTGGGCATTGTGCCCCCTCGTCCTGGGCAGCTGGGCTGCCCCTCCCCCCAGGCCACCAATGACTCACGTCCCCACCCGCCACGGTCTGCTTGGGCACACACAGCCTCCTTTCAGCCCCTCAGCCTCAAACACTAGCTTACTCTTCCCTCCCCGGCGCCTCTCCTTCCCCAGAGCCGGCCTGCCCTCCCAGCCTGGCAGCTGAGCCCCACGGGGAGGCCATGCAGAGGCCTCCTTCCTCTCCAGAGCACAGGGCTCCCTGTCTCTCGTCACCCGGCTTCTGTCCAAGCCAGCCTTGAATGGCTGCCTTTTCATGGCTCAGAGCCTGGCCAGGTGCATTCCGGGCAGCCCTGCTCCCGCCAGTGTCTGCCGGGAAGCCGTCGGCCCTGGTGCTGCTACCACTGAGGCGCGAGAGCCAGAGGGGCCGGTGAGACTCAGCTTCGGAGATCCCTCCCAGGCTCTGGTCAAAGGCCTCCTCACGCCTACAGATGCTTCATACACACCTTCCCATCTGTCTCCTCACCAGGCCTAAATAGTCTGGCCAGGCACAGATTACTATCATCATTCCCGTTTTACTAAGGGAACAACTGAGGCCCAGAGAAAGGTCAACCTGCTGGTGAGTGGTGGAGCTGGGACCCAGTCCTGGTACAGAGGGGTTAATAACACAATGCACGTCGCGGGATGGCGCTGAACGTGATGAGGTGGCCAGGCCGGGCACCCTGGGGGTTCCTCAAATTGCCACCGCATTATGAGAGTCACGAAAGCAGTTGCAGGTTTTATATCCAGCACCCCTTCCTTTTTTTGATAACAGACCTCCCCCTCTGGTTTGCGGCTGGGTTCTCAACCAGGGCGGGCCAGTCACAGTCCCTTACACCTTCTCTTGCCTCGAGAGTGTTCTCAGTCCAGGGGAGAGGCCTGTGACCTGCACTGGGCCAGTTAGGGCTCTGCCCTCGGGAGTTTCAAAGTAAACTAGGAGAGGGACTCCCCTTTTCTCTCTGATCATGGGGGTTTTGAGGGTGTGACTCAACATATTGGGGGAGAAAGTATGTCACATGCACCCCACGCCCCCTTCACTCAGCAGTGGGAGAGAACAGAACAACACAGAGCAAAACAGAAGCAGAGTCTGCATGGGGCCGGAATCGCGGTTCTAGAGACCTTGTGGTCAGCAAAACAGAGTCCCTCCCTCAAAGATGTCTATGCCCTAGTCCCCAGAACCCGTGCCTATGTTGGGTTATAGGCAAAAAGGATGCAAATGTAACTAAGGTTACAGACCTCGAAATAGGGTGGCTAGCCTGTGTTACCCAGGGGGGCCCAATCTAATCACAAGAGCCCGTGGAAGTAGAGAACCTTCCCTGTCCGAATGCAGCAGAAAGGAAAATCAGGAAGATTCCAGGAGTGAGGGGGATTTGGTGTGCCTTTACTGGTTCTGAAATATAGGGAGCCGCCTGCAGCCCCGAGACCGGAGAGAGGTCTCTGTGAGCCCCAGCTGACAGCCAGGAGGATACGAGGACCTCCGTCCTGCAACCACAAGGAACTGCGTTCTGCCCACGGTCTGAATGAGTTTAGAAGCAGACTGCCCCAGAGCCTCTGAATAAGAGCCCAGCTGGCCAACACCTTGATTTTGACCTTGTAAGATGCTGAGCAGAGAAACTAGCTGAGCCAATCCACACTTCTGATCTACAGAGTGTGAGAGAATAAATTCGAGTTGTTTTAAGTCACTAAGTTTGTGGTACTTTGTTACAGCAGCATTAGGAAGATAATATACACCCTAAGTGCGTATTATATTATATTATATTATATTATATTATATCATATTATATTATTATTAATATATATAATACTGGTGTGACACTGCCTTCCCTGATTTGGTTACAGGTGCCAATAATTTTTTGTTGCTGTTTTTTTGTCACCCCCCAACTAAAGACTTTTAACTCATGCCATTATTGTTATCTCCTTCAAAGCTCCCCCCCACGGCCCGCCGTCACAGGCATGTAGGAGACAGGGCACCTAGAACTTGAGACGAACGCACAAGCTTGAGGAGAGCCAAGAGTTTGGGAGGGACAGGTCCTCTCAGATCTCACAGTCTTTACAGGCTTGAGGCAGTTCTTCCAGAAGGCGCAGGTGGCCTGGCTCTGCCCCTTCCTTACCGAGCTGGATCCTTCCCTTCCCCACAGCAAGGCTGAGGTCAATGGGGAGAAAGCCAGTGCGTGCGAGCCAGGGAGGAACGACTTGTGAAAACTTTCTATGGTGGCCTGGTCCAAGCTTGTAAAGGCTGGCAGGGTCAAAAGACGTAGAGGTTCCGGTCCAAGATGGCAACGAAGGCACTCCTGAACTCACCTTCTCCCACGGACACCCTGACTCTCCAGCTACACACGAGCAATTGCCTCTGAAGGAAGTTCAGAAACTAGCTGGGCAACAACTACACATCAGGAGAACGACAAAATATCTACATTGAAAAGTCTGAGATACACTCTCATTACCTACATCACCCCAGGCACAGTGACACGCAATTGCGAAGGGATTCACAGCTCCACCTTCTCCCCAAGGAGCCAAGTGTTGATCCAACATCCAGCACCCTGACTTTTAAGACTTCCACCTAAAGGATGGGCCCCCCAGACACCTAGCTCTGAAAGCCTACAGGGCTTGTGTCCCTGAGACCGACCAGACTAGAGCAAACAAAGAAAGAGTTCTTAACTGGCTACCCATCCCCCCCCACCCCAAGGGCTCTACTATCAAAATTCCAGTGGCATTTTTCAAAGAAATAGGAAAAAACAACACCAAAATTTGTATGGAACTATAAAAGACCCTGAAATGTCAAAGTAATCTCGAGAAAGAACAAAGATGGAGGCATCACCCTTCTTGATCTCAAACTATACTACAAAGTGATAGTAATCAAAACAGTGTGGTATTGGCATAAAGACCGACACCTACATCAGTGGAACAGAACAGAGAGCCCAGAAATAAACCCACATATGTATGGTGAATTAACTTACAATAAAAGAACCAAGAATATACAATGGGGAAAGGATAATCTTGTCAATAAATGGTGCTGGGGAAACTGAATATCCACATGCAAAAGAATGAAACTTGACCCTCATCTTACACTACACCCAAAGTCAACTCAAAATGGATTAAAGGCTTGAATGAAGTGTAACCTGAAACCATAAAACTTCTAGAAGAAAACATCGGAAGTTCCTCAATGTTAGTCTTGGCAATTTTTTGGAATTTTTTTGAATTTAACACCAAAGGAAAGGCAACAACAAAAAATTAAACAAAGTCGGGCTACATCAAACCAAAAAGCTTCTGCAGAGCAAAGGAAACCATCGAAAATTGAAAAGGCAACCTACAGAATTGGAGAAAATGCTTGCAAATCATGCATCTGATGAGAGGTTAACACCCAAAATATACAAAGAACTCATACAACCCAATAGCAAAAAATCTGATTAGAAAGCAGGCAAAGGAACTGAATAGACATATTCTCAAAGAAGACATCCAAATGGCCACCAGGTATGTGAAAGGGTGGTCAACATTACTAATCATCAGGGAAGGGAAAAGCAAAGCCACAAAAGACAAGAGATAACAAGTATTGGTGAAGATTTGGAGAGAAGGGAACCTTTCCTTGTGCATGTTTGGCAGGAATGTAAATTGGCGTAGCTGCTATAAAAATAATACGGGGCACCTGGCTGGCTCATTTGGTAGAGGATGTGACTCTTGATCTAGGGGCTGTGAGTTTGAGCCCCACGTAGGGCACAGAGGTTACGAAAGAAAGAAAGAAAGAAAGAAAGAAAGAGAGAGAGACAGAGAAAAGAAAACGGAGGATTTAAAAAAAAAAAAATAAAACGTGAAACTACTGTATGATTTAGCATTCCCACTTCTGATTATATATTCAGAGGAAATGAAAACAGGATACCAAAGAGACAGATGCACGCCCATGTTCTTTGCAGCATTGTTCACAATAGCCAAATTATGGAAACAACCTAAGTGTCCATCAACGGATAGGTGGACAAGAAATATGGTCTATATATACATATATATACACACAAATATATGTGTATACACACTCACACACACACACAGGAATATTATTCAGACATGAGAAAGAAATTGTGCCATTGTGACAGCATGGATGGAACTTGAGGGCATTACACTAAGTGAAATAAGCCAGACAGAGAAAGACAAATACTACATGGTATCATTTATATGTGGATTCTTTTTAAAAATTTTTAAAAATGTTTGTTTTTGAGAAAGAGAGAGAGAGCATGAGTGGGGGAGGGACAGAGAGAGAGGGAGACACAGAACCCGAAGCAGGCTCCAGGCTCTGAGCCGTCAGCACAGAGACCGACGTGGGGCTCAAACCCACGAACCGTGAGATCATGACCTGAGCCAATGTCAGACGCTTAACTGACTGAGCCACCCAGGCGCCCCACTTTTATGTGGATTCTTAAAAAAAGAAAAAGTCAAACTCAGAAACAGATAGAAAACAGAGCCAGGGGCTCCATGGAGCAGAGGAAGTAGGGAGGGGTTGGTGAAAGGGTACAAACTTGCAGCTATAAGATGAATAAGTTCTGAGGATCTAATGGCGAGGATAATAGACAACACTGTATTGTATAGTTGAAATTTACCAAGACAGTAGAACTTAAATGTTCTCACCAAAAAATAAATAAATAAATAAATAAATATGTGAGGTGATGGATATGCTAATTAACTAGACGGAGGGAAGCCTTTCACAATGTCTACTATATGAAATCGCCGTGATGTATACTTTAAATATCTTACAATTTTATATTGTCAATTATACCTTAATAAAGCTGAAAAAAAAAAAACATGGGAAATCATGATTCAGAGGAAGATTTGTAGCAACAGGACAGGAAAGGCTGGTGTTTTACTATATGCAGAGATCACCCAGATAGAAAAGACAGGAAGGCCCAAGGAAAGAAATGACGCAAAGGGAATGAGGAAGCCATTCTCAAAGGAGTATAAAGCTAACTCACAGACAGATGGGAAAGAAATAAAGAGGAGGTAGAAGGAAAGAAGGGAGGAAGGAGGAAAAGAAGAAAAGAAGGAGGGAAAGAGGGAGGGAAAGAGGGAAGGAAGAAAGGAAGTAAGGAAGGAGGGAGGGAGGAAGGAAGGAGAGAAGAAAGGAGAGAAGAAAGGAGGGAAGGAGGGAAGGTGGGAAGGAAGGAAAGAGGGAGGGAAAGAGAGAAGGAAGAAAGGAAGTAAGGAGGGAGGAAGGAAGGAAGGAAAGAAGGAAGGAAGGAAGGAAGGAAGGAAGGAAGGAAGAGAAATGCCATTTTCTCCTGAAAATGCCTGGAGATAATGGCATCTGAGCTCCTAAGTTGCCCACCTCCCCATCCCAGACTGCCCTCCTGCAACTGTAACCTGGTCCCCCTCAGTTTCTTCTGGAAAATCTCAAGGCACCATCAGCATTTTTTGTTGTTCCCAGTGGGTCTTTAAGCAGCTCTCTGGAGCCATGTTTTCCAGAACCTACATCTAGGGCCAAAGTTCCTCAATGTGCTGTTCACCTTGCCCTGACCTGCCCCCCCCACCGCCCCCCGCTCACAAACATTGATTGAGCAATGAGGGCACACAGGCTGCCAGGTGCTGGACCGGGAATGAACATTTCTTAGATACAACACCAGAAGCATGATTCATAAAAGAAAAAAAAGTTGATAAACCATACTTCATCAACCTAATTTCTGCTCTTTGAAAGACATTTGGAAAAGAATCAGCAGACAAGACAGAGACTCGGAGAAATTATTTGCAAAGCAAGTTTCTGATAAAGAACTTGCGTGGTGAGTACAGAAAGTACTCTCAAATGGAAAATTAGAAAACAAACAACTCTATGAAAAAAAAATGAAAGATTTGAATGGACTTCTCACCAGAGGAGATCTACAGAGGGCAAGGAATCACATGAAAGACGTTCAACACCATTGGTCATTAGGGGAGTGTGAATTAAGATCACAATGAGAGACAGATCTATCAGAATGTGTTAGCAAGACTGACCATGTCAAGTGTTGATGAGGACACGGAGCACCTAGAACTCTCGTGCGATCGTGGTGGGAATGTACATTGGTGTGTCAACTTTGGACAACAGTTGGACGGTTTCTTAATCAGTTAAACATACCTACCCATAACCCGGCCATTCCACTCCTAAGTATTTACCAAAGAGAAACATGTCCATACCAAGACTTGTACATGAATGCTCACAGCAGCTTTATTTTTAGTAGCTAAATATACCAAAGGTGGTATATCTGGACAATGCAATTCTCCATAATAAAAAGAACTGAATTACCAGCACATGCCAGAGCAGGGATAATTTCAAACTAATTATGCCGGCTGAAAGAAGCCAGACAAAAAAGAGTACATACTGTATGATTATAAGTAAAAAATTCTAGAAAATACAAACAAATCTACAGTGACAGAAAAATAAGTTGCCTAATGATGGGGGAGAGGTTGGGGGGAGAGATTACAAGAGAGCACGAGGAAATTGTTGAAGGTGATGGTTTCTCACTCTCTTGCTCATGGTGATGGTTTCACGGATGCTCCCATCTATCAGAGTTTATCACCGTGTACACTTTAGACACATACAGTTGATTGTACGTCAGTGATACCTCAGTAAAGCTGCTATTTATTTCTTTAATTAAAAAATTATTTTATTTTATTTTAGAGAGAGAGTGCCAGCAGGGGAGAGGCAGAGAGCGTGCGCGAAAGAGAACGAGAGAGAGAGAGAGAGAGAGAGAGAGAGAAAATGAGAGTGGGGGAGGGGCAGAGAGCGAGGGAGAGAGAGAATTCCAAGTAGGCTTTGTGCAGCACCAAGCCTGACGAGGGGCTCGAACTCAACACCAGAGCCGAAATCAAGAGTTGGACCCTTAACCGACTGAGCCACCCAGGCACCCCTGTTTATTTATTTATTTTTAAGTAGGCTCCATGCCCAATGTGGGGCTTGAACTCATGACCCCGAGATCAAGAGTCACATGCTCTACCGACTGAACCAGCCAGGAACCCTGAGCGATTCCTCAGTAGAGCTGTTAAAAGGAACCGGAGACCAGCTACGCACAGGCTCTCCCTGAGGGAACCTGTAGTTTGTGGGGAAGGCAGGCAGTGGACACCCAGGGGCGGCCACAGCCGGGAGTAACCTCAGAGTGTGGGGAGCTCAGGACGGGGCCCTGAATTGAGACCTACAGCCCTGGTACCCAGGAGACTCCCGCAATTCAGGTTTGACCCCCACCTGGCCCAGACAGGACACTGCGGGGAGCAGACCGGGCCCTCCCTACCCTCGCGGAGTTCATGGGCAGGGACCCCACAGTGTGCCTGTGAGATGACGGGGCGTCAAAGGATCTTGGGAAGCAGGGACAGAGAGGGGTCAGGAAAGTCCTCCTGGGGCCTAGGCAGGTAAGGGAGGCGGAGGCTGGAGCAGAAAGGTCAGGCAGAAACCTGACCCCGTGTCCCCTGGGGGTGACCTTCTCCCCAGGGGCCTGCAGAGTCTTCCTTCCTTGAAGGCGTGGGCCCTCCCCGATCTCAGCCTGGGGTCTGCGCAGCCTGCGCGGCCCCCACCCCCTCCAGTGCCCGGCTGCCGGTCTCACTTCACCCCGCCCCCCTCAGGGCGGGGTCTCAGAACCCAGGGCTCTGCCCCAAAAGTGGTAACGCAGATGAGGTGGGATGCACATCTCGAGGGCTGTGCCCCTGCCTCACCAGAGGCCCCAGGCCGCTCTGGTCACTGTGGAAGGCCATCCCTCAGCCAGGGACAAGGGACTGGTATGATCCTGTCCGCGGCCGGGAGGTGAGAAGTGTGGACGGTTGAACGGCACTAGGTGACAGGCAGTGAGGAAAGAGTGGGCGAGATGGACCCTGGGGGGCCTCTCCACCACTCTGGCGTCGCCAAGAGAGCTGGGTGCAGACACAGGAGTGCCACACGCCAGAAAGGCGTCTGGGCTCTGGGCAACTGCCTTCCTGTGGGGCCCCTTGGCTGTCCTCGGGGTGCAAGCTTCGGACATTGGAAGGGACGAGGCCGTAAGGGCAGCCTCTGTGGAACAGGCCACCGAGAGTGTGGTGCTGACTTCCCTGGACCCCTCTGAGGTAAGCCTGCTTGGGAAGGTGACACCCCACATCCACACCTGCTTGACCCAGGGCGCTTTCAGCAGGATAGGGAGGGCTTTTCACCCCATCCTCACGGGTGGACCTCCCTCTGAACAGCCTTGGGTTCCCTGCAGGAGACTGAGCTGGTCTACTCCAGGGCCCAGGGAGGCCTCATCTTCAGGGGTCCTCCTATCCCCTCCTGCCCTCCCCATCAAAACGAGGAAAGGATACCCTGATGGAATCATTTTTCCTTTGACCGGGAGCTTCTCTCTGGATCTGTGGCTCAAGCCACTTTTTGCCCAATCGTGGACTATAGTTCTGAATCTCAGCTTGGTCTCAGGCTGGGTTTAGACACAGGATGACATCTGTCTTCCAAGACTTCATGGAGCCAGAGACACCCGGGGAGAAGGAAGAGTACAGGCCAGGAGGCGCCCACCCCTCCCCTCTACTTGGATCCTCCCGTCTCGGTGTGGAGTCCCCGGTGCCCTCCTTTCCCGAACTGTCACCAGACTGGAGCGGAACCCTGGGTGATGAGAGAGGAAGGCCCAGAAGGAAGCGGGTCAGTGAGTGGATGGGATGAGAGGCAGGAACAGAAAAGGGCATTTTCAGAGCCAGGGGACCCATGATCCTGGAGGCTGGGACCCGGGACCTTTAACATGGGACCTCCATGTCAGGTGTGAGGAGTCACTGGTTCTGACGTCAGAGAACCAACAACGGAGAAAAGAAAACCCAGTCCTGGGTTTGATGCTGCAGAAGTCGACCAAATGGAGCTTGAGTGAGGGCAGAGTGAGCCCCGAGCCACCTGCTCCAGGGCACAGAGGGGAGAGGCCAGGGTTGTTCCAGGTGGGGCATATTTCAGTGCCTGCCTGTCCCCACCCTAGCCAGCAGTCACAGAACCTCACATCCTGGCGGTAAACTTTTTTATCAGCCACACCATCGTGCAGGAAAAAGATGGAGGTATGTTTCATGCCCGGGCCAACGTCTGAGGAGTTGCATTTAACGGTTAACTATGACCTTGAACTTTTTGGTCCGGTTTGGTCTGCAGGTACTCCTGCCTTAAGGTGACCTCAGAATCCTGGCGGGAACCCTGACCCTCATGACAGAGGCTGTGGGGTGAGTCTAGTCCCCCAGCAGAGCCCAGGGCTGATCTGACCACCAGTTTGGCACTGTGACGTCGCCGTCTTGTCCCGCCTTTACTCCCATTGCTGATTTCCCCTCCACCTGGCCTCAAGGTCACCTCACTTGTCCTTTCTGAGGCTTGTAGTTACACATATCACAAGGGGGACTCTCACCATGTTGAAGTAACAATGAAGGTGGAAACTTGTTCTCACAAGAGTGACGGATGGAAGGGTCTGGAGCTTTGCTGCTAAAGAATCAGAAGGGACCCAGCTACGTGACGTTTCCCTAGAAGGACCAGAGGCAGAGCCGCTGGCGTTGAGACACTTCCTGCCGGCAGCCGGGGTAAGCAGCATGTGTGCGTGTGTGTGGGGGGGTGACTGCACCACACACGCTTTCAGAGTTGCTCAGCCACTAACCGAAGGTGGGTTTGGAAGGAATACTGGGGACCGTGTGGCAGACCAGCCAAAGTGGAAGCGACGAGGGCCACTGTTTCACTCTCGGATCTTTTGGTTGCTAGTGACACCCTCAACCTTGAGAGTCATTAGGGGGAAAAGAAAAGGCAGGATTTATTGGGCCAGATAATTGGAAAAGGTCAGGGTGTGGCTGGAGACAACTGCTACCAGGGAGCCCGCCTGGCCAGCGTCACCTCCGCCCCTTCCTGTGGTGCCTCCTTCTCTCGTCCTGCAGATGGGGACATGGCCACTGGCATCAGCTTTGCGGCCTCACCAGATAGGGGTTCGGGTCTCTGAGTGGCGCGTCAGTCCATCTCCCACCCTGCAAGAACCTGGAGAGGCGGGTCCGGGCAGTGAATGGGAGTTGCCCTTCGGACCATGTGGCGGGGGGACCCGCCTCCCGCTGGGAGGGAGTCATCCCAGGCCTCCCAGGGCAGCACCCCAGGGATTGCCTGGAATCAGAGGCCCCCACAGACGGGGCCTGCAGGGTGCCGCGGTGCCTTCAAGCCCATCTCCGGGTGTGGGTGTCGGGTGTCCCGCCATGCAGCCCCCAGAGCCCCTGGGTCGCGCCCTCGGACCAGCTGCAGCCCTGCACATTCTTAGTAGTTGATTTTCCCTGAAGCCTTGTGATGAAAATGCCACTCCCGCCATTTCTTCTGGGGGGGCGGGTGGGGGGGTCAGGGGGTGCTCTTCACAGCCGCCTGAACATCATCCATTTGTCTGGGTGTTGCCTCACTCTGCCGCTCAGAGGAGGGGCTGGCCCAGCCCGGCTCAGCCTCCTTTCCCTCGCTGTTTCCATGTGCTCCTTTGGAGATCCCACAAAATCTCAGAAATCTCCTCCTCTTTTGCCTGGTTTTTGTGTTTTTCCGCCTGCCGGCCGCTCCACGCCTTTAGTAGAAGGGGGTTTCTGGCCACTGATGCCTTCCTTGTCCAGGGTTTGCTCCCCACTGTCCCCTGGTCCCACTGCCTTGGGCCCCCTGGCGTCCTGTCTGTGATGCTCTGGGCACAGAAACAGGTGTCCCCCAAAGTGGCCCAGCAGGAGACTCTCAACGCCGGCTCCAGCTGGGTCCCCACACCAGGTCATTAATGGACCCTCAAGCCGCAGGGCCAGGGGGCTCCCCTGAGGCCCTGCAAGCCCTCTGATCACGCTGCTCCCCGGGTGGGCCGTTGAAGACTGGCCTTGGGAATGGTGCTAGTGTTCCTCACCTCACACCCCAGCCTGAATCTAGGCTCTATGCCCTGCCTTCTGCCCATAAGCCCAGTGTCCCCAGGAAACCCTGGGCGCGGCCCCTCTGGACCTATAAAGTCCCTGAGGCCCTCTGCCTGGCTTCTCCCTAGAAGATGCTGCTGCCCGAGTTCAAGCCTGGCCTGGGCAGCACCCAGGGACCTGCCAGTGTGACGAGGGCCCCCTTATCTCTTCTCAGACCTGTCGGCGCTCCCGCCCTGACCACAACACCAAGTCCTAGGAGTCCGACTGTGTATCTAGTGAGTTCTCACTCCCGGGGAGTGGTGACTGCTACCCGTCACTGGCAGGCAGAGCAGCGCCCTGTCGTTAAACAGGTGGGGCAGGTGCGTCTCTGGGCAGCGTAGGTATCGGAAGTGTGAGGAGTGTGCCAAGCGGCAAGGTCCAGGCAAGGCGCACCCAGGGTAACCCGGTGTCGTCCCTCACTCAGCACGTAATCCAGGAGCAAAGGCTCCGGGCTGGCTCCCGTGAGGCGAAGGCCTGGGTGTGAGGTGATGTTAGCACTTTGGGCCGACGCCAGAGACCTGAGGTGGTGTAGACAGAGGTGTGGACAGAGGCTTTCGGAGCGGCGGCTGCTCGTCCAGCACGCATGCCGCCATTCGGGCTTGCCGTTGTCGGGGGCACCCGCCCTGCACCTGACACTCTGCCTCCGACTGCCCTTCTTTGCACACCCCTGCCGGCCGTCTTTCACAAGCAGGGGGCGGGGTGGGGAGGGGAGAAGCCCCGGTCTGTAGGGTTTCCCAGCTTCTGCGGTGTGTTTGTTCCCAACACGGCCAATTCCAGGCTGTGGAAATGATATCCGCGAACAGTCAGGGAGAGACGCATAGCGGCTGTCATGTCCTATTTCCCCCAAACGGGTACAACAGATGTAAGTAACCGCCAGGACATAGACGATGGTAAATACAGTAAACCAATTAGGAAGGGATGAGTTTTGAGTATTTGTTACTTTATTTGATTTGAGAGAGAGAAAGCAAGCGTCAGCCAGGGAGAGGGGCAGAGAAAGAGAGAGAGAGGGAGACGGAGGGAGGGGGACAGAGAGAGAGAGAGAGAGAGAGAGAGAGAGAGAGAATCTCAAGCAGTCTCCATGTTCAATGCGGAGCCTGACTCAGGGCTGGATCCCAAGACTCTGGGATCATGACCTGAGCTGAAATCAAGAGTTGGGCGCTTAACCGACCGAGCCACCCAGGCGCCCCTTATTACCGTCTATCAAATAGAATTTATTGAATTGTAAGTTTAGATAATTTAAAATTTTTTGTTAGCCGTTACGTTTGACAGCAGCTCATAGAACCCATGAAAATTTAGGGAGCGGCCCCTGTGAGCTGACACAGGCTGCCGCGGGCCCGCGTGCCAGAGGAGGGCCTGGTGGACCCCCTGCCCTCCCCCCCCCATCCCGGCGCCCCTCAAGATCACTACCCCGAGGCCTTCGCTCCGTCTCCCCTCTCTGAGCTCAGGCTGCGCCCTGCCCCCTCTTCCCTCTCCAGGATGTCCCCTGCTGACCTCAGTGCCTTCGGCAGCCTTTCTTGGTGCCAGGCCGACCTCCTCCGGCCCATCGCCCTGGGGCTCCTGTTCCCTGGAAGGTGGTCTCGGCAGCCCTGTCCTGCCAGCGACAACTGCCCAGCGTGCCCTGCTTTCTTCCGGGGTCCCTGTCCTCCTCCCCCGAGGGCGTCTCCTGCACCCGCCCCTCTTCTTTCTCTCAACCCCCCTTCTGCCCTCAGTTTCTTATTTCTCTAGTCCCCTCCTCTGAAAGCCCGTCCGCTCCGGGTCTTCAACTGTCCCCTTAGACCGGGGACTCTGTGTAGGTCACTCGAGGGGGCACTTTCTCTCAGCCCCACAGCCTCCTCCAGAAAGTCTGCCCCTCGCTTCCCTGCGGCGCTGGTGCTCCGCCCTGGACTGTGGCAAAGGTTGGGAATTCTCCGTAGAAGATGGGCAGCGACTCGGGGGGCAGTGGAGCCGGGTCTCCACGGTGTTGCCCCCGCGGTATCCATGCGGCCTGCGGGGCCTGGGGCTGACACTAGGCCTTCCTCGAGTGCACACCTGAGGTCATAGCCGGCAGAGGCAGAAGTAAGACAGGACCTCCCCGCGGCCCCTGGTGACTGTCTCTCCTGCCTCTCAGCTCCTTCCCCCATGTGCCCCTTAGACAAGACCCCTGCAGCGCTTACTAGAACCCCTGCTCCTCTTGTTTGGATTGACCAGCCGGGCCTTAATCCAGGAACCCTAGAGACACTCCGCCCGCCCAACCGTAGGAAAGGCACACGTCCCGGGCTTGCTCTCTCGTTCCACTGGCACCCCACCACGACCTCCCTGCCTGACCTCCCCAGGGTCAGGACCTGTGAGTAACAACCTTCTCTATTTCACTTTCTCTTGCTGTTGCCCCATTTAACAGTTTTTTAAAAACTTTATAAAAATTTTATTTTAGAGAAAGGGAGAGAGTGTGAGCTGGGGGGAAGGGACAGAGGGAGAGAGAGAGAGACAGACAGAGACAGAGAGACAGAATCTTCAGCAGGCTCTATGCTCAGTGCAGAGCCCAAGTGGGGCTGGATCCCACGACCCTGGGATCATGACCTGAGCCGAAATCAAGAGTCAGACGCCAGGCTGAGCCACTCAGGCGCCCCAACAAATGTTAACTTAACAAAATCACCACATTCCACGTCCGGACACAGAGTAGCGCCCCAGGATGTTTGTTGCGTTGAATCTAAATGTTACTCCCCAGCGGAAAAACAACCTTGAAAGATTTGGCCCTGAGGAGGGAGGTAAGTTCCGAACGCCTTCAATGTGGCCGATTGTTCGGGCCATGCCCTGGGTCTGTTCACTTTCCCCGTATCCCCATCTGTCCACGCGACCTTCTGGCCATGGCTGTGCGGCCTGCTTTGGCCAACGGGCGAAGAGGAAGCACGAGGCAGGTAGAAACCTGAGCAGCACGTGGGCCTCATCTTACAGCAGTTCGAGCCCTGAGACCGCCCGTGAGCGAGCCCAGGGCTAGCTTGCTGCGGGAGGACAGGCCTCATGGAGGAGAGCTCAGGACCCAGCCGACGGCCAGCTGTCGGACACGAGCAAGGCCCTTGACTGCCCTCTGGCCACAGACACACACACCCGGGTCCAGCCAAGTGCAACAGAACTGCCCAGTTGCGGCCCAGCCCCCGTCAATGAGCCACAGAATTGTAAAGTTGACAAACTGTTGGTTTTAAGTCACTTCGGGGTGGCGGGGGCGGGGGGGGGGTAGTTTGTTATGCGCAAAGCAAAGGGAACCACTCCTTAGCACAAGGTATCACAAACAGCGTCTGGAGAGATGAAGACAGGCAGGCAGGCAGGAAGGCCGGCCGTCCGGCTATGAAGCTGTGCTTCACTGGCACACAGGGAGGGCCTAGGAGGATCCCCCAGATCTCGGGCCAGGACAAGGGGGAGGCAGTGAGGCATTCGCTTCACACACAAAATGTAAGGCGGTAGCCCAAAACTTAGTAATCAAGGTAAATAATATTTTTAATGCAGTATTTAAAAAAATCAAATCAGCAAACCCTGGCTCATGAGCTGGCTGCCCTTTTCGCTAAAAAAAGCTTTATTGGAATTGGGGCCGGGATTAGGATTTAGTAAACACAGGGTCAGATCTTGTTTTTCTTACAAAATTTGGCTTTTTTGGTCATGGAATTTTTGCATTAGTCTTATTTGTGTATTTGTTTTTTATTTAGTTCTTTAGATTTGGGCTAAATCCTTCCCAACCTACTGACTGCTGGTATCTGATTGGATCTCAAACTTCTACCTGTCTTATTATATTCCCACCCAAGGTCAAAATTTAAGCTGTTGTCAGATAGTTGCACCTTACTGTGAATGAAGCAAAATGAGATCAAGTTCTGCTCAGGAGATGGGGCGCCTGGGTGGCTCAGTCAGTTGAGCGTCCGACGTCGGCTCAGGTCGTGGTCTCTCGGTCCATGGGTTCGAGACCCGCGTCGGGCTCTGTGCTGACAGCTCAGAGCCTGGAGCCTGCTTTGGATTCTGGGTCTCCCTCTCTCTCTGCCCCAACCCATTCATATTCTGTCTCTGTTTCTCTCAAAAATAAGTCAACATTAAAAAAAATTTTAATTTCTGCTCAGGAGAAATTAGGAGGCCAGGTAACTGGAGAGGTGGGGCCAGCTTCCAGGGGAAGAAGTGATCTTTCTGCGGGCCTGCCATTCTCAAAATTTCCACAGGCTCTCCACCATGGCTCCCTGGGTAGGTGTCATGGGCCAATCCTAGTGGCTCTATGACTAAATGTCCAGATGACCTTTGAAACCATTTGGGTTCATTCACCTACTCGATTCTTTCCCCCATAGGTCGGTCGCGTTCATGTCTGACCCCGGCAAACTCAGTGAGGCTCGCAGATAGCTGGGATATTTGGGAAGAAGTTGCTGGTATTTTACCAAGCCTCTTGCTAGCCATCAGCCGTGGCATGTGGACATGTGTTGCAGAGAGAGGAGTCTCCCAGGGCATGGTGCAGAGGCTGGACAGTATTTACTTTCCCCAAAGAACCACCCCAACCACACCTGATGACTTCAGTGTAGTTTGATCCAGAACTGGATACTCCCTGAATCGCTAAAAGATTGTCTTTTTTTTCCCCCTTAAAGTCACTAGACGTTTACAAACCAGACTTTAGCTCATCTGCAGGTTTGAGGGAAAAACAGCAGTTGCCTTTTCACCGTGGAGAAGGGGGGAAACTGAGGACTCTTCCATTCCCTCTGGATTTCTGGAGACGGGGCTGCTCCCACACGAAGGCAGGGGAAAGGCCGCGCCAGTCAGCGGCATGCGAGGAATCTGAAGGGAGTGGATTTACTGGGGAGAACAGGAGAGACTTTTCCATCACGTTCCTCTGCAACCACTTTTCAAAGTGTCACCGTGGAGTGATCCCATTTCAGGGACCCGGTCTCTGTCCACATCGATAGTACCTGTGATAAGTGTGGGTGTTTTCTCTTCATACCTCCAAGTCAGGAGTCGCAGAGCGCCTGGAGTGCCTTCCCAAGAAGAAGGTAGGGCCTTGTTCTCCACAGCTTTCTTCCCCAGGAACAAAGAGGGGCTCCCACGTTTCCAGAGAATCCAGATGCGGCTTCCGGGCCAGTCACGTGACCACAGAGTTCTACCGTGCCCGGCCTTGTGCCACTGCCAAAAACAAGATTAACCCAGGATCCTGGCCCGTGACAAGTTTACGGATGTCGTGGGGACAACCTGGTGACTGGTCTGCTCTACAATTCTTCCGCTTCCCTCCTCTGCTTGCTCTCTTGAGGAGAGAGGAGGCCGTCGAAAAATGAAATCTTCTCTATTTACATCCAGCGGGACCACAGGGATGTCTTCTCTAAAGGGCATGGCCGTGGCAGATGGAGTGCTGAGGGGAGAGTACGTAACTTCACACACACACGCACGCACACGCACACACACGCCCTACCACACGCAAGGACCGTCTCAATATTCAGTTTATTTCAGTATTTATATTTGAGGAGAGGTCAGATTCTGCCACTAGTTTGGGGGACCTCGCCGGCTCGGCGGGCAAAGTTCTTTCCTTTATCCTAAGGCGTGAGCTCTGACGTCACCCACTGCAAGGGGCAAGCCTCCCCCATCATTTTGCCAGGGAGCTGTTTGTGTTTACGGTCTTAAAGGAGGCAGGGGAGGGGGAAATGGCGTCAACCCTACGAAGCCTTTAAAACACGCGTGCAGAAGATCGGAAACAGCGATATAGTCCAAGCTACGTACGGGAATGTATCATATTCGTCTCAGATTTTAAAAAAGGAAGAATATCAAATCTGCTGCTCAGGAATATGGCTTCAGGATGCGTCTCCCTTATTCTAAATCCCTTCAGTCTCCTTCTGGCTGGACCGAGAGGAGCGACGGTTTCCATTGAGGCCAAGGCCCCGTCTCGGGCCGAGTCTCCAGTCCCTGCTCCCCCCCACAGGCTCCTGACGTGAGCAGCTCGCACCGTCTGCCCAGGTCTGTTCCGGTGTGTGAGGGGCGGCCAGGGACGGGCAGGGACAGGACCCGGTGTCCCGGGGGCTGTGGGGGGCCTGCTCCTGGGCTGCCCGGAGAGCTAGCCTCGCCTGCCCGCTGGCAGACAACGGTCTCCTCCACATCTGTCACCTGCAGCTGCTGGCCGGCTGAGGAAGGGAAGCTGGCTGGTCCTCGGGCAACGGGACGGTGACACCGGTGAAGAGACCATCCTCACTTCCTGGAAGATTGGCCGCCTGGAGAAGAAAGGCGAGAGCAAGCTGCCAGCACCAAGGCGGTAACTGCACAGAGTCCCCTCTGTCCCATACAAGCCTTCTTTCAACCGGCTCTGTGCAAACCGAATACTGAAACCTTCCCTTCCCCCAGGTCACCTGCTCCGCGGCCGGGGCATGACTCACGTGGCCACACTCTTTCCTCTCAGGAAGCAGGCTGCTTGGCGTGGGGCTCCCAGTGAATTTTGCTGGCAATAGTTTTGCTGTTTGTCGAGGCCACAGGACATAAATCTGCTGCTAGCTGAGCAATCTACGTGCAGGCAGGGCCCCGTGGAGCCCGTCGGGTACTAGCCATTGCTGCCTCGATTATGACCCGCGGGGGCTCCGGCCCGGTGCTGCCCGGTGTGGCCTGGAGCCCGGCAGGGGTCAAACGGGTCTGTCTGCTTCTCTCGGGCCAGTGTTCCTGGTATTTGCCGGTGCTTCCTTTGGGCCCGTGTGAGGAAACAGCTTGGCCTGCACCGCTGGTGGGGACACGGGGCTGGGGCTTCACCGTGTGTTTCCCAGCAGATGGGCGCTGTTCGAGAAGAGGGAGGGCGGCCCTGCTTTCCAGCCACGGCCCATTAGCCACACGGCCAGCCCAGCGGGTCCCCATTGGCCGGGGTGCCTGGGGCTCTGGCAGGAAGCGATTGGGGCAGCAGGGGACAGCACAGCGGCAAAATGCATATATCCTGAGTGTGACAGACCTTCTGCTGATTGACATTCTTTTGTCTGGCTTCTCTTTTGTTTTCCTTTATTTTTATTTAATTTATTTATGTACTTAAAAAATTATTATTATTATTATTATTATTATTTTTATTTCGACGCGACCTCTACAACCAACATGGGCTCAAAGCTACAGCCCTGAGATCGAGAGTCACACACTCCAGCCAGGCGACCTTCCCTTATCTTTAGACTCTTTGGAAAGGTCCAGGCTCTGGTGTGGTCAACCGGCTGAGGCTAGGAGGGGAGGGGAGAGAGGAAGTGGTCTTCACAGTGGGCAGCAGGGCAGGAAGGAGGCCCCTTGGGCCCACCCCACCCTCAGTCCCTCTGGTGGCCCTCCCGCCAAGGCACCTGCTTCTGTTGGATTTTGAGGCTGCCTGCTTCCCGCCAGGAAGGAGGTCCAGGTTTTCAGGGCCGATCACACAAGTCCCACAGGCGGGGGTGGGGGTGGAGGAATGTTAACTCCGAGAGGCACTGCCTGGACCGTCTCAGTTTACCAGCTTGTGTATGAGGCACCAGGGCCAATGGCAATTTCATAAATAGAAAGGCTGGTGAAGAACGGATCTGTCCCTAGGGCACAAGAAGCCACTGCCTGGGGTCCTGGTCCTGTGCCTGCTGGGCACAGAGGAGCTCTGTGCCCTTCCCTCCAGTCTGACTTACTCTGTGGTCCTCTCGTGGAGGAGGTCATGGAGCTGGGGCGGCTGGCCTGCTGGGGGCCGCACGAGGAGAACTGAGGGGCCAGAGCGGATGCCTTGGCCTTGGGTGGGTTCAGGTCCAGGATCTCAGGGGTCCGGGGGGTCCGGGGCTTGCAGGTGAAGGCCGATGTAAATTCCCTGGAACAAAACGTGTAGTCTAGAGTCACAGCCACTGCATGGCTAGTAGTCACAGGAGGAAGGAAGGACTTGCCATTGTGAGCACAAAGATGCCAGGCAGGCACTGTCCTGGGCATGGGGTAGGGGTGGGGTAGAGCCGGGCACCCGGAGGCATACATCCCTGCCCCCATGGAGCTCATATTCTAGGGGAGGAGAGAGATAATAAAAAAAAAAGAATAAATGCTGGGGCGCCTGGGTGGCTCAGTCGGTTGGTCATCCGTCTTCAGCTCAGGTCATGATCTCACGATCCATGAGTTCGAGCCCCGCGTCGGGCTCTGTGCTGACCGATCAGAGCCTGGAGCCTGCTTCCGATTCTGTGTCTCCCTCTCTTTCTGCCCCTCCCCCCTCACATTTTGTCTCTCTCTCACTCTCAAAAATAAATAAACATTAAAAAAATTTTTTAAAAAAGGAATAAACGCTAAGGAGGGGATGAAGCAGAGAAGGGGGACAGGGAGCTTGAGAGTGTTGAAGTGAGAGGGTGGCCAGGGAAGGTGTGGCCAGCAGGGTAATGGCCCCCCATTCTGTCCACGTCCTCCTCCCTGGAGCCTTTTCTGACAAAGGGGAATTAAGGCTGCAGTGGAATCGAGGTTGCTAATCTGCTGACTTTAAACTAGGGAGATTATCCTAGATTATCAGGGCGGGCCCCGGGAAACCACAGCGTCCTTAAAAGTGGGAGAGGGAGGCAGAAGAACACAGAGAAATAGGTATGACCACGGAAGAAAGACAGAGATGCAAGGCTGCCGGCTTTGAAGATGGCGGAAGGGGCCGCCAGCCAAGGAGGGCAGGAGGGCTCTAGAAGCCAGAAAAGGCAGAAAAGAGATTCTCCCATAGAACTCGGGGAAACAGTGTATCCCGTGTATGCCTCGATTCCAGCCCAGTGAGAGCCCTGTCGGACTTCTAACCCACTGAACTGTAAGGTGGTACATTTGTGGTGTTCAGGTCACTAACTCTGTGGTCACCTGTTACAGCAGCAATAGGAAACTAATTTTAGACGTGGTGGCCAGGGAAGGCCGTGCTGGGAAGGTGACATTGAGCCCCCAAATGATCCTGTGGGGCAGGCAGTACTGCCCCGGTTTTCAGATGTAGAAACTGAGGCCCCAAGTTTGTGAACTTTCCAAGGTCACACACATAACAAGCAGGTTGTGAGGCCAAGATTTGAGCCCAGTGGGATCTTACAGCCAGCTGTTGTCCAGATGCTATCTGCCTCCCAGCCCCGGGGAGCAGCCTCACAGAGACGGTGGACCTGACTTGGAACCAGGGCCTTCCTTTCCTCCAGCACCTGCAGCCACTGAAACTCGGTGCTGTTGGACGAGAAATCCTGGGAGTGAGATCGTGGCTCTGTGACCTCCCAGTCACCCAGCTGGAGTTGCGGACTCCCCCGCCCAGTGCTTTGCTGTCTGGCTGTCACTGAGCTGGATCCACGCTCCTCCCTCCGTGACTTCTGGGGCCCTTGCTGCCTATGTGCCCATTTTCCTGACTATAACTCTGAAGACCGGAGTCCCAGTCTGTCACCCAGGGTTGTCATAGCCACTGAACGAGCTAATGTAAGCATCAGCCCAGCTGCCAGCCTGGCGCATGCTCCGTAAATGGCAGGTCCGTGTTCCTTCCCTAAGTGGGTGCCTTAGTCTACGGGCTTCACAGAGTTGGTGCACGGTTTGCTGTGCATTGCAATGTAAGCAAGTTTGCTGACATCTGGGGAGCCTCAGTTTCCCCACCTGTAAAATGGAGGGCAGCTGTGATGATTCTGCAAGGGAGGTTGTGTCCTGAGCCCCATCGTGGGCCCCATAACTTGGGGTTCTGGCTCTTGGGGAGTGGGCCTTGGGAGGAAACTGGAATTTTTGGATTCACTTCTATACTTCTATATGCCCCTCTTTTTTTTCTTTCTTTTTTCTTTCCTTTTTTTTTTTTTTTTTTCTACATCGAGACTATTTTACTCTAATCATTAGAAAAATAACACTTAAACATCTGGAAAATTTCCAAATTCAAATTTAGGACAAGTCTGGCATAAAAACTGCCCATACTTTGGGCAATACATCTTTGATACCAGATTGGAAAGGATAGGGAGGTTTAGCCCTACAGTATTTTATTAAAGTTTAAAATGATTTTTTCTTTGTTTAAAAAAATGTATGTATACGTATGTGTGTACATACGTCCGTGAAGTAAGCGCCATGCCCCAGCACGGGGCTGGAACTCCCGACCCTGAGACGAAGAGTCACGTGTTCTACTGACTGAGCCAGCCTTGTGCCCCCATGACTTTTTTTTCTTTAAGAAGAAATTATCTTTTTATATCATTTATAATAGTATTTCCCTGAATATTTTCCACGTTGTACCTTTTACACGCATGTGCGTTTTCACATACTTGTATTCATACTTACATGCTGCTCTATATTCTTCTAATTTTTTTTTCTAACGTTTATTTATTCTTGAGACAGAGAGAGACAGAGCATGAAGGGGAGGGGCAGAGAGAGAGGGAGACACAGAATCGGAAGCAGGCTCCAGGCTCTGAGCTATCAGCCCAGAGCCCGACGCGGGGCTCGGACTCACGGACCTCGAGATTGTGACCTGAGCTGAAGTCGGACGCTTAACTGACTGAGCCACCCAGGCGCCCCTATTCTAATTTTTAAAAATGTTTATTTTTATTTATTTTGAGGGAGAGAACATGCATGAGTGGGGGAGGGGCAGAGAGAGGGAGGGAGAGAATCCCAAGCAGGCTCCAGGCTCCCAGCTGTCGGCACGGAGCCCGATGTGAAGCTCGATCTCATAAACTACGAGATCATGATCTGAGCTGAAATTAAGAGATGGAAGTTTACCGACACCCAGGGCCCTGATACTTCCCTGTTCTTATGACCCTCATTCCACCTGCTCTCTAGACTTCTGAGTAGCCTCCACTATTATTTATAATGGAGGATTTTTATATAAATATTATATGTTTATAATATATATATATATATATGTATTTCATCCGATGGATCTACTGGAATATATCATGCCTTTCCCTAACATTTTGCTTTTCTTTCATTCATTGATAATGCACACGTGTGCAAAAAACTGTTCCAGGCCCTGGAGATCAAAGGTCAACGAGACCAAATTTCTGCTCTTAGGAAGTTCACAGAGAAGTAGGGCAGTTTGACCAGAGCACAAAGATAAAATAATGAAATGAGTCACACTGATGATGCTTTTCTTGCACATATAAAGACGATTTTTATGTGGTTTAGTGAGGTGGTTTACTTTTTGTTGTTTTTTTTTAAGTGAGCTCTATGCCCAACGTGGGGCTTGAACCTGTGACTCCGAGATCACGAGTCACGCGCTCTACTGACTAAGCTACCCTGGTACCCTGAGGTGTGTGTTTGTTGTTTTTTGAAAATATTATTTGGTTCAAATGATTTTTTTTCCTATTTTGCTATTCTAATTTTGATATCTTCGGTACTGTTATAGCGGTTAATTATTTTTAAATTGTGATAACACGTACATAACATAAAAATGACCATCTTGACCATTTAAAACTGTAGCCCTACTACATTTTAAGAAGGGGCGACTAAGAGAAACTAAAAAAAGTGACTCGGCGAACACTGGCAGCTCTTCCTGGCACAGGGTTAGCTGTGGGTTACCTGGGGATGTCCATCACGTGGTCATGGGACAGGGAGGCCAGATTTGAAGGAGCGAGCTGTGCAAGCCCAGGAGGGCTGGCCAGCTTCACTGCATGGGGCCTCAGAGCCAATGGGCGGCAAGGTCAGGTGGCAGGGAAGGGGGGACGCTGAGATGAGTTGGCAAGAAGTGAAGGGAGAGAAAGGTCTGGGTAACAGGGCTAGAAGTCTATATATAACCTCCCAACCCCAGAGCAACCAGAAAAGGGTCCTGTCCCTTTGGAGAACAATTTGGCAATGTGTATGAAAAAACTCTTATGTATCGGTTGACTTTATGTGCCAACTTTGCTGGGCCATGGTGCCTAAATATTTGGCCAAACATTATTCTGGATATTTCTGTGCGGGTGTTTTTTTTGGATGAGATTAACACTTAAATAGGCCGACTTTGAGCAGATTGCTCTCCCTAGCAGGGAGTGGGCCTCATCCAATCAGTTGAAGGCACAAATAGACAAAGTCTGAGCTCCCCTGAGCGGGAAGGAACTGTGCCGGCAGACTGCCTTTGCACTCCAACTGCAACTCTTCCCTGGGTCTCCAGCCTGCTGGCCTACCCTGTGGATTTTGGATTTGCCAAGCCTCTGCAATCATGCGAGCCAACTCCTTAAAATAACTGACCCCCCACCCCACACACACATCCTGTTGGTTCTCTTTCTCTGGAAAACCCTGACTAATACACCGTCAAAGCCAGCCTCCTCTCTGCCCTAGGACACAACCTTTGTTTGGCCACGGTAGTGTTGTTTGGGAAAAGAGCACCCGCAGACAAGGGGCTCCTTCTGGCTCCTTCTCCAGCATTGGAGAAGGTGGCCCTCAGCAGAGCCCAAACCACAGTGCGGGCTGCTGCAGGGGGTGGTGGTGTTGACTGAGGATGCTGGCCACCGTCCCCGACCTCGGCATGGGGGATGGCATCAAGGCCCTCTGGGAAGGACACCGAGGGAGGCAGAGGTAGAGGTCAGCTTGGCCTCCAGGCCCCCAGCACCTCTGAACGGTGACCTGAGCACTCTGAGCAGCAAGGAGCCAGAGCCAGGAAGTGGTGATGGTTTGGTAGGAGATGAGGCCAGATTAGGGTAGAGCAGGAAAAGCACGCGGAAAGGAAATTCAGGATGGCAGTCACCTATGACTTAGGAAAACTAAGTTGCCGCAGGGATAATGGTGCTGGGTAGTAGAGGGAAAAGGAAAACCTCACTACATATGTAAATTGCAGGTGTCCTGCAAGACAGGCAATTATTCAAGAGGCCATTAAGGCACAAACGACAGTGCTTGGGGGTCCCCTTAGTGGACTCTGCCCATCAGGATTCAAGATATTTCATCTGTGCACTAACAGAACCCAGAGAGGGGTGCGGGGGGAGGACACAGCAGATGAAGGCAGATCCAGAAGGTCGCCCACCATGTCTGCACATGGACACGCGGGGCTCCTGTCCTCATTCCCCTGACTTCCTGGTTCCTAGTTTCTAGTTTCTTTTAGCTGGATGCATCGTAGTGCTGTCATGAGCTACCCCATATGCCACATTTGGGGACACACGTGAGGGGGATAAAGCATGTATGTAAACACATGCAGAATTTCTTTCTTCTTTATTTTCTAAAAGCCATAATACTTGCAGAAGAGTCGTTTCCTGTCTGTCTCGGGACAGGAACTTTGACACCGTTGTCTTTGGATCTTGGCCTGGGCGGGGGGTAGCGGGCATCTGTGCAGGAGCGAGCGCTCCGACCTGAGGAGCCTGTTCCCTCCGACCATCATTGGGCCACAGGGAGGCACCGTCCAGGCAAATGCCTCCCGGTCGGTCCAGCTGGGCTCCTCTCTGCATGGACCATGTGCCGGCTTGGTTAACAGTATCTTCCCCAACTACTCAATACTAGGGATCCTATGAAGCAGACAGAAAACAGAACAGGAACCCCTTGGCATGGGGGAGGGGGAGGGAGACGGTACGATCACAAGGTCTGAACCGTTGACTCCCTGGCTTCCAGAAAGCCAGTTTCATGGTCAGACTAGTGGCTGGAAGCCACTAGAATGGAACTGGAGCCTCAGTGATCTTTAAACCGCCTCCAATCTGGGGCTAAGCCATGAGAGTATGGTTTAATCTACCATTTGCCCCAAACCGCAGCTCCAGAGCTTTCCAGGGATACCAGCAGCCAAGCGGGGCCCACCCGCGGCCTGTCTTCTGGGCAAGAGGCTGTCCTCACTCTAAGGACTAAGAGAGAGGGGCTGGGGGAAGCAGAGGGACAAATGTCCCCCATCAAGCCATGCAGAGAGCCACTCGCTCTCCCTTTTAGCTGATTCATCCAACAAATATTTTGAGAGCCTGCTCCAGGCCAGGTGCAAACACAGGGGCAGACCCCCTAGAGCCATGGACCAAGTGACCGCAGTGCTCTGTGCCCCTGTGCAAGGGAACACGGCTGTGTGACTGGCCTTTGGGGTCAGGAAGGAGGATGGGGTGCTTAGCTGAGACCTGGGGCAGCCGGTGAAGTGGAGGCCAGGGGTGGGGGGAGAATGTTGCTGGCAGGGGTCACATAGCCAGTGGAGAGGGAGGTGGGTGGCCCAACTGTATCCTTCTCCCTCTTTCCTTCCTCCTCTTCCTCAGACAGAATACTCCCTTTCCCCGGGCTTAAAGTAAGAGCAGGATTCACGTTAAGGTGGGAGCACCCATGGATTTAACCCCAACAGGGCATTTGTGCCCAAGAGGAGCTTGGAGGGCCAACTGGGTCAGCCCACTTAGTGTAACCAGGGGGAAGGTTTCTTAGGAGAGCCTGTGGGGTCCCCTGCCAACTATGAAAACACTTATTCTGGGCGTGCCTGGGTGGCTCAGTCGGTTAAGCGTCAGACTCTTGATTTCAGCTCAGGTCCTGATCTCAGGGTGCATGGGTTCGAGCCCCATGTTGGGCTCTGCGCTGACAGCATGGAGCCTGCTTGGGATTCTCTCTCTCCCCCTCCCCCCACTTGTGCACGCTCCCTCTCTCTCAAAATAAATACATAAACATTAAAAAGAAAACAAGAAAACACTTATTCTGGAGAGAGAGGATTATCCCCACTGGTAAGTCTCAGCAATGAATTCTGCCTTTACAGGAAGAGAGAAGAAACGGCTCTAGCCCCAGGACAGCAGGTTTGGTCTGGCCGAGATGTGGGATCTGGTCCGGGCCTGAGAGCAGGGGGCTGGCATGGCAGGGGGCCCCGCCAGCCTCTGGCTTACCCCTCTGAGCTTTCTCATTCTGGGGCCCCCACCTCGCGGAGGTGCCAAGAGTCAGAGAATCCCTGAGCTGTGGACCAGCCTGCGGGAGCACGCCTTCAGCCACTCTGAGAGAGGGGAGGAGCCCCAGATCGGGGAGGTGGGTCCCTGGGTCCCCGGCTGGTCAGGGGCTGAGCCGGAGGAGACCAGATGCTTGGCCCCCAAGGCCCCCCACGGCCCCCAGCCTCTGCCATCTTTCACAGCCTTTGACAGGACTGGCCCCCACCCCGTGCAGGCCCCAAACTCCTCTGGCTCCACCCCAAGCAGCCCTGCTGCCTCTGGAAACCCTGACTTCCCTTCTACCCCGTGCCTGGCCGCAATCTCTGCCCGCAGTGGTGGGAAAGGAAGGTGCCGGGGTGCCGCCCACCCAGAAAGGGGGATGGGCCGCAGCACCCTCTCGCTGCCTGCCTTCTCAGACCGTGTGCGTGGTTCTGCTAGGCCGTCTGCCTGCTCTGGGGGCAGAGGCCACTCCAGGTGTCCCTGCAGCCTCGAGAGCTCAGCGGGGACTCCTGTGTGTGTGACTTCCATCTGCGGGAGCCTGCAGGAAGGGCAGCGGGGGCCTGGGTATGGGGGGGGCAGCCAGCAGGCTGGTTCCTCTGACCCTCTACACTGCCAGGGGGAAGCGTCTGCAGGGCGTGGGGGAGGCTTCGTGCCTCAGGGGTCTGGAGTCTGTGGCTCCGCAAGGCTCTGCCGCTCAAGGAACTCCAGACCGGGCCAAGGTCAGCCGTGACCACAGCTGGGGTGCGGGCCTGCTCGCTGCTGACGCAGTCGTGGAAATACTTCCCAATTCTATAGAAAGGTGGGGGCACAGAAGGCCTGACCGGTCACCATGGCAAAGTTCCTCTAAATCAGAGACTCCAAGGGTGTAGTCATGTTAAACACGGTTCTAGGCCAGTGTTTTAGTGCAGAAGGCTGGCTTCTCCATCCTGAAATTACACAGGCCGCAGGGCACCGCGTGGCCGGGCGGACGCGGTGAGGGCAGCTGGGGTGCCGGGCAGATAGGCTGAGACCAGGGCTAGGCCCCTCTCCCTGAGCAAGCTCCCTGAGATCTGAAAGAAGAGGCTTAGAGCCCCAGACTTTCTCCATTCTAAAGAACCCCAAGTGACGCATCAAAGGCCAGTCTGTACTCATTTGGTGCAGAGGAAGAGAAAACACCTTTGTATTCTGTGTGGGATCCTGTGTCTATTTTAGGAAGGTCTGGAGGGCACCTGGGAGGCTCAGTCGGTTAAGCGTCCAACTTTGGCTCAGGTCATGATCTCACGGTTCGTGGGTTCGAGCCCCGCGTCAGGCTCTGTGCTGACAGCTCGGAGCCTGAAGCCTGCTTTGGATTCTGTGTCTCACTCCCTCTCTGCCCCTCCCCTGCTTGTGTTCTCTCTCTCTGTCTCTCAAAAATAAACATTAAAAAAAAAAACTTTATAGGAAGGTGACATCTGAGCGAAACCATTTCACTAACCTCGTTCTCCATCTTTCTCCCATCCATCCTATCTTCTCCAAAAGCAAACCGCTAAGATAGGACACTGTTCACAAGTTACCCCAAATCACACATCCTCACAAACACGTTCAGCTTGCAGTTCTTAAAACTAGTCCCTTGGGTAGGTTTATGAGTCTCCTTTCCTTCCGGTCTGACAAGCGATAATTCTCAGGTGGCAGGTGCCTCCCCGTGGGCTCTGAGGTTAACAGGTGTGGTGGCCACAAGCCCCTGGGTATCTCCGTAGGGTGCTTCGGGCCCCAGTGAAACGCTCCTGCGCTGTCAGAGTCAGAGCCTGGACCACAGAGGAGCCCTCCCAGGACACCTCCCCGTCCCTACCTGGTGGTGTCTCCACCGCCTAGGGCCTGGCTGGGGTCCCCCGCCGAGGGCAGACGAACCTCTCCCTGATGTCCCGCTGGCAACCATTCTCCCGGTTTGATGTCCACCGTGGAGGCTGGGGAGGAGAGAGAGTTCAGTGGACTCTTTGAGGATGCTCCTTACTGGGCTGGGCCCCAAAGCCAAGAACAGCACATGCCCACGCGAGCCCCTGACAGCTCCCTGGAGCCCACCAGGGAGGACTTGTTCGCTTGTGTGCAGCCTGAGAAGTCTCCAGGCGGCCGCTCGGCGTGCTTACAACCTGGGGGCGCAGCGCGAGCGCTCTGGCTGGATACACACGCAGCACAGGGAACCACAGACCTTTGGCCCCGTTGCTTCTCCTGGCCCCCCCTCTGTCTCTCAGGGAAAAGCCGACAAACGTGGAACTGTCTCCCTCGGTCGCTGCTTGGTGCCAATGCAGAGGAGCATGGAGGCACGGTAAAAAACTATTTGTTGTTTGTCTGAAATTCCAATTCAGCTGGGTGTCCTGTACTTTTATTTGCCGGATTCGGCAACCCCAGAGGTGGGGCCCTCTTCCCCCTGAGCTACCCCAGGACCCTTCAGGCCCGAATCCCCCAGTCCACCCACAGGGGCAGGCACTGCCCTAATTCCCAGCCAGCAGTGTTCGTGCTGACATCATGGACAAGGAGCAGGCTGCCTGGGTCACCCTGGAGACCTTCACAGGGAAATGACCGAGAAGTCCCAGACGACACTGCCGGGGAGCTCTCCTGAGGGCCCGGGGAGGGACCTATTCTGTGTTTCAAATGATATGAACCCCTTCTTCTCCGGCCCCACTTTTCTTCTTGTTCTACAGCCAAAGGGCTTCACGCCACCGTGAAAGCAATTCTGTGACAGAGTCCAGATTTGCTATGTCCTTAGTCCAAGCTCCTTCCGGCCCTTTCATTTAAAGTTTTATCCATTTTGAGAGAGACACAGAGAGAGCGAGCGAAAGTGAGCACACACAAGTGGGGGAGGGGCAGAGAGAAGGAAAAACAGAATCCCAAGCAGCCTCTGCATCATCAGCACAGAGCCCCAGGGGGAGGCCGAACTCACGAACTGTGAGATCATGACCTGAGCCGAGATCAACAGCTGGATGCTTAACCGACTGAGCCACCCAGGAGCCCCGAGCCCTTTCATTTAAAAATGTCCCTGGTACCTTTGCAACGTGGCCTCTACTTTATCTTCAATATAAACAATCTTCTTTGCAGGTTTCCTCAAACGCATAGCAAGGGACACAGCTTTGACTTCCAGGTAACTATCTTTTGACCCAAACAGGGAATCTGTTTCTGGTGTGGAGCCCAATGGGTGGCATTATTTACAGCCCACCAGGACAGTCTCCACTTAAAGCTGGGACTGGACCTGGAAATTCAGCCTTCTCTGATCTGTTCTCCAGTGGACAACTGGCCTGTCTGTGCTCTCTGCTCTACAAGCTTATAATATAGCCCGGGACACAGACTTTAGGTGTATGAAGAAATAATTGAGTGGAACCACATACAGCTGTGTGCTGGGCTACACAGAAAATCCCATCCCAGTTAATGGTGCCACCAAGATGGCGCCCAAGGGTGGGTAGTCCTCCAGGATCAGGAGCTTTCCCAGGTGGGAGTGGGTGGAGGGACAGGTTGGGGTGTGGGTGGGAAAGCCCCCTGGCAGGAGGGAGGAGGAACTAAGCTGAGCTGTCCTGAGACCCTCTGAGGTCTTTTTGGTCCTGTCACCAAATAGTAGTCATCCCCTACACCCCTTCCCACTCCCTCCACTGAACGTAGACGTTCAGAACTCCCACCACAGAAGGACAGATCCACTGAAAGCTGGGGACTGGGGGACACCAGCAGCTGTGTGCGTGCACCAGAGGCTTCCTGGGATGAAGTACTGTTTTCCCGCCTGTGGATCCATTTCAGACCAGGCTGGGCATTTTCACTTGAGGCCACTGACAAGGTATGCGACTTTGATATCTGAGATAGCCTTGGTTGAGGGGGAATGAGAATAAATTCCCCCCAGGCCAATGTCATAACAAAATTCTAAGTCACATTCTTGGCTTTTTCCTTTGGGAACTATTTCCTGTTGGCTCTGTGGAGCCAGTCCCTTTGCCTAAAAAGAAATGTACTTTCTGGCCCTGCGGTCAGCTGATCGAGCGGTTGGAGGATTCCACAGGTTCCCCATCATGAGTTTTCACCTTTAGCATCGACTGAATGCAGAGGTGTGAAGGGGCTTCCTGGGCTAACGAGCTCGAGGCCACCGTGGTGGGTTCCCGCTGGGTCGGAGGTGTGGCATGAATTCCCAGTATGAGTGAAGGCCAGGAGGCCAGGCTTAGCAGCAAGTCATGTGTGAGGGGCCTCTGAGGAGCAGCTGGGCGAGGCCAGATCGGGCTGGGGGCGTGTGTGGGGGGGGGGTGGACAAAGTGAGCCAGAGCACGGAAGCAGGAGAAAGGGCCGGAGAAGCAGGACTATATGGACGGAGGGGTCCAGAGGAAGTCAAATCAGGCTTCTGACAGGAAAGGAGTTACACAGAAGACAACGAGGGCCAGGGTGGCCACCCAGCCCACCAGTGTGGTCTCCCTCTCTAGCCCTCTGATCTGCTGACCCAGATGCAGCCTCAGAACCAGTCTCAACACTGCTTATGTGTGTTCTTGTTTTTGGCTTTTGTTTTTGTTTTTACTTAAGCAGGCTTCATGCTCAGTGTGGAGCCCAACATGGGGCTTGAACTCACAACCCTGAGATCAAGACCTGCACTGAGATCAGAGTCAGATGCTTATCTGACTGAGCCACCCAGGGGCCCCTGGTTATGTGCATTCTAAGCACATAAACCCAAGGCTGCTTGCCAGTCGTCCTCACACAGAGGCTGGGTGAGAAGAGGGAGGGACGGTGGCGACAAGACCAACCGAGGGAGCGGACCAGTGGTCCCGGGACATCGGTTCTGGGGTGGCTGCAGCTGGGCAAGCCCGGAAGACGGCAGAAGGAAGAACAGAATCTACACCACAAATGCTCCCTAAAGGCTCCCTAAATGACCCAGGGAGAGCCACTAACCCGGCGGAGGCTTGGCTTCCCACGGGAGACCCTCGGTCAAGGAAAAGGATTATGAGAGAGATTTAGGGGTGCTGCCCTGAGGCTGACAGCAGGCCGTGCAGGGCAGGGGAGAATGGTTCCTGTGGCCGGTTTCTGGCCCATGGAGTGAGGGTGGTTAGTTCTGGAGCCCACTGAGGCGGGAGGGGAGTTGATGAGTAGGGTGGGGGTCCTGGGTCCCAGCCAGGCCTAAGCAGAGAGAAGCAGGTAGGAGAAGGGGGCACGTGGAACATGGGAGACATGGTCTCAGCGATCAGAGCTAACTCCGGCCAAGCGGCTGTCCTGGCTCCAGGTGGCCCATGTGGAGGGGCTGCTGCCTCCCCAGGGGGAGGCACTGGGGACCGTGCTGATCACCCAGGCTGGGTCCCCTGGTGGCTGCCCACTGTTTTCATGTGAGGAACCGGGATTTGCCAGGGCCTCGACTTTGTCAGGGCTAAAGGAATTGTGTTTGAAAATCACAATGACATCAACATCTCCAGCAGTATCGTCAGCGGCCACGCAGCTACTCCATCCACGGTGGCCTCGAACGCCTCCATCCTACATGGAACACATGCTAAATCCTTCCAAAATCCAGGACCATACTGATAATCAGTGCAAGACAGGGCCACCCTGGTGGTCACTTTGGTAAAACAAGGACGTACCTGATAAATAAACGGCCCTAAATGCAACTTTTCAGAAGTCCAGGCTGAACTTGAAATCGTTTTTAACTCAAAGGGCATTAGGTGAAACTGGCAAAAGTGGTTAGACCACCTAAAACCTCCACTCTGGCACAGAAATCTCTGGACAAATGGTGGAGCTAGTCAGCTTTCAGCGAGGGCATATTAACGTTTACAGCTCTAACAAAACATGTAAAATAACACATGATCTAAGGTGGCAAAACCTCTAAAACTGTCCCTAACCAGGAGACCCTCCCCCAGACTCTCCAACAACCTGGCTTTCCTCCGGCTCTGTGACCAGCCTACCGCTCTGAACCGGGGCTTAGCAGCGTTCGAATCCAATTGTGAGCAGATTATAAAAGTTCTCAGATGTTTCTCATACTGGAATCTGACCTGCTCCTCTGTTGTTTTTCCCGTTTGAATGGAGATTACAGTCTTATCTGGCCTGCTCATATCCTTTTAATTTCCTCTTGAAAATTAAAAAAACAAAACAAAATAAAACCTTTCGTACATATCCGATTCAAAGCATATATATTTTTTCTGGCATCTAAAAAAAAAATACTTTTTATCCACGCGTGTGCCCCTGCTCACACATTTCTGTCTCAGGCCAGCCTTCGAACACGCGGCCGCGCGCCTCGTGCAAAGTCTGAGGTGCCAAAGCCTCGGTCATGAATCGACATCGCCTTCTGAGACGTGACTACTCGGAAAGCTCACGTCAAACGCAGCTTTCCCCAGCACAAGTGTCGCGCTACTCGCTTGCAGACGTCGGCAGTGCTCACTATGCTGCGACAGAAGGGGGTCTGGAGGAACAGGCCACGGGCAGGTGTGGCCGCGTGGCTGCGGGTCAGCGGGCCTCGGGACCAGGCCGAGACCAGGGTGTGAGCACGAGGCCTCTCCGGGTGTGTGGCTGCTGCTGCCCGGTCCCCACGCCACCGGCGTTCCGTTCTTACGTGAAGGCCCCGAAGCACCAGCCTCACCCCCCTGGTGCTCTGGACGGGGGGCGCTTGTCAGGGACGGGAGGCCGCCGTTTCCCGCACGTTGGGCCATCTGGGGAGGAACGGGATGGTCTTCCGGCCTGGAGGGAAGAATGAAACACAGCAGTAAATACAGGTAGCCAGGAGGAATTTGCTGCCTACCGTGAGACGCCAGAAACAAAGACAGGGAGCGGGAGCCCCCGAAGTTCCTTTGTTAAATGGATATCTAATACATATGATAGCTATCAGATATGATATGCTTAACACATAGTTAGGCAGATATGAGGTTTTTTTTTAAAGGTATTGGCGGAAACTAGAATGTACCCTCTTAGCTCCTATAAATGCACACTGATATATAGTATCTGTCCGACACACAGTTGCATCTTTTGGCTTTGGGGGACGTGGGAGCAGGGCATTTCAACCAAACCGTTGAAGGCACCCAGCTTCTGGTTTTTCCTCAGAGGATGAAGCAGATTAGCAAACGGACGAATGCCATCAGAAGAGACATGATGTGTCACGTCAGCCATGACAAGAGCTGGACAGGCCCGGGACCGGGGAGAGCTCGCTCTATGTCAACACCTAAGTGTGCCTACATCGCCTGACGGCACCCGGGGCGGTGGAGCCGGCCCAGGCAGACGCATTCACCCGGCAGGCACCTGTCGGGTGCCTCATCGTGCGGGACCCCCAGCCAGGCGTGGGAGCCAGGGATCCCCCCGCCAGAGAGGTGGTGGGAAGTAGGCCGGCTCTCCGTTCAGACTTGACAACAGATCCCAGGGGAGGTTCTCCAGGTGGGCACGGTCCTCAACAAGGAGCTGCTAGCCACCTGCCCAGCAAGGGCTTGGTGGGAGGCACACCATGGCAAGTACAGGGTGTTTTTCCTAAGGGTGGGCCCTGTGAGATGGCTGTTCTCGAATGTCAGTTCCAGTAGCAAAGACAAGTAGACGTTAAGCTGCCCGGAGGGGCAGGAAAGGCTGTGTGTGTGTGTGTGTGTGTGTGTGTGTGTGTGTGTGTTTGTGTGTGTGTGTGTGTGTATGTGTGTGTCATTCAGCCAGTCCTGAACTCTGAGTCAGGACTGCCTGGGGCCAAAGGGGGGAAATTTTTCCACCGGGGAAGTAACACCAGGAGGCAGATGGAGAGGCAAAAAAAAAAAAAAAAAAAAAAAGAAAAAAAAAGTATATACTTATGCTGCATTGTTACAGAAATATTTAAGGCACCACCAAAGGGGAAAAAAAATGCAGGCTGGAGGGGACAGGGTGTCCTGGGGAAGAGCTTCAAGGCCCAGGGTCAAGGTGGGGGGTCAACCGAGAAGGACCCTGTCAGCCAGGGTTTGATTAGATTTGATCCCTAAGGGACACAGGAGTCACAGAAATGACATCCCATGATGACGTGCTAGAAACCTCATTCTGGGGTGACGGACGGTGGACCGTAGCAGGGAGAACCACTGGGGGAGAAGAGATGGCTCAGGAGGGCAGAGGGGAAGGGCCAGGGCTGGGAGAGGGAAGGCTGGCTCAGGTGTTTGGGGGTGTTAACGCCATTCCCTGAAGCAGGGGGCTGAGGGGACGGTGGTGTTCCCCTAGGAAGCGCAGACTCAGGGTGCTGCGGGGACATACCTAGCACCTGGGGCAAGTCCACAATGGAATGGGATTTTGTGTCTGCAGGATGTAATGGAGACCCCAGCACAAGCAGGATGGGTGGGGACCGGAAACGGGGCATTTTAGGAGGAAGAGGGGTGATTTGGGGACCAAGCCGACAAGGCAGTGGGATGTGGGGGTGGGTGAGTGACCAGGAATGTGGTCAGCAGCGGCAACCTCGAGAGATGCTGAGCGTCCCCTGAGGCTGGAAACTGCAAGGTCACCGGTGGCCGTGGCAGCAGTAACCTGAAGTCACTGCCAGACGCTGCGGACTATGAAAGGGGGGGAGGGGGCAGGGAGGCAGCCAGAGAGGACCTGGGGAGGGCACTTGGGGACCAGAAAGGCCTGGGGGAAGGAAAGCAGCAGGAAGGGAGGTTGAAGGTGGAGCAAAGGAGGTGTTAAATGATGGCTGAGTTTGGACAGTGACAGGAGGAGAGGGATCCATAATCCATGGAGGGGTGAGGCTGGGGGCGGGGGTGCTGAGGGAGGGCTGGGGGGCACACATCTGATGCTGGGGTGACAGAGGGTCTTGAATTGTGCAGGGTGACTGTCTTTTTGTTTTCAGTCTTTCTTTTCTTGATTAAAAAACCAGTTAATCATGGTTTGCCCTCACAGTACCTAGACACAACCACTATTAACATTTGATATCTTAAATTCAAATATAGGGGCGCCTGGATGGCTCAGTCGGGGCCAACTCTTGATTTTGGCTCAGGTCATGATCTCACGGTTCGTGAGATTGAGCTCTGTGTCGCTTGGGATTTTTTCTCTCTCTCCACCTCAGCCCCACTTGTGCGTGCGTGCGTGTGTGTGTGTGTGTGTGTGCACGCACACACACTCTCTCTCTCAAAATGAATAAAAACAAATTGCAAATATATACTTTAAAAAATACAACCTGTGATCACTGTAAGAGGCTGGCAGGCTGGATCCACCCAGTTTTATGATTTGCTTTTTCACTTAGCAATATATTGTGAGGCTCTCCCCATGTATGAAATATTCTTCTAAAACATTATTTTCAATACCATTTTGTGTGGATATGTAATTTACGTAAACAGCCTTCTGCTTTGGGCATTTAGATTTTTCCTCATGAATAACACTGCAATAAATACCTGGTACACAGAGCTGTGAATAGCTGATTACTTCTCAGCATAAAATCCTAGGAGTGCGATTACTGACTCCAGAGGGAGTTGTATCCCCAATGTGTGCAGTACATATTGTCAGGGGTCCCCAAGATCACTGAGATTCTCGATATATGCTCTTGGCCATACTAGGTTATCAGAGCCGACTGGCTGAACAGAGTCACGTAATCTTTGACTAAAGATCCTGAGAGTTGACCGGAGGGAGCACCCTGCCTCTGCCACCACCGACTGACCCAGCACATCGGGATTATGTACATTGGGACTCTGGGATCACGACCTTGAGCTGAAATCAAGAGTCGGATGCTCAACCGACGGAGCCACCCAGGTGCCCCAAAGATAATCTTAAAAATTTTAAAGATGATCATTTGGTGTCCTCTCTCCCACGTTAAAAGCACGATGAAATTTTCTTAGTTCCCACTATCACTTCCGTTCAAAAATATATTATAAGCCAGATTTACTAGGAGCTGACTCTTGGCTGTATTCCGGATCCAAAAAGCAAACACCAAAGCTCTTAGATATCAATGACATTCTTGGGACAATCAGGGAATACTGATACACTACACGATATTATGCGAATGTGGGCTTTCTTAGGTGTGATAGATAATGTGGTTAAGCACAGGATGCTCTTATTCTTAGGGGACGTGTTGCAAGTCTGCAGCCTTCTTTCAAACAGTTCAGCCAAGCGAGTATGCGTGTGTGAGTTATATACTATGCACACGGAAGGAGCCCGAGAGAAGATGTCAAGGCGGCGATACGTTAATAGTTGGAAGCTGAGTTGAAAAATACTGATAGTAAGTTTAAGAGAAAAAAAGCACGGTGCTAGTAACTTAAAATAACCCTGAAATGTGAAGCACATGGCGGCTAGTTTTGAGACCAAATCACACGGATCACCGATCCACAGGGTGGGCCTGGAAATTCTAGGCTGAGTCCCACACGAGCGGGGTCTGGCTGCGGGGCTCCGGCATGCCAGCATCCACCCACGGAGCTCCGAAAGGGCAGGCCTTTCCGCATTGTGCTTGTGGCTGCATCCCCAGGGCCTGGTTGTTAGTTACAAATTACTACAGAGTAAAACTGGAAACAGCCAAACTGCCCAGCTACAGGGAATAAGTGAGTAAAATGTGTCACGTTCCCTTGAACTATTTTATGGCCGGTATTTGTTGAAGGAATCAAGAAATGCCAGTTTTCTGCCTGCTCTCTGTAACCCCCTGGTTTGTACCTGTTTCTCTGCACCTGTTTCTCTAGACAGCTGGACTGCTTGGGCTGGGGTTCCCCCAGAGCCCACAGGGTTCCCAGGGAGATCAGAGGCTCTTGGGTAACCACACTGTAGTTTTGTTGACATAAACGGTAGGAGCAAGGCTCTGAAGAATGAAGAAACCTGGGCCGCTAAACACACATAGGGTTGCTTTAAAAAGTGAGTGTGTTTACTTAAGCCAAGTTGACTTGGTGTCTGAACCTGTGATACTCCACCCGAACAGAAGAACAAAAGGCCTGGGGTGGCGGCTGAGAAAAGAAGGACTAGAGTCGCGTCTGGGTGGACCCACTGCCCCTTCTGGTCCTTTCCTTCGAAATTACATTTGGCCAACACTTGGCTTCTTCAGGGCAAAGTGCCTGGAGATCCTGCAATCCTACCACTTCATTTTCTGGAAGAAGAAACCTCAAGTGAAGGAGGCAACATCTTTCCCCTCAAAAATTCCCAAGAGATAAATAATGAAGAGATAAATGCTTTCCAACGTGAACGTTTTATTTCGGAGTTTTCAATACACGCATCTTACACTGCAGGTAAAACAAAGCTTAAGAAATCCCCGCCTCCTTTAGCCCGGACTTACACTGGGTACCCCGTCCTGTGGCCGCCAGGGGTGACGGGCCGGCACAGGGGCTCGTCGGCGCTGCGCTGCACACCGGCCGGGCCCTTCCGCCTCATCTTCCCCGTGTTGGTCATGATCTGGTGGAAGGAAAGGGGAGATGGGCTGGAGAAATCACCTACTTGAAAGCTGACCTAGAGGTAGCAGATGCTACACGCAATAAAGTAACCTATAGGAGTAAGAGGCTTTGCAAACAAGTGAAGAAGGATCACACAGTATTCAGATACACAGAAATTTGGGGAAAAAATTCCTTTAGGTTTGCGTATTATGCCATTTAGCAGTATAAATTAAAAAAAAAAAACCAGACCATGGAAAAGAGAAGAAAACAGTTGAATACAGTAACAATTACATCTCTGGGAAGACTGAGTTTTGAAAGTGAGAAGAAAAAAAAGATGGGCAGATTTGGTTTCATAAAAAGGTAACCTTTCCAGTGGTGCCTGAGTGGCTCAGTCCATTAAATGTCCAATTCTTGATCCTGGCTCAGGTCATGACCTCATGGTTCGTGTTGGGCTTTGCGCTCATAGTGTGGAGCCGGCTTGGGATTCTGTCCCCCCTCTCTCTCTGCCCCTCCCCTGCTCACACTCTCTCTCTCAAGAAATGAAAAAGCTTTAAAACAATTAAAAAATATTTTTTTAGTGTTTTATTTTTGAGAGAGATAGAGAGCGATAGAGAGATAGAGCACACAAGTGGGGGAGGGGTAGTGAGAGAGGGGGACACAGAATCCAAAGCAGGTTCCAGGCTCTGAGCTGTCAGCACAGAGCCTGACGTGGGGTTCGAACCCACAAACCGTGAGATCCTGACCTGAGCCGAAGGTAGATGCTTAACTGACTGAGCCACCCAGGTGCCCTTAAAAAAATTTTTTTTTAAGTAAAAAAAGTAACTTTTCCACCTATATATTAGAGATAAGCCAAATGAACGGGTAAACAGCACACTGGGAAGAAATATTTGCACATATTTAACAGATGAAAGGTTAAGACTTTCATTAGGTAAGTAGCTCGTACAAATCGGTAGGTGAAACAGTCCATTAGTGATCAAAGAATTCCAATAGTCAAGTCACAAAATAGAAGAGATCGCCAGTAAATGAAGGAAAAAAATGATCAACTTTACAAGTAATTAGAAATACAATTTCACACAAGAAAGTATCATTTTTCAACTATTAAATGAGTGACAATTAAAGAAAGGATCCCACCCGCTGCTGGCAGGAATCAAAAGCCTTAGTGGCAGGGAAAGCTGAGTAATGTTCAATTACTTTGGGAAGTAATTTGGTGTTTTCAGTAGTCGTAACGATGTTCACATCTTTGGGTGTAAACCCTAGTGGAAGAACCCCAAATACAGGAAACATCAAATAAACAAAGTTGCTTGCTACAAAACTGTTATAGAGTAAAACTGGAATAATCTAGGTGTCCAGTAATAGGGGAAGAATTAAGTGAAACACACATATTCATCCGAAATAGTAAGTGGCCTTTTACAATGATAAAGACTAGGTTATGAAAAATATGCTTATTTAAAACATTTACTAAAAGATTATAAAGCTGTACATAAATGATGCCTTCAATTATGCTAAAATTACACAAAAGGCTGGAAGGAAATATACACTAAAATGAATACAGTGATAGATAGGATAGTAGAACCAAGAGGAATTTTTCTCCTCTTTCTTTTCCAAGTGTTCTCTAATACGATTATATTAACACTTCAGAAAATTTGTTTAAAAGAGAAATTACTGTAAAACTAGTGAAATCTGAATAAGGTCTGTGGATTGTGCCAGTGTGGATTGCCCGCATGATATGGCACTACAGTCCTACAAGATGGGATCCCTGGGAAAACTGGAGAGAAGGGTACACGGGACCTCTCTACACTTTTTCAGATTCCTGTGAACCTAGAATTATTTGAAAATAAAAAGTAAAAACAACAACAACAAAGCAGACACTTTTGTAAAAATTGGAATTACATCTTTGATTTCTTGATTTTTGCTGAGAAGTTATTAGGGTCTATCTAGTGTTCGAGGTAGGGAGAACAAAGGGCCTCACTGTGCTGTGGGGCCAGCACCAGCGAGGGAGGGTGGGCAGGGTGGGCCGCACCTGGGCTGGTGAAGATAGGGGCGGACAGGTGGGAGTGTGAAGGGGAGCAGGACAAGAGGAAAGAGAAAGTGTGAGCTTCTGGGGAGGAAATGGAACATAATTAGTTTTTTTTTTAATGTTTATTTTGAGAGACAGAGACAGAGAGAGAGAGAAAGAGAGAGAGCGAGCAAGGGTAAGTGGGGGAGGGGCAGAGAGGGAGACACAGAATCGGAAGCAGGCTCCAGGCTCTGAGCTGTCAGCACACAGCCTGATGTGGGGCTCGAACTCACAAACCGCGAGATCATGACCTGAGCCGGAGTTGGATGCTTAGCCACCTGAGCCACCAGGCACCCCGGAAACGGAACGCAATTAAGCTTTCCAAATAAGAACTAGCAGGCAGTACCCTTTGTATCTCCTGTGTGATCTGCAAAAAGAGGCTATTTTAACCGCAATCACTTCACTCCGCTGGCTGCTTTTACTCGGACTTCCCTTCGGGTCACGGTCGTGCTGCCCCATCTAGTATGCGGGGTAACTTTACAGGCTGCACGACCCATCAGGGAAGCAGGCCCCTCAGGTCCGATTCTCAAAGGCACCCCAGGAACACTCGTGTTTCTCTTTCCCTCTCCATACTTCCCGACAGAACGCCTGGGTCTTTCCAAAGAAGGCTCAGAAGGTGAAGTCCTTAGCTACTGGAAAAGGGGAGACGGTGAATAGGTGCCTTCCAGCCCCACCCTCCCCCTGCCCCTCCACTCCACGGTCCTTCTGAGCTCACCCTCCCAACTCCTTCCTAGAGGAGAGGGAACGTATCACGTACACTGGAGAGTGTTTCAGCCTTTGGAAAACCGTCGGCCGTACCACCTCCCCCCACCCTTTTATTTTAAGATCTTATTTTCAAGTAATCTCTACACCCAGCATGGGGCCTCAAACTCACAACCCTGAGATCAAGAGTCGCTCGCTCTACGGACTGCGCCAGCCAGGCTCCCCAGCCGTACCGTCTCTTTAAAGCCACACAGGCCTACGAAATAACTTGAGGTGGATGGTATGTGTCTTTTCCAGGGGATGAAGAAACGGAGTCTGGCCTGTGGGCCAGAACTGTCTGGGCTGTTACTCAAACGCCTGAGGAAAGGCCCTTGGGGAAGAGGGTTAAGTGTGCAGGACCCGGCGTGTCAGAGCAGCTGCCTTGCAGAAGGGTCTGTTTCCTTCTCACCCGACAACGTGCTGTGCTTGTAGCGTGAGCCACACGGTAGCCCACAGGTCCCCAGGCCCCTCTCTGGGCCCCTCACTTTCAGTGCGGCCCTTTTAGGCCAGGAAGATCTGAAACGATACCTAGTCCAACAACCTGTGGACGATACCGAGTTCTGCAGAAATGCTGCGGCGGCCGTTGGGAGAGAGAATGGAACGGGTCCCTGGCAGCCACCTTATTCGTCCAGAGGACTCAGCCTTCATCTGTGTGACAGATGGAGATTTTACTTGAAAGCAGGTTCTGCTCCTAAAAAAATGCAGCTTATTGAACCACAATAAAAAAATGCCGCATATGATTTAGCCGAATGTAATTTATTTAATAGCAAAAGATGGTCAACACATGTCAATCGAGGTAAAAAATGTTATTTCCCATTGACTAATTTTCAAGAATTGGCAGATCACATAAGTTGTGACATGTTAATAAAGCAGGACGAATTTTTGTAAGGAAACACAAGTTCTCTCTCTCTCTCTCTCCACCCATCAATCCACCCACCACGCAAAAGATGACATGGAGGCTGAAGCAGACACTCTTTGCGGTCGACCCAATATTCATTCTCTCCTGACCAAAAGTACTCTGATTCTATTGGCACGCAAATGCTTCTACTTAAAAATACTCCCCCCTGGGGCGCCTGGGTGGCTCAGTCGATCGAGTGCCCGACTCCGGCTCAGGTCATGATCTCGCGGTCCGTGAGTTTGAGCCCCGCGTCCGGCTCTGTGCTGACAGCTCAGAGCCTGGAGCCTGCTTCCGATTCTGTGTCTCCCTCTCTCTCTGACTCTCCCCTCGTTCACACTCTTTCTCTCAAAAATAAATGAACATCAAAAAAAATTTTTTTAAAATAAAAACATACTCCCTTTTGCAGACTCCCTTGCAGCTAGGGGTCACGTGACCCAGTTCTGACCAGTAAGAATCCAGTGGAGGTCGCCAGCTGGAACCCTGGGAAGGAGCACCATAGAAGGGGTAGATTTGGCTGGTCTGCCTGTTGGGCCTTCTTCCTGACTTTATCATGGGTTTGTGCCGGGAGCTCCCTCTGCCGTCTCGTGACCAAGAGGCCACAAGCGTGTGAATGAGGGGCTCCCTCACTGAGGCAGAACTACCATGGAGTGGGTGAAACTGAAGCTTCAAGACCCAGAAGAAGCCCTAGCAATGTGTTCACATGGTCCAATGTTTTTGTAACATTTGCAAAAGTAGGATATTTTAACTGCAAGCACTTAATACTGCTGTTTCTTTCTACTCTGACTTCCCTTCTGCTGTTTCTTCCTCCTCTGACTTCCCTTGTCATACTTCCCTTCACGTTGGTGGCGTGGTGTTGGGATTTAGCTAACGGGGGACAATTTGGGACTTAGCTAAGGGGGCGCTGAGTCTCGATGACATTTACTTCAGGTTTCGAATAGATTCATATGATTCCCAATCACGGTGCACAGCCAAACCTTCGCTAGCTGTCCTGGGGTAGGAATGGCTTCTAGAAATTCCCCGCGTTGTCAGAGTATTTATGAATAATCAGTGTGCAAGAAAACTTGAAATATCCCCAAATCTTACAGTTTATTTGTGGAAGACACTCGAGGAGGGAGTTCTCAAATTTAGCGACAACCCTAAAAATGTATACAACAGCATTACCAAAAACTAAATGTGAGGCCAAAAGATTTTTCCAGTCTATCAATAATGAGAAACAAAATTTGATCAAATATGTTACAGGAAGGACAAATTTCCTTTTCTCTCCGTGGAAAACATTACAGACTCATTATTATATAGGTAGAGGCAATTAAAAGGCATAAAACAAAAACCAACCAACAAAAACCCCTATAAGGTATGCAAGGCAGCTAATTAATAAAAACATCACTTTTCTGTCAATTCTTAAAATGTGAATTTTACTGTGATTTATTTTCTCATTCTCATTCGGATTAAGTATCCACTTCATAACTAACTCTGTATTCCTTTATTGAAAGAAAGCCTTCCCAAGCCCTGTAAACCAGAGGTCCCACAAAACCTGGGTCTTCCCTTCATACTAACAGGCAGAGTGTCGAAAGACATGCAAAGAGCCTGGAGTCCACATCCTTCAGTATTATCAGCGGGATGGACAGATTCTCCGCGTTTTGCAGCTGGGCCAGTCCTAACTAATAAAGGAAAGAGAAGGTGCAGAGAGAAATGGAAGAATAACAGAAGGAACAGTGGTATTACCTCTGGGGGGGTGGAGTTTTATTATGGTTGGTTAGACTGTTTATTTGGACTTTCCCATAATAAGCATGTATTTCTTTCTTTTTTATTGTTTTATTTTATTTATTTTTTATTTTGGAAAAGGCTTTAGAGGGACTTTTTTTTTAATATGAAATTTATTGTCAAATTGGTTTCCATATAACACCCAGTGCTCATCCCAACAGGTGCCCTTCTCAATGCCCATCACCTATCCTCCCCTCCCTCCCACCCCCCATCTTTTTTTTTTAATGTTTTTAATTTTTTCTTTTTAATGTGTTATTTATTTCTGAGAGAGTACAAGCAGGGAAGGGGAAGAGAGAGGGACAGAGGATCCGAAGCAGGCTGTGTGCCGACAGCAGCGAGCCCGATGTGAGGCTTGAACTCACGAACCGCGAGATCGTGACCGGAGCTGAAGTCGGAGCCTCAGCTGAGCCATCCAGGCGCCCCTATTTCTTTTATAATTAGAAGGAAGCATACACAGGGCACCTGGCTGGCTCAGTAGCAGGAGCAGGCGACTCTTAATCTTGGGGTTGTGAGTTCAGGCCCCACATTTGGTATAGGGATTAGTTAAAAACAAACAAACTTAAAAAAAAATACAAGAAACAAACTGAAAAAGAAATGGATTTGGAATATTTGCGGCTTGGGATTTTTTTCACCTGCTTGTTTGGTTGTGTTTTCACACACAAGAATATGGACTTTTGGTTCCAACTCATCTCCCAATATGTAGAGAGCACTGAGACTTCAACTATCAGTCAGGCAGGGCAAGAATAACTGAAAAGTGATCAGAATAAGCTCCAAAGTGGAGACACATTTGAAAAAAGAAATCTGAAAGCAAAAACTGCAAACCGAGGCCCTTCCGTGTGTTTCCACGGCGGGCAGTGGGATGGCAGGGGCCCGGAGCACTGCCCTGTCTCCGACGGGCTCGGCCCTGCACCCTGGCCAGCTGCGCCCACCGCCCAAGTGGCAAAGTTTCCGTGGCCCAGACTCGGGCTTCAGGATCACTGGGGCGGGGTGGGGGGTGGCGGTAATAAAGAGTCAGATTCCCAGGCCCGCCTCCATACACATATTCTTTGGAGGCAGGGCTAACCCGTCCTTCAGGCAATCTCTGGAAAACTAAACGAATTTGGGTCTTCATTCGACAGAGGGAGGAAACGGTGGGAAGGGAGTGATGAGCTTTTACAGCAGGCATCCCCCTCAAAATGAGTTTATGCAGGAAACTTAGACCAGACAGAAACTGTGAATATGCCACAGCTGGAGTTCTCTGAATTTTCAGACGCAGCAGGCAATTCACTGGAAAATCGACAGCTCTTCCAGAAGGTGGCACAGCTTAGTGGGACAGGGCAAGGGCAAGCAGCTTCAAATAAACCTGAGAGTGTCCCTTACCCTTTCTCAGCCTCAGCTCTCCTGTCTAGAAAATGCGACACTAGCAGGATTTCCCCCGTAGTTTGTTGGGAGGGACCAAATTAAATGGAGTCAGATGTACGAAGTGGTCTGCACAGGGCTTGGCCCATGACGTGTGCTGAACTGATTTAAGACGTGCCCATTACTGTTGTTAAAGGTAATTAATAATAGGTTTAAACTGTGAAATAAAAACAAAAAGCTGAGAGTCTGTGATACGTATCCACGCCCCTTTTAACCGAGGCGACAAAGCTATTTAGATCAGGGTATTCTTTTCAGGAAGGATTAAATGATTGTTCAGCATAGTATGGATGATACAAAAAAAAAAAAAAAATTCAGAACTAAGCAAGGAGAAGTTGGCAAATCATCAGTCTTGACCTGCTGACAGTCACGGCCTAAAGAAGAAACAAGGCGTGCTGCTTTCTACCAGAATTACGAGTAAGCAGCACATTTCTCGTGACCATGGCCACGCTCAGGCAAGCTTAGGAAGTGACCTGTTCTCTCGTCCCAGCTTTCTGAGTTCTCAGTGGTTGGTGGCACTGTTTGTGGCTTGGGCTCTGCTGTGCACAGGAGCGGTTTGCTTACACTCGGGAGGGTCAGGATGGCAGCGGGGCCCTTCTGGGAAGGGCGTGGCTCCAAATGCCTAGCAGGGGGTGAGCCACTGGGTCCAGGAATCCTGGGAATGGTTTCCTTCCATCCCCCAATACCGATGGGCTGCCCCTGCCATACCTCCACCCTCACCCCCAAGCAGTAGTTTCTAAATCATTGGTGTGTACCATACCCAGTTCCTGGGATTATGGTAAGGAGGCCTGAGGAGGGTCCTAGGCTCTATCGTTAAGCCCCATTGAGGGTCTGGGGCTTTGAGAGAGCCTGGGCTAGTTCTGTCCTGCAGGACAGTATCTGCTGCCCCACTTGCCACTCCTTGCTGTTACCTGCATCCCTACCAAGGGCACAGTTTCGTCTGCTCTGTGTCTTTCATAAACTTCTCAAAGGTGACAGCTAGGTCTTAAACTTTTTGGCATTCTGCTATGTGTTAGGCAAATGGCATGAATTCGGTGAAAACTTTTTGAATATAATATTCTGATACAATGTTTCAAAAAGTCAGTATCTTTCAAGTGATCTTGAAAAATCTACAATCTACCTCGTACATCAGAAGAGGAGGCGTGAGTGCTTTTGGGCACACAGTCCCTGGTGAAATGTCTTCTGTTTTTAGCGGGTTCCCTCGTTGGGCACGAGCAGTTACAGAGATACGAACTCAAAGCCTTGTGGGTACCGGAGCCAAAGGCACGGCTCTTTGAAATCAATGAGCCCCACACAGAGGCTGGCAGGCTGTCGATTTCAAATCAAGATCGGGGGACTGAGGGCAGCTTAGCAAGACTGATGGGCAGAGACGGCAAAACTGGGAGTGTCCAGTAACCCAGTGGCTGCCCCACATTGTTTTCTAACTTTAAAATTGCTTCCATGACGAGATCCTACAGTGACCTGGTGTGGAGGGTTGAAAAGTGGCCCCAAGTAGATACGCTCATGTTCTAACCCCACGAACTTATGGATGTGGTGAATGTGACATTTGGCAAAGCGGTCTCTGCAGATGTAATTAAGTTAGTGATCTCGAGATGAAGCCATCATCCCAGATTATCCTAGATTCACGACAAGTGTCCCTATGAGACACAAAAGAGAGAAGGGGAGAAGGCCCTGTGGAGATAGAGGCGGAGTCTGGAGGGGTGCAGCCACCAGCCAGGGAACCCCTGGAGCCACCGGAAGCTGGAGGAGCATGGGAGCCTCTCCCCCAGGGCCTTCAGAGGGGGCGTGGCTGTGTGGGCCTCTTGATTTTGGACTTCTGGCCTCCAGAACTGTGAGAGGATAAACTTCCGGTGTTTTATACTAATTTGTCCCTCCGGCACCAGGAAGCTAAGACACTGGGTCTTCACGTTTATATAATGAATCTTTCTGTACTTTGTACTCGTGTTACTCATATTTCCACCAAAAAGTAACGGACAAACGTGCAGGGAACTTTTCTGCTGGATTCAAAGATGTCCTCCTGGTAAAAGGATAGTGAAGATACGTGAGGGAGATTTAGAACTGCACGCTAGGGTAAAATGACGCCATTTCCAGATGCCATTACCCTGGGTTACCGGGTTACTGGTTGGTCTGAAAGCTCTGCAATTGTGCCCCACCCAGCGGCACGGTTAAGCTGGGAGTCCCAGACGTTCTGTGCCTTGGTTTTTGTTGCTGTTGAAAAACCTTCACCATCCTCAACCTAAGATCGCATAAGCATTTACTTCACCTGGGAGAGGGGCTGTAAATCGCTCTGCATTCACACTTGGTTTCGGTTCGCCAAGTTCTGTGAATGTCCTTGCTGACCATCACATGCCTGCGTGGTTGTGTCTGTGGGAAAGTCCCAACACTGCAGGGCTGGGTTCCCGGCCGTGGCTTCCACCCTCTGAAGATGCCCCACCCACTTGCCTGTTCCATTCTCATCTCCTGCCTATGTAGCAAAAGAGTCTTGCATTCGTTCATTCAATATTTTATTTTTGAGAGAGAGAGAGAGAGAGAGAGAGAGAGAGAGACAGACAGACAGACAGGGCGAGTGCGTGAGCAGGGGAGGGGCAGAAAGAGGAGACACAGAATCCAAAGCAGGTTCCAAACTCCCAGCTGTCAGCACAGAGCCCGATGTGGGGCTCGAACCCAGGAACCATGAGATCATGACCTGAGCCAAAGTCAGACCCTTAACCGACTGAGCCTCCCAGGTGCCCCAGGAGAGCCTTGCTTTCAAAAACGCACATCTTATCAAATGGAGCCCAGTCCCTCCCTGCCAAAGTCAGTGCTCTTCCAAAGGGAAACAAAGCCTAGTTAGGGCTTCAGACTTCCATCAACAACTTGGAACCCAACTGCCTCATTTCCAACGTTTCTGGAGCACCTCCCCACTTGACTGAAAGTAAACAGAGCCTCCACAGTCAGATTCCTTTGATCCTTGAGACGTTCAAAGGGCTGTGATGGGCTATAGGCCTTGACCATGACCAGAGGCAAGGTGGTGGGTGGTGGTGGTACGGGGGGTAAGGGTGGAACCCCGGCAGAGCCTCCTTGGGTCATCTCCCTTCACTCCTGCCACCTATAGTCCATTTTCCATCATGCAACCAGAATGAAAATACAAGTTCATACATTAAAACAAGTCAAACTGAGTCACTCCCCTGCTCCAGTACTCTCCCAGCTCAGGCTGGGAGAAAATCCAAAACCCTTGCCTACAAAGCTCCCACAGATGGGCTTCTGGCTGTCCTCTAACGTCGAGTTCCACCAGCAGATTCTGTACTCCAGCCTGGGGCCCCGGAAATTCCTTGACAGGTGAGGAAAACTGGGGCAGGTGTCCAGGGAGAACAGTACCCAGGGTGAGATGAGGAGGGCCAGGATGGGGGCAGTGATGGGAAGGCACTTTCTGCTTCTGTCTACTCCTACAAGGTCATGCCACCTGCACCCACATTCTCTTCCTTCTCAAGTCACTGTCCCTGACTTGTTTGTTGAGCAAGTTGTTCAAGGATTGTTGAAAGACTGGCTCCTGGCCTTCTGCTCCAGCAATGCGAGATGTCAGAGTCCACAGGACTGACCCAGTCAAACACCAGCTTCAAAATTCCAGGAGCTCCTTTTAATGCCAATGGCCTTCACTCCTGTGTGCTCTCCTGTCTGTCCCAGGAGAGCGGACAGGCCCCCATGTCTTGTTCCTCCCTTCAGAAACCTCACACTCCAACATTCCACCTGCTCATTGATGTGCTTTCTGATCAAGGTTTCGTGAGACACCTGCGGGCGGGCCCCCGATACTGCCATCCTCTCCTGGCCAATCGGCAGCTCCCTCCTCACGCCCTCCCCTGTTTAGCTGGCGGGTGGTAACCAGGGGCTCCTAGAGCTGGATGGGCATCGGAGTCAGCGGGGAGCTCTCTGAGCTCAGATGATGGCCCCATCTCAGACGTGCGACTCCACAGGCCTCTTGGATGCCCGGACTGGCCACTCAATCCATCCTGAAACACTCCTCCGTTCCGATTCCCGTGGCGCTACATTATCCTGGTTCTCCTCGAGCCTCTTTGGTCACTTTCTGTCCTTCGCAGAGGCCCCGCTTCTTGCTCCCACTCCTGACCTGCTGGTCTGCCCCTCTGTCCTCAGCCCCTCACTTTCTCTCTCTCTCTCTCTCCACCCTCTGCTTCGTTAGGCATCTCTTCGCCCGCTCTGATGGTTTCAGCCATCACCGGTGTGCCGATGACTTGCAAACCCGCCAGTCTTCCCTTCTACTAGATAAGGCACACGAAAATTAAGAAGCTGGACAGGTGGGTGATTACTACTGAGGCGGGCACACCTTTGGATGTTAGGAAGGCTCCTGACATGTGCCCTCGTGTTATATCCTGATCTCTTTTCTGTTCACCGACAGCTCTATCTGTGACAGGTAGCTAGGGCCACAGTGCTCTTCAGGGCCGCTGGAAGCAGACTGGCCAACACTCTCATAAACATAGTATCGTAGTATCGACCAAACCACGCAGTCATGTGTCATTGCAAAGGCTAAACGCATCAATGGCCCACCTCTCCTTTCTACTTCTCCCCCACCCCCTCATGTGGTACTTACTCCCAAGTACTCCGTGGTCAGAAGCTTCTCGCCTGAGAGCTCTCCAAGCTGGGGCTGGATCAGCTCGTCTTTGTCCAGATCAGCTTCCATAGTGTCATGGTCCTCCTGTTTCAAAGGACACACGGGGGTCAGTGCTCTGGATCCCCCTGCTGCACATTCCCAGACAGCTGGGTCCCCAAGTGGGCACCTGCCAACGGAATGAGAAGGCGTCTGCCCAACCACAGCAACTGGTGGGTTTGCATTTCAAACGGCTTCAGGGGCAGTCTGTCCTCTGCTCATAACCTGAACCATGAAGCCAAAAGGGAAAATACCAGCCCGCCTCTTTCGGAAGCTGGGCACCTGTGGACACCTCCACGGCCACAGGTGTGAAGAGGTTCAATGAGACACTTAATAGTCTCCCTCAGTCACAGCTCTCAGAATTTCTCTGGGAGGTCAAGGGACCATACGAATAGCCAGGCCAGTCCACCAAGAACTATGAAGCACCTTCACATGCACAGGCCTTCAGCAACTGTACGTTATAGGCTTGTTGTTCTCAAGCAGTTTACAGTCAATAAGTAAGAAGACTCATCAAAAAGAGAAGAGCGGTTTTGCTTTTGGGAAGATGGAGTGGATATACTTTTCCCTATTCCTCCCACCAAGTACGGCCTCAAAACACTGGACGTTAAATATAAAATAAACACAAGAGACCCTGAAAGACAGAGAGAAGGAGGCAGACTGGCTGGGTCCCCAAAGACACAAGGAGTGAAAGGTGCTGAGTTCCCTGGGGTTCCTTGGTTCCTTACAGATTCCACACTCGGGAGCTGAAGAAGCCAGCAGCCCAGCAACGTTTGAGTGGCGAAGACAAAAAAAGTCTCCCCAGAGCCTGGGGAGCTCCTCTAGCTGAAGGACCGGGAAAGGGAGGGCCTAGCAATGACAGAAGTTTTAGAAAATAACCAAACACCGCAGAAAATATTGTGGCCCCGTCCCAACCACACCTGCCAGGGCCTTCGGGAGTCCAGGCTTCTACCCTCACTGGGCTGTCATCGGGCACCCCCACATCCTCAGCTGGGGTGAGACGAGTAGGGAGGGGGAATTTCATCCCTCCTGGGCAGTAATGAGGTTCCCCCCATCCCCAGGAGAGAGTGGAGACCACGTGGAGAGCCCAGCCTTCCAGCCGACAGTGACGAGATACCCCCTCTCCCTGCTCTGATGCCGTCAGAGGAGGCCCGGTGGAGATTCATGCTTTTACCACGGCCCACATGTTTCTGTGGTGCCAGGGGAGGCTCTGTGGGCAGCACTAATGAGGCACTCCTTCCTGTTCCAGTTAGAGAGATACTAGTCGAGGCTGAGTAGGGATCCGGAACTCCCACCCCTGTCTTGCAGTAACAAGGAGTCTCCTCCCATCCCCTACCACCCCTGGGTGTCAACAGAGGCTGAGTGTAAATCCTGGTCTTCTATTCACACCTGGCGGCAATGAGGAGGAGACTCACCGCCACCCCCCCCGCACCACCCCCACCCCCCCGCCGCCAGAGCAGTATCAGAAGCAGCCAGCTAAAACAGAAGGTTTCAATTAGATCAAAAGTCTTATAATCCTCAAAATATCTGGGCTTAAATAAAAAATCACTCATCATACCGGGAACCAGGAAGCTCTCTCAAACTGAACAAAAGGAGACGACCAATCGATGCCAACATCAAGGTAACGGAGATGCGACTAGAATGATCTGACATAGATTTTAAAGCAGTTGTCACAAAAGTGCTTCAATGAGCAATTACGTTCTTGAGACAAATGAAAAATTAGGAAGTCTCAAGAACATAGAAAAAGAATAAAATAAACCCAAAGCAAGCACAAGGAAGAAAATAATATAAAGAACAGATATCAGTGAAAAGGAAGAGAGAATAACAAGGGAGAAATGAGTCAAAGAAAAAAGCTGGTTCTTGGAAAAGATTAATAAAATTATCCTGACCAATGTCAGGAATGAAACAGAAGATATTACTACAGATCCGGGAGATATCAAAAGGATGAGGGATCACTATGAGTAATTCTGCACACATGGGGTTGACAACGCAGATAAAAACACAAACTATCACAAGCCTCTCAATATGAAATTTTGATATAATTTTAAGATAACTTGAAAAGTCCTATTACTACTAAGGAAATTCCTTCATAGTTTAAAAATCCCCCTGAAAGAAATCTCTAGGCCTACGTGGTCTCACTGGAGAAATCTATCAAACTTTTAAAAAATACCACCAATTCTGTATGTTTTCAAGAAAACAAAACAGGAAGGAATACTTCTTATTTCATTTCATGAAGGTTTTGTGTTACCAAAGCCAGAGAAAGACAGTACCATAAAAAGAAAAGTACAAACGAAAGTCCTTCATGAATAAAAATGCAAAAATCCTTAACAACCAAGCTAAGAGAAAGGTAAAAAAAATCCTCAGCAAAATCTTAACAAACAGAATGGAGCAACAGATCAATTATGTTAAAAGAATTATACACCATGACCAAGTGCAGTTTGTTCCAGCAGTGAGAGTCCGGTTCAGTATTTAAAATTTAAACATTGTAATCCATAATATTGAGGGGTTTGTGAAGAAAAAAATCATATGGTCATAGTAATGGATGGAAAAAAGGCATGAAAAAACTCAACATGACAAAAATTCTCAGAAAAATAGGAAAAGAGGAGTACTCGATAAATAACGTAGAGCTGACATTACACTTAATGATCAAAGACTGGAGGCTTTCCCCCTTAAGACTGGGGACAAGGCAAAGATTTCTGCTTCTATTCATTCTTATTCATTCCTAGTGCTAGAAGTTCTAGCCAGAGCAATAAGGCAAGAAAAAAAAAAAAAGGAAATAAAAAGCATATAGATCAGAGAGGAAGAAACAGAACTGCCTCTATTTGCCCCTCCCCTGCTCACTCACTCTCTCTCAAAATAAATAAATGAACATTAAAAAAAAAAAAAAAAAGAACTATCTCTATTTGGAGATGCCATGATTGTCTATGTAGAAAATCCCAAGGAATCAACCCCTCAAAAATCCTAGAACTAATAAGTGAGTTCAGCAAGGTCACAGGATACAAGATAAATATATGAAAATCAATTTCTATATACTAGTGATGAACTTAAAACACTGAAATTAAAGATACAGTATCATTTATAATTCACAAAAAATAAAAATTCTTAGGTGTAAATCCAGCAAAACATGTATAGGACTTGTAGGCTGAGAATTATAAAGTGCTAATGAAAGAAACTGAAGATCTAAATAAATGGAAAGACCTACCTTGTTCACGAACTGAAAGACTCAACATAGTTGTTAGTTCTGTCCAAATTGGTACATAAATTTACTGTAATTTCTATCAAAATCCCAGAAGGATTTTTCTGCAGATATATACAAAATTATTCTAAAATTTATATGGAAAGGGCAAAGGGACTAGAACAGCTAGGAAAATTTTGAAAAATAAGAATAAGGTGGGAAGAATCAGTATACCCAGTGTCAAGACTTCTGTAGGTACAGGTTTCAAGACCAAGTGGTAGAGGGAAAGACATAGAGATCAACAGAGCAGAATAGAGAACCTCAAAACAGATGTACACAAACATGTTCAACCGATTTTTAAAAAATATTTATTTATTTATTTTTGAGAGAGAGAGCGCGAACAGGAGAGGGGCAGGGAGACAGGGAGACAGAGAATCTCCAGCAGGCTCCGCAGAGCCGGAGGCAGGGCTCAAACTCACGAACCATGAGATCACAGCCTGAGCCAAAAATCAAGAGTCAGGCGCTTAACTGACTGAGCCACCCGGGCACCCCTGCCCAACTGGTTTTTGACAAAGGTGTAAAAGCAGTTCAATGGAGGAAGGACTGCCTTTCCAATAAATAGCGCTGGAACAACTAGACATGCATAGGAAAAAAATGGACCTCAATCGAACTCTCGTGACTTATCTAAAAATTATTTTAAAATGGATCATGGACTTAAATGTAATACTATCCAACTGTTAGAAAAAAAATAGAAGGAAGCTTAAAGATCCATGAGGCAAAGAGTTCTGGTACCTGACAACAAAAGCACATTCCATAAAAGGAAACATTTGATCAACCGGGTTTAATTGAAAATTAAAAATCTTTTGCTGCAAGACCCTGCGAAGAGAATAAAAAGCTACAGACTGGGAGAAGAGATTTGGAAACCACATATCTGATAAAGGACTAGTATCTGATTATAGAACATACCAGAAACTCCCAACACTCAACAGAAAAAACCCAAACAATCCAATTAGAAAATGGGCAAAAGACATGAAGAGACCAAAGAGGATCTATGGGTGGCAGATAAGCACCTACAAATATTCAACATCGTTAGGCATCAGGAAAACGTAAATTAAAACCGCAATGAGATGGCACTCTTCATCTGTCAGAATGGCTAACATGAGAAATGCCGGTGAGGGGGCGCCTGGGCGGCTCAGTCGGTTAAGCTTCTGACTCTTAATTTCGGCTCAGGTCATGATCTCATGGTTTATGGGTTGGATCTCCGCTTCTGGCTCTGCACTAAGAGCGTGGAGCCTGCTTGGGATTCTCTCTCCCTCTCTCCGCCCCTCCCCTGCTCTCTTTCTCTCTCGAAATAAATACATGTATTAAAAAAAAAAAAAAAAAAAAGAAATGCTGGAGAGGATGCAGAGAAACTGGATCCCTCATAAACTGCTGGTGGGAACACAAACTTGTCCAGCCACTCTGGGAAGATTTGGCAGTCTCTTTAAAAGCTAAACACACAACTACATGCGACCAAGCAACTACACTCTCGGGCATTTATCCCAGAGAAAGGGAAACTCATGGTCATACAATACTCTACATGAATGCGCGTAACAGCTTTCTTGTAATAACTCAAGACAGAGAATGACAGATGTCCCCATAGGAGGACGATGAGACAAACCGCAGCACACCCACACCAGGAATTACTGACACACACAAACCTGGATGACTCTCCAGTGAGCTACGTCGTGTGAAACAAACCAGTCCTCGTGGTTATAAACTATATGATTCCGTCTATGTGACATTCTTGAAATGACAAAACTGTGGAACTGGAGAACAGATTACTGGTTGCCAGGGGGCATGGAGGACAGGGGGTGGGAGGGAAGTAGGGGTGGCTGTAAAAGGGACTTTGGTGGTCATGGAGATCGTCTGGCTCTTGAGTGTCTCAGTGGTAAAATCCTGGCTGTGGTGATATACTATGGTTTTGCCAGATGTTACCACTGGATGGAACTGGGTAGTGGGGGGACCAGCAATGAGATCAACCCAAAACAGACCAGACCTTCACCTGGCAGGGACTAAGGAAGGAATGTGTCTATGAAGGGGGCTGGGTGGCCATGGAAGTGAGAAAAGGGAGGTTGGGACCCTGAGGAAGCTGGCAGTCGAGTGCTGGTCCAGCCTTGGGGCGTAGGGATGCCCCAGGCCTGGTGACAACAGTCCCTGAGATCATCTCTAATCAATCCTTCCCCTGATTCCTTGCCCACTCAACAACCTGTAATGTGGCTCCTCTGAACTTGCCAACAAGAAGGAAGAGCTCCATTCTGCAAACATGTGTGGCCCGGTCCTTATTTTCAAACCAATATCTGGTCATTCTGGGTGCCTTGGTCTCTTGTGAATTTGATTTATCTGAGTCAGGTGTCAAGGGATCTGAGGGCTCACCTTCCCGTGAGGGCAGCCTCCAGGCAGGGCTGTTGCTGGGGGGACAGGCCATCTCTCTCAGTTCTCTTTAGCACACAGATGGACAGGGCCATCTGCCATCACTAGATAACGTCACCTAGGGCAGGCTGTCTTAAGAAAAGGGGGTTTGACTTATTCTAGGTGGTCCCCAAAGGCACAGAGCCTTCTCTAACAATCAGCATTGTCTTACTCGTGGCCTGGGCAGCTGAGCAGACACTCCCCCGCCAGCTTACATACGACAGCATCTCTGTGACGCCCTCGTACCTAAGCAACATTGAAGAACCCACCTTGCATTTATTTCCATGGCACTTTACATCTGAAGCTCTCACAGTGACTCCGTCTGGATTACTTTTACTACACCTATTTTGTCTAGTGTGGACCCTGAGCCTGAGAGAAGTGACCAGTCCGCAGTGACAGGCTGGCCTGGAGGCCAGGAGTCTCAACTTTAAGCTGGGGGAAGCCCCTTTCTGCCCAGATCTTTGGGACTCCGCCCCCTGGGGCCCTGCAGAGAAGCCTGTTTCTGAGGAAGCTGAGGCTGGATTGCCCGGGTCTTCTGAGGCCCGAGGGTCCCCACGCCCGGCTGAAAGGGAGCTCAACGGGGCAGAGAGCGAAGGGCAGGGCGCAGCGGCATTCTGGAGCCCTCGGTCCCATCCTTCTCCTTCCTGTCCCGTCTAATCCCAAACAGAAAGTGCACTCCTGTCCTCCCTAGAACCACCACCTTCGAGAGCAACCTCACCCCCAGTCCCGACTCCTCTCCACGGGGCAACTGCCTTCTCCTCCCGCTGCCTTGCCTGAGTCGGCACCTCGGCCCAGCGCTAGTACACCCACTATCCTGAAATTTCACTCGGCGTCCTTAAAGGAAATGTTATCTGTGAGGCCCTGCCCGAGGTCAGCTCTGGGACAGCGAGGTGAGAGTTACAGTGCCGCTGTGGCTTAGAGTTTGGTTTACTAAAATGCCAACATCTTAGCGATCGAACAGTGTGTACATTACAGGATTATTTCAGGAAAATGGCCCTGTGGTCAGGGTCGAGTGGCAGGGAGCTCCGGGCAGTGGAGTAGTATTTCATCCCGTTTCCAGGGACCGAAGCCTTGCAGGCACTGGCTGGAAGAGGTCATATGAATCACAGTTTCACGGAGGTACGGGTGATACACCGCTCCCCTGCCAGGGCGGAATATGAAACGTTAGGAAACAACACAAACGTCCACATTCCATTTCGATGAAAAATCAGTGGTCGATGGCTAACCTCAGCCCGTGCAAGCAAGGGTGTTTCTTTCCCCTGGACAAGTACATATGTAAGACACTCCCTTGCAAATCAACCTGTGCGCGCGCGCACACACACACACACAAGCACACACACTCTCAGCACAAGTTAAACTTGCTAGTAAGAGAGTCACTGAAGGGCGCCTGGGTGGCTCAGTCGGTGGAGCGTCCGACTTCGGCCCAGGTCATGATCTCACAGTTCATGAGTTCGAGCCCTGCGTCAGGCTCTGTGCTGACAGCATGGAGCCTGGAGTCTGGAGCCTGCTTCAGATTCTGTGTCTCCCTCTCTCTCTGCCCCTCCTCAGCTCATGCTCGCACACTGTCTCTGTCAAAAATAAATTTTAAAAACTTAAAAAAAAAAGAGAGAGTCATTGAAATATGTATTCAATTTTCTTTTTTTAGTTAAAACAAGTTGAAGCTGGGTTATTATTTTTTTTTCATCACAACTACTTTATAGTTAAATTCATTGACAACTGATAGGCCCTCCCCAATCTCTAAAAACACAGGACAATTTCTGCATTTGGTCTCTAATATATAAAACCGTCCAATGGAAGTTAACTCGAACCGCAGTGTGATACGTGAGTGCGGGGCCAGAGAGAGAACCTGGGCTCCAGAGTCGGCCTGGAGAATTTGCTTCCTCTGGTGCACGTGGTAGGGAAGCACCAAGAATATCAGGTTAGGGTAAAATGCACAAAGGCAGGAAAACGGACATGGGAGTCATGACTAAATTGATAGTTCTTGGTTAAGAAAGCGTACTGAGGCTGTGAATTCGTAAAGACATGATTCTTGTCGGCGTGTCTCAGTTTCTCCGTTCGTCAGATGAGATCATCTGGCCGCCTCCTTGAAAATCACGACTTACAGACTGAGGACATTTCTTAGGTTCTCCGGTTTTGAAAAGCCATGTACTGTACAGATAGAGACAAGTAACAGCCGTGGTTTTCCTAAGAAACACTACCATCAGTGAAAAGGAAGCAGAGGCACGTTAGGACTTCTGAAATGTAAAGAGCGCACGTAAAATGAGCTGCACCAGTTGGGTTGGAAAATGCAAGTTAACAAAGAGAAGCAAGAGCTTAATTCAGTGCTATTCAATCCGTTTGTGGCAGCACTTGGGAAACTATGTGCAGAGGGAGATTTGGGGAGGCAGAGGAAAGAAAGCGCTAGATGCGGTGGGAAATGTAAGCAGAGAGCCTACCAGAAACGATGCTTTGCTGATAGCGGGGCCCTTGCTCTACTTTCTCAGTGGGTGCCAAGCAGATTGAAACCACTGAGGATGTCTAAGCACTTTCTGCAACGGACAAACCCGGGAGACGTTCCGTGATAATTAGAGCGTATGTGGTCTACCGGGGAGGGAAGCTACTCCTTTCCATTAGCTTCCCCCAGTGTAGATGGGAAGAATTTTATTCTCCGCCAGCCGGTGCGAGGGGCTGAGCGTGGCGGCGCCCCGGGGCCGGAAGGCACCCTGTGAAAACAGCACCAGCCACACTGCTAACTTTTCCCAGCTGCTTGTGAATTCCAAATTAAACAGATTTTGAAATCTGCTTTGTGAAGCAAGGAGCTGATGGATAAGGAAATGCTTCAAGAATAGATGCCTCATTGGGATGGGTTTTAAATACCATTGTTGGGAGGAATTTTACTAAAATTACTGGTCTTTATGTACCTGAGCGGAATGCATCAGATTACTCAAGGTGCAGATCAGGGATAACTGATTACTTCCAGAAATGAAGAATGCCTCATAAAAAAGGCACTTGAGCTGAGATGAATTTAGATGTTCTAATACGAAGCTTCCCCGTAGCAGCTTGGTGATCTTATGACACTACCAGATTCTTAACTGGAGGCTTTAGATACATAATACTCCAGACAAACCAGATTCTGAGCAACTGGCCTGAAAACAAAACTAAGGTGGACCACTAAACGCATTTGAAAACTCAGATTCTTCCAGATATAATGCGGAGAGCAGAATGTATTCAAGTGGTTTCACGTATGACAAGTGAAAGTATCAAGTGTGTTTTCCACTTGAAATAATTACAAGACTTCTACCAGCAGTTTAAATTTGAGACACCTTTTCAGAACACTGAATTGCAAATCTCATTCTTTGTGAAAATAAGGGAAAATCACTCCACGTGGGAGAGAAAGGGTGGATCGAGGTGAGCTGGCGGGCAGTATAATGAACATATTTTCCCCAGCGCCATGGATCCTTCCCATTTCTGCAGCTCTGAGTGTGTGCCCGGGACTGCGGATGCAGGTGGGCCTTGGATCCTGGAGGACTCATCGTGATGTTGAGAAGTTGTTCGAGAAGCAACTTCCTCATTCACAGAATGAAGGCATCCCGGGGTGCTGACAGCTGGTCTAACCACCAGCTCAGTTCACAAGTAACCACATGATAGAAACCAGAGAAAACCCAATACCTTTTACTTCCCTGATTCATATATATACATATACATATATATATATATATTTTTTTTTTTTGAAGTTTAAAGTTTATTTATTTTGAGAGAGGGAGGGGGGGAACAGACAGAAAGAATCCCAAGCAGGCTCTGCATTGTTAGCACAGAGCCCAATGTGGAGCTTGATCTCCCAAACAGCGAGATCATGACCTGAGCCGAAACCAAGAATCGGATGCTCAACCCACTGAGCCACCAGGTGCCCCTCCCTGATTCTTTTAATCCATGGCTTTAGCTGCTCAAGTTGCTTGCTTAAACTTCCTCTGAAGTCTAAGTGAAAATAGCAAGATATACGGAGAAGGGGGCATAGCTGCTCTGTGAAAAGGGAGCTTATTACAATACATAGCACACAGCATCGGAAGAGACTTGGAGGCTTCGCAGGCATGGAAGTCAAAGACAGGAGCCGACAGCACAGCAGGGTCCAGAGACCATGCCTTATACAGACAAGTGGACTCGGGCAACCCGAATCGTAGTTCCTTCTGAACAGGGGTTCCATGAGTATGCTCAGGAGGTGGGGGGCTCAGGGGAGCAACAGACCCTGGGACCAAGCCTGGGTGTGCCCCCGAATGGGAGTGAGCAGGGGTAGGGCTCGGCAACAAGAAACCCCCACCCCAGAAGTGAAAACCACGCCCCTGACATAATGAAGATATTTTCTCATGTGTCAGCAAGAATGTCGTAAAGAAAAACTATTATTCAAGAAACCACACATGTTCTGAACATTTAGATGAACCTCAAAGTCCTCGTAGAATCTAGACGAAGGAGATCTGAAAAGTAAGACTCCGTCAGTGTTTCTCAAGTGCCCAGGGTGGGGTGGGGACAGAGGGCAAGGTAGGAATCTGAACTCATTCCGTTTTTCAGGAAAAACCTCCCAGGCCCGCTGTTACTGGAAGTCTGCACTGGCAACAGGCTCCTTCCCCTGTCTACCCACCGAGGGTGCCCAACTTCTCTCCTCCTTGCTCTCCACCCCCAGCTCCACCTGGGGCCACCCGTTCAGTGGCCTCAGTCCTAGCTCTGGCCGGGCTACATGTGAGGAGCCCCTGCCCTGGAAGATTCCGGACCGCTCCAATCCAGCCTGCCTCTGGATTACGATGTTAATGTTAAAACCAGCTAACACGCATCGAGTCTGTGCTAGCGTCTTGCTGGGATTATGTCATTGGATCCTTGCAACCACCTGATGAAGTGGGCATTTATATTCCTACTTTATAGATAAGGACAATGAGCTGTGAGATAAGCTGAGAGAGAGATCATAACCCGACTGAGACGCCCAGGTGCCCCAAGCCTAGAGAGGTTAACCAACTTGCCCAAGGCCACACAGCTGGTAAGTGGCGGGGCAGGACTCAAACCCAGGCAGTCTGATTCTTGAACCACTTCCTTCTTATTCAGATTTAGCCAGTCGCTGTCCCATAGTCAGTAAGCATCTGTCATTTCCTAGGGTGTCTGGGGGAGTACGGAGAGGCTTCTGTGCCTGGCCCCGCCAGTTCCCTGTCACCTTGGACTTGCAATGAGGAATATGGGTAGCACAATGACACGAGACAAGAATCTGACCCAAGACCCCAGTGAGCTGCAACAATAAAGTGACCTGCCAAGAGCTATCTATCAGGGAGCAAGATGGTGTCCTAGCCTTGGCTTTAACAACCCCCCCCCACCTTCCGCCCCCCCGGCTTTTCTGGATTAGATTTACTCTGCATAGCTCCAGAAGGAGGAACACGAGGATTCTGTCTGGACGGAAAAGAAGAAAAGGACACTATCAGTTTCGTGTGTGTCCATTATGTGCCACAGATTAACTCATTAATCTCACAACAGTTCCATAATGACGATTTATCCTTATTTTTATAGGTGAAGAAATAAACCTAGTAGTGAAAGAAAAGATAAAGGCAGACTGGGGTCTCATTGAGGAGGGCTTTGAATGCCACTGTTAGCATTTTATTAGGTAATGGGGAACATAGAAATGGTTTTTTTTTTAAAGATTTTATTAATTTTTTTAAGTTTATTTATTGAGAGAGAGAGGGAGAGAGATAGAGAGAGAGACAGCACAGTGTGCATGTGTGGGAGAGGCACAGAGAGAGGGGGGAGACAGACAATCCCAAGCAGGTTCCACGCTGACAGCAGGGCTTGAACCCACGAACCATGAGATCATGACCTGAGCCAATATTAAGAGTCAGACACTTAACTAACTGGGCCACCCAGGTGCCCCAAGATTTTATTTTTTTAAGATCATCTTTATACTCAACATGGGGCTCAAACTTACAACCCAGAGATCAAGAGTCACATGCTCCACTGACCAAGCCGGCCAGGCGCCCCCAGAAGTATTTTTTAAAAGGGAGCATGTAAACGTGTAAATGGGTTCAGCCATTCTGGAGAGCAGTGTGGTGGGGTCTGGTGAAGGTGAGACTGTTACACCCTGTGACGCAGCAAGCCGAGGCCCAGGTGCGTGCTTCAGAGAAGCATTGGCATGTGTGAAGAAGCTCCTCGCTGCACTGTGGAAAACACAGGAACAACGTGCTGTCTCTCAGAAAGGAATGGATAAAAGCATCCAATGGAATGCCACGCAGCAGTTAAATCGATGAACCAGGGCAGCACGTATTGGGACGGATAAATCTCTTAACACATAACATTACGTGGAAAAAGCAAGTTGGTAAATGATTCATAGAGTACCAAGCCATTTACGTGAAATTAAAACCCGTGAAACAACGGCGTATTTGTTTACGGAACCAGAACAATATTATAAAAGCACAGAATCCTCCGTGGAATTGTATACGCCAACTTCAGGCCAGTGGTTCATTCTTGGGAGAAAGGGAGGGCGGGGTGGGGGGTGGGGCCGGATGAAGGGATAGAGCCACAGCTGTCTGTTATATTATTTTCTGTACTTTCTGGGAAGATTAAAACGTTCCCCGATTTGAAATCAAGTGCTCGTGTCCCTGCATGCCCCAAGCCCTGCTGTAGGAAGATGGTCTGGCGGCCACATGCAGGCTGGGAAGCAAAGAGATGGGGCTGAGCAATCAGCAGGGCACAGGGATGAGGTTTAAGCAAGGATGTGGAGAAGAGGAAATGAACAGGAAGATGAAAGTGACTTTCAGAACGATGAGCTACAGTTTCTGGAAGATGATGACAGAGTATGAGTGAAAAGGAGCAATCACAGGTCACCTCGCAGTTCGAAGAGTCTGGGTGCCTGGACAAGCAGGCGGTTTGCTACCCTCACGGTTTGTCAGCACTCACATACGACGGAGACCGTCTTACCGACTATGTGTCACACGGGTTAGACCCTGGCTTGAGCACAGCTCTTGTTTACGACAGCCAGCAACTGGCCCGCTTAGAGAAACCGACTCTCGTACGTGGCGGAGTCAGGACCCAACAAGGGTCCCCGGTTCCAAGACGGGTGATGATTTTTTAAGCCAGAATGCCTCCTCGGCCCAGAACTCAGTGCCTCCAAGCTGAGTCCAGGTGCACGAAAGTCGAGCCCCATCAATGACTTACTGAATTCACTCGGCAGTTTTATTTCTCACTTTGAAGCAGTAAATGGGCACTCTTTGCACTTAATGCAAGAGGAGTGATAATGGGACTTCTCACAAAATATCTTCTAACAGCTTCCTTCCTCTCAGAATAAATTAAGCTTATGTCCTTCTCAAAGCCTGTGGTGATCGGACCACTGCTATCTTCTCTGCTCCAAAGCTTATTCCCTCTCCGTTTCTCCTGGTTCCTAGAACACCCAAGTACGCTTCTATCTCAGGACCTTGACCTCTGCTGTCCCTACGGTCACGGGGCTTGCTCCCTGGTGCCCTTCCACTTGACTGTTCTTCAAGGCACTGTCATGCGACATATTATAGTTCTGGCTGCTCATCTGTTGAAGGTCTGCTTTCTCCCGACAGAGTATCTATTTTGCTTACTGCTGTATCCCCAGGGCCCACAACAGTGCCTGACGGCATCTGGTAATAGGAGCTAGTAGGCCAGGCAACTCCCCTCTACAGAAACCAAGTGCAAAATGTGACAGATTTATTAAAAGGCCTCATTTCAGAACTCTGGAAGATGACCAGTGGCAGGCAGCAACCCGAGAAGTGTTTGCTCCCCGGGGAGGCACTCCTGCAGCCCGGGGAGAAAGGCGCATCTATGGTCCACTGGCCTGGGGAGTTCCCATCTATTTCAGGCAGTGAAAACCCACAGCTTTACCAGCTGAAGGTGTGGACTCGGTAACAAGTAACAGAGCAGCCAAGAAGCTAAGGGGGGATATCTCGAAGCAAGGAAGCTGCAGAAAGACTGAGATAATAAAATCTCCGTGCATCTCTGACTCACTGCTAAACTACAAATACAGGCAGAAAGCCCCAGGGGCAGGGGGGCAGTGAAAATTAAAAGCTTGGGTGAACTTACAAATTCTCTGCACTTTTAAATGTGTCCCTCAACCTATACATAGTTCAAGTGGCAGCAGGCGGAAATCCTCCTGACTTCAGGCGCATAAACATCATCTCTGCCTGGCCGACAGACTACGCAGGGAGCCCTCCAGAGTGGGGACATAATACACGGAGAGGCCACTGGTTGCAGACCACCGGGCAGAGAGATTGCACAGCCAGAGACCAGGCAGGTTAACTGTTTACTAAAACAAGCAAGACAACAATACTCAGGAGAACAAAGCATAACCTGCAATCACCAGCACATATTACCTAGAATGTCTCGTTTTCAGCCAAGGGCATTACTAGACGTGGTGAAGAGAGAGAAAAGTGTGGCCAGTTCTCAGGACGAATAAAGTAGCCGACAGAACTAACTTTGAGTAGGCTCAGATGTCGGACTCTGAGGACAAGGACTCTAAAGCAGCTATCATGAAAATGTTTAAAGAATTAAAGAAAAACATGCCCAAGAGTAAAAAGGCAAATATACTGAAGATGAGTGAAAAAACCCAGAGAATCTTGACTGGGGAATGGACCAAATAGAATTCTAGAACTGAAAATACGGTAACTGAAATGAAAAACGCAGTGGATGGGCTCAGCATCAGATAGGAGATGGCAGAAAAATCCCTTAACTGGAAGACGGACCAACAGAACTATCTGGCTCAAAGAATAGAGAGAAAAGACACTGAAGAAAAATGAAGAGAGCCTCAGGGATCTGTCCGAGAATATCACATATTCCATTGTATGTGTAATCGGATTTCTAGAAGGAGAGGAGAGAAAGGGGCAGAAAAAATACTTGAATAAACAATGGCTGAACACTCCCCAAATTTGGCGGAAGGCAATGATTTATGGACCCAAGAAGCTCAGTGGACCCGAACAAGGATACGTACAAGGAAAAGCACACCTAGACACATCACAATCAAATTGCTGGGAGCCAAAACTAAAAACAAAATCTCAAGGAACAGGGGAAAAAAGAACTCATCAGCTGGCGGGAAACGATGAAAAGTGACAAGATGAAAAAGCAGCTGGCTTTTCCTCAGCGACACTGGAAGTCGGAAGACAAAGCGCTGGCATATTCCAAGTGACGGAGAAAAGCCTGTTGGCCAAGAGATCTATATCCGGGGAAATGGGCCTTCAAAGATGAAGGTGGCAGAAAGACAATTCCAGATATTAAAAAACAGAGAACTTGTCGTCCACAGGCCTGAATTACCAGAAACGCTAAAGGCAGGGCTTCCGGCGAAAGGGAGCTAACGTGAGATGGTCACTTCACACAGGAAGAAATGAAGAGCTCTGGAAATGGTAAACATGCGGGTGGAGACACAGATACATTCCTTCCCCGTATTTCTTTCAAAGACGTGTGACTATTTAAAGCAAACAGTTACAACACAGGGCCAATAATAAATATAGATGTAGTATATATGGCCACAGAGCACAAAAGAGGAACAGAAATGGGGCCATACTAGTGCGAAATTCTCCTCTTTTACCAGAAACAGATCGGTATTGACCAGAAGTCAACTGTGGTAAGTAACATAGGCACACCGCAATTCCTAGAACCAACTTAAAAGGAAAAAGGCAAATACAGCCAAAAAGCAAGAGAGTCATTAAAATGGTATACTAAGAAATACCTGTTTAAAAACATTTTTTTAAATGTTTATTTATTCTTGAGAGTGAGAGAGACAGAGCATGACCAGGGGAGGGGCAGAGAGAGGGGAGACCCGGAATCCGAAGCAGGCTCCAGGCTCTGAGCCGTCAGCACAGAGTCTGACGCGGGGCTGGAACCCACGAACCATGAGATCATGACCTGAGCCGAAGTCAGACGCTCAACCGAGCCACCCAGGTGCCCCCCAAATATTTGTTTAGTACAAAAGGCAATGCAGGGGCGCCTGGGTGGCTCAGTTGGTTAAGCGGCCGACTTCATCTCAGGTCATGATCTCATAGTCTGTGAGTTCAAGCCCCGCGTTGGGCTCTGTGCTGAGGGCCCAGAGCCTGGAGCCTGCTTCAGATTCTGTGTCTCCCTCTCTCTCTGCCCCTTCCCCACTCATGCTCTGTCTCTCTCTGTCTCAAAAATAAATAAAAACATTAAAAAAAATTAAAAAAAAAAAGGCAATGCATGTAAAGAAAGTGAGAACAGAGGAATAAAAGGGTGACATAAATAGAAAACTGCAGATAGCAGGATTAAACCCAATTAGATAATTACATGAAATATGAATGAACACTAAACAAAACAAATTTATTTAAAAGTTTTTTTGGAAAATGAACAAAGTTGGATAACTCATATTTCAAAACCTACTATAAAGCCCCAGCAACTAAAATCATGTGGTACCAGCAACAGAGACAGACATATACATCAAGCCAACAGAAACGGGAGTCCAGAAATAAATGCTTACATTTATGCCAATCAATTCTTTTTTACAGAGGTACAATTTTGACAAAGTAATTCAATGGGTCAAAGCATAGTCTTTTCGACAAATGGTACTGGGCCAACTGAGTACTCATGGGCAAAAAGAGAAATTTAGATCTTTACCTCACACCAAACATAACAATGAACCAAGAACGGTCCTGGGTCTAAATGTACGAGCTAAAGTTACAAAACTCTTAGAGGGAAACACAGGAGAAAATCTTTGCAGTGTTGGTTTAGGCCAATGGTTTTCACCTAGGTGTGATCTTGTTCCCTCCCAGGGGACATTTAGCAATGTCTGGAAACATTCTTGGTTGTCATAACTCTGGAGTGGGGTCGTTAACACTGGCATCCGAGGGGTGGAGGCCAGGGATGCTGTGAAATGTCCCATATAACACAGGACGGTCTCCACAACAAAGCTACCTCTCCCTATGTCAATAGTACCAAGGTTGATAAACTCTGGGTGGGGCAGAGGCCCTAGATGCAACCATAAAAGCACAGACCATAAAAAAAAAAAACCAAAAAAACATAAATTCAACTTCATTAAGATAAAAAGAAAAGACAGGACACCAGTCTTAACAGAACACTGTATGTTAACAATACTGGAATTAAAATAAAAAACGTAATAAAATAAAATGAAAAGACAAGCCACGTGTTGGGAGAAAATATTTGTAAATCATGTATCAGAAAAAGGACTTGTAAATCATGAATCAGAAAAAGAATTCTCACAGCTCAATAAGACAAACAAGCCAGTTTTTAAAAATGGGCAAAATATTTGAATAGATACCTCACTTATGATAACATACACACGTCTACTATTACGGGTTGAACTGTGTATCCCCAAAAGATGTGGAAGCCCTAACCCCCACTACCTCAGTGTGATGAGAAAAACGTTTGTTTTACTGAGCTGTTGCCTGCACACCTTATAGTATAATAACCTTACTCACACCCAGAGTCTGGACATTTAGTTAAGGACTCGAGTTTAGGATTCTTGCCATAAATTCCTGCTTTGCTTTTACTAGGTACTTTAAAATTTTTTTTTAAATGTTTATTTATATTTGAGAAAGAAAGAGAGAGAGAGAGAGAGAGAGAGAGAGAGAGAGAAAAGTGCGTGAGCGGGGAAGGGGCGGAGAGAGAGGGAGACAGAATCTGAAGCAGATTGAGCTGTCAGCACAGAGCCTGACACGGGGCTCGGGTCCGTGAGCTGTGAGATCATGACCTGAGCCTAAGTCAGACACTTAACCTACTGAACCACCCAGGCACCCCTCCCAGGCACCTTTTAAAATTACCACTCAACCACTCAGAGTGAAGTGTGAGGAAAGTTAGTGACCTCTGCTCCAACCACCTTGCAAGTAGCAGGTGCTGACCAGCCTGCTCTCTATCCCGTCTGCTCGCAACCTGGGAAGGGGAGCTGTTCCCCTAGCTCACTGTCCACCCCCCTCAATTTCTGGGATCTGTAAGTAATGAATCTTTTGTTTTTTTAATTTAAGTTTATTTATTTTTGAGACAGAGAGAGACAGAGCATGAATGGGAGAGGGTCAGAGAGAGAGAGAGGGAGACACAGAATCCGAAACAGGCTCCAGGCTCCGAGCCGTCAGCCCAGAGCCCGACGCGGGGCTCGAACTCACGGACCGCGAGATCGTGACCCGAGCCGAAGTCGGCCGCTTAACCGACGGAGCCACCCAGGCGCCCCTGTTAAGTAATAAATCTTGTCGCTCTACTTCCTTGGTGTGGGTGTATTAAAACTGTGCCTTCAAGCAAAACAACCCTGTGGTCTCACCTCCCCAAAGTGGGAGCTCGGATGCTGTGGGAGCTGCCTGTGCGTGGCTCATGTCCCCTCATTCAGAAGGCCAGTCTGTAGCTCCTTCATTCAGTACACCAGTTCCAGCTTCTCAAGACACTCGGAAGGTGATCTTAATTCGAAATAGGGTGGCTGCAGATGTAGTTAGTCGAGATGACGTCATACTGGAGTAGGATGGGCCCTTAATCCTATATGATGATGCGGAGACACAGTAGATACTAAGAGACAAAGTAGATACGAAGGCCGCACGACAAGGGGAGCAGTGATTGGAGGTGTGCAGCTTCAAGCCGAGGACCTCCCAGGACTTCCAGAAGCACCAGGAGCCGAGACAAAGGCACGGAACAGAATCTCCCCCTAGAGCCCTGAGGGAGCACAGCCCTGCTGACACCTTAGCTCGGGACTCCCAGGCTCCAGAACTATGAGACAATACATATCACCTAGTTAGTGGTACTTTGTTACAGTAGCCCTAGCCAACTAATGCAGCTGGCAAGGACACGCAAAGATGCTCAACGTCATTCGTTGTTAGAAACACACATTAAAAACACGCTGTAATATCAGTTCGCAGCCACTAGGATGGCCATGACTAAAACAACAGACAATGCTATCGGGCAGGATGCGGAGAGACTGGAACCCTGAACACCGCTGGGCGGCGGGGGTGGGGGGGAACCTAACAGTGGGTACAGCCACTTTGGAAAGCCGGTCTGTCCATTGCTTCAAAGGGTGAACATAAATTTGCCATATGACCCAGGGATTCCACACCTGAGTGGTTACCCACGAGAAGTGAAAACATCAGCCCACACGAAGACTGGTACATGAATGTCCGTTGCGACGTTACTTACCAGAGCCAAAAAAGTGGAAACAATGCAAATGTCTATCAACCAGTGAATGGACAAACAACAAAGGTGGGGTCTCCATCTGATGGAATTCTAGTTAGCCACAGAAAGGAGTGAGGTGCTGCTGTGCTCTATACCAGGGTTAAACCTCAAAAGCATTCTCCATGAAGGCGACCAGACGCAAAAGACGACCTGCTATTGAAATTTCCAGAAAAGGCAAATCTAGGGGTGTCTGGGGGGCTCAGTTGGTTGAGTGTCCAACTCTTGACTTTGGGTCAGGTCATGATACCAGGGTCATGGGATTGAGCCCCATGTCGGGCTCTATGCTGGGCGTGAAGCCTGCTTAAGATTCTCCTCTCCTCTCCTTCTGCCCCTCCCCAGTTCGCGCGCGCTCTCTCTCTCTCTCTTTCAAAAAATAAAATAAAATAAAGGAAAAGAAAAGGCAAATCTATACAGACAGAAAGCAGATCAGTAGTCACTTGGGGCTTGGGGGAAAGGGGAAGGTGGACAGGAATTCCTTTGGGGGTGATGGAAACGTTCTAGAATTGAATTGTGGGGACAGTAGTGCAACTCTGTAAATTTACTAAAAATCATTCAGTTGTACACTTAGAAGAGATGAATTTTTTAAAGTTTATTTATTTTGAGAGAGAGAGACAGAGATGGGGGCAGCACGTGCATGCATGAGCAGGGGAGGGGCAGAGAGAGAAGGAGAGAGAGAATTCTAAGCAGGCACTGTGCTGTCAGTGCAGAGCCTGATGTGGGGCTCAAACTCAGAAAACGTGAGATCATGACCTGATCTCTTGACAAAATCAAGAGTCAACTGACTGAGCTCAACTGACTGTGCCACCCAGGCGCCCCAAGATGAATTTTATGGTACGTAAATTATACCTTAATAAAACTGTTTTAAGTGTTCATGGATGCACTAAATAAACAATCCAATCCAAAGCAGATTGTCAGACTGGATAAAGAAGCAGAATCCAGCTATATCCTGTCTACAGGGAAGCACTTTATTATTAAAGAAAAAAAATTTTAGTAAACGTTTTTTAAAGTTTAAGGGCACCTGGGTGGTTCAGCTGGTTAAGCATCTGACTTTGGCTCAGGTCCTTCCTGATCTCACAGTTTGTGAGTTTGAGCCCCACGTCAGGCTCTTTGCTGACAAGCTTAGAGCCTGGAGCCTGCTTCAGATTCTGTGCCTCCCTCTCTCTCTGCCCCTCCCTCCCTCATGCTCTTAAATAAACATTAAAACATTTTTTTTTTTAAGTTTATTCATCCATTCTGAGACGGGGGGAGGGGCAGAGAGGGGAGAGAGAGAGAGAATCCAAGCAGGCTCTATACTGTCAGTGTGGAGCCCAAGGTGGAACTCAAACCCACGAACCATGAGCTCATGACCTGAGCCAAAACCAAGAGCTGGATGCTTAACTGACTGAGCCACCCAGGAGCCCCTAAACATTTTTTTAAACATATATTTAAGTAATCCCTACACCCAACGTGGGGCTTGAACTCACGACCCTGAGATCAAGAGCCACATGCTCCAGGCGCCCCTAAAGATTTTTAATTGACGTATTAATATTAAATTCGTTTTAGGTGTGCAGCACAGTAATCAACAATTATGCACATTATGAAATGCCCGCCATGATAACCGCATTACAGTATTATGGACAATATCCCTATGCTGTACTTTTCATTCCTATGACTTATGAGAAGTGCTTTAAATTCAAAGACACAGCTGGAGGCCGAAGAATGGAAAAAGCTAGACACCATGCAAGCAGTGAGCAGGAGAGAACTGGTGTGGCTATATTAATATCAGACAGACAAGACAGTCTAGGGACATTCAGAGAGACAAAGAAGATATTTCACAACGATAAAGGGGTGAACCCTGTGGGATGACATAATAATCACAAACATATATGCCTAAAACATAAGAACTCTAAAACAGATGACACAAAAATGATGGAATTGAAAGGACACATAGGCAAATCTAGAATTATCATCCGAGATTTCTATATTCCTCTCTCTCTGTTAGGACGGACAGAAAAATCAGTAAGGATCTAGAACAGGCCCAGGCATACAAAAGGCACTCGACAAACATGTGTTAAGCGGATGAATTCTCGCTAAGTCTGTTTCTGTGCGGTTCCCAGAGCATGATCAACTTGGACGACGCAGGAGAAAACAGAGGGCTACCGCTGACGATATGGGCCAAGCACGCTGCTCAGACACACAGGTACCCATTTAGTCCTTGCAACACTGCTCTCTGGTTGTTAGGAAAAACTTCAGTTTCTGAAATTAAAAACTCAGAGTAGGAGATTCAGATTGCAACGAGCAGTTGGATGTTCCCATTTGGGTAGGGTTTAGATGGTAATACATGTGAATTTAGGTGGCTAAAACTCTTAACTTCAATTGGACAGAACTCCTTGGTTTATTGTGTCTTTTTTCCTTTCGTTATAGAAGGTTATTTTGCTTAGTATACAGAGGCTACTGCTGTCTTCTGAGGTGACTCTCACCGAGGCGGACTGTTGAGCACACAGCACCCCCCAACTCCAGCAAGCTCCCCTTTGCAACAGTGCCTTGCAAGCCCTCCATGGCGGAGGTGGGTGTGCATCCCAGCCCCTCCAGGTGGGGCTGGCTGTGACTCTAACCAGAAGGGTGTGGCCAAAGTGAGGCCCAGACAGTTCCAAGGCCTCACGAGGCCTGGCGGCTTTGCCTTCAGCCTCTTGGAAGTTGGCGACACTGTGCTGTGAACGTGCCCAGCGAGCTCATGGGAGGGGAGGCCACGCGGAGGCCACGCCCTTCTGCCAGCACCGACTGCCAGACTGTGAGACCACCGAGGACCTTCCCGCCCAGCTGACCTCCGGCCAGAAACAGCCATGGGGAGTGAGCCCAGTGAAAGCAGCCCAGGACCTGCCCAGCCGACACAGGATCGGGAGCGAAAGGCTGCTGCTTTCTTAAGCCACTAAGATTTGGGGTGCTTTGTATCAGTCAGCAAAGCCTAACTTCAGCACCCACAAACATAACATTGAGTAAATGGGCCAGACTCAGAGTATATCATACTGTGTGATTCCATTGAGATATATGTCAAAACCAGAGTCAGAAGCAGAGGGAAGGGAGGGCTGCTAAGATGTGGGTTCTAATGAGCTGGGTGGTTCTAAAAGGCATATGCACTTCGTGAAAATTCTCCAAGGCCTGAAGCAGAAGCCTCTGCCTGCCCTGGAGGACCTCCCTGCAGAGAGAAAACCACCCAGCATTCGTGCACAACTGTCTGCTGTGAACACTTACTCCCCCAGTGGATCCCTGTCCACCGACCTGTGTGGGCCATGTGTCGTGCTAGGTGGTGGGGGTGCCCTGGAGAACAAAGCTAAGCTAACACTGTCCCTGCCCTGGTGGCACTTACAGTTAATTCATTACTGGGAGATAAAAGGCAGTGCGAATAAACAGCAGCTAAAAAAAGATGAATCAAAGGAAAAAAAAAAAAAAGGGCACCTGGGTGGCTCAGTTGGTTAAGGGTCTGACTCTTGGTCTCAGCTCAGGTCATGATCTCATGGTTTGTGAGTTCCAGCCCTGCGTTGGGATCTGTGCTGACAGTGCAGAGGCTGCTTGGGATTCTCTCCCTCTTTGCTCCTCCCTGGCTTGTGTGCTTGTCTCTCTCGCGCTCTCTGTCTCAAAATAAATAAACTTAAAAAAAAAAAAAAGATGAATCAATCATGAAAGATAGCATCAAAATAAATGCCACAAAGTAGAACACTGGGGCGCCTGGCTGGCCAGTCAGTAGAGCCTGTGACTCTTGATCTCAGGTGAGTTCGAGCCCCACAATGGGTGTAGAAATTACCTAAAAATAAAGTCTTAAAAAAAAAAAAAAGCTGCTAAGTGAATTGCGTAACTAATGCTCTGTAGTGTGGCTCCCACAGAACAATGATGACTTTCACTATTCTTCGCTTTTTTCTATTTCCAGTAAGCTTGCTCAGCTTTTCCCGCTAGAGATTTGACTGTCCTTGCTCCATGCCCAGCAAGTGCTTCATGACCATCAGTTCCATGGTTCTCGTCATTTTACAAAATTGAGTGTGGTGCCTTGGCTCAGTTTGCTCACCAGAACAGAAAACTGCTTCTGTTTCTATGTTTTACGGAGCAGATGTATTCACTACTTTTTTTGATTCCAAGTTTTTATTTAAGTTCTAGTTAGTTGACAGTTTGGTACTTTATATACCATAGGTGGTGGATAGAATTTAGATACAAATGGGCTCAAACTGGAGTCAAATAGACCCTGGGCCCTTAAAGCCAAGCCACAGTGATGCACGTGAGGGGGGCTCAGTCACCACCTGAATTGAATTCTGAAGCTGGAAGCAATGGCGGGTCATGTACCAATTTTTCTCCAGTCATATTCCCAGACCTAAGACACTAAGCGTTTTTTTTTTTTTTTTTTTTTTTTTTTGGTCTTTTTTAAAGTGGGCTCCACACCCAATGTGGGGCTTGAACTCACAACCCTGAGTTCAAGAGTCACATGTTCTACCAACTGAACCAGCCAGGCATCCCTAAGGCACTATTTCTAGGGGCCTTCGATTTCCACTCAGGTCATGATCTCATGAACTGTGAGACTGAGCCCTGCATTAGGCTCTGTGTTGATAGTGCGGAGCCTGCTTGCTATTCTCCCTCTCTCTCTCTCTCTCTCTCTCTCTCTCTGCCCCTCCCTACCTTGATGTCTCTATCTCTCTCAAGATAAATAAAAATAAACTTAAAAACCTCTGTGATAATGCGAAAAAGACATGCACTGTTTCATTATTTGTAAAAAACCAAAACTAGATAAGAGAAAGAGAAGCTTGTTGTAGAGCACTGGTTGACCTTTTCTGCATCTGTTTCCATGGAAACAGATGTCAGACAAATAGGGTTTGCAAAAGCCTCAGAATCATGAGGTGTCTCAGAGCCCTCACCTTGTTTTGAGCCTTCTGATGTCTATTTCCATAGAAACCAGAGTGGAAATGAGGGCAGCAGCCGTGAGTCAGCCTGACGGGTGGTTCATCCCAGCCAAGGTCTGGGAGCACAGGGGCCGTTATAGAAATAAACGGATTTAGAACCAGAAAAAAGCAAAAGCCTTAATTGGGAAACACTGGTTTCTTTATTGACTCGGTGAAATAATGGAAAGGTCCTGCAAGTAATACAGACACAGACAGACATTTCTTTGCTAATTAGGTAACAGGGAATCACAAGCCTATCTGCACCATGCCAACCATGCCGACCACAGCGGGCGACCCATCAGAATGATTCATGGAGAGCAGCTTGCCGTTGGCTCTTTGGACATGTACAGCTTCAGGTGGGTCAGCCGTCTTACAGGTTATAGACGAGGGTGGCAGAAGAAAAGGAGGTCATGGACCAAGCACTCCACAGTATGTCTTTGTCTGTGGAATGCAAGGTCATGAGGGAAGCCTGGGTAGAAACTGACTGGTTCTACGCCCCTCTGCTTTCTGTTCTAGCTAGATCATGGTAGGCACTTCCCCATTTATCTATTAAAAAAATGTTTATTTATTTTCAGAGAGAGAGAGAGAGAGAGAGAGAGAGAGCACGCGCACAAGCAGGGGAGGGGCAGGGGAGAGAGAGAGAGAGGGATAGAGAGAATTCCAACCAGGCTCCACGCTCGGCATAGGGCCTGACGCGGGGCTCGATCTCATGACCACAAGATCACAACCTGAGCAGATATCGAGTCGGACATTAACGGACTGAGGCACCCAGGCGCCCCTGGACCTCCCCGTTTAAAATCCAGCTTTACCCTGCACGTGATATGCACCTCCCGCCTGTGTGCCCCACTTTTGTTCAAGGCACCATCATCCTCCCAAGGTCACCCCAGCCTTCGGTTCCTAATGGCACACCCCGGTAGCCGGCACTCCCGAGGGTTCTGTCCACGGGGACTCCCTGCGCAACGTCTCCCTGCCGTTGGCCAGCTTAGTGTCACTCCCCACCCAAGCTCAAAGTGCACAGCCGCGGGGAGGTGGGGCGTGGGGCGGTCCGTGGGCTTGGGTTCAAACCTCGCTTCAGCTAGTTACTGCCCGTGTAACCGTGAGCACGTTCCTGAATCTCTCTAAACTTCGGTTTTCTCGTCCAGTACATAGTGCTGGTAACAGAACCTTCTTGACAGCAGGCGTACGAAGAATAAACGGAAAACAGCTTGTAGAGCTCTTGGCCCAGTCCCCCACGTAGTAACTGCTCAGAAAATACTGCCAGTCAGGTAATTCTAAGCGTTATGGATCTCCAGTTAACGTGAACGCTCGTGCCAGAGTAATCTTCCTAGGACCCAGCTCTGTTCACACCCCTCCCGGGCACACAACAGTTCAGTGGCTCTCCGTTCTCTGCAGCCTGGCTCCGGCACTGCTGCAGCTGTGTCCCGCCTCCCGCTTTGCACAGCCCATGCCCAGGCCACAGTGAAGCATCCCTGGCTGGGTCGGGCCTGTGCTCTGGGCTCATGCCGCTCCTCGGCCTGAGGCCCACCTCTCTGCGACGCAGCTCTGGACCCGAACGGCTCTAGCAGCTCTCTCATTTGCTAAGTTTCTTCCTCTGGTTTTTAAACAAAAGCTCCTTTCAAAAGGCTCTGGCCTTTATCCGTTTGTCAATACCAAGGGGGTCCGTGTGAATCTTACAACCGGGCAGGATGATGGCGGTAATTATCCCGGCCCTGGAGTGTGGGTGGCAGCAATGGTGGGCTGAAGGAAGTGGTTAACTTGGAGGGAAGGTTCGAGACCACGTCAGGTCCCTGGAGCTCCTTCACACTTGGGAGAGTCCATTTCTTCTCGAGGGAGATGAGGCTAGAAGCCAGTTCCCAGAGACGGTGGAAAACTCAGTCGGGAGCGCACCTTTCAAAGGCAAGCCGACCAATCCAGGGCCCGCACCCCAACTACCTCCTGTTATCAGGCTCTCACACTCTTGGCCATTATCCACCTGCCCTAATGACCCCAGGGCCACGTGCGAGACAACCAGGGGCAGCCCCTCAGGCCAGAGCCCACTGAAACTATTCAAACTAGCGGGATCCTGAACCTGCTTCACCTGCCTCCCTCACTCCTTCCTGCACAAACCACAATCGAAGCTCTTGGCTACATGTCCCTTCTCTCCCTCTGCCTCGTGACTGACCCTGGGGCTTCCCGGCGTCGCCCCCGCCCACCCCTCCCCCCCCTAGGATGCAGCATGCCCCTGATTTTTGGGAACTGTAACAAACTATCTTTTCAAAGGCACTTGTCTTCTGATCTCTTAGCCTTACTGAACCTCAAATTTTCTATAAATACACTGTATTTTAAAACACCTGAGGCCACATTCTTATCGAGGGCTCCTCGGTGGCACCCACGCTGCCACCAGAGCCAGCGACGGAATGCCAAGTGCGGAAACACCAGCTTACGTGGTTCTCCATAGCCGGGCGCGGTGGGCCTGGAGCTGACGCCGGAGGGGAGATTGATGATAATGACAATCATCATCGTCACGCCAATAGTAATGAGAGCTAACATTCAGCAAGGGCTGACAATGTCCCGGAAACTGCAAAAAGCGATTTGATGCTAATTATCCCTTAGCGATGCCAGAACCCACAGGGATGTTATAAAAGCTACCGATGCGGCTCTCCTACCTGCCGCCTTTCTACGCAGGGCCTTGTTTTGGTGAAATACATCTAAAGAGAGTATCATACTGAGTCGTATGTTGAAAATGACACGAATTTGTATTTTAAGGGAATAAGACCCAGTTTTCTGCTTTGTGCACTGATGCTGTAGGGAATAAGATTTAAAAAAAAAAATCTAGCCCTTCTGTGTCACAGTCAACCACAGGAAATGGTCACTGGGTCTGAGTTCACTGCAGCCACCTGGGGAGGTCAGCCGCAGACCCACCCACCTGCCATCTTCCTACTTGTACCTGACCAGATTCATTTCCTCAGGAGAGACCGTGCAGGTATCACTGGGCCAGGTGGATGGGGTGGGGGCAGAAGAACTGAGAGGGCAAAATAAAACAAAACAAAACTAATTCCAGTCCTTAGGAAAAGATGAAGAAACCCTATTATCCACTTTACAAAGTCAGTGTAAACTGTAAATTTTTTTTTAATGTTTATTTATTTTTGAGAGAGATAGACAGAGTGTCAGCAGGGGAGGGGCAGAGAGAGGGAGACACAGAATTGGAGGCAGGCTCCAGGCTCCGAGCTGTCAGCACAGAGCCTGACACGGGACTCGAACCCACGAACCGTGAGATCATGACCTGAGCCAAAGTCAGACTCTTAAGTGACTGAGCCACCCAGACGCCCCTTTTCATTAAATTGTAATACTCAAACTCATAAAGATTGTACAAAACAAAACGGTAAATCAGTGGTTCTCAAAGTGTGGTCTGGGGAAACTTTGGAGACCTTAAGATCTCAGGGGGTCCGTGAAGTCTAAACTATGTTCACAGCTACAATACACTTCTATATTATAATTTATAAAATAATATATAATTATTTTAATAGTAATAACACTTGCCTTTTTTACTTTCATTCTCTTATGATAAACTGAAGTTTTCTAGAGCTACATGACATGTGATGATATCACTCTGATAGCTAACAGAATGTTTGAGTATTCTTGTACTTTCTACAAGCTTCTAAGGTTCGGGATATAAACATGTGCTCAGTTCTTCCCTTGTGTTTTCACTAGCTATCTTGGTCACATCTACTATAACTGATCCAACTTCATTATCATTCGATATGTCATTATTTCAAAATCAAATCTTTCCTTGCTCTTATGTGGAAACAGACTATAAGTAGACTTATTATTTTCTTTTGGAATAGTATTTTTATAATTTTTTCAAGAAATTTTCTAATTTTTAAGATTTTCACTAAAACTGTTATTTTAAAATTTAAGAATCATTTATTCTAAAATAAAAGAAAACTTGGGGCGCCTGGGTGGCTCAGTCGGTTGAGCGTCCGACTTCAGCCAGGTCACGATCTCGCGGTCCGTGAGTTCGAGCCCCGCGTCGGGCTCTGGGCTGATGGCTCGGAGCCTGGAGCCTGTTTCCGATTCTGTCTCCCTCTCTCTCTGCCCCTCCCCCGTTCATGCTCTGTCTCTCTCTGTCCCAAAAATAAATAAAAAACGTTGAAAAAAAAATTAAAATAAAAGAAAACTTATTTATACAGTATTTTTTCTTATATTTTCTTATATTTAAGGATGGATCATTGGCTTAAAAAGGGAGACCGGAGGCCCCACTTTCTCAACCCACAGCTGCACCATTTATATTAAAAGATGCAGAGAAAAATACTTATCAGGAAGTTCTCTGACTCATGGAAGGGAAGGATGTACTCCAAAGAAGCTGGACAGACTTCAAATAAAAAACGGAATTACACGGAAGCTATCTTTCCCTCAATTTTGTAGATGTCAACAGATGCCTTATTGTGTCTTATGTAACAAAACATATTTGGATAATATTATAATGACAGATAAGTATAATTGAGGTATCATTTTGAGACAAATCATTGAGAGTTTAAAGAAAATGGATTTGAATATTTTAAACATAGATGTGATGACTTCTTTAAAAGTCAATAATTGAAAATTTGTTTTCATTTTTTTTCAAACTAGAAATTAAAAAGCCACCGAAGCTGTGTGATGGGTATACGGGCACTCTGTATTGTTTTCTTCTGTGCATCTAAAACCACCCCCCCCCCAATTATTTTCAAAAAGAAACAACAAAACCACTGAAGAGCAATGAAGGGTAATTATTGTCTTTGTTGAAGAAACATACCCAATAGCCTTGTAGAGCTTACACTGCTGAATGGGCAGTTAACAAAAGAAATTACAGTATGCTACTTTCCGATGAAACAGTAGCTCGTCGAATCAAAGATTAAGCTGCAAACACGAACCTGTGTTAACTTATATCTCAGCTGCAGAGGTATGCCTGGACTTGCTATTTCGCTTATACTCATCCAGTATCAACAGTAACTAGCCACCAAAGACTTTTGCATAGAGATCTTTTTTGTTGCTTGACAACAAACACAAGTGTTGCCAGAAGAAATATTTAATGTATCGACTTGCATGGTTTATCCCCCGGACAACTGTGCTGACACTTGCACTGATGGAACAGACGCAACAGAGGGTAAAACCACCGGTGCCTTCATCAGGCGGGGCCACCAAACTCGAGTAGCCGTCGCCACTGCCACCACAGGTTAATAGACAGATGGACAGACGGACAGATAGATGGATGAACACATGGACAGACAGAAAAATTATAGATCAGTGACAGAAAGCTGTTAGAGTTTCACTGAAGAATGTCCTTGGTGAAGCAGCAAGAATTTGACTGAGTCTCGACTCCAGTGGACTGTCTTTCTAACATTCTGTGTAACAAAATGGGATGTACGTGATGGTTATCTTGAAAACCATTTGCGAGATTATCTGAGCTGCGAGCCTAACTAGGCAGTTTTTTTGTGTTTTTTTGTTTTTTTTTTTTTGTTTTGTTTTTTTAAGGAACACCGTTTTTACTTGAAAGAATGATAGACAAACTATGTTGTTTCAGACTTAGGTGTCGGGCAGACATTTTCTCAGAGATTAATGAGGTGAGCCCTTCACATCAAGGAAAACAACTGTAGGATCTATTATCAATGATGAAATTTGAACTCTCCAGAGAAAACAAACATTTGAAAACACTTGCTTCTGCCACCGCAAGCTTAATAGCTTCCCAATACCTAAGGACCTTTCTTTTCTTTAATCTTTTGTTTTTTACATTTATTTATTTTTCAGAGAGAGACGGAGCACAAGCAGGGGAGGGGCAGAGAGAAAGGCAGACACAGAATCTGAAGCAGGATCCACGCTCTGAGCTATCAGCACAGAGCCCGACGCGGGGCTCAAACTCACAAACCGTGAGATCATGACCTGAGCCGAAGTCAGACACTTAACCGACTGAGCCACCCAGGCGCCCCTCTAAAGACTTTTCTGATGAGATCAGAGGCAATATTAACTAATGCAGTTTCTGGATGTTTTGTAATGAAGTACGGCCACATTTGGAAAAACTGCAAAAATGAGAAAGCGTTATTTCCCAAATGATCAATGCATGAAAATACAAAATCATGCATGGGTATAAACTAGGCAGGATGCCAGCAGGAATTGTGATGTAAGAACTTCCAAAAATCCACTCCTCCACAAAAGCAAGGAAAACACTGGCAAAAACTGTCCAAACCAAAATTTTCAGAACTCTGGAAATTAACCAATGGCTTATGACCATCTGAGGAGTGCTTATTCAAGAAAAAAAAAAAGGGGGCTAATTGTCAGTAAGAATAGCAAATGTTGTGGCATTCCTCTCTCTCCCCAGCTCCTTGAAAACCCCCAGCCCTGCAATCAAAGTGAAAACCAGCAACCAAGCGGTCACTGGAAGGAGCAGGTGCCCAAAAGCCCCGTTCCAAGAGAACCATCATTATCTGACCTGTCAGGCAAGTCCTTGGGAACACCTCCCAGGGCTTATCTTTATTTGATCTGAGAGCCTGTTCAGTGTCAACAGCCTTGTCTCAAGGGCTCGTTGAAAACACACTCATAAATGGCCAATGGGCCAAAGAAGAAATCACAAGGAAAAGTAGAAAATATTTCGAGGTAAGTGGAAATGGAAACAGAACTTTCCAAAACTTATGGGATATAGCAAAATCAGTACTCTGAGGGAAATTTATAGTGGGAATACACACACACACACACACACACACACACACATAAATGTATATACATATACACTTTACATTGGTTGAGGGTGTGACAGACATCCCATGCTAGGTGATGGACCTCTGTCAGATGTCTGTCTCTCTCTCTCTCTCTCTCTCTCTCTCTCTCGGTTTTAATTTAAATTCTAGTCAGTGAATATACAGTGTAATATTAGTTTCAGGTGTACAATATAGTGATTCAACACTTCCATTCAACACTTCACCTGGTGCTCATCACAAGTGCCCTCCTAAATTCCCATCAGCTATTTCACCCATCCCCCACCCTTCCCTTCTAGTACCGTTAGTTTGTTCTCTATACCGGAATCTGTTTTGTTTTGTTTTGTTTTTAGTTTTTTAAGATTTTACTTTATTTTTTAAAAATATTTTATTTGTAAGTAATCTATACACCCAATATGGGGCTTAAACTCACAACCCTAAGATCAAGAGTCACATGCTCTACCAACTGAGCCAGCCAGGCAACCCAAGTCTGTTTCTTGGTTTGCCTCTCTCTCCTTTCCCCCTTTGCTTGCTTGTTTCTTGAATTCTCTGACTTATTTCGCTTAGCATAATACTCTCTAGCTCCATCCATGTCATTGCAAATGGCAAGATATCGCTTTTTTTTATAAGTTTTTTTAAGTTTATTTATTTTTGAGAGACAGAGAAAGTGAGAGGGGGAGGGGCAAAGAGAGAATCTCAAGCAGGCTCCACACTATCAGCATGGAACCCAACATGGGGCTCGAACCCACAAACCGTGAGGTCAGGACCTGAGCCAAAACCAAGAGTCAGATGTCAGATGCTTAACCAACGGGGCCACCCAGACACCCCAAGATTTCACTCTTTTTATGGCTGTATAATATTCCTGTGTGTGTGTGTGTGTGTGTGTGTGTGTGTGTTCCACATCTTCTTTATCCATTCATCCATTGATGGACACTTGGGCTGCTTCCATAGTTTGGCTATAGTAAATAACGCTGCAATAAACATAAACAGGGGTACATGTATTCCTCTGAATGAGTGTTTTTGTATTCTTTGGGTAAATACTCAGTACTGTGATTGCTGGATTGTAGGGTAGTTCTATTTTTAATTTTTTGAGGGAACTCCATACTATTTTCCACCAACAGGGCAAATCCACCATATCCTTGCAGACTATAGTGATATATATTTAATGTATGCATTTAATGCCTACATTAGAAAAAAGGCTTTCAAATCAGTAACCTAAGTTTACACCTTAAAGAAACAGAAACAGAAAAGCAGAAGGAAGGGAATAATAAAGATTAGAGCAGAGATAAGTGAAATAGAGAACAGAAAAACAATAGAGAAAATCAATAAAATGAAAAGTTGGTTTTGGAAAGATCAACAGAATTGATGAATCTTTAGCTAGATTGACTGTCTTAGTCAGCTCGGGCTGCTGTAGTAAAATACCACAGACCAGGGGGCTTAACCAACAGAAATGTATTTCTCACAGTTCTGGAGGCTGGGAAGTCCAAGGCCAAGATGTGTGGGCTGTTTCACTTCCTGATGAGAGCTCTCTGGATGCAGACAGCCACCTTCTCTGTGCCCTCCCCCATGGTGGTGAGAGTATCTTGTACTGTCTCTTTTCTTAAGGGTACTAATCCCACCAGATCAGGGCCCCACCCCTATGACTTCTTTTAATCTTAATTACTTCCTTAGACGCCCTGTCTCCAAATACACACACACGGGGGGGGGGGGGGGGGGGGGGGGTCAGGGCTTCAACGTATGAATGTGAGAGGGCACAATTCAGTCCATAGCACTGTCCAAGAAAAAGAGATAAGACTCAAGTTACTAAAATCAGGAATGAAAGGTGGGACACTACTGACCTTATAGAAGGAAAGATCATAAGGCAATACTACAAAAAACTGCACACAAATCAACACATTAGATGTCTTGGATAGAATGGACAAATTCTCAGAAAGACACAAATCATAGAAACTGGCTCAAGAAGAAATCAAAACTCTGAACAGATAGACCTATAACAAGTAAAGAGATCAAACCAGAAATTTAAAAAAAAAATAAATAAAAACTTCCTGTAAAGAAAAACGCAGGTCCAGAAGGCTGCACTGGCGAAGGCCAACAAACATTTACAGAAGAATTAACAACATCAACTTTTCACAAACTCTCCCAAAAACAGAAGGGGGAACATATTCCAGCTCACCCTGGTACAAAACCAGAAAAAGAGGTGTATATAATTGTTGATCACTATGTTATACACCTGAAACTAATATAGTCTTGTATGTCAACCAGACTTGAAGTGAAAATTTTTGAAAAACTAGAAAAAGACATCATAAGAGAAGTCAAACTACACTGTGATATCTATTATAAATATACATACAAAAATCCTCAACAAAATACCAGCAAACCAAATCCAGTAACATATAAAAGGGATTACAAATAATAAAAGGGATTTATTTATAATTTGTAAATTATAAATTTATTATATAAATTTATATAATTTATATAATAAATTTATATATAATTTTATATTATAATATAATTTATATATATAAAATATATATAAAATATAGATAATTTATAAATAAATTTATATATAAACAAATTATACATTTATTTGTAATTTATAATTACAAATTATAAAAGGGATTTGTAATCCCTTTTATATGTTATTGGGTGGTTATTGGGTGGTTTAACATACATCAATCAATGTAATACACTATGAACAGAATGAAGGGAAAAAATTTCAATGATCATCTTCATTAATGTGGAAAAAGCATTCAGCAAAATCCAATACTTAACAAACTCTGAAAAGAAGGGAAGTTCAACCTGATAATGAGCCTTTATAAGGAACCCACAGCCAACATCACAACGGACAGTAAAAGACAGAAATCTTTCCCCCTAAGATCAGGAAAATGACAAACATGTCCAGCTAGCCACTTCTATTCAATGTTGTACTGGAAGTTGTAGCCAGGGCAATTTAGGCAAGAAAAGAATATAAAAGACATCTAAACTAGAGAGGAAAAATTATCTATATTTACAGAGGATATGGCATTGTGTACAGAAAATCCTAAGGAACCCATCACAAAACAAAACAAAGAAACAAAAACTCTTACAGCTAATAAACGAGTTCAGTAAGGTTTCAGGACACAAGATCAATACACTAAAAACAATTGTATTTCTATACACTAGCAATGAACGATCAGAAAGTAAGATTAACAGAATGCAAAAGAGACTAGCAGATTTTAACAGAATAAAAAAGATTTGTTGGTATGGTGTTTGACTTTACATTGCAACTAACCTTTTTTTGTTTTGCTTTTAATGTTTTGTTTTGTTTTGTTTATTTAAGGAGAGAGAACATGAGTGGGGGGTGGGGGGGGGCAGAGAGAGAGAGAGAGAGAGAGAGAGAGAGAGAGAGAGAGAGAATCTTAAGCAGGCTCCGCACTCAGCGTGGAACCCAATGCAGGCCTCAATGCCACAACCTTGGGATCATGACCTGAGCCAAAATCAAGAGTTGGACGCTTGGGACACCTGGGTGGTTCAGTTGGTTAAGCATCTGAGTCTTGATTTTTGCTCAGGTCAGCCCTGCTTCTGGCTCTGTGCTGATGGCACAGAACCTGCTTGGGATTCTCTCTCTCTCTCTCTCTCTCTCTCTCTCTCTCTCTCTCTCTTTCTCAAAAGAAATAAACTTAAAAAGAATAAAAATAAAAAGTAATAAACATATTCTATCAATTTTAAATTCTTCCTAATTTAGCAAATATTGATAGGCAAAATACACATAAACAAAAGCTCTTTGGAATCTTATAATTTTTAGGAGTGAAAAAATGTCCTGAAACCAAAAATCTGAGAAGTTACTTCAAACCTTACATAAATATGGTATGTATTTTTCTATGTATGTGTAAGAATTGGGGCACCTGGCTGGCTCAGTCGGAGGAACATGCCATTCTTGATCTCAGGGTCAAGAGCTCGAGCCCCACGTTGGAGGTCGAGTTAGTTTACTTAAAAAACAAAACAAGGGCACCTGAGTGGCTCAGTCAGTTAAGCGCCTATCCAGCTCTTGATTTCAGCTCAGGTCATGATCTTGTGGTTTGTGAGATTGAGCCTCATGCTCTGTGTGGAGACTTCTTGGGATATTCTCTCTCCCCTTCTCTCTGCCCCTCCCCCATGTGTGCACATGCTCTCTTGCTCACTCTTAAAAATATATATATTTAATAATTAAAATTTAAATGAAAAAAATAAAGTCTGAAGAGAAAATCTAGGAGACTAATGTAAAATTTATGGTTCAGGGGACCTTAATTGGGACAGAAACACAGAAGCTGTAAAAGAAAAGTCAATATATGTATCTTCTTAAAAATTTTAAGAGTTGTGGCAAATTTATAAAAATAAGTCAATGAATAAAAGATGTATCTTTGAATGTTGTGCACTGAAGGTGGAAAAAGGGGCAATATCTGTAACATACTGAGAATTCAAATGAAGTGACACGGAAAGACAAACAATGTTAAAAATGAGGAAAGGACACGAATAGGAAATTACAGCATGGCAAACCCAAATATCCAATAAAATAAACATAAAAGACGCTCACACTATACAATGGGGATGCAAATTAAGATAACAACGAGATAGCACTTTATCAATATGAGATTGGCAAAAATAATGATTGCACCTAACGCTGGTGGAGATGGAGGGAAGTCTCCTCTCCTGCTCTGCCAGTGAAATCCGAATTGCCACCGCCTTTTTGAAAAACAATCTGGAGAAGTCTATTAACAATTAAAAACACACATACACTTCAACCCAGCAACAAAAGCCCACGTAAATAAAAGTACCAGTAAATAAGCATATATTTACAAAGCATATATTTACTGCGGCATTGTTTGACAAAGCAAAGATCCGGAAAACTGTACATCTATGGCATTAAACAGAATCAATTTGCCCTGATGGCTGATCTAGAGGGACTGCCAGGAAATATTAACAAGAGCAAAGACAACACAGTGTATGTGTGTGCTTGCATCTATAATCTATGCCATCTCATTTTGTAAAACCAGTATTGATGAAAACATACATGGATATGTGTATGTATATGTATAATACTGTATGTGTGTATCTTACAAGAACACTATGAAAGCACAAACACATACTGATGTGGGTCACAGGGGCAGCAAGGGATAAGCTTACGCTGTCTCCCGTGGAAGATGCCTCTCCTGCTTTCCTGACCACATTTTTCTCGTCCTCAATCCATTCCTCTTACCTGTCAACCTAGGCTAGGGAAGTCCTGTCGGGACGGCCATGTTCCAGTACTTTTGCAGCCTTTGGAATTTCTACAGTACTTGTTTCTATCACATTCATGAACCTATAATTATATATTTATTTTCTATTATTTTTTGTCTACACGTGTTCACACGTCTCACAAGAGACAAAATCGTGTAGTGGTTAACGGCGTGGACTTGCGAGTCAGACCCCCTGGGTTTGATTCCAAGCTCCGTCACTGTGGTGGTGTGAACTCGGTAAGTGCCGTATTTTCTGTTTTCTCATCTGTGAAACGGGCACAACGATGGCACCCATCGCAGGGTTGTTGTGAGGAGATGAGCGAATGCACGCACGGTGCCTGAACAGCGCCCGGCACCTGGTGATGCCACAACCGTGAGTGGCGATGATCAGCATCATTATTATCTCACTTATCCAAATCTTACTTGGAGGTATTTTAAGCCCAGATACTCTTTCAGATTTGTTTTGTATCCCTTCCTCATTATTTCCTAGAATGATGTTATGTGAAGGCGCTCAAATATTTGTTGAATAAATAAATGACTCTTAGCCTCGAGAAATCTCTAGAGGAGATTGCTGAGCATAGGACTGTCACTTGCATGGCAACCAGCAAGTCAACGTCCATGCTGATCTCACCTGGCACTTAAGCCTGTTTTAAGAGGGGAGAATATTTGTCTTAAAATCAGTCTTCTCAAATAGCACAAGAAGGCTTTTCTTCTCCACTTATGAGCTAGACACCTCACCTTAAACTGTAATCAGGAAATGAGCCATTTGTGGTGGGAACACTGGAATCAGGGTTCCTGAGCCCTGTGATTTACCATCAGCTTTTTGGGAACATAAGACAAATGTTTAACATAAAACTAAATTGCACTAGGGGCACCTGGGTGGCTCGGTTGGTTAAGCGACCGACTTTGGGTCAGATCATGATCTCATGGCTAGTGAGTTCCAGCCCCACGTCAGGCCCTGTGCTGACAGCTCAGAGCCTGGAACCTGCTTTGGATTCTGTGTCTCCCTCTCTCTCTCTCTGCCCCTCCTCCGCTCACGCTCTGTCTCTCAAAAATGAATAAATGTTAGAAATAAGACTAAATTGTATTAGATGATACATTTCTTTGAACCACCTGGTGAGGTGCGTTCGCGCCCTTACGAACTGTAGCCGTTACCTGCCTGTTCCTGTGTGTGCGCTGGCCAAGCCCATCTAATGAAGGTTTTATTTCTCTGGAGGTTTAAATGGGTCTGGGGGCTTGTGGGCCAAGAGAGCATCAGAAGCAATTTAGAAAATGATGAAAACACCTGTCCTTCCGAGGCCATCCTTCCTCTCTCCTCCCGCCCCGAATGCTCCACCTCTCCCTCTCAGCTGGATCCTTCCCAGCAGCGTTTTAATAAGCTTCGGTGTCACCCAAATTAGAACCGAACACAACTGCCCTGCTTGCTCTCGCACTTGCTCTCTCGCTCACAGCCAGGTTCGTGGGAAGAGCCGCATATCTTACGGGCTCCATTCTCTTACTTCCCGCCTGCTCCCCAACTCGGTTTGACTTTTTGCCCCATTAGTCTTCAAGGTGCTCAGCGCCCGCCCTCCGCCCACTGAGTCTGGCGCACCCTCTCTCTCACTTCTCACTTCACAGGTGACTCTGCGGCCCTCCCCGCTGACCAGGACCTCGCTGCCTCCCCCCATTTCCTCCTCCTGGTCTCCAGGTAGTTTCCAGGGTCAACAAAGAGGGCGTAACTTGCCACGCCTTTCTGCCGCGCGTACACAGAAGTACATACATCATTCATCAGGCTGTGTGTTTATGTTTGTTTTCTTTCTGAAATTGAATCGTAGTGTTCACATCGCTTTGTGATTTCCTTCTCCTATTTGACGTTATACACTAGACAGCCTGTAAGTCAGAAAAAAACATCCCTAACGCTACCTTTACATCTTTTTATTTTGGCATACAAATGTGTGTATATCAGACACAACTTTTAGCACACCAGGACAAGTCATTACATTCTTAGACATTAGATCAGATTGTGCACCTGGGGGGGTCTCTTGAGTTTCCTGGGCGGCAGGACCAGCGGCCACAGTTGCAAGTGCACAGATTTTAACTGGATGTAAGGTAAACGGAACCTAATTCCCCTCGGCTTCCAGCCCCACCCCGATAGAGCCATGTTATCTTTAGAAGCGTTGAGGAGCTCCGTGAAAACACGGGCTCCATTATCTGTGTTTTGGGTTTCAATGGGAAATTAAAAAATTTTTTTACAATGCTAAGCAAGATGCCATTTGACTCAAAGGTCCTGGAAACACTTGTGCTGTCTCCTTCAAAGCTGTCACCTTGGGAGGTAGTAGCCATGTTCCAAAGACAGTGCCACGTGCTCAAATGCTCTGTGGAAATTTTCCTTGGGTCTAAGCACCTCTCACTTTCCTTTTTCTTTCGAATTTAAAAAGTAACACCCACTCTCGGTTTACCAGCTGAGTAAAACACAGATAGCTGGGGCCCTCCCCGGGTTGCCCTTGCTAACACTCTGCGGTGTGCTGCAGGGGTGAAGAGACAGGGAAAGTCCAGGATCTGTTGACCGGAGTGCATTGCAGAGCCATGTTCCGGCCCCAAAGGCCAGATCCTTTCCTTACAATTTCCCAACTAAACACCTTCTAGGAGTCTTCTGAAAATTCTAGTTATCACAACAAATATTTTCAAACCCTACCCTCTTAAAATAAAAATCAGGGTAGCCAAAAGTCCAGAAAATTAAAAGATCTCTATAGGGGTGCCTGGCTGGCTCAGTCGGTGGAGCATGTGACTCTTGATCTCGGGTTGTGGATGAGCTCCACATTGGGTATAGAGATTACTTAAAAATAAAATCTTAAAAAAAAATAAAATAAAAGATCTGTATATTCCTTAATTTTTAGTAGACTGTAATTGCTTCCATAGGGATATTTTCCAAAGTTGAATTCCCACCATTAACAGAACAGTTGAGCCAAATGAATTTTCCCTTGCAATTCAAAGACACAGGGGTTGAGAGCAACAAAACAAAACAAAAAATCCAAAGCAAACAAAAAAGTTCCAAAGAGATAACTCAGGAAGAGGACAAATAGTTCCTGAGGAGAACTTCTGGATATAATGACAAAAACTCAATGGAATTAATTACTTAAGATATTAACTCAAAATATAATTTAAAACAATACTGATGGGACAAGGAACAAAGATGGTCTCTTATCACAGTCCTGAGAAGACTGGGTCAGGGAGCTGGGTTCTCTCCTGTGGCTGGCCAACAATAGCCTACAGGACAAGATGCCCGCTTTTGAAAGGCCAGCAAGCTGAGAATGATTTTACATCTTTAAATATTTGAAAGAAAAAAAAAAGTTTAGTGACCCACAAAAATCAAATGAAATCCAAATTTTAGTGTCCATAAATACAATTTTATGGGAACAGAGCCGCGTTCATCCTTTTATGTATCGCTGATAGCTACTTTGCATCACAACGGCAGATTTGAGTAGTTGAAACAGAGACCACATTACCTCCAAAGCCTAAAATATTTACTTTTCTCTTTACAGAAAAAGCCTGCCAATTCCTGTTCTAAACCAGATTTTACTGCCATCGACTTTGTGTGACCTTAGGCTGGTCTCCTCCCCTCTCTGGATCCACCTTTGCAAAGGAAGGGGCCAGGATCCCCAGCCGAGGTCCAGAACTGCGCTCGTCGGACAAGGCCGAGCGGTCTTCACCCTCTAGTGCCACCTACAGCTCAGGAAGAAAACGGCAGGCGGGAGGCGGCCTGTGGGAAGGACAATCACCGGGCGACCTCAGCACGGCCTTCTTCTCTGGAAGGCTCTTAAACGAAGGCTCTTAAATGAACGCGCTGGAAGATCTCCCCCAGCTGGTGCCATCAGTGGACAAAACCCTGGCTTTACAGACCTTTTAAGCCGAGAGACCACAACTCCAAGGGGAAACCTCTCCTCCAGCATTCACTTCAGGAGTACTTGCTCCCCACAAAATAGAAGGAATGCAAACCAGGAATTAGTACCGAGAAGTGGAGAGAGTAACGTGTATGGGTTTTCTAGGCCTGGAGGAAGAACGAGGAAAAAGCTGGTCGTCTGAAAAACCCATCTCCCGCCCACGAGTCGCCATTTTCTATCTGCGCTTCATGAGACTCACCGACGTTAGTTCTGAACCTTCTGGTTTTAAAAAACCAGGTAAGCAGATTTTGCAGAGCCGAGGAAACCCATATCGAAACAGCGCAAATAAAAGAGCAAGGTGGTTGGTTCCGCCCGCTCTGAACCCAGCCTCTCAGCCTAGAGAGTCTCACGGCAGCCTCCGGGCCCGACGCTCCCAAACGTGAGGAAGACCAGGGCAGGCTCGGGCCCCTTCAAAGCAAGACTCATGTCGCAGAAGTGCTGCCTTTCAACCTCCCATAAGCCCCGAGTGCTGTGGAGCGCGACACCTATGTGTTGTGGCTGCGGAAAACCCACCCCAGGGGCGGCAGGTGTCCTTCAGACACGGCCACCCCCAATCCTCCCGCCTCGAACCCTCCTGTCGGTGGAGTCTAACCTCCGTCCCCCAGTCTGGGCCACTCTTGTGATGTGCCCCGAGCAGAACACAGCAGAAGGGATGTTCTGAGACCGCTGAGCCCGGAAGAGGACTGGAAGCTTTCACTTCCTCCCTCTTGGAGCCCAGCCACCAACCGGTGAGGAACCGTAAGCCTGACCGCTGGGCGATCGGAGGCCACGCGGAGGGGCCGGGGAGGGTGGGAGGCCAGCTTGGACGCGGAAAGCAGCCACACGACACCTCAACTGAGACGGGCAGGACCCCCCGCAGCTGAGCTTAGCCAAGCTCCAGCACTGTTGAGGAATAATGCTGCAGGGATCAAAACCTCCATTTCTGAACTAACTCTTCGAGGCAAGGAAGAGACTCAGTAATTTGGCACGAGTTTTCTAGGTGGTGTCAGGGGCCACCAACTTACTTCATCATCTTCCTCTTCATCATCATCAGATTCAAGAACACCATCCTGTAGCTCCTCTATAAAGAAAAAAATAAATGAATAACTGCAAACACAGTTGGGAGTCTTGGCCAACAAAATCCTTCAGCTGCTGTAGAGGCACGTAAATGCGCTAATGAGAATCGGGTCACCTCGGAACAATTTGGTTTCTGGGGCCATTGCGGCCACAGGTTGCGATCATCCTCAGCAAATTAAATCTCTCCCCCAGTTTGGCCAGAACACACTGGTAGTGGCGCGAGCAAAGTTAAAAGCCAGCATACAATTTGAGAGGAATTTAGAAAAAAAGAAACTAGTGTTGCTAGGCATCGAGCTAGATGCTGTACACGTGTCATTTCCTCCGTACAAAGATTTGGTTGACTCTTCTCCCCATTTTATAGCAAACAGCAAAAGGAGGCATACAGAGGATAAGAGATTTGTTTATGTTCACACTCCCGTAAGTGACAGAGCTGAGATTCAACTCAAGCCTGTTTTTTAAATCCCGTGATTTTCCCACAGGGGCTGGGGTAGCAGCCGTGGCAGGTAGGGTTCCTGAAGGCTCCCGTGCTTCACTGCTAGATCTTAAGAGTTTATATATAAAGGAGGGATAATAGCAAAATGGAATCTGAGAAAGGACGAGCCTCTGTGTTTTCATCTGTGAAATGGGGATCAGACCACTTACTTCCTAGGGTTGTTGGGTGGGTGGGTGCAGGGGGGAACTTCACAGTATACCAAACTAAGCCACCTGGCCCAGGGCCAGGTACACAGTGGCTGTTAGAGAAGTTTGCTTACTTTCTCCTCCACGAAGCCTTCCCTGACCCCTCACTGGGCAGTCACCCCTCTGTCTGCTGAACACTCAGCATTTTCTCTAGACAGCATTGTCCTGGAGAGTAGTACTAGACAGTGCCATACTGAACAGCAGTCTGATAGTACTTGCCACTTCGGGATGATCAGTTTACTCATGTACGAATGGCTATGGACTTGTCTGGGCATCTTCCTCACCCATTGTACTGAATTGTGAGTCCCTGAGAACAGAGCACCGGGCTTACTCGTCCCTCTATCCCTAATGCATCTTCCTTAACGATCATTTGTTTCTTGAACAGATGACATGAAAGTAAAGAGAGCCTGAGAGAAGAGGAGAGGAAGTCAAGTAGGAAGTAGGAGGCAAGGAGCCAAAGGCTATTCTTGAAGAGACTGCTCAGCATACTTAGAAAGGGGGCAGATTAAACTTAAACCCCAAAACCATTCATAGAAGGAATATGTAGAAGCCCCAGGACACCCACTGTCCTTGACAGAACCCTCACTCTAAAGGGAAGGACTCTCACTGACTTGGCTAGACCAAGGCCTGCAGGACACCAACTTCTGTCCCCACCTCAGGGGGCTTGCACACCTCCACGCCCATCACGGCCCCACCCCTGTCACTGAATGCTGTTTAAGTCAAGAAAACTACCTTGCAGATGGGGAAATTACGCCGTTCTGCACTTGAGCTGAAGCTCCCTCACCTAACTTCTGTGCCGTCCCAGTGCACGTAGAGCTCTGCTCCGTGCCACCTGCAGGTAAATGCCTATCAAGCAGGTGGCTTTCGAAACGGGGGTGCTGCTGTATTCATCAGCTGTGGACATTTCTTTTTCCAATATGCAAATGCCCCCTCCCACTTTTTAAAAAAGAATCTTAGGCGTTTCGTGAAGCCACAGGCTGGTGCAGCCACAACCCCTCCCCTGAGCCTGTTGGCTCAGACTCATCCTATTCCCCAGAACAATCCAGTCCTGTGAACTTAATTAAGTACCTTATAAATGTCAGTTTCTCCTCTTGGGGGTGACGGGGACATCGGCCCTGCTTCCCGCACTGTCTCCTGGGTTGTGGCACGGCCAGCTGCCCTCACTCCAGTAACTAACAGTGAGTGGTGCTCGCAGCCATCAGTGTCCTTCCTTTCCTGCGGCCCAGCTGGCGATGCTGGCTCTGCCCTGCTCCCGTCCTCTCCTCAGGGACTGGCCAGTACCTGCCAGGCCCCCCCCTTGAGGGCTGGAGTCATAGATGAACCTCCCTGTTGCTGCTGGTGGCGGTCACCTCTGTCTGCCACGTCCCTTAAGCTTCCCCAGGGCAGTCCTTCCCCACCTGTGGGGTTAGGTTCCTAAAATACTCTGGAATTTCTGTACTTGGAAACCTTAAAACTTTATAGGAAAAACAGGACTAGAGAACTGAGATGGGCCCGAATGTATGAAAACCCATACGCACGTTTCACATGTTTACTAAAATAGAACAATAAAGCCAATACGCTAAATAGAGATGGTGGCAATGCCATCCGACTTATCTTAAACTAGTAAGCTACTACTAATTCATACTCTACTGTTAATGTCCACTTGAGGATGAAGCCCGAACGGGGTGGAAACTCCAGCTCTCCCCTCTGTGGCTTTCACAGTGATGCTGGTACACCCATTCATTCTGACACCATGCTCACGACACATATCCTAAGGCAGCTGTGTGTGTGTGCCTCGTCCTCCATTCAAACGTTCGATGACTTCCTCATTTTGTTTCAGAGGATCAGACTCCTAAGTAATAGGGTCTCTGGGGACCTGCCACTGTCCCATGGATACAGAATAACTGAAGTGCTTGCTAAAAAAAAAGAAATACTTTTGACATTCATTATTGAAACTGGAACTTACTGAGCAAAGCAGGTGTATGTCAAGCCCCTTCTGAATATACCAGAACTCCACCCACGATAACTTCCTGACAAAGCACATCCCTCACGGAAATGTCTAACTGACACTCCCTCTTCACATTCTTCAGCATGTTAGCTTAAGGGCCAGTTTTACAGACGACAAAGAGACGGTTTGGGGCCAGAGCGCAAGGGGGACCGCCCCTGTGGCTTGGCTGCCAGGAAGGAGGGGAGACCGACAAGAAAATGGAGGCGCATGGGTCTTGATAGACTGAAACACAAAGCCAGCCTTGAAGAAGATTCTGGGCCCAAACGTGACCCCGAAGCCACAGAGGACCCCCACTCGCTAGGGACGGAGTTCTCAGCTGTTCCCTGCATCTCCCTCCTTCCCCAGCAGTGGCCTCTCTTCTACCCACAGCCGGTGAGGGAGGAGCAGAGTCCCGACTGCTGTCATGGAACAGCCGCATTTTATTTCGCTGTGTTTTGTCGATCCATCCGCCCAGCAGAGTGGGGGTTCCAAATCAGAAATGCAGCTGTTGCAGAAAGCAAAATTCTATTCCTTGCTCACCTGAATCTGGGATGAATAGCCAAGGGGGAGGATGTTCAGATGGAAATGTGCCCAGGCCTGAGGGAGTGAAGGTTTCACTGGCTGCTCTCCCTGCTGCTTCCTGTTGATCAGGAGCCCCTAACGTCCTCTTTCAGCCTCTCCATTTCTGTGCTCGTCCGAGGCAGGGACCCACCACCCCGGCTGCATGTGGGGATCACCTGGGAGCTTTAAACACTACCCCCCCTCCCCAACCTGTGCTCTGTCTCTCAAAAAGAAATAAATGTAAACACTATTCACACCTGGGGCCCCCCTGGAGCTTCCGACTTGACTAGCATGGGGTGCTGCTTTGGGGACTTTCAAATCTCCTCAGGTGACTGCCGTGTGCAGCTCAGGCCACGAACCATGAGCCACCTATGGGATTCCTCCACTGAATGGCTTTGGGCAACTGTTTCTTGGCCTTGGTCAAGCTGCTGACTCAGGAGTAGCGATCAGGAGATTCATTTTTTCACCTTGCTCACGTGCTAAGTAGGATCTGTGCACGTGGACTTTGAGTGATGTGGGCTGCTGGGTGCCTCTGGCACGGGTACGAGTCAGGATCAAGACGTCAGGAGTCCACAGAAAGAGCTAGAGCTTCCCCTCCATCCTGGTCCCATCCAAGGCTTCCTGCACCTTCCTTTCCTGCTTACTACGGGATGTCGATTGTCACGGTAACGGAGAAAGCCCAAGAGAACGAGGATCATCTCCTCCATGGCACCAGCGGGCAACATAAGTTTGTTTTGAAAGCGTGAATGCACGCGGGAGAGTGACATTTTCTGTGGTGGTGCCACGGAGGTCGGCATTGTTTTCCTTATCTGGCCCTGGGACCCCCAGAGAAGCCCTGTGAATGGGGGAGAGAACGAGGAGGGGGAGGTCCACATAAAGAGAACGTAAGGGTAGAGCAGGGTTTCTGCGGTTGCTTTTGAATTCTTTTTGTTGACTCTAAGCCTAAAGTGTGGTGAAAGCTCGTTGATCCTGGGACAATCTGGACCGCCTTGTTGGTGGGTTCATTTGGGTCTCCCCACCTCCCTTAAAGCCCCTGAATGGATTCCAAGATATGACAAGCCTTCCTAAGAAAGCCCGTGTATCCTTCCAGCACACATGAGAGATGCACAGACAGATTATAGCTTCCTGCTTTGAACGGACCTGAATTAAGCTGCTTGATGATGAATTCGATCTGGCGAACCATTTCAGCATTGCCTTCTTTGATGAAGCAGCGGAGGACGTACTCCATTCCCTGGGGCAGTAGACAGAGTAAGAGTTAGTATTTTAGTTGTTTTGGGGGAGAACAGCTTTTCCCAATAAAAAAAAAAAAAAAACCTTTGGCAGGAGAGAAGGGATATACACAATAAAGATACCTCTGCTCAGTACTAAACATTCTTGTTATTTTTCACAACTCACAGTGAAACTGCTTTCTTCTTGGTTGGCTATCTGACCTAATTATAAAACGTTTGGCAAACAACAACAAAAACCTATTGTACAGAGAACTAGGGGTTGCCAGAGGGAGGTGGGGTGATAGGTGAAATAGGTGAAGGGGATTAAGAGACACAAACTTCCTGTTATAAAGTCAATAAGTCATCACAGAGATAAAAAGTACATCAGGAATACAGTCAATAATGCTGTAATAATGTATGGTGACAGATGGTGACTGTGTTTGTCTTGATGAGCAATGGATGTACATCTGAAACTAAAAGAACACTGTATATCAACTATATTCTCATAAAAAGTGAAAAAAAAAACTATTGTAAAATTTAACTGCATAAGTATTCCCTTTAGTTTGGGCAATATGTTGTTTTAGGAGGTAATTTCTGTCCTGTGATTTCTTTACGTTTATACACTTCCTTCTGGATTTTAGAAACAAAATGAAGAGTAAAGCCATATGTTTAGAGAAATAAATGAACAAACAGAACCTCTTTTTAAACAGCTATTGTTCTTCTATCAAAAGAATTATAAAGGCACCATATTGTGTAATATTTACTTTGTTACAAAACACTGACATCAGAACTCTCAATACTAGCTAACAGAATTGCAGGGAAATGTAAGATACCGACTTAACCACAGGTATGTTTCCCCGCCTTCCTCTTTCCTTGAGGGATCTGAATGAGCACGTGTGGCTGGAGCTGATGAGACCTTCTTGCCACAAGAGGAAAGTGTATCTAACAATGACCCCAAAATAGAGGAAGCAGACTCCAGAGGTCCCAGGAGAGAAATGGATCCAGTAACACATGAACCCTGATCAAGGTCTGCCTGATGCTTACGCCTGGACTTTTCAGTTAAATGAGCCAATATTTCCCTCTTTTAATGCAGGCCTGTTTGGAGTCAATGGCTGTAAGTGAATCAAAGAAATGTCAAGGGCGGTTTTGAACATGGTGAATTCCCATCGTGTAGAGAAGAGCATTACCTTCCAGAAGGCTAAGTCTGGATTAGAATCTGAGTTCCCTCATGAATTAACAGTGTGACCTTGATCAAATTACTTAGTTCCTCCCAACCTGTGTCCTCAACTGTAAAATAAGGATGGCAACGCTGGTTAACATGAAATCTTTCAAAGGTAAAGAATGTAATTGGGTGTTGGTTAGGTAGATACATATGTTTGTCCATTGCATTGAACTATATAAATTATACCTAAAAAAACAGCATCCAGTCCCAGTGCTGGTACATAATAGATGCTCAATAAATGGTTAAGGGGAGTCTGGGTGGCTCAGTTGGTTAAGGGTCCAACTCTTGATCTCAGCTCAGGTCTTGATCTCAGGGTTGTGAGTTCAAGCCCTGAGTGGGGTTCCATGCTGGGTATAAAGCCTACTGAAATGGTTAAGATTGTTCCTGCTGTGTTTGGAAGGGATTTGTGGCTCAGAAGAGAGATCTGGTAGCCGAGGCCAAGGGAATAAACAAGGTTCCGGGTGACAGCAGAGTGAGAGGCTTAGGACAGCACCTTTGAGAAAGGAAACATTTAACAGAGAGGCAGGCAGAGACAGGCAAGCGCACAGAGGAGAGCATGAAGGAGTGGTCTGGAAGGGAGGAACAACTCTGGATAGTCTTTGAGTCAAGGGAAGAGGGTATCAAGCGGGCAGGAGTCTGCTCCAGCCCAGGCCAGACTGTCTGGCTGGGATTTCAATCCTGGGGAAGAGCTTCGTGGCCGACAACTGCACCGGCGCCGGGGGCGGGAGGCTTTGGAGCAGGCATCGGCGCAGCCCTATTGATCTGAACCGCTCTCCTGTCCCAGACCTTGGCAGTCTCTTAGAGTTCAAATGGCCTCAGTGCACTCATTTATCTTCTTCTCTGTTTGGCAGGGGGTGGGGGGGTGGGGGGGGTGGGGTGGTGGTATTATTTTAAGACCACCATCATAGCATTTGGTACCGATGTAATTTCTATGTTTTCTTTGTCGTTTTCCACAAGCATACAAATGTTTTACCTGGTTGCAAAAACAGAGTTCTTATGATGTCATATTCTCCTCTCCTTTTGGGAGTCCAGTTACACATGTGTGAGACCTCTGGGTATTGTCCCCCAGGTCTCTGAGACACTGTCCCTTTCCTCCACACTTTTTCTCTCTGGCCTGGCTGATCTCTAAGGGTCACGCTCTAATGTCCTATAACACGAATCTCTCCTCCCCACTTGGTCCCTGTCCCTTTACTTCTGTTTTGTCCTGCCTTCCCTGCCCCTTGCCCTGGATGTCCTTCCTCCAAGCTGTCTTTCCTGCTGCCTGATCCATATCACCTCCCTTCTTTTTTTCTTAGCCTACGTGTTTTCTTCCTTGGTCTCTCCTTTGGTTGAGAATTCCTCTCACCAGAAGGACCATAATGCAGAATTTAACCAAGTTCATTTTCCCTTGTTCCGTACTGAAATGATTCCCCTCTCCCCCAAAGCAATAGGCAATTAAGTTCCATTGTTCAGTGTGACCACACTGAATAGTTCCTAATTAAGTTTTTATCTCTGGCATAACTGTTGATGTAATTTTAGATGACTAATTAGGAGATTTAGCAATTCTTCTAAGTAAGCAAAACCAAGTGGAAGAACATGTTTCACTGGTCTCAAACTGAATTGGCCTGTCTTTTGACTGTGGAAATATATTTAATCCCTTCATCATAGCATTCAATATGCACACAGTTGAGCTGGTTCCGCACGTTATGAGAAAAAGGACAAAACTCCAGTGGTTTTGCTGATTAGATCCAGAAACACTTGTCATCGCATACGATGCTAATCACCTGAAGCTTGTTTTATACTTAATCCAACAGAAGCACTAATGTAAACACATCAAGTATTGAATCCACTATTTACCAACCACACCAGGAACCAGACAGCTTTATTGTCTTTACCAGAGTGTCTGTCCCACTTGGTTGCTGTGAGAACGTCTGTAGCCTCCGAGCGTTTGGACCACACCACTGCTCACTCCTGCCGCAAGTCCCCTAGGACTCCTGCAGGTGAATTTCAGTGATCTTTTCTCCATTTCACTGTTTTCCTGCTAAGCTTCTACTATGAAATCCATAGGCATTCCCAACGCCCCAAATTAAAACGAATCATTAAAAAAAAAAGTCTATTAACTTTCCAAAACTAAGCCTGTTGGGAACTTTCTAACTTGGTAGTTCTTAGGAGTTAGGGATCCCTCGAGAATATGATAAAAGCTCCAGATTCTCTCTCCAGAAAACTGCAAATACACATCTGGCATACAATTCCAGGGAGTTCATAAGCTACGTGCAAGCCACGGGGCCCAGTCTCAGATCTCCTTGCTCTAACAGCTTCTGAACCGTGGCACTGATTGAAGCTTACAAATTTCTCAAGGATATTTGCTTTCTTTCTTTTTTTTTTTTTTTTGTAAATGTTTATTTATTTTTGAGAGAGACAGAGACAGCACGAGCAGGGGAGGGACAGAGAGAGAGTGAGGCAGAGAATCCTAAGCAGGCTCCGTGCTGTCAGCGCAGAGCCCGATGTGGGGCTCAAACTCACAAACCTATGAGATCATGACCCGGGTCGTAGTCAAGAGTCAGATGCTTAACCAACTGAGCCACCCAGGTGTCCCTCAAGCACATTGTCTTACCATTGCCCTTGCTTCCTCACGAATGGACGGAATAGAAAGGATGCTGTACAGAGCTCCGTTCACATACGGCTGTATCTTTAAGGGGAGAAAAAACAGCCATTTACAAGTTGTCACATACAACTCAGTGATCAAACACCCCGCTTGTGACAGTGTGGCTCACGAGGAGAGAGAGCACTACCACCTTCTTCAGCTCCAGGACACATGTTTCCAAAGGACAGATATCTCCATGTCCAAATATGGAGATATCTCCATATTTGCATGTCCCAGTGACAGCTACAACGAAGAGTTCAAACCCAAGTTCATTACTGGCTCCCAAAGCTCACTCCTGCCATATGCCACTGCTTAACTGTCGGCCTGCTCATTCAGGCTAGTACCGCTGGAGTCATCATCGAATGCTCTCGCTTCTGCTCTCCAGTGTTGAGTCTCCAAGCTGCCTTTGATAGGAACCCTTCTTTTCCACACACACTACCACGGTCCTTGTTCGGACATCCTCCATGACCTAGGCGACATCGATCCTCCCAAAAGGTCTCTGCCTTTGATGTTCACATGTTAGCCCAATAATCCCATCATTGCCAAAATTCTACAACGTGGGCCAAATCGTCCCTCTTCCTACCTCGTAAACCTTCCCTAGAGCCTACCTGGAAAGTCCTCACTCCTCAGTACGGCACACAGGAGCCTTCGAGGTGTGGCCTCAATATCATGTCCCCCTGCCCCTCCCTTCCTGCACACATCCCACGTTACTTACGGGCCCCTCCCCCCCCCCCCCCCCCACACACACACTCAGCTCTGTTTCCTGCACATCCCCCCACTACCATACTGGGTTCATATTTATACTTCTGTCTCCCCTATTGTGAGTTCTTCGAGGACAGGACTCATGTTTTACTCACACAGGTAACCCCAACATCAAGCCACACAGGACATGGTACATGGCAGGTGCTTGATAAATGGCAGCTCCCTTCTGAGTAGATTTTGTGCTACACTCTCCAGAGCAGTGAAGGGCTCATGTCCCACCCGTCTTTTCTGGCGCTGGACTTTATTGTCCCTTAATCTTTGCCAATCTAATGGGTAAAAAAAATAATAAAAGGCGTCCTATGGCTGTTCTTTCATTTTCCTGACCACTGGCCAAACTGGTCATCAAGATTTCCTGTTCTGTAACTTGCCCCCGTGTGTACTTTATCTTCTTCTTCTGACTTGTATTTATCAATTTATAGGAGATCTTCATATATAAGGGAACTTTTGTCCTATGTGAGGCCAATTTTTCCTCAGGGTATCATCTGTCCTTTGACTCTTATCATGGCATCTTTTTCCATATCCAAAAAGTCTACTATTTACAAAGTCAAATATGCGTATCTTTTTCTTCATGGCTTTTGGGTTTTGTCTTTCAAGACTATGACTACCTCACACAGGACCCATGCAGGGAGCATTTATTTGTGTGGCAAACACATTTCTAGGCTCTAACATGTGTACAGGGAGACTTTCCAGTTCATCTTCAGGGCAAATGCATTTGTGACAATTACAAGATTTACATCTGTTGGTCTATTCTGTTCTCAGAGGTAGGAAGCATACTGGTGCCAACACCTGAAACCAACATTTACTATCAGAGACAAATTTGCCACAGGCTTCAACCGCCGTAGTTGAATAAAATGGAGAACAGAGTCTAGAAGGAGTTGAGGGCTCCTGATCTGAAAATATAAAAAGCTCATCAAGCACTGTCACAACCACGGAACCCTCGCCAGCTGACGCAGCCAGGGTCACTCAGCTGGTGGGCCAGGGGACCTAGGGTAGGAGAGAAATGAACAGAAGGGGAGCTGTCTGCAACGGGAATGGATACAGGGAAACCAAGTGCCTCACTCTGACCCAGCGGTACTCTGTCCTGTCCTGCTAAGACACCCCTGTACTTGATCTGGCTAAAGAGGCCAGGTTTTTGTTGAGGCTTTGGCCTCAGGGGCAGAGTCATGTCGTGGTTTCTGCACAGGCGTCTGTAGAAAGCAGGAGAGAGAATCCTCATACTGTTTATAAGTTTCTGTTAATTAGTTTATCGAGACCTCCACTTTATTTAAGAAGGGCTTACGGCACACAGGTTAGACGACAGAAAATCACCCCAGTGTTGGGGAGGCCACGGGGGAGAGCAGGAGCTGGTAAGGCCATTCTGCGGGACAGCGTGGCGGGACTCTGACCTGAGACCGCCGTGTGGGGCGAGCCAGCAGTGACGAAGTGTCTGCACCCCAGGGGCCTCGGGGGGGTCAGTGTGGCCATGGCACTGAGGACCCTGTGGCGGCTGAGAACTGGAGGTAATGGAGGCCGACAAGCCCGGGGGACTGGATGGGGGCAGTGCAAACAGGGGCTGTTTTGCAGTAGCAGGAGTTAAGGAATGAGATGTATACAAAGCACACAGTAAAGTCCTCAAAACACAGTGAAAAAGTCTGAAAAGAGTGAGATCTAGAGCACAATACGATTTACACGATGACGCACGCAACACATAACCTTAACTACATTTTCAGGCCACGTACGTGTCCACAGACGTACGTTAAACAAACACACCCCGGGGAGAATCGGCGTGGGGTGGAATGAAGCAGGGTGGGTGACAAGGAGATTAAGTCCCGAGGGGGACCTGGCAAGGACCAGTGATGACAGGGCGACAGGAAATGAGGAGTGGGGGATCGATTTCCGGCTTCCCGGTTGCAGAATGTGGGGAGGCAGAGCGCACGCACTAACCCAGCCAGCCCTCCCCCAAGCCCAGGCTAGCGGCGCCGCCCCGTACCTCGTGGTTCTCATGGCCGAGCAGATCCGAAAGAACTTTCAGCACCAGGCCTGCCACCTTGGCACACATGTTCTTCCCTTCAGAAAAGACAACGGAACAAAACATGACGTGTCTAAACTCAGAAGTACAGTTTCAAGTCAGGCAAACTTGAGCACAAATCTTGGGCCCTCTGCTAATGAACTGTGTGACCCTGGGTGAGTCACTTAAGCAATCCGGGCCTCGGTTTCTTCCTCCTGGGGTTCCCTAGCGATTATTAACATCTACCGAAGGGTGATGCAGAATGAAGGAACTCGGTATAGGCCGTGCACTCCGAGTGGAGACGGTGGCACAGAGCTAGTCGTGTCAGTGAACACACGATACATTACGGGGCAACGTTCTACCTCCCAAGTGCGCACGCCAGCGTCACAAAACTCACACAGGTGCTTTAGCAAGTCCAAATAGCATTGTAACAATCACTGCAAATAAACTGATGATAGTAAGAGAAGCTGATTAGAATCTGACGAATGCTTTAAAGCTGGGATATCTGCATATGTTGTTTTTTAAGAGAAGACTGAAGTAACAGTCATTTAGTCACTCAACAATACACAGGCCGTGCAGATTGCAGATTACAAAGCATCCGAGGTCAAAGAAGCTTCTAACGAATACCCCGGAGCTATTTAGCCACGTAACTTCTTCTCCACAAACTGGGGCTGCTCAGACTAAGGGCGGCCACAGGCCGGACTTGGCACTTCTTCTAAAGAAGCTTCTTCTATCCCCGTAACGGGTCATTTCATGGATGGAACCTGCAGAAAAGCTGCGATCGCTGCCTTTACTGATCAGATGAGCTGAGATGTGCGCGTGAAAACCCCCTCTCCGGGGGCGGTGTGTGAAGTGGGGAGACTGCTGTGGTGAGGAGCAGGGAGCCTGGTCAGGCGTCCTTGCTCTGCCACCGACTTAACCCTGTAGAATCCTGGAAACATAGTTCTCTGTCTTGGGACAGAATGGATCAGAATTCTTAACTTCCTGCCTTTGAATAGTGCAATGAAGATGAAGAAAAATATAAAGTATTTTAATTTCCTCTTACTGCAGGTGCTGTAAACACATAAAATGGTATTTCCAAGGGCAGCAAGGTATTTGGCTTCAGGGATTCACCAACTGTATAACTAGCTGGAAATGTTTTACACCCTACTTCTGTTTCAGTTCTCTATGAGGGAGACTAAAGGCAAACCACAGCAGGCTGGGTGGTGGTCCGGGTTCACACCCGAGCCAGAGGGCTGGGGGATGGGGGGGATGGGGGGCAGGGTAGGGGGGGAGCCAGAGGGCTGGGGGCTGGGGGGGACGGGGGACAGGGTAGAGGGGGAGCCAGAGGGCTGGGGGATAGGGGGGATGGGGGACAGGTTGTTGGGGGAGCCAGAGGGCTGGGGAATGGGGGGGATGGGGGATAGGTTGTGGGGGGAGCCAGAGGGCTGGGGGATGGGGGGACGGGGGACAGGTTGTGGGGGGAGCCGGAGGGCTGGGGGATGGTGTAGGGGGGGTAGTTAGGGGCTGGGAGGCGGGGGGGGGGATGGAGGACAGGGTCGGGGGGGGGGGGGAGCCAGAGGGCTAAGGGACAGGGTGGGGGAGGGGTACTATCAGACCTGCGCTCCGGAGGCAGAGGTTCATAAGCAAAGCCACCGAGTACTCCAGCGTGTAGTCAGACAGGCAGTCGGGGTCCTTCAGAATATCAATCAGCCAGAAGATGAGGCCGTCTCGAATCATCGCTGTCTGCAGCGGGCGCCTAGGATGCAAAAGCCTACAGGTTAACTACAGCTGTCGAGAAACCTTCCCTGCAAGACTACGGGGTGATGTGCACACCTGTCAGAATAGGCAAACTGTGCAGGACATACAGACTCTGAAGGATATTTTGTTGTTAGACCTGCACAGCTGAAACAAGAGATGCCTTTACCTTTCGAGGGTACTACTAAGGGTTCAGACAGAGAGAAGGCAGTCAGGAGGCCTCCTACTTTGAAAGTTTCTTTTTCAACATTTACAATTAGCAGAGTATTACTTCCAATATTTCATAAATATTTATTGACAGCTTTTGGCCTACTTGACCCGGGAGATAGCCATAGGAATAGTTCATCACCAATAAATGGGTTTTTAGTAAACTCTAGTCCAGCTAGGCACTTGAGCTGTGTGAAAAACAAGAAAAGCAAACAACCAGCCCAATCCCATTTTGAGTCAGGTCTCTAGAAACTAAGGGTAGTTGAATGATGTGGGTCGTATAATCGATACAGAATTGTTTTCCACCCAGAGTCTAGGTATAAAACCTTACAAAATCCAACACCTCATCAAAATGCGTTATGGTGAATGTCTTCATGCCGGCCTTAAGAACTGATGAGATCAGGCATAACGGTATCACTATGAAGTCGTGTAAATTCTTTGAAAATCAAAACACCACGGAGGAACCACCACTGCACATCTCCTAATGAACAGGTTATGGTAAAACTCCTACCTGGACAGTATCTACTTGCGCTATTCTTCAAGATTTTATTTTTAAGTGAACCCTACACCCAATGTAAGGCTCGAACTCACAACCTCAAGAACAAGATTGACACGCTCTACCGACTGAGCCAGCCGGGTGCCCATCTGTGCTAGTCTTAAACACCACACTCACCACCTCGGTGAAATTTACTGGAATACAATGAAGGCTACACTCTTTTGGTAATCCTAACTCTCTACATTCACTGTACAGACCCCAGAAAACTGCAAAAACGTGAAGCATATTTCCAGAACAGAGAAGCTTAAATTACTGTTTGCAGGGCAAGAAAAAACTGGCAATAAATATCTGTACTCCCAGAAAGAAGTATTTCTTCCTTGTATCTCATCTCTGTTACTTAACTATAGTCACTGAATTTCTAAAAATTTTCCAAATGCAGTCGACACCAGGCTAAATTATCTTTATAAACAAACAAAGTGTTCATATGATCTGAGGAATATAATAACTGGATATTACTACTTACAGATCTTCTCAATTCACATAGTGAGAACAAGAAGCATTGGCAGGGACCTGGCAAATAGTAGGAGCTAACTACCTACCGCTTTCCCTCAGAAACACACACACTTAGAATGAGTCACCTTGGGGGAAAAAAAGAAAAAAAAAAAGAATAAGTCACTTTGCAGGCTTTGGGCTACTAGCGAGAGCGTATCAATCAAATGTTAACCACATTTCTCTCTCTCTCTCCCTCTGCCCCTCCCCCCCCCCTTTCTAACAACAACAACAAAAAGTTAACCACATCTGACAGGAAGAAAGTATGTCCAGAAGGGGGCTGATGGTCAGAAAGAGCTGAGATTTCTTACTAAGGCCGAGAGAAAGTGAGGTGGTCAGGAGGGAACGCCATGCTGCAAGAATTCTGAACGACTCAGCGATTCCACTCTTAGACACCGAGTCAGGAGACAGGAAGACATGTGTCCACACAAAGACTTGTATGCAGATGTTCCTAAGAGGCTTGTGCATAATAGACAAATAGTAGAAACAATCCAGGTATCTGTCAACCGCTGTATAGATAAGCAAAATGTGTTCTGTCCATAAAATGGCACGTTACTCAGCATGACGAAGGAACCAACTCCTGACATGTTACACCACTGATGAACTTAAAAGCACGATGCTGAGTGAATGAAGCCGGTCACGACAGAACACACATTATAGGATTCCATTTATCTAAAATGTCCAGCATGGGTAACTCTACAGAAAGCAAATTTGTGGTTACCGGGGGCCGGGGGTAAGAATGAGGCTTGGAGGTGGGCATGAGGTTTCTTTGCGTGGTGATGGAAGTGTTCTAAAGTTAGCTTGTGGCGGTGGCTGTACAACTCTGTAAATCTACTAAGACTCACTGAATGGTGCATTTAAAAGGGGTGAATTTTGTGCTATGAAAGCATACCTTAATAAAGCTGTCAACGAAAAACAAACAAAAGCTCTAGGTGGCTACGAGATCCAAGTCATAATAGGGTCCAGATGGAGACGTCAGGGTGGGCCGCTGGGATATAGGGACTGGGGAGCGGGAGGCTCCGCCCACCTTCCATGGAAATCCCACCACACCCCCTGTGACTCCTCATCCACGTGCACATCTTCCACAGAGGCTGCGAGCGACTTGCTGAGCTGAGCTCCATCAGGTTTTACTCACGTGTGCATCTCTACCCCTGACGTGGCCTGAGACACAATCCAGCCCCTGGCCGGCCCCCGCCGTGGTGCTCGCGAGGACACCACAACGGCACTTCCTGAGTGGATGGTTTCGAGGATTAGAGATAGGCTTTCCAGCCCTATCTTGGAAAGTCACCCAACCTCTCCTAAATGTTAACTGAAAATATCACGTGCCCCTTGGGCTGCTACTGGGACCAAACAGTGGCTAAACCTTACTGTTAGGAGCTACCATGACCTACTGCGCGGTCAGCACCTGAGGCTGAACTTCTGCAAGGCCCCGAGAATGTTCTCCCGGGTGACGACGTCCTCGTCTTCCTCCTTCAGCCTTTCCTCCAGCATCCGCAGCACCCTTGTGGTCTGGGCCAGGTAGAGACGACCTAGTGATATAACCAGAGACGCACAAGCAGAAGAATTGATCTTGTGCTAAGTTCATGCTCCAAAACCACTTTCGATGAACACTTCGCACGTAACGTTACGTAGAGTTTGGGTAATTTTAGGTTCTAAAAAACTTAAAACATATTTTTTCTGCAAAGTTGGTTTTATCTAATCAACTAAGGAAGAAAAAACGACTCCTTTTGTAACCTAAACATAATTAATTCATCACTATGTTTTTGTGGGGAGCTCTTTTATTTACCTGAAATCTTGAACCCAAAAGTCAGATCTACAAGGAGAAAGAGGGTAAGGAATCTGTATGTTATGGGTACCTTAGTCTTTATAACAGAGGCAACCAAGCAGTAATGATTTCTGGCACATTCCTTGCTCCTTCGAGACACACCCGTGGCCTGGGGAAGGAGTTGGGAACCATACCTGGAACCCTACAATAAGCCTTGAGCTACCACTAGCCTGTTGTGACTTGTGTCTTGATACAGATGACATTAATGCATGTACCCTCCCTTGTAAGAACAGACGGAAGAACAAGCAAATGAATGACTGACCCAGCTTTTGGAGTATCATCTAGTCATCATTTGAAAACTCCCTTTATTCACATTTTAAAAAGCTGAAACAAAGAAGAACTTAATGGAAGATAATGGCACCCTGTAAAATCATCTTGAATTCAGCTTTGGTATGTATTATCTTTGGAATTTTCAAATCCTCTTGGTTTAAGAGATTATAGGCTTAAAAAAAAAAAAAGAGTTTATTTTTAAGTAATCTCTACACCCAACATAGGGCTCAGACTCACAACCCCAAGATCAAGAGTTACACGCTCCACCGACTGAGCCAGGCCGGAGCCCCTAGAGGTTACACTCCTTTGAAGGAAATGGTGCAGTGCTTATTGGAATCAGCTTTGATTATTTCACTAACCTTATTTTGCAGAAAACTAGAAAATGCATTACCTGTTATATACTTGAAAGCCAGTGAAATACTATGGTTACGAAACCAGAAAGCTCACAAAATAAAACCAGAAGGCTTATAAAGTAAACTCTAAAACCATCAAAATTTGCTCTGACATAAACTAAGCAAAAGGACAACAGCCAATTTGCACAAAACACCTTAGATGCACTAAACGGGAATAAATGGAGGGGACGTAGAGCATCTTTAAGAAACGTGAAGAAGAACGTCAATTTTCAAAGGAATAAAAAGCACTAATAAGACCTAGCTGCTCTCTGGGAGGAAAAGTTGACGCTCTACCTTCCGCCAGGGACGCGAAGGCATTGATGAGCCGGGCCATGTACTGTCGCACCACCTCGCTCTTGGAGTGCAGCAGCTGAAGCACACTCCTCTGTGGGGGAAACACAGCAAAAGAGGAAAATGATGAGGTTAAGGAAAAGTGACAGGTAAACACACGTCCCTTCTCTGGGTCTGCTCTTCCCTTCCTCCGTGTCAATTTATTAGAGGTGAAATAAAGGGACTGAAGCCAACGCTTCATCTGGAAATCTCCATTTCCAACTGATTTTTTATGAGAGTTGACAAAAAATAAGTTATTCAGCCTTCTAAATTAAAAGAACGAATTATACGGGCGCCTGGGTGGCTCAATCGGTTAACTGTCCACTTCAGCTCAGATCACGATCTCGCAGTTCGTGGGTTCGAGCCCCGTGTTGGGCTCTGTGCTGACAGCTCAGGGCCTGGAGCCTGCTTCGGATTGTGTCTCCTTCTCTCTCTGCCCCTCTCCCCACCCTTCTCAAAAATAAATAAACATTAAAAAAAAAAAAAAAAAAAAGAACCAGTTACACAGAGCACTTAGACAGTGACTGGCACAAGGGAGGCAATACTGTTGGCTATTGCTGTTGCTAATGTTTTTCCAGGTTAATGATAGCTCCAACGCACACATCTAATTTTGCTCCCTGCAAACCACAGTAAAACTACAGTGAACGGATTTTTTTTTTTAATTTTTTTTTTTAACGTTTATTTTTGAGACAGAGAGAGACAGAGCATGAACGGGGGAGGGGCAGAGAGAGAGGGAGACACAGAATCGGAAGCAGGCTCCAGGCTCTGAGCCATCAGCCCAGAGCCCGACGCGGGGCTCAAACTCACGGACCGTGAGATCGTGATCTGAGCTGAAGTCAGACGCTTAACCGACTGAGCCACCCAGGCGCCCCAGGATTTTTTTTTTTTTTTTTTAAATACACGAATTCTGAAGGACAGAGAGACAGCACAAGAAATGTAACACAATTTCGGAATCAGGAATGCAGGGCAGTAACAGACTTAGCAGACCCAAGAATGTCAAGTCTCAAAGGCAGCAATGGACAATGAGGAATTACCCAATTTACAGCACTTAACCCTCAAAAGGGAAAAAAATAAAGAAGAATGAATGAAAGCTGTTAGAGCAGGAGCTAGATCCCACTTTGTTGCTCCCACACTACTGTCCTACCGCATACTTCCCCCCATTGGTCTCTTGCAAGGGTAGCACAAAGGGTCTCGGGGCGGGGGGGCACCTGGCCCAGGTAAGCAGGACTTCTACACCAGAAGGGGGTAAGGGGCAGTGCCTAAATGCAGAAAGAATGCTGAACAGGGAGTACCCTGTCCTCTTCTCCTACCTGAGTCCCGGAACACTGCACCCAGATCCTCACCCTCTAGGTAGGAGAACAGAAGACTCTTCCTAGAAGAAAATGACCAGCCCAAGAGAAAAGAACCAGAGATCCTAAAATCAGAGGTTCCTAATAGAGAGCCCACCTGGCTCACCCTCCAGTGGAGCACTGCGTCTACAGGTCCTACCCTCGCATTCACAACTTCCAATCGGCTTTCACTCCCCCCACTCAAAACATTATGAGTTAAACAAGGTCTATCAGAAACTCAAGATAAGTTTCCAATATGGGCGATAGATAAGGTCAAAACAAATGGGGGAACAACCTGAAGGAAATGAGACGGTGAAGGGAGAAGAAAACTAGAAATAAGCGCAAATGTGTCACTAATGCCCTCAGAGATACAAGAAGTTGTATTATGTCCATGAAGAAACAGAATGTCATAAAAAGGGAGAATGAAAAACTCAACTAAAAGGTTAGAAAATAAAGATGAGGAGATCTCCCGGAAAGCAAAAAGAAAAATATGGAAAACATGAGACACAAGAGAAAATTAGAGAAGCAGTTCAAGAGGTGCCACATTCAGAAAAAGAACAGAGAAAACAGAGAGAGGAAAACCTAAGGCATCTTTCATTAGAGGATACATTATTTTTTTATATATACAACCAAGAAAGAAAAGCAGCCAATTAAACTACAACAGGCCATCAAGTATTAGACACATTCCAATTTCCCAGATGCTAACATGGGGGGAAAATGCATCTCAGATTCAATGAAATAAGATAGTTTCAGAAAGATCCAACTGAATTTACTCTTTGCATTTGAGTTTATAAAGTCACAACAATGTATTTTTCAACTGCTTCATGTCTGATAAGTTGGTTGCAATGCCATTATAAATATAAGCAGAAGTAAAAAGGGGCACGTGGGTGGCTCAATCAGTTAAGCGTCCAGTGTCGGACTTGAGCGCAGGTCATGATCTCGCGGTTTGTGAGTTCGAGCCCCGCTCTGGGCTCTGCAGTGGCAGCTCGGAGCCTGGAGCCTGCTTTGGATTCTGTGTCTCTCTCTCTCTGCCCCTCCCCCACTGGCATGCACGCTCCCTCTCTCAAAAGGGAGTAAATAAACATTAAAAAAAATTTTTTTTAAGAAATAAAAATAAAAGAAAATAAGTCACGAATCTGAGAGACGATTTTTAAACTTAACATAACTCTTTCATGGGAGCAGTAAGAAAACTACATTCAAAGAATAAACTGGCAACTCAGAATTCTCAAACGCTACTGCCTGTGTGCACAACAGGCACAACTAACATGATTAGTTTCTGCAGGGTGCCGTCTCATCGGCGAGCCTAAGGGGTATCGATATTCCACTCAGCGCACACGCTGTGAGCTTAACAATAGGAAGATAAAGTATTTACGTCATTTTGGATAAACATTCAGTGGGACAATGAAACGCGGCGTCTTTATATATGCCATGTTCAAGAGCTCGTTCCTCCTCCTGTCCAGCGAAGCCTGGTGCTGGCAACAGGTAAGGGGGTGAGGAGTGGGGAGGGGAACCGCCATGCCTTGGCTACTCTGTGCTGGGCACTGGGTCAAGTACTTCCCACACGTGACCAAACGCAATCATCCTCCCAACCTCACAAGGCAGGTGAGGCTCCTTCTCAGAGGTGGTTAAGAGTAATGTACTTAAGCTAATCTGGCTCAGAGGCAGCAGGGCAGAAGTTTGAAACCAGTTAATCTCATTCTGAATCCCATACTTTCCCCACTGCATCGTCAGACCTATCTGGTCCGAAGCTATATACAAACATAGTGTTAACACATTTCAAGTCGGGCCCAGATGAAAACAACTGGGTTGGCTTACCCGCCTTGCCGGCCGTAAATCATGCTGGGCTTGCGGGACTCACGGTTACTCGGCAGGGTCAGGAAAAGAGTTGGGATTTGGGGAAAAGGAAAAACGACAGGCAAGAGCTCCAGAGTTGAATCAGGCAGTTCAACCTGTTTAGGACTCTACCAGAGGTGAAAAGTGGGCCAATGTGTGGGGTGAATAGCAGATCTCACCAGCTAACAGGAGCTCAAGGCTGACATACAGTCACTAGACTGAAAATCTCATAAAAAGTAAAGCCTCCTCCTTTTGCTAAGATCATCCCCTCGAAATAAAGGCCCTGGCTGGGCTCTGGCCCTCCTCTTGCAGACCTGGCCGTGGCCGTGACAGTCCAGGAGGTCGTTGCCAATGTAGGCTTCCAGAACGGTCTCCCTCTGCTCTCCAGGATGGGATGTGGTCAAGCGCTAGAATAAAGAAAAAGAAAAGTAACGATCTAAGTCTTAATATGGAGAAAATGTTCCCATAGCGGGCATCTTTTAAATGGCAGTACCGGTAACCACACATTTAACCAAAGTAAATAATATCCGGGTGGGGAGGGTTAGTTACCCAGCCAACCAGTCAACTAACGAGTTACAATGTCGTATTTCCTCATGGGTGACGTAGGCATCAACCTGCACACGTGGAATCTCCAGAGAAGTGAAGTGGTAAAATGCCCGGACTGCAAGTGTACAGATAAGGAGAGCTCACCAATATCTAGAGAGGGTTTTGCCAGGAAGGGCCTCAAGAGCTGGCCCATAAAGGATGAGCAGACCATTAGCCACCACACGGGAATGTGAGCATGGCGGATGGGGGAGGAAGTGTGGTAAAGGTCAGGGAGGCGTGAAAATGCAGGGTGCAGGTGAGTGGAGCTCAGTGATGGGGGTGGACAAAGGGCAGGTGGAAGAGGGCTTGGAGCAAATGTGTTGCCAACAAATTAGACTTTCTACTATACAGACTGCTGCAGCAATATTGTGTGCGTGTGCGTGTGCGTAGGGTGTAGATGCGTAGAATTTTGTATATCTTGAGAGCCATAAGTCTCGGGTTAAGGAGGAATTTACTTCATGTCCATAGGGCTAGAAAAAAAATGTTGTGGGGCATCTGGGTGGCTCAGTCAGTTAAGCCTCTGACTTCGACTCGGGTCATGATTTTGCGGTTTGTGAGTTCGAGCCCCTGCGTCGGGCTCTGGGCTGACAGCTCAGAGCCTGGAGCCTGCTTCGGATTCTGTGTCTCCCTCTCTCTCTGCCCCTCCCCTGCTCACACTGCGTCTCTCTCTCTCTCTCTCTCTCTCAAAAATAAATAAACATTAAAAAGAAAGAAAGAAAGAAGGAAAGAAAATGTCGTGTGTGCAATGTGTGTGCGTGTGCACATATGGGTGTGTACAGGTATGAATTACAACACGAGAACATCACATAACTAAAGTGAGCAAATGTCCTTGCTTTTCCAGGAAAATCCTCCTAACAATCCCTGAGACTGCAGGCCTTACTTCTGGCCAAGGAGGCACTGGGTGTGTAAAGGACCACATGGTGAGAAGACAAGAGCGGCAGATCCCCCCAGAACCAAAAGGTGGAGGCCTCCGGAGGCAGGTGTCGCTGACAGGCTGGACCCACTGTGGCCAAGCAGGAGTCCCTGAGGGGAGAGGGCACTCTGTTAAAGGAGGGTGTGCCAAGAGTGTCACATGCGGGGCTGCTGGGCTGGAGTGGGACACAGACAAAATCATAAGACACAGGTTTACTTTTCCTGACTATTCTGTGACAATGTCATTCATTCAGCCAAGGACTACCCTGTCTCACCAAGAGCCCAGCAGCACAAACTGTGAGGACGTGCCGGGCAGACAATCTAGCAGCCAAGGAAAGGGCTTGCTGACTTGAGCAGAGAGAGGCGACATCTGGGGCAGGGATGGCCCCCCGAGATTACTCCCGCTGCCCACCTCATCCGCTGAGGCAGGCATCACCACCGATCGCAGGACTCTTCCCGCTGAGGCTAGAGTCATCCTCAGAGCATGCTCGAGACCACATTCCAGGAAGCACCACCAACCATCAGAAGAGCAAGTGAGGCAGCCTTTTTCCACCCAGAGACGGGGAAATTGCTCAGAGGCATTTTGATGGCAACATAACCTGAGATTCAGGGATCCATGAGGAGTCTGACACGATTACAGGATAAGTTAGAACGGATCATTTAAAGAGCCAACCAGCACTGGCCTAGACCTGTAGTTCTCAAAGTGTCATCTTGGGAACCCTATGGGTCCTCAAAGCCCTTTCAGGGAGCCTACAAGGTCATGATTGTTTTCATAATACTAACATACGGTTTATCTTTTTCATAGTAAATGTCTCAGAGGCTGTATGAAGGGTGACACTGTGACAAATCGAATGGGGGAGCAGATGTAAGAATCTAGCTGTCCTCCATCAGACCAGACGTTAAAGAAATTTGCAAAAATGTATACGGATGCTGCTTTTCCTATTAATTTTTTTGCTCGGAAAATAGTTTTTTATAAAAAAAAAGTGTCATTTATGTTATGTTCTGGGTTCATTGTTCATCTTAAATGGATTAATATTTAACATTTTCTCAGTTTCATTTCTAATATTACAAATGTTTGTAGATAAATTTCACATAAACTGAAGGCTTTCAGGTCCTCAGTAATTTCTGAGAGTGTAAAGAGGTCTGAGACCAAAAAGCCCGAACCACTGGCTTAACTGGGACCAGTGTGAAGACTGGGCTTTGCTTCCCTTAAAGACTGGTTCATCAGCGTCCACCCTTGCTGTCTGCTCCAATGGCCACGCGGCAACGCCTGAATGCAGAAGTCTTGGTGAAGCTGTCACGTCAGAATGACTCTGGGCACTCACACGCCGACCGCGCTGGCCAGGAGTGTGGCTCCAGACCAGGCGACAGGGGCAGTCTTGAAACTGCATATTTTGGGGGCTCTCTCTCTCTCTCAAAATAAATAAATAAACATTAGAAAGAAAGAAAGGAAGGAAGGAAGGAAGATAAAGAAAGAAAGGAAGAAAGAAAGGAAAGAAGGAAGGAAGAAAAAGAAAGAAAGAAAGAAAGAAAGAAAGAAAGAAAGAAAGAAAGAAAGAAAGAAAGAGAGAGAGAGAGAGAGAGAGAAAGAAACTGCCTATGTGAAATGACCGAGGGAAGGCAATGGCAACTGTGATGTCAACACGGGGGTTTTACAAAGAGGCAAGGCGATCCTGAGAGGTTGTTGGTGCCAGCAGGCAGCGTGAAGACAGATTTTTAGTAGATGGGTTACAAGATACACCTGAGCTAGCCAGCCAAGAAAACCAGCATGGCCTTTTTCTCCCTTAAGGTACGTACCCAGCGCAGAGCCTGCAACAAGAAGGCTTTCAAGCGGTCACTCCCCCAAATCAAATCCTTCTTCAGTTTCTCATAATCCAAGGAGGGCAGCAATGGGACATCCTTCAGCTTCCTACTGGGCAACACAAGTTCAAAGAGAAAGAAAAGGGCAAAAGGGCATGTTCATTATACCTCCTGAGTATCGGGACCCCCGTCTCGAGCTGCACAGGCTAGCGGCGGCCCGGCTGTTTTCCGTGCTCCCGGAACTAGGTCCAGGCTTCCACAGAGAGGGCTGGTTCTAGGCTCCCCACCACCCCCGGCGTCAACTAGCCCTGCTCTGTCTCTCCTGTGGTACGTACTGGGGTTTTGTTTAACATCTTCCCCAAAACGAGGAGTCCCTGCCTAACCAGGTTTAGAAACCACTGCATTCCCGTTAGGCCCGGGCTCCATCCGACAGGGATGAAATCTCCTCGGAGGCCCCAGCACTTGCTGCAGCGCTCAACGTCCTCCTTAGAACCTGGAGCAAAGCCCAAAAACTATTAGCGTCAGCAGGGCCGAGCGTTCTTCCTAAAAACCCGAGGTCACTGTGCCTCTCGAACCCGAGGAACCTAACCGGGGGAAGGACAGACCGGGTTCAGAAACACCCGTGAAGAGTCATGGTTGACCCCTGAGCAGGCGCAGGGGTGTGCCAGGAGGTAGCGCGGGTTCCCGCCTGTGAGACGGGCAGCAAGCAGGACAGTTGGCAGACCCTGGCCGAGAGGACTCCAGGCAAGCCCCGGGGGGAAGCCAGGTTTCCCAGGGTCTTGCCAGTCTGCCTGGCTGAACAGGAGGGGACTGGACAGAAGGGAGAACGAGTGACAAGGGAGCGAGGCCTATGGTCTGGTTTACGGGACTGGAGCAACATTCACCTCCTCGCTTTCATGTCACACTCGTCATAGAGGCCACCACTGGGGGCCTGGGGATTCAACTCCCTGGGGATTTGTAATTAGTTCATCGTAAAACAAGTAAAAACCAAAAGCGAAACAAAAATATGGTTCTCCCGATCCTGTGCACGGAACATTAATACTATTATCAACACTAACTGCACAACACTGACGGGGGGCTCAGGAGGACTTGGGTGAAAAGACGCAAAAATGAAGAGTTCTTTTTGCTTTTCACTGAAGTGTAACGGGGACACGTTATATTACTTGCAGGCAAACAGCATGATGACTCGCGCACAGTGCGAAATGGTCACCGCACTGAGTCTCTCTGCCCTCTGTCACCATACCAAGTTCCCACGCCTTTTCTTGTGATGAGAACTTTGAAGTTACTTTCTTAGCAACTTGTAAATTGGCAATACAATATTATTGACTATAGTTCCTGTGCCGTCCATTACATCCCAGGACTTTTTATTTTGTAAGTGGAAGTTTGTACCTCTCGGTCTCCTTCACCTATTTCACTCGTTTCCTTAGTTTGGAAGGGTGGGACAGAAACTGAGGGAATACCTCTGGGAGGCAGTGTTCAGGATCCTGTCAGTTTTCTTCATGCTCTACCGACTGAGCCAGTCGGGCACCCCTACCTGCTAGTTTAAAAAAAAACAACTTTTTTTTTTAACGTTTATTTATTATTGAGAGACAGAGCATGAGCAGGGGAGGGGCAGAGAGAGGAGGAGACACAGAATCCAAAGCGGGCTCCAAGCTGTCAGCACAGACCCTGATGCGGGGTTCGAACTCACAAACCGCGAGATGATGACCTGAGCCAAAGTCGGACACTTAACCGACTGAGCCACCCAGGTGGCCCCGTGCTAGTTTTTTTCAATGTAAAATTTTAAAAGCCAAAATGAAATCCTCTTCAAGGGCCCAGGGAAAAAGGCCAGAAAACAGGGCCACAAATGAGATCTCAGTAAATACCCCTGGGAGGAGTGTGTCCTATTTGGTACATCAAACAGTTGAGCCACGCACATGTTCACACTATTTTGACACTTATTTTCCTGAGGCAGATACTACTGTGCTTGAAAATGAACACAGACTACTTTAAAAATTTCGATGACAAATGACTGGCCAGTATTCTTCAAAAGTGTCAAGGCCACGAAAGACAGAGACTAAGGAATGATTTCCAGTAAAGGAATCAGACACGACAACCACATCAACATATGGTCCTGGACTGAATGCTGGACCAGACAGAGGACGTAACGGAACAACGGGTAAAACGTGAGTGAAGCCTGTAGATTAGATGGTATGGTACCAGCGTTAATTTTCTGATTTTGATAACTGCCCTGGGCTTGTGTCAAATATTAACATGGGGAATCCGGGTGAAGGGTATAGGAGAATTCTTTGTACAATATCTGTAGCTCTTGAAATTATTTCAAAATGAAAAAAAGATTTTTTAATTTGAAGTTTAAACCAGGACTTGTTCTAGACAAAAAAGTCCCATCTGTCAAGCCAAGTCTGAAATTGTCCTATAGCTGGGGAACTTCCTATGGCTGGAAATAGCACTTCCCTGTCACATGCAGGCCACAGTTACTCGCCCATCACGTCAATATTACCGGCTGAATTTGTTGCCAACCAAGTTGCTGAGAAACCCCACATTTCTGCAGTCCAGCCACTCTCCCACTGTCCAAGAAAACTGTGTCCTACCTTCTCCTTTGTCCTCTTAAGCCCCTCCACCAACTACCCCCCTTTACTCTCTGCAGGTGACCTTGCTTCTCATACCGTTGGGAATAACATTAACAAACACCCAAGGAGTTTATTAAATCCCCAGCATTGTACTAAGTGCTTTATACATATTAACTCATTTTTATCCTCACAATAATCCTATAATAAAGTTACTTTTGGGGCGCCTGGGTGGCTTGGTCGGTTAAGCGTCTGACTTCGGCTCAGGTCATGATCTCACAGTCCGTGAGTTCGAGCCCCGCGTCGGGCTCTGTGCTGACAGCTCAGAGCCTGGAGCCTGTTTCAGATTCTGTGTCTCCCTCTCTCTCTGCCCTTCCCCTGTTCGTGCTCTGTCTCTCTCTGTCTCAAAAATAAATAAACGTTAAAAAAAATTTTTTTTAAAAAAAGAAAGTTATTATTAGTGTCATTTTACAAGTGAGGAGACTGAGGCACGGGGAAGTTACATAAGTGGTCCAAGGTCACAGAGCCAGTAGCAGAGGTGGGATTTTAGCCCCGGCAGTCTGTGCTCTTAAGCATGACATTATACAGCCACCACCTGAAGGGAACAAAGTGCAGGGTCAGTGTCAGACTCAGGCAGGACTGAGGGAGGAGGCAGGCTGTGTCTCTCTCAGGTGTCTGAGTCATCTGACTGTATCCCCCGAACTCCCATAACGAGGGGGGCTCAGGGGGCCAACAGAAGCCACTCTACTCCTCGCGCCTTTGCTAAAGGTTCTCAACTTCCTTGTTACTGCAACATACATGCCCGGTGAAGCTCCCTTGCATCCGACCCCCACACGGGTGACAACCTAACTGATGTGGGTAGGAATGCTCAGGCCTAGACAAAGCTATCCTGTGGCTCTGGTCACAGTGTGAGCCAGCAGAGATCGTGAAATTCAGACACTGCACCACTCTGCTGACTGCCCTATGACAGAAGATTCTATACAGTATCATGGGAACAATTCAATGAATTTTTCCATTTGATGCTACCTCTCCAAAATAAGTAGAATTAATACTAAAAAATACCTCTAGTTTAATAATCTTGCTTATAATTACTGGCACTTCCTTTAATATCCAGCTAGACTGGAGGTCTAGCTAATCAAAGGCACTCCTCTAAGCTAGGCTGTTAAGATGAATGTTTACTGAAGTGACTTTGAATTCTAGTTTTACCCAGGGCTGTTCTCCATAATAACAGCTCCTAAGGGCAATGACTTACCCTGGTGCCAAGGAGGCTCTTAACATGGTTGAAGCCTGGGGGTGGGGTGTGGAAACAAAAGAAGAGAGGCTGTGTTATAAACAGGGAGAGCAATGCATTAATCCTAAATCGCTTTACTCACATAAAATCAACAGATTTGCAAAGTTTTTGATCCCTCAGGATTCTCCGGCCATAATCATACATGATTTAAAAATTAGCCCAAACCGAAGTTAAGCAACACACTACTGATGTATTTCCCAAGCCGCCTACAACCCTTGGTTCATTGTGGCTCTGCTCCAAGGAATACTCCATAAAAACATGAGTGGGTCCCCCTGGACCAAATTCAAGAGGCACTTAAAGCTGCCTAGTCAGATATCATAGAGAACAAAAGCAATGAAAGTCATTTTATTATCCTGATTTTTTCTTTACTAAGGTTTTCTCTTTGAGTATAAAAATAACATGCACTTTGTACCAAGTCAAACACTATAGAGGTGTTTATAGAAAAACCCCCTCCCACTCCATTCCCCTTTCATCTTACTTATAGGCCAGATCACTGCCTACTTTATGGACATTCAACATTGTTCCATTCATTGCTTGTTTTGTTTTGTTTTTGCCACTACAAACAATGCTGTATTAAACATGTACTGAAACAGACTTGAGAAACAAAAAACCAAATGCTGTGTGTGGCATTTACTTGGACCAACTCAAACCAACTGTAAAAAAACATTTTGAGCAAATAAGGGAAATATGAATATGGACTCACTGGTACTGTGTGATACTGAAGAATTAGTGCCAATTGTATTTGGCATCATAATTATGTTTGGTTTTTGTTTTGTGAAGCCCTTAGCCGTTGGATATATACATTGAATTATTTGCAGGTAAAGTGACATAATGTTTGGACTAGGTTTTTTTTGTTTTGTTTTTTTAGTGTTTATTTTTGAGAGAGAGAGAGAGAGAGAGAGAGAGAGAGTGAGTGAGTCAGAGCGTGAGCCGGGGAGTGGCCGAAAGACAGAGACACAAAATCCGAAGCAGGCTCAAAGCACAGAGCCCAATGAGGGGCTTGAACCTATGAACCGTGAGATCATGACCTGAACCAAAGTCGGACGCTCAACCAACTGAGCCACCCAGGCACCCCTGGACTAGGTTTTAAGGAACTCCAGGAAAAAAAGTTAAGTAGAGGAGAAGACAAGAAATCTCAGCCCTCCATAGAGCCATTCTCGAAGGGGCAGGTGGTGGCACTCAATCCTCTGTGTCACAACAGCTCTCAAATGGTCATTATCCACACTTAGCACACTGAACTGTGACAATTTTACAACTATTTCTGTGCCTTTCTCCTTCAGTAGACATGGAGTTCTGTAACCCTCAATATATGTACCCAGCACCTGCTACAGTGCCTGGACGTACAGAGGCATGTGATCAAATTTGTTGAATGAATGAATGAACGAAGACTGATATCCCCAAATGGGCTCTCCAGAAACCTTGACTAATTTAATAAATTTAATAAACTGGCCCTGGCTGAGGACTCCAGTCTCTACTGCTTCTACTGTATAGTATTTACAGGCCACACAGATTCCCATCTTGGAGACAGCAAACCTCATTTTTAAATGGCTCATGACCATGTTTTATATTTTTTAACCCTTGACTTTTTTTGGTAATTAACGGAAATGCCTATTTCTGTTATTGGCTTAAATAGCAAGTAGCTCAGAAAATAAGTTTGAAATGTCATCTAAATTACTCATCTAACACATTAAGAAGACTAAGAAGCCAAAATAGTGAGTCAAATAAGGGCATAACCATGTTAAAATATCAGGCTAATGTATACACAAAATAAAGATATTTTTAAATTAATGTTGTCGACTAATCATATATCCACAAATAAAATTCATGAACACCACCCCTTTCTTCAGTTAAGAAAATGTTTTCTAACATTTATTTTAAAAAGATTTTAAGTAATCTCTACACCCCACATGGGACTCAAACAAACAACCCTGAGATCAAGCGTCACATGCTTTTCTGACTGAGCCAGCTAGACACCCCCTTTCTATCTTTTAAAACAGCGCTTCTCTTTCGCTAAACTCTGTAGCATTCTATTTGGCCTGTGAAGAAATTAATTGAAAAACACTAATAACTAAAAAGGCAGTGTGTCAAACATTACTGAGGTTTTATTATCCAATCAAGTAAAAACAAAAAACAAAAAAACCCCGAAAAGATGAGCTGGGGGAAGAAAGGCCCTGCATGCTCTTAATGAGAGAGGACTTTGTGCTATTTCATTCATGCAGCGAGTCCTTACTGATTCCCTCCCACCTGCTGGGCTTGGTGAGGCACAGAGATACCCCAGTGAAAAAAGCAAAGCCCCCTTCTCAGAGAGCTTACAATCCAACGGGGAGAGTCAATGATCAATAATTCTCAGTGCCTTATTGGCAAGTGGTGGCAGTAACGGCCCCATTGGATGTGGACCCCCAGGAGAGCACACAGAAAGAGCACCGCTCCCCCTTCCTTTCTGCCTATCCATGCAGACCCTCCCCCCCACACACACACAGGGCTGGCAGAGCTGGGAAGTACTGAGCTCCGTTTTAAGTTAGGAGGTTGGTATTGACCTTAACAGTGATGCCTGAGGATAAACTTGCCCAGCGAATGGAGAACTCACAATAGGATATATCTATCTCTATATAGATATATATATCTACCTATATAGATCTATCTATATATAGCTGCTGCTTCCTACCCGCTGTACGGAGGCATTAATAGTAACACTCAAGCACCAAAGGGGCTGTGCTCCAATCTTCTGACCAAACTTTACTTTGGACTAGATTTCTAAAAGTCATTGCCACCAACCGTGGGTGCCGCTCTGTGTGTAGCCAGTGTGGATGGCAAAGAATAACTCAGGAGGAGAAAGACGGGAGAAGCTCCAGGGTCATCAGTCGCAGTCAGAATAATAATAATTTCCCTCACGAGCTAACAATGGATTGTGGACATCGATGGACAAGCGCCAGAATGGATCCCCTTGCCGAGGAGTTGCCAAAGAGGCCCTGATGCGGCCCCACTGGGCACTGTGTGATTTCCAGACCTTCTGTTGGGAGCTTCCGGAAAGGCCTCTGTGGGCGGGGGGCACCAGAGGGAAGCCATGTGCTCCATGGCAGACAGGTGAATGGACAGGGGGTGGTCTCCCATCTGAGGAAGCACAGTATGAACCCTTCAAAGTGCAGGTGTAAGCCCGCAGAACGAATATCCTGACCCGTCAATTCTTCACTGGGCACCTACATTGTGCCAGGCTCAGGGCAAGGCTCTCGGGACCCCCTGAATATGCGAGAAAGGAATTTCTGCCCACGCAGAGATAACACGGCAGCATCATGCCTCCATCGCTGCTCCGCTGCAGGTGAAGCACCTGCGCCCGGGCCTCTCAGCTGTGACTGCTCTCGAAGCCAGGGGTCACGGGGTGGGGGCGAGGACGTACAACAGCAGGATGAGGAGCTCTGCCAGGACATGTGACGTCAGACAGTGTTTCGAGAACGCAGTATGAGGTGTAACGTGACGAAGCGTCCCTTGGTCAAAAGCGTCTGCAGACGTGCCGGCCGGACTCTTCAAGGGTCTTCAGCGTCTCAGAACACAGCACGTCTCAAACTTAATACATCAGCGGTTGGCTCTGGGGACGGGGAAAGGCTGTGGGATTAGTGCTTCTAGGCACTTGCTCTGGAAAAGGCTGTTCCACAGGCAGGCGCGTGCAGCCCCGGAGGGTGGGAGAGAAGGGGCCGTGGCTTGAAGCCCACAGCAGCCGCCGAGCCCTGACTTCGTGGAAGGCACCGTTCGGGGCTGGAAACCTAAGGCCAGGCCCACTTGCCCCCAGCCTCCCTCCCGGGCCCCGGGACAACAGACGGACAGCTGGACAGCTGAAAGGTGAAGGCGGGCCCCTCTGGCGAGCGGCCTCAGGGAGAGGTGACCTGGAAGAGGTCAAACAACCACAGTGGGAGGCATGAGGAAACGCCTTAGCCACGGGACAGAAGAGGCCACAGGAGGCGGGAGGCCGCCACAACCAGCTGTGGAACAGGAAGGGGTGCTTGCACAACACGGGACTGCAGGGGGAAACGCAGGAGGGGAGGCTGAGCTGGAACACAGTGCCCATTTGGGAATGGCGCTAGGTATGTAAGTGGAGTGGGAGTGCCCCAGTTCCTGAAAGTGCCAGTCACGTCCTCCAAAACTCGGGCAGGAGCCTCTCCGGGCCACTGAGGGCCTCATACTTGGCCCTGCCTCAGCACCCTGTGGCCTGTGGGCATCTGAGATGGGGGGGGGTGGGGGGGTGGCTAGGCAAGGTGCACGGCAACATGCCCCCGTGGGGAGGTGCCGGGGACGGTGCTGGGGCCTCTTGGGCTTTCTGTGAGCAGAGCTGAGCATGGAGAGGGATGGGCCTTAGGCCACAGAAGGCTGTGCACCCCACGCTGAGCACTTGGGACCTGGGTCAATGACAGGTATTAAGCAAGACAGTAACATGATCGATGACTGGATGTACCTAAATCCTTCCTGAAACTTGAGGGCATACATAAATAAAACACAACCAGAAAGGTCACCCCTGCACTTGTGTGGAGTATCAGCCAGGCGAGAGCTCAGAGACTGAGACCGGTTAGGAAATGTTGCTTTAGCCAGGACAGAAAGAGGAAGAGCCTCAACAAACCCAAATCAACAAAGAGGTGGGGCAGGAGGGAGGAAGCCACTCAGATCCCAAGGACAGCCTGAACATGGGGCAAAAGAGAGGGAAGAGGTTTCGATGATTCCCAGGTGTTCTCTGGAGTGTCATTCACCGAGACAGGAAGCACAGGAGGGGAGACCACCTGTTTGGAGGAAAGGACGAGCCTGCTTTTGGACACGGAAATGATGTGCTGGTCACACATTCACAGAGAAAAGGCTTGTGAGTCCGGGTCTGGAAGTCAGAAGAAAAATCTGAGCTAACGGTACATTCTCTGCCAATCACGGTCCCAGCAAGTGGCTGAGATCAAAGGTGGTCCATCCTCACATCCAGGGTCGGTTCAGGTACACGATGGGCACTGGGCACGAGGCGTGGCAGGGAGAGGTGAGCGAGGACGGCAACTCCTCCTCAAGACAGTGAGCACTGGACCCGGAAAGCCTGCCTCGAGACGCAGTGGCGACGCCGACAAAGGGCAGGCATCTCGCCAAGACTTCAGAAAGCTATGGAATGGAGAACGTAAGGGCTGAAGGTGCCGAACTTCAAGCCAGAGCCATGGTCCACACGACAGGAAGCTGTAGGAAGCACCCTCCTCAGCAGAAGCATGCCACGGCAACGTTTCCTGAGCAACTGCACGAGGCCACCCCGAGAAAGGGTCACCGCCACGTCCCGGCGCCTTGCAGGGTTTTAGTGCGAAGAAAGATGGCTGATTTTGAAGTAAATGCTTTCTAAGATTCACGTGTGTGGGGTCTTGAATAGATAGAATGCAATCACACCTGGTGGTATTTCAACTTATTCTCCCAATGCGGTTTCCTTGGGAGTTTTGAAAAAAGGGTTCATTCCCAAGTGGGCCGTTTTTCCAAATGAGGACGCATTCAAAGGGAAACCTCCCCAGCCAACGAACCCCAAAACGCACAGGTACCACTAGGAGGGGCTTGGGATTCGCTCACGGGGCTACGCCCCGGACTCTGTATCATGGTCAGCTCATCCCCAGCCCCACTCTTGCCCTGGGCTGGACGCTGCCTCTCCCGCATCAGCCCCGGTGCTCCTTTCCTGGGGCGTCTCTGCATTCGTGCCTGCCCGGCACACACGGAGGAGTAAGGACAGAGACAAACCACGGCGCTTTCCCAGGCTGTTCTGTGCCATACAAAGGTGTGTGCTGCCTCACTACTGGAAGCAGCAAAAAACGGAAAAGCCCCTTTGAGGTTTAGTAGAGGAACGGTCAAATGTATCGTTAAAACTCTAAAAGATAAGGAAAAGATGAGTAAACCCAGAAGGACGCAGAAAATTCTTTAAAATGTACCAAGTTCAAAGAGACAGTTGCAGAGTGAACTGTATAATAAACACCTTAATTCTACAGAACTTTTAAAGGTCTGGAAGGAAGAAGAGGAAGCAGTCAACAGGGTTACCTATGGAGGGAGAGGAGATGGGGTGAGTGTGAGGCAGATGTGGGGTTTATGTTTACTTTACTATTAGATTGTTATGTATTTTCCAGTGAACACATTTGTGTATCGGTTGTGCAGTCTTAGAAAACAGGGGCACCTGGGTGGCTAAGTCGGTTAAGCATCCGACTCTTGATTTCAGCTCAGGTCATGATCTCGTGGTTTGAGTTCGAGCCCCGCGTTGGCTCTGTGCTAACAGTGCAGAGCCTGCTTGAGGTTCGCCCTCTCTCTCTCTCTCTCTCTCTGCCCCTCCCCTGCTCTCTTTCTCTCTCTCAAAAAATAAATACACTAAAAAAGAAAAAAAGAAAACAAAAAATCCCTACCACTTGTGCCCTGAGGGAGAAGCTTCTCTTCTCGCGATTATCAGATGGCTGAGAATACAGAATCAGATTTATCTTGTATCCCGGCGGATACTCAGCCCCATAGTTTGGAGCGTGAGTTGGTGAGGACTGAAGAATGACGCACCTGGGGTTGGGGTGGCGCCAGGCAATCAAGCTAGAAGAGGTCACCTGGGAGAGTTCTCTTTCCAAAAAATCAATCCCGTCATTATCAGTCCTGGGAACATCTGGATTTGACCGCCAGCTCCGCTAATGTGAGTGGAGGTTCAGACACAGTTCTCTGGGCATGAACTAGGGCCACTCTCGGCATCTCCTCTGCAGGGTCCTGCGCCAGCATAATCCCCCTGCTGCAGGGCTGACTTCCTGGATTGGTGGGTTTAGGAGTGGACTGGGCATGCACCGCCCAGCTCCCTGCTTCCCCAGAGGGAATAAGCCTCCCCCACCCCCCACCCCCACCCCCACCCCCCGCCCCGGGAGCAGAGGTCAGTCCCGCAGGTCCCCGCCGCCTGTGGTGCTGGTGGAGGAGAGGGGCTTGGCCAGAGCTGGACGTGACTGGGTAGTCACATTTCTTGAATTCCAGGATTTAAACGCAGGACGCCCATCTGTCTACAAATAAAATCCACATTCTCCCGTATAAGCTTCATCAGAGTTGACGGCAATATTGTCAGCTCCTCTTTCCTTTGTTCTTTTGTCCCACTTTTCAAGTGGTTCAGAACTCAGGGGTCAGAAGAGTGTTATTTACTGAGTCCTGAACTTTCAACAGCGAGAGAGGTTGCAGAAGGCCAGATTCTTAACAGCCAGATTTAAAAACCAGTATCAGGGGCGCCTGGGTGGCGCAGTCGGTTAAGCGTCCGACTTCAGCCAGGTCACGATCTCGCGGTCCGTGAGTTCGAGCCCCGCGTCGGGCTCTGGGCTGACGGCTCGGAGCCTGGAGCCTGTTTCCGATTCTGTGTCTCCCTCTCTCTCTGCCCCTCCCCCGTTCATGCTCTGTCTCTCTCTGTCCCCAAAATAAATAAAAAACGTTGGAAAAAAAAAAATTAAAAAAAAAAAAATAAAAACCAGTATCAAATGTACTAAACTTTATGGATACCAGCAGTGTTCTGATGGGCCCGGCCCAGCTCCTTTACAGAGGACAGTGAATTCAAACACTCAAGGTCGACCGACACTGAGGAGGAGCCGATCGAGGATCACGCTAAAAAGGAAGCTGATTCATGCCTACCTCTTTATCTTGAAACTGATGTCATTCTGTTCGGACCTAGCATATCCTGGCAAGTAAGAAAGCGACGCTTCGCTTCTCAATCCTACTGTTCGACCACGAGGCACCCCCTCTAAACTGCACCCTCATTTCCTCTCCATCCCTTATAAATCTGATATTATATATGGACTGCAGACATCTTAGTCCACCACTGTTACACTTTTACAACAATGTTCTCCTTTTGCAATGACTCATATCCACTCTTTATCGTCTAGAGAAATCTATGGGAATAATAAAAGACTGTTTGTAGCTTTTATTGTCTGTTCCTAAGTCAGTGACTCAGAGGACAAAAATGGTTAGGAAGTAAGACAAGCAGAGCTCATGATCTCTCCTCTGGTTTCTAAGGCCTGGAACCTCTACCTTAATACAACTATAAGCAGGAAGGACGGTAGCAGTAGTCTGTTGACAAAGAATTAATGTCTCATGGGACAAAGTATCAGCTATGTTGTGCCTCCCTCCCTCTTTTAAACTGCTCCTTATTAACATGATATCCATTTTAAATAAGCCGGATGCATCACTCTGACAACAGAAAATGAAAATATAAGGATACCTGTATGTGTAGATAGGATGGGATTTTACAACACAGACCTGAAAAACACAAAGTATTTGCTGAACTAATAAGTGTAAGGCAGGGAGGAAAGGAATGGCTCTATTAGACACAGATCCTGCTGTGCTAATTACTGCCAGAAAGCCATCATTTTTGGTAAGCTCTGCTCTTAGCTGACTTACAGCTAAGCATACAGGGTACACACAGGGTCAACTCAGCCAGTCCTCAGGGATGTGGCTTGAAGCTCCTCATCCTGGAGGGCCCTAAGGGAAGTAAAATTTTTTAAATGGTTATTTATTTTTGAGAGAGAGAGAGAGAGAGAGAGAGAGAGAGAGAGAGGGAGAGAGACTGTGTGTATCTGTGTGTGAGTGGGGGAGGGGTAGAGAGAGAGGGGGGACAGAGGATCTGAAGTGGGCTCTGTGCCGAGAGCAGACAGCTCTACGCGGGGCTCGAACTCATGAACCGTGAGACCGTGACCTGAGCTAAAGTTGGACCTTTAACCAGCGGAGCCACCCAGGCGCCCGGGGCAGTTAATTTTCTGAAACTCCGATGTCTCTGCGTGCTTTACTGACATTTAAAAATGGTGGATTCCCCACGCACAAATGGCTGGTTCCCGAAGTTCTCTGCAGGCTACAATCCCCGGGGCCGCATCCTAAAGCACAGACTGTGCAGCTTCCATAACCACGTGCCCATGTGTGGTGCAGCCACCACAACCAACGGCTCTACGAGACTTCTGTGAGCAGCCGGGCGATGGGGTCAAGGACACTTGCTCTCCACCATGTTACTGTGTCCTTTCTGTGAAGATCCACAACAAAGCTGACAGTCTAAAGGGCACAGAGAGCGCATCAGTGGCACTGGAATGGTCTGTTTGGGGAACGTGACTCGCGGGGACTCACTTCGCTGCTGGGCTTCCTAGGTTGCGTGTGCAGGCCGTATGTTGTCTTAGATGCAGTGAAATACACAAATATATGCAATAAACATTACACAAGCATCTCTCTTTCCTGCTAAGTATATCATGTAACTGCTCACGTGCCCCTGTTGCACGGGCCGCTAGGAAGCTCAGAGCTGGGTGTGTGCCTGCTTCTGCGGCCATACAGCAGCTTCTGTTTTGTACTAGCCATAGCCACGGCTTACTTGTGTTGTCCTACCCTCATTTTCTCTCTCTTTTTTTTTTTATATATATATTTTTAACGTTTTTACTTATTTTTGAGACAGAGAGAGACAGAGCATGAATGGGGGAGGGTCAGAGAGAGAGGGAGACACAGAATCTGAAACAGGCTCCGGGCTCTGAGCGGTCAGCACAGAGCCTGACGCGGGGCTCGAACTCACGGGCCGTGACATCATGACCTGAGCCGAAGTCGGACGCTCAACCGACCAAGCCACCCAGGCGCCCCCCTCATTTTCTCTTAACCACAATTTCTGCCCCCCTCCCCGCCACCCCGACCCCAGCATTACTGAGATGTAGTTGACATATAATACTGTGTACTTTTAAGGTGTACAAAGTGATGAATTGATACATGTATATATTGTGAAATGATCTCCACAACAAGGTTAGTTAACACATCCATCATTTCACATACTTTTTTGTGTGTGGTGAGAACGTTTAAGATCTACTTTCTTAGTAACTTTCCAGTATATAACACTGTTAACTATAGCCACCATGCTATCCATTACATCCCCAGAACTTACTCATCTCATAACCAAAAGTTACACCCTTTGACCAACATCTCCCACCTCCCCCACCCCCTGGCAACCACTACTTTACTTTCTGTTTCTGTGAGTTCTAACCACAATTTATTTCTTTCCAATTTCTCCTATTTGTGTTTTCTCAATACGCTGCTCAAACCGACTTGAGAATGAGGTAGCTTAGAAATTTTTTCTTAATACTAAAAAATGTCTCTGTTTATGAAGACCCTAATATTAATGTGCAGACCCTTCTTCCCCTTAATTAAAAGCTGTGGCTCTTGGCACAAAAACAGACACACAGACCAATGGAATAGAATAGAAACCCCAGAACTAGACCCACAAACGTATGGCCAACTCATCTTTGACAAAGCAGGAAAGAACATCCAATGGAAAAAAGACAGTCTCTTTAACAAATGGTGCTGGGAGAACTGGACAGCAACATGCAGAAGGTTGAAACTAGACCACTTTCTCACACCATTCACAAAAATAAACTCAAAATGGATAAAGGACCTGAATGTGAGACAGGAAACCATCAAAACCCTAGAGGAGAAAGCAGGAAAAGACCTCTCTGACCTCAGCCATAGCAATCTCTTACTCGGCACATCCCCAAAGGCAAGGGAATTAAAAGCAAAAGTGAATTACTGGGACCTTGTGAAGATAAAAAGCTTCTGCACAGCAAAGGAAACAACCAACAAAACTAAAAGGCAACCAACGGAATGGGAAAAGATATTTGCAAATGACATATCGGACAAAGGGCTAGTATCCAAAATCTATAAAGAGCTCACCAAACTCCACACCCGAAAAACAAAAAACCCAGTGAAGAAATGGGCAGAAAACATGAATAGACACTTCTCTAAAGAAGACATCCGGATGGCCAACAGGCACATGAAAAGATGTTCAACGTCGCTCCTTATCAGGGAAATACAAATCAAAACCACACTCAGATATCACCTCACGCCAGTCAGAGTGGCCAAAATGAACAAATCAGGAGACTATAGATGCTGGAGAGGATGTGGAGAAACGGGAACCCTCTTGCACTGTTGGTGGGAATGCAAATTGGTGCAGCCACTCTGGAAAGCAGTGTGGAGGTTCCTCAGAAAATTAAAAATAGACCTACCCTATGACCCAGCAATAGCACTGCTAGGAATTTACCCAAGGGACACAGGAGTACTGATGCATAGGGGCACTTGTACCCCAATGTTTATAGCAGCACTCTCAACAATAGCCAAGTTATGGAAAGAGCCTAAATGTCCATCAACTGATGAATGGATAAAGAAATTGTGGTTTATATACACAATGGAGTACTACGTGGCAATGAGGAAGAATGAAATATGGCCCTTTGTAGCAACGTGGATGGAACTGGAGAGTGTGATGCTAAGTGAAATAAGCCATACAGAGAAAGACAGATACCATATGGTTTCACTCTTATGTGGATCCTGAGAAACTTAACAGAAACCCATGGGGGAGGGGAAGGAAAAAAAAAAAAAAAGAGGTTAGAGTGGGAGAGAGCCAAAGCGTAAGAGACTGTTAAAAACTGAGAACAAACTGAGGGTTGATGGGGGGTGGGAGGGCGGGGAGGGTGGGTGATGGGTATTGAGGAGGTCACCTTTTGGGATGAGCACTGGGTGTTGTATGGAAACCAATTTGACAATAAATTTCATATATTGGAAAAAAAAAAAAAAAAAAGCTGTGGCTCTGACCCATGGTGGCAGGGGGGCGGGGGGAGGGGGGTGTGCGGCTCGGGATCTCCTGGTGCTTTCTTCCCAATTGTACAGATCTGGCTCTACCATTCAGCCTGGGGCCCAGGCAATAGGTTGGGGTGAGCCCCAGGAACACGGGTTCGAGACCTTTGAAAACATCCTGAGGAGACATGGGTATACTCATGGTTAAGAACCCCAACTCAACACCATCTGCCTCCAGATGAGCTATATCTTAAGAAGGACACGATATCACCTATGTAATATTTTGCCTTGGGATGCAAACCCTGAATCGAATCATGAGAAAATATGAAACACAAAAAGAGAAATGTCCTGTTTTTTTAAACAGGGAAACTGACAAAATTGGAAAATGCACAGATTAGGTAAGAGTATCATAAAATATTAAACTTACTGAAGTTGATCCTTGTACATGAGAATACTTCTAGTAAGAAATTAACTCTCCACTGAAGTATTTAGGAGTAAAAGGCCATGGTATATGTAATTTATTCTCAAATGGCTCAGAAAGCAGACTGTGTGTGTGTGTGCGTGTGTGTGTGTGTGTGCGCGCCTGTGTGTGTCCGTGTGTGTGTAGACAAAGTAAACGGGTAAAATGCCAACAGTCACCGAATCTGGGTAAAGGGTATACAAGCATCCTTTGTGCTATTTTTGCGATTTTCTCTAAGTTTGTAGTTATTCCAAGGAAAAAGTTAAATGAGAAAAAGAAGAGAGTGCCTGCTTCGACTGTATAGCTTCCAATACGGCAGTAATTTCTTAAAAAAGGAAAGAAGTTTCCTTCCTTTCCTATTGATTTGATAACTGTTACCAGCCCTTGGCACCAAAGGGCTCCAAATGGAAGAGCAGACCGTGCCTCTCTCCCACCACGCCTAGGAGGCCAGCTCCCAGCTGCTCCCTCTTCAAACACAGCCTTCTTTTCCTTCTGGGAGTTTACGGATCCCTGAAGCCAGCTGAAATGCAGATTCCTGAACGTTATTTTCCCTCGCCCTTTCATTTTTTGTTGTTGTTTTTGTTAGGCTAAAGTCTATTAGATCATGATCTGAGCTGAAGTTGGATGCCCAACGACTGAGCCACCCAGGCGCGCCTAGGCTAGTTTTAAATTCGGGGCGCAGACCCGGGGCACAGAGCCTTACCGTCCCAGGCCGCGTGAAGTCCACACTGTGGGCCAGGCTCTGTCGCATCTGGTTACTGAAGAGGCGGACGCATACGCTCTGCAGGTACTCCGGCGTGATCTGCAAAGAGGACAGGAGGGCGGCTGGTGAGAGGCACGAACCCCCCCCCCCCCCCCCCAGGGACAGCAGGGGACCCAGCAATGATCAGAGCTGTCCCTTGCTGGGCTTTCTGGAAGGTACAGAGATGGAATTTTGCATTAACCCAGGGGTTCTTGGGCACTAAAGCCCTGCGCCTGACAGAAAAAAACTGCTAACGTGCTACAGGTATGATCACGGCCTGTCATATTTTAAATTACCTAATTCCAGTAGATGTACTCCCACTGTCACGCAAAAGGAACGGACTTTAAACCGTTTGTGCGGGCGTGTATGAATCCAAGCAATCAAGTCAATCAGGGGGCCAACAGTGTGGTCAAACGAATGCTAGCCTTCAAATCTAAAGATCTGGGCTCAAGTCCCGGACTTGGGAAAACCAGCAGCTCCGCCCCTTGCCTTGTGACCTGTCGAGTGAAATGAACTATGTCTGCCTCTGTGGGTCATGGTGACAGGGTGAACGAGAATGACACGTATGCCTGGCACATGCCAGGTGGCTGGGTACGTGCTTACTGAATGAATGACAGAGGCGTTTGTATCGAGTGCCTGTGGGTGGGAGTCTGCTGCCGTCCCGTCAATGCCACTCTATTCTGGCCTTTCTGGCTGCTTCTCTCACCGGCTCACTAGCTACTGTGACTCAGGACTGGCTTACAGCCTCTCAGGTAGTAATCTCAGGATTTGTTCTTTTTCATTTTACATCTTTTCTTTTTATAAAAAGAATGCACCTTCCAAATGCGCAAGTGTCCCAACCTCTCCCCAGTCCCATCCTTCCCTACAAACCAATCTCTGGAGGTAACTATTAACCGTTTTGCTCTCTTCCAGGTTTTTTTCTATGCCTGACAGTGGGAGGGAAACCTCCCTTTCCTCAGCCTCCTGATGCCGAGTGGTGACCCCCCACACGGTCACGTGACTGGCCGCTACCCCACCCTTACTCAGCTGTCCCCACGTGAGGCCCCCTCCACCCATTCATGGGTTAGAAAGCACCGGGAATGTGGACCGCATCCTCTCCTCTCCTTGGGGGACTCCGTCTACCCACTGGAAACTTCTGGTCTGCTTCAGACACACCAAAGGCCCTGTCCATCCATGGCAGATGTCTGTGCTCATCCCTTGACACTCAGCTCTGTGCGAAGCGACTCAGACAAAGCAGCACCCCATCTCCAGGGGGCACTTCCCACATCAGCCCGCGTCCATTTCCTCTGAATGTCCACAGTATCGAAAAGTAAAGGTTCCTTTTTCATCCTGTATTTTTAACCTTTCCTTTTACGACTTTTCATTATCTACAACCTAAAAACACATCCAAATATATTTCATATTTAAAAAGTACCTTCCCCTTCCTCCACCTTAGGTCTCCATCTATCAACCACCCTCCCAGTATTCTTCCTTCACAGCCAAGGTGCTCGAGAGAACAGCCCACATTTCCTGTCTCACTTCCCCTGGACCTCCCAAAACGCTGCAATTAGGCTTCTAGACGCATCATTCTGTGGAAACTTCTGTGGCAAAGGCCATCACCACTGACCTTCTATTATGTCAAAATCACTGGGCACTTTTCAGTTCTAGTCTTCTAAAGTATTCGGTGGCTTCCGAGACTTTGCATAAACCCTTTACTCCTGAAACTGTTTTCTCCTTTGACTTCTGGAACTGCTACCAGAACCAATTCTTTAACAAGCAAATTTGACTATGTCACTTTCTTGCTTAAAACAGGTGAATGAGGAAAGGACACAAATAGACAGTAGACTAAGTATAAATGGCCAACAAATATATGAAAATATATTCAGCCTCATGCATAATTAAAGAAATGTAAATTGAAACATTCAGAACACCAAGTTTTACTTCCCAAACTGGGAAAGAGTTCAAAGTATAATCGTGTCTAGTGTTGGCAAGTGTGTGGAGAAATAAACACAGATACAGATAAACCCCCAGGGATTTGGGTAGACGTTGCTGAAATCTCAGGAGAAATCATTTGGCAACATGTATCAAAATGTTAATGCCCATAACCTTTGACCTAACTATTCCACACTTAGGATCTTACCTTACCTGTTTTCAAAGGTATACAGTATATAGAAGAATGTTCATTGGCACATTTTTTTGTTATAGCAAACATAAAATTTAAACGTTCACCATCAGAGATCTGACGGATTATAATTCGCTCTTACAATGGCATAATGTACAAGCCTAGAAAGGAATGAGGGCTATGTGGCCATGTGGAAAGATCTCCAAGATATACCGAAAGTAAAATAGCGAGTTTCAGAAGAATAATGGGTCATATGATCCCACGTATACGTAGGCCGCGTGCAGACATGCACACACACACGCCTATGCCTAGAAATGCTCTAAAATAAGACGCAAGCAAATGTTAATCTTGAATACCAATAAAGAAGTGACACTAAGAAACCGTGTGGGAGGGGGCTTTTGCTCCTTACTACAGACTACTCTGACTTGTTCCAATTTGTTACCACAAACGTGTATTTTTTTTACATTAAAAACAAGCCAGTTATAGGGGCGCCTGGGTGGCTCAGTTGGTTATGCATCTGACTTCCGCTCAGGTCATGATCTTGCGGTTCATGGGTTCGAGACCCGCATCAGGCTCTGTGCTGACAGCTGGGAGCCTGGAGCCTGCTTCCTGCTTCCGATTCTGTGTCTCCCTCCCTCTCTGCCCCTCCCCTGCTCACGTTCTGTCTCTCTTTTTCTCTCTCAAAAATAAATAAACATTAAAAACAAACAAACAAACAAAAACAAGCCAGTTACAAGTCTAGTCCCTGCCCCTGCCGCCCCGCCCCATCTCTCCCTGCCTGGTGGTCTGTGGGCCTCTTGCGCACTCCAGCAGGAGCTCATGTGCCCATCTCTGGTCACCATGCCACCCCTGATGTCACATCGACTCTGGCTGTAAGAGGCACACCAGGATTCTGGTAGCTATGTTTTAAAAGGAGAGAAGGCAAAGGAAGGCAAATACTTTTCTTTTTATTTATTTCTGTATTGTTTGAACCTCCTAATCACGGGCATGTCTTTGTCAACAGAGGTTATAGAAGCCATGTTTGTTTTCTTTCTGATACTTTTCTGTATTAAAGTCAACGCATGCTATTATTAAAACTGAAAAAAAAACCCAGTTAATTTAAAAAGTCCATTTTTTAAGGTATATATTTCAAAAGACCCTCACTAACTACAGGACAAATCAGGGGCTCCTAAGCATGATCTATAAACCTCCCCATGATCTTTACTGGCCCATCCTCTCTGCATCCTCTTTCAGCATGTGGCCACCACCCCAGCTAATGGCCGTACCAGGCAACTTTCAGCAGTGTGCGGGCTATGATTTCACACGAACAGAGAGGTTTTCAGTGCAGGATACTAAAACGTATTAAAAAGCTACTATAGTAAAAAACACAATGCATTTGTAGCTTAAGAATAGCCAGATCAATGGAAAAAATTAAAATCCCACTACATGATAAAGGTAGCCATTCAAATTAGTGAGGAAAGAAGTAAATAGTTCTGGCTCAAATGGTTATCTTTTTTTCTGGTGGGGGGATAAATTTCTTTCTTATATCATCTATCAAAACAAATTCCTTGTGGATTAAAGATTTAAAAGTAAAATTAAAACAAAACAAAACCAAACGACCAACAGAAAAAAATTAATGTGAATATTCCGGCTCCTTTAGTGGGAAAAGCTCCTTTATTAACACTTTGAAAAGGCAGGATGAATGAAGGGAAAAACTGATAAAATGATTTGACTATATAAACACGTCAATTTTACTAACTTAAGAAACACTAATTTAAAAACCAAAAATCAAACTAAGGAAAACATTTACAAAAGATGAATTCTGAATGGCCTGTGTCTCAACAGGGATGCCCACAGCTGTAGTCCTGATTTCCCCCAAACCTGCTCCACCCCAGGCCTTCCCCAGCGCGGCCGGAGGCACCACTGCCCTCCCACAGCTTAGGCCAAAAACCTGGCGTCATGCTTGACCCCCAAACCCCCGCCCAGGTCCAATCCAGCACGAAACACTATCGGCTCTATCTCATAACACACCCAGAGGGGCACCTCCCTGGCTCTGGCTGCCATCACCACCACCACCACCAGGTCTCCCCTCGTGACCGCAAGCCCCTCCTGCCGGTCTCCCTGGTTCCTCCAGCCCTCCGAGGACTGTTGTAAAACAAAGGCAGGTAATCCTTCCACAGCATGCCAGACCACGCCACCCCCCTATTCCGCTCCCCAGTTTACTCATAGTAGAGACATCCTAACGATGGCCCTCGGGGCCCTGACCTGCTGGGTGCTGCTCTCTGTCCTTCACTGGGAGAGGCACACTTCTCCTTTTGGTCCTTTGCATCCTCTTCCTTTGGCCTAGAATTCTGGGAGAATCCCAGAGGGCTGCGAAACGAATTCCCTTACCTCTTCCAGTGAAGCTCCCCCTGCCTGTCTAGTTAAAATTGTCCCCTGCCCATAGACACACGTACTCTGATCCCCTCCACCCTGTTCCTTTTTTTCCTCACAATGCTTGTCATTTTCTAACACACGACGATGTCATCTATTATCTACTGCTTATATTTACTATTTATTATTCTCGCCCCTACTGGAATGTATGCTCCCTGAGGTCAGGGATCTTTGTTTTGTTGTCTGATGTATCCCACAGGCCTAGAACAGGGAAGGCCTGGCACATAGTAAGCTTGCAATAAATCTGCATTCAATGAATGAGAAGCATATAAAAAATGTTCACTGTCATGTGGAAACAATGTGAGGTACATTTCAATCCCGAGACTACTTCTCAATGATCAAATTTACAAATACAAATACAAATGTTGCAACAAATACAGGTGTCCTTTTAATACATGAAGACAGGACTGGCAAGGATATAAAGATAAGGACTCCCAGTGGAACCAGACCAGCAAAACCTTCCTGGAGCACCTTAGCACAGATTGCAACCTCGAAAATCAACTTTAAAAAAATGTAACAGGGGCACCTGGCTGGCTCAGTCAGTGGAGCATACGACTCTTGATCCTGGAGTTGTGAGTTTCAGCCCCATGTTGGGTGTAGAGATTACTTAAAATGAAATCTTAAAAATAAATAAAATTTAAAAATTTAAAAATTTAAAACGTAACAGAGGCTCATCTCCTCCCACTATATTTATAATTTATGAAAGTCAAAAGCTGGAAACAACCTCGATGTCCAACCTGGACATTAATACGACGCGCAGCACTGCTACACGACGGACTTGAGCCGCTAACGGTGAGGCTCGTCGAACACCTCATGTCTTCAAGAATGCACGATGCGGTATTAAGGAAAATAGAAAACTTCGCCTGAACCAGAGTCCGTCTAGTGCAGCCAAGCCCTGCGACAAATGTGGAATGTTAACAAGTGTTGTTACTAAGTGACACGATTGCAGGTGATTTTAATCGTATTTTTGCACAGTTCTCTATTTTTAAAATTTTCTATAATACATATTATTTTATAGTCATAGTTTTAAGTCACTAAAAAATTTTTATTTTATTTTTTAAGTAATGTCTACACTGAACCTGGGGCTTGAACTCATGACCCTGAGATCAAGAGTCACATGCTCTACCAACTGAGCCAGCCAGGTGTCCTTTTAATACACGACCTTACACCGGCAATAAAATTATACAGAACTTAACATACACACAAGAGCACAAAACTGGAGAAATCAGAATAAGATCAATAGACTGGATCAATGTCAATGTTCCGGCTGTGGTACTGCAACCTAGTTATGCAAAATGTTACTCTTGGGGGAAACTGGGCAAAGCGTGCCAAGCCTCTCTGCATTATTTCTTAAAATTGCATGTGCTAATTATTCCACTTTTAAAGAAAATGTACACTTCTACAAGGGGATTTTATTATACTTCTAATTTTTTAGTAAGTGAAACACTAGAGTCATTCCTCTTAAAGTCAGGAATAAGACAAGGAGGCCCATTATTCGATAATGTCCCGTAGTCAACAATGCCACTATGCGAATGAAAAAAAGTCATTACAAATAATGAAAACATAATATAAAACAAAACAATCAGTATCTGAAGATGATATGACTGCCAGTATAGAATACAGAGGTATCAATCAACAGAATCTATCAGATTAATAGAGTTCAGAAAGGTGGCTAGATATAAAATCAATATGTGAAAATCTGTAACTTTCTTTTATAGCAGCAGTATATTTCCCCCTCGTTTTTATGCCACTCCGTATTATTTTTTTCTGTTGCCAGACAATTTACCGTTTGCCAACGTGAAGAGTAAGGTAGAGAAATAAAGATGTCAGGAAAGACGGACAAAATACTGTGGGCAGCACAATCATGGGCATGGAACGTTGGCGTGGTCTCCTTTATACGTCTGGCTTTGTGAAGCACGGGGGCAGGTGTCACTGGCCGGGAGAGGCCAGGAATCCCATTAACACAGCCCAGGCCCTCAACACTGCTTTAGCTCCAAACAGACACGCAAGCAGATGCGGATCTTCCTTACCATCTTGCCACTGACCGTGGCCTCCAGGGAATCCACCAGCTCTGCCGTGACCCCGATGAGATTGTGGTAGTCTGCCTGGATCTTATTGTACCGCTTCAGGTACGTCATTGACCTACGCTCGGCTTCTATCAGCTGCTGGTGGAGCTGCTGCGACATTTCTAGGAAGACGATTTACATTAAAGCAAAACAAAACAAAACAACAGTAAAAACAAAACAAAAAAAACCCCACAAGATAAAAAATATACTCTTCTCAAGGCAGTATTGTGCCTGCTTTCAGAATGTTCTGCAGTCACAATGAACTTGATATTATTCGTGTTTAACACTTTACTTCTGGGGCACTTGGGTGGCTCCATCAGTTGGGTATCTGACTTCGGCCCAGGTCATGATCTCACGGCTGTGAGTTCGAGCCCCACATCGGGCTCTGTGCTGGCAGCTCAGAGCCTGGAGCCTGCTTCGGATTCTGTGTCTCCCTCTCTCTCTGCCCCTCTCCTGCTCACTCTCTGTCCCTCTCTCCTTCAAAAATAAATAAATATTAAAAAAAAAAAAACACTTTACTTCTATTTCCTGACACATTTAATTACAAAGTGCTTTGTGACCACTGATTTTCAATTTCTGGTCTCTGGTAGTTCAACTGAATCGTCACTGGTTTTCCTCACACAAGCTATTTCCTTGACTGAGCCCCATGCAATTTCTTGTAGTTGCTCTCTCCGTGTAAAAGACACAAACTCAGTATTTCTTCCAGCTCACACACTGGGTGAAGCAAACCTACAGCTTTTCCTCTGTGTTTGCCCCGTGAGGTTGTCTGGAGGTAATCCGTATCTGCAGGCCAGCTCTTCATTTTCGGTAAAGGTTAGGCTACTTGCCTAATGCTGAGGAAGCTAGAATCCAGAATTAGGCAAGATTCAAGGTGCTCGGTCTGCCAGCTTGATAAAGCACAAACCACCCCACTGGGCCCTAGAGCAGGCAGCCTTGGAAAGTTCCAGGGTTCTCTTCTGGGACGCTGCACCAGGGACAGCACTTGATGGCCAAGCCACCCTGGACACAGCCGGAATAGCGAATCTTATCCAGTGTCAGCACTCCTTTGGCCCATCTTCCTTTTCCCCCTCCCAGAAGGCAAAGTTTGGACGGAAGGAAATGACGATGCCCCCAAACCCAAGTTAACTACTCTTGTCCTAATTGGGCACTGTCATCATTTTAGAACACATTTCATCCATGCACTGAGAGATTTGAAAACCCTAAAGACCTGGGCTCAAGCGGCTACTCTACCACTTTCTGCTGGATAATCTTGGGCAAGACGCCTAACTTCTCTGATCTCATTTCTTAACCTATAAAACGGGGATGATGATAATGACCCTGAAGAGTTATTGTGAGGATTGTACAGCATAGGGGAAACAATCAATAATACTGTAATAACATTGTATGGTGACAGATGGGGACTACACTTATCCTGACGAGCACTGAGTAATGTACAGAACTGTCGAATCACTATGTTGTATACCTGAAACTAATACAACACTGTATTTCAACTATACTTCAACCTAAAAAAAAAAAAAAAAAAGCACACATACAAAAAACAAGTTAGTATGAGAATTAAATGAACAGATATACTCAAAGTGCCTAGCACAATTCTGGCCCACAAGAGGCAATCAATAAGTAATAGCTATTATGGAAAGGGGTCAAAGATTTCCTAAATATATTTCCATACAAGTAGACAACTTGAAAAAACCAGGGGTTAAACCCTAAAGGCGCAGTATGCAAAATTTGAAACGTCAGAATCATCCAAAAGTAAAGATAATCAAGCCTCACCTTCAGAGACTGACTTTATGGATACGGGGTGGGGACTGAGAAACCATATTGTCAACAAACTCTCCAAATGGCTCTGATGCATATCACAAGTTTGAGCCCCACTGTCCTAAATTATCTATTCCTTTTAATTTGTGTTCTAAATAGCTATGAGGATCACACGTGAACTGTATCTCAATTACAATTATGTGTAGAAGTCAAATATTTTAACTATTAAAACCTCAAATATCACATAATAATGAACTAATATTACTATTATTATTTAGCATCCTTCAAATCTCAGTATTAAAAGATAACTTTAAAAAGTTCTCAGGCCATGGGGTGCCTAGGTGGCTCAGTTGGTTAAGCATCTGACTTTGGCTCAGGTCATGATCTCATGGTTCATGAGTTCAAGCCCCGCACTGGGTGAGCTCGAACCCCACTTCGGGCTCCGTGCTGACAGTACGGAGCCTGTGTGGGAATCTCTGTCTCCTTCTCACTCTGCCCCTTACCCAATCATGCCCCCCCCCACCCCGTCTCTCTCTCAAAAAAAAAAAAAAAAAAAGTCATCTGGCATGAATTTACATCTAGCACTTGAAACTTTGGAAAACATCTATGGAAATCATTTGTCAAGTTTTTTCTTAAATATTATTAGGGAGAAGGAAGGAGTCACTACCATCTTCCTATGCTAAATAGTATTAAGGCTTTTTCATACGTACAAAATTCCAAATTACATAAACCAGAACATCCAACTATAAAAATTCTACAGGATAGTCATAATTCTACTTCATGGCAATGACTATTAGAGTACCTGTGCAAACTTTCTTAACATGTACCAAGTAGCAGATGATGAAGTCCCAAAACCCATTAACCGGGGCAAATAACCTCACAAATCATCAATATAAAAGTCCCCAAATTGGGGCACCTGGGTGGTGCAGTCAGCTGGGCATCCAACTCTTGATTTTGGCTTGGGTTGTGATCCCAGGGTCGTGGGATCGAGCCTCACGTCAGGCTCGGCACTAAGCATGGAGCCTGCTCAAAATTCTGTCTCTCCCCCTTCTGCCTCCTCCCACTCTCCCCTGCTGTGCTCTCAAAAGAAAGGAAGAAAGAAAGAAAGAAAGAAAGAAAGAGAGAGAGAGAGAGAGAAAGAAAGAGAGAGAGAGAGAGAGAGAGAGAGAGAGAAAGAAAGAAAGAAAGAAAGAAAGAAAGAAAGAAAAAGAAAAAGAACAAAAAAAAGTGTCCAAAGTTGTCCCCTCGAAAGAGGACTGCACAAAGGAATTCTCAGAAAGTCACTGTGCAATTAACTAAACGTAAGGGACTACTAGTGACACTTTTGCCTTAGGAACTCAGAATTGGAATTTATGACAGTATCAAAGTATGGCACACCTGAGGAAAAATACCTAACTGCCAGAAGCCACAGAAAGGAGAGAAGTGGGCAGTTGGGCTGAAATATCTGTGACCAGTTCAAATACACCATTGGACAGAACAGCCTGTGGTACAAAGATGTCACCCAGAGGACACCTTAACTGGCTACAAACAGGACCTGGCCATTACTGTTAAGCGATTCGGCTCCAGCTCCAAGCCGAATCTCAACTTTATTTCTGAGAGTAAAAAGAACTTTGACTCTTTTTTCCTTCTCAAAAGTTTCATGAGACAAGGACCACTAAGCCAAGATCCCTTGCCGTGCAACAGCTCAACTTTGAGTGGAGAGGTGTTACTAGAAATCCCAGGTTATATTAATGAAACTGAGTTATTTCATATTTCACAACTACTTCCATAATTTGTACAAAAGTCCAAAGAAGTACTTCCCTAGTTTTAAACAAAGAGATATATACAATTAAAAGAATGTCAGTTAAGGTCACAGAAAGTTTTCCGGTAATTCCAGCATCCAGTGAAACACTAACAAAAGTGATGAAGTTCTCCCTCCACGGCCAAGCCATCAAGTTGTCTCTCAACACTTCTACTTTAAATATGTTGCCTTTTTTTTTTTTTTAAAGAGTGGATGAGATTTAACTTTAGAGACCCCTTTGTTGCTCAAGACAAAATGATATATTTTAAATACATGGAACTATTTTTCTAACATCTAAAAATCTGAAATCAATCACTCTAACTTTATAATATGACATGCTCTTTCTTCTTTGTATTCAGATATAAATCAGCTTTGCTATTTTGCTAATCCATGAGTACCGAATAAAGAAAATTATGATGTAGATGTATGAATATAGATCATCATTTTAAAAATACCATTTAGGGCTCTAAACTCTAGAAAAACAGTCAGTTGCTCATTTTCTGAAGAGGTCAGATCAATGGATGGCAGAAATACTAAAAGATACAATTTCTATACCTTTTTATTATTTTTTTATTTTATTTTATGTATGTATGTATGTATGTATGTATGTATGTATGTATTTATTTATTTATTGAGAGAGAACGCATGCGAGCAGGGGAAGGGCAGAGAGAGAGGGAAAGAGAATCCCAAGCAGGCTCTGTGCCATCAACACAGAGCCCACCGAGGGACTCAAACCAATGGACCTGGTGATCACGACCTGAGCTGAAACCAGGAGTCAGATGCTTAACTGACTGAGCCACCCAGGCACCCCTCTGTACCTTTTTTTGGATGGCTAGGTAAAATAGTAAGACAATATGCTATATTTCCAACCTGAGTTTTTATTCTAAGTACCATTTTAAAATGTAATTCCTTTTGAGAGAATTTTCCACTCCAAGCACTCTTCTTGCCTTCTTCAAAAGCTTGTGGAAATCTTACTCATGAAACCTTCCTCTCAAGATACGCAGAATAATGATATTGCCCAACCATTCAATGTAAAAAACAACACCTAAGTCTAGAATTCAAAAAAACTGGGAGCATGTCTGCGCCTTGTGGTCACTGCAGCAGTGACTGTGGGAGGAGGGGACAAACTGGTGACAAGGGGCTGTCACGACATGGGGCCTGGGCCTGAGCCCCTGGTACCAGTGCCCTGTGGAGCTCACCTCTGATCTCCATGGCAATACTGCATCATGGGGCTTATTCAGCCACGGACACACGCTGCGCCTGCCAGGCTCAATTCCACCGACATTCTGCTTGGCTAGCCTCAGAAAACTCAATTAAAATCAAACCTAAAGAGGGCTCACACACCCTGGTCTCCTTGCTGAAATCCGAAGGGTAGATCTGTAGAAAAACACAGGCTCTTCCCTTTACACTCCCCCTCCCTCCCAGGTTTATTTTATCCATAAAACTGGGCCACTTCTGAGAGACAGGACTGGTTCCTGGCAGAAAGTTGTCCTCAAAAGCTGCGGGGTATGTTGGGGTGACAAGGGCTGGCTGAGACTCAGGAATGAGGGAGGTTTTCCCACCACTTTCCCTCCGCCAGTGCCTAGGGGTCCAAAGACCGAGTCTGAACGAGGATTACTGGAGAACTAGGGCGATTTTCTGAAACTCAAAGGATGCCGGTGGGGTAGTGGTTTTAAAATATGACGGCCACATCTTTGACACTCCTTCCCATCAAGAGGTGGAACGTCATTCTCCTTCCTTTGAATGTGAGTTGGCTTTAGGAATTTGTTTCTGATGAAGAGACTGCAGCAGAAATGACACAGGGTTCCTCGAGAGGCTGGTTTAGAAAAGGTGACACAGCTTCCACGGGCTCTCTCTGGGGACATTCATCCTGGGAACCCAGCCACCATGCCACAAGAAAGCCCAGGTCACAGAGGCGTTCCAGTCGGGCGCCTCAGCACTGGCCACCAGGTGCACATGGGTGAGGAAGCCTTGGGGATGGCTCCCCTGAACCCACGAGACAGCCAGGGAGAAATGCCTAAGCACACGGTTCCAGGCCAGGCAAGGTGATGCTGATAATAAGTGGACATTGTTGTTTTATGCCACTAAGCCTGAGATGGTTTGCTAGGTCGCAACAGAAACAGAAATAGGGGGGGCAAGGGTGCATTTCCAGGAGTTGCAGGGCGGGACCCAACACCTGGCACAATTTAAGAATTCCCACTGTTCTGGGGCACCTGCCTGAGTGGCTCAGTCGGTCGAGTGTCTGACTGTCGGTTTCAGCTCAGGTCATGACCTCACAGCTCACGGGAAAGAGTCCAATGTCGGGCTCCATGTGGACCCTGCTTGGGATTCTCTCTCTCTTGGCCCTTCCCCTGCTCCCTCTCAAAATAAATAAACATTAAAAAAAAAAAAAAAAAAAAGAAGAATACCCACTGTTCTGAACATGAGAAAACTGGTCTGGGAACCATACTAACTCTTCAGGGAGCAGGCCTGAGGGCCTGAAGAGAGCCGCTGGAACTCAGACTCGGGCACAACTTTACTGGGGACAGAGCAGCCTCAGTGAGCTCCAAGGCCACAGCCTGGTGACCCTTAGAGGATTCCATGTTGACCCCATGAGGCCACATCTGTGGCCCAGCTCTTCTGTGCTCAGGCACGGACTGATGCTTCCCAGTGAAGGATCGTGGGGCTTGTCCCTCTGAGCTACGGGGGGGTGGGAGGAGTGGGGGGGGGGGGCAGCTGGCAGGACCATTCACCTGAGCAGGATTGCTGGGTGGGGGAGAGGCAAGGCTGTACAAGACAAAAGGAAGCACTCAGACTTTCTTCACCTGAAGCTGAACCCGCCTTCCTCGTGTTGGAAAGCAAAGAGATAAATAATTTACTAACCCTACACCCCACCCCACCCCCAGCTTTTTTTGTTTTACAAAACTTTAACTCTAAAAAAGACCGTGGAAAAACAAAGACAGGAAGTTCTGAGATCCTCTCTAACATTGCCCTGCTGTGAGAAGGGCAAATGTGCTGTTTCCTGTGGTAACACTCCACCTGCTGGGGACTGAGGACTATGCCACCAAAACTCACAAAGGCATGAAACACATCATCATCCACCCTTTCCAATGTTAATTTAAGCACTTTTTGTAACGTAGGATCAAAGACAAAACTTAGGCAAAGCACCACAATTGTGGCCACTGACTTCATATTAACTGAATTTTTCTTGCCTTACTGAAAAATGGGATAGTTCTAGCAAAAAAAAAAAAAAAAAAAAAAAAAAAAAGACTAATAATGGAAAACCATCTTTTTATGCTAAAACCTTAAGGCTGGAATTCCTAAACTGAATGCAAAAAAATGGAAATGCTTCTAGATGGGTGTTCCATTGCTACGTAAATAAGACCCCACTAGACTAGTTCAAGGTAAAAGTGGAAGTTCCTAAAATGATACTTCTGGCACCCATGCTGCTCTGTGTCTCTGGCTGGGCTGCAGCCCCATCCCTTCAGGACATTGCTTGGGTTCTCTTCTCTTCATCTCTCTGGGTCTTAGTCACCTGATACACAAGACGTAGCTAAGGCCAGCCGTCCTGCAAAGTGGGCCTCAAGGAATCACAAACTTGATCACAAAATACCTCGTAGATATTTAGACTTTCATCTTTTAAATTAAAAAATAATGTAGACTTTTAAAGCCCATGTTTGCCAAATGCACAAATTCTCACCATCTCTGTCCCTAGCCTACTGCTCAAAACTTGAGTTGGCCAAGTTGTTCTTTAAAAAATGTTAATCTAGGGGTGCCTGGGTGGCTCAGTCGGTTGAGCGTCCGACTTCGGCTCAGGTCATGATCTTGCAGCCTGTGAGTTCGAGCCCTGTGTTGGGCTCTGTGCTGACAGCTCAGAGCCTGGAGCCTGCTTCGGATTCTGTGTCTCCCTCTCTCTGCCCCTGCCCAGCTCATGCTGTCTCTGCCTTTCTCTTAAAAATAAACATTAAAAATGTTAATATTAAAAAAATGTTAATCTACATGATTTACCTTTGTTACTCTGTCCATTCTCCTTCTGGGATGAGAAAGAAGTTGAGGAAAACAGGCAATGAAGATAAAGTACTCACGGTATTTCACGTTGTGTGGCCAAGCTGAGAAAACCTTAGCAAGGTGAAAAGCAATTCTCAGGAGAGTAAAGGCCGTTTCCTAATGTTGCTATATATATAGCTGAGACAGGTACTAACTTCTCATACTTGGAGGCTCACTCTCAAGTGAATCATCTTTTCTCTAGCTCAATTACTGCTGCATGCATGCAAGTCTTACCCTGTTCGGTAGCCCCCTAAGCGGCCTCCTGACCCCCTTCAAAAGACGTTCCCCACTGCTACTGAACATTCTACTAAAAAGGAAACTGAACTCGTACCCTTCAACTCTGCCCCTTCATTCTAAAGCTTTACCCTAAGGACACTGAGACTGGGAAGACAGCCACAGAGCACAGTAGCTGAGATCACAGATTCTGAAGCCAGACTGCCTGAGTTCAAATCTCAGCTCGCACACACCCGGCCACATGACTGAGGGCAAAGTATTTGTTTGGTTTGGGTTTTCTTAATTTTTTTGGTAACAGCTTCACTGAGACATAATCCATGTATAACTCACTCATTTCAAGTATATATTTCAACGGTTTTCAGTCTATTCACAGAGTTGTGCGACCATCACCGCAATCAATTCTAGTAAATTCTCATCACCCCCCAAAAGAAACCCTGTACCCATTAGGAGTCCTCCCCAGTTTACCTACCCTCCCTGGCCCCAGGCAACCACTCATCTGCTGTCTCTATTGCTTTGCCCTTTCTGGACCCTTCATACAGATAGAATCATATAACATGCAACCTGTCATGTGTGGCTTCTCTCATTCAGCAGAATGTTTACGAGGTCTGTCCACGTTGCAGCGGGTCAGTACTTTATTCTGTTACAAGCCTGAATACTATCTATGCATCTTATTTATACATTCCTCCCTTGATGGACACTTGGGTTGTCTTCACTTCTTGGCTGTTCTGAGTAACGCTGCTGTGAACATTAGTATACAAGGTGCCGCGTAGACATGTTTTCAGCTCCCCGGGGTACACAGCTAGGAGTGGAATTGCTGGGTCATACAGTAACTCTGTGTTTAAACTTTTGAGGAAACAACCTGTTTTCGAAGGATATTTAATGAAATGCGGAAATGCTCTCTTCGTTTGATAAAAATATTTAAGAATATACACGTGACAGGTATGTATGCTTAAACATTACGTACTTCTGGGTATATGTATGTATACAAATGCATTTCTGTGCTTTCCAAATTTTCTATAAAAATTATGGTCAATTTTATAATCAGGAATACAAGGATTGATTTTTTTTTTTAATGTAAATATGAGCATGGTATCCTCCTGCTTAAAATGCTTCAAAGGCTCCTCATTACTTGCAAGACCTCATGCAAATCTCTGTGCCGGCCCTGCCTAGTGTCTTTCTCTCTCCCGTTCCAGCAATACTGAATTCTGTGTCGTTTCCCAAATATACTCTCAGTCCTTTTGCATGTGCTGTTCCCTCTACCTGGAATTCCCTTTATGTGCCTTGACACACTCTCCCATTAATGCTTCACACAACTCATAAATATGAAAGCAACAGTATCAATTATCCCTATTCATGAGGCAACCTAAGCCAGTGCGCTACTCCAGGGCCCTGGGTAGGGGGTGGGGGGTGGGGGGGAGGGTCTCCATCTGCTTCAAAAGGATACGTATAATGTTAAAAGCTTTGGCGTGTTACTGGCTTTAAAAATTAAAGCCAGAAACTTTTCCAACTTCAACTTTAATTCTGGAGTCCAAGAATCCTGAAGAAAAAACACACACACACACAAAGAAAAATAATAAAGCACTACATCATTAAATGCCAACAGCGTTGTCAAATTGTGTGTGGCCTTTGGTTTAAATAACCCTATCCAACACAGTTACTGAAATCAAAAGCAGATGCCTTGGCTGTTGTGTGATGCTGCGAAAAATAGGTTTTAGGACATCTGACCAATTCTTTATAAAAGATTCAAATACCCACAGCAGGAAGAAAGAACAGAGTTCTTTCATAAACAAGGAAAAAAGAACCCTGTACATGATTTGAATATTTCATGTGATTTAAACACAGGCATGACAAATAACCTTATTAGGTTGAATGCCAAGAAGAATTCAGTATAGTTTAAGTGTATAAGGCGCTGGCAGGCACACCCAGTTATCACTAAGTTACTAAAAGTTTCCCAAAGAAAAAGACTCATTTCCATAAATTTCATCTAGATAAGAAAAAAAAAAAAAAAAGACAGAAGCTGTTGTCTGCCTTAAATACCGCATCACGTCAAGAATTATGATATACTTTTAGTTTGACCTGTCCCTTAATAATTATTTATCTCAAATAATGCTCACTGAGAAGGAAAGGACTTAAGTAGTAAAAGTGTGACAAGCAATTATCTTTCTCAGGACAATTTTCCTTATAACCTTTATGCAAGAATATCTACCACCCAAACCAAGAAGCTCCACAGAAAAGAAGCAATATCTTTAAAACTTCGTATCTACTTACCTCTTAGGTCCTGCCCCACCCCCAGCTCATCGTCCTTATCCACACCCCCCACCCCACCCATTCTACCCAGGGCATCATCTGGCTTTTTGAAAAAATACTCTTATATTTTAAAAAGATTGTGTAGGGGCACCTGGGTGGCTCAGTAGGTTGAGCATCTGACTTCGGCTCAGGTCATAATCACAGTTCTTGAGTTCAAGCCCCGAATCAGGCTTTGTGCTGACAGCACGGAGCGTGGAGCCCACTTCGAGTTCTGTGTCTCCCTCTCTCTCTGTCCCTCCCCTGTTATGCTCTGTCTCTCTCTCTCAAAAACAAATAAACATTAAAAATAAATAAATAAAAATTAAAAATTAAGGTTGTGTAAATCCCTGACATGGCACGATCTCTTTATTTATAATGTGTGTTATGGGTTGAATTACATCCCCTTAAAAAGATACGCTGAAGTCCCAACCTCCTCAGAATGTGAGGTCACTGACAGGGAGGGCTGCTGTAGATGTAATTAGCTAAGATGAGTTGTACTGGACTAGGGTGGTCCTTTATCCAACATAACCAGTGTCCTTACAAGAAGGAAATTTAGACACAGACACAGAGAGAAGATGGGCCTGCAAAGACTGGGGACTGGAGTATATGCTGCCATGAGCCAAGGGACACCTGAAACTACTCGAAGCTACTAGAAGCCAGAAGAGCCAAGGAAGGCGCCTCCCCCTAGAGGCTTCACAGGGAGCGCGACCCTGTGATTTCAGACCTCTGGCCTCCTGACCTGTGACAGGAAGTTTCTGCCATTTAAGCCCCCACTCTGTGGCCCTTTGTCACGGCAGCCGCGGGAAGCTGACAGAGCGTGCCGCAGCTCGAGGCTTCTGTGTTCAACGCACAGGAGAGAATCACGGGAAAGGACTGCTATGTTGGTCAACATAAATCAAGACATCTTAAAAAACAAAACAAAACAAAACCTTTGGGACATGTAGACTTGCAGCTAAATTGCTCTGTTGCTGACTACTATTTTGCATAACAAACAAATCTGTCTTTCCAACTTAACTACTGACCTTATGATGCTCTGCTAATGACAGGGATAAATAACATTGCGATAGAACCTCTTTGGGCGATAAATCCCTTATTATTATTATTTTTTTTTCTTGACTGCTCTTATTCTTCTGTTTGAGAACAAGGACGTTTCTCAAGTCCAATGGGCACCTGCCTCCCCAGCTCCCATGGGACGAGGGAAGCACGGGGCTGGTTCTGCTGTACCGCCTGCACAAAGCCACTCACCCTCTTCGTGTCATAGTTTCTTCACTTGTAGAATGTGGACTTTACACTAGAGTGATTGTCTGACTTGTTTTTTCCCAACAGCAAAGCCCTCTGATCACTCAAAATCTTGCCCAGAACCCTAATATATGAAATGAGTAAGAGTGGGGCTATTCCTGGGGGGCAGGGGGCAGAGCTCACTGCCTACCCGCTTACCTGCTGCCTTCTCTCCCCCTCGCAGGGCGCACAAGAATTCCTTCCATTTCTTTCGGTCTTCACTAATTAAGCTTAACTTGGCTCTTGCTATATAAGCGCCCAAAAGTTTTTCTGGAAGTAATCATTAGAGGAATACCCAAGTATTTCTGCACGGAGATGCTCACTGACAAACTGAGTTTGCTGAAAAGAGCTCACTACAGTCGCTACAAAGGAATTTCCTTTTCTGGCAGCTCAGCAGAAATGACAACCTGAAAAAGCACTGAAAGCAACTAAAAAAGTTGGATAAATAAAGCATCTTATAAAATGCATCCCTGAGTGGCATGAAAGGCAAGGCAGAGGCTAAAAGTGAGTTTTCACTCTAAGGATAACCCAGAGTCTTGAAGACCTTCAACTTGAGTTCTAAGAGCTGTCACAAGACGGAAGACACTAGGATTCAGACGCTCACAGTAAACAATCTAAAAGAAGACCCTTGCATAAAATTGGGATCCCAGGGCACCTGGATGGCTCAGCTGCTTAAGCGTCCAACTTCAGCGCAGTTCATGATCTTCCAGTTTGTGAGATCAAGCCCCGCGTTGGGCTCTGTGCTGACGGCTCGGAGCCTGCAGCCTACTTCGGATTCTGTGTGTGTGTCTCTCTTTCTCTGCTCCCCCCCCCCCCACTTATGCTCTGTCTCTGTCTCTCAAAAATAAATAAATGTTAAAAAATTTTTTTTAATTGGGATCCCAAAGGGCTATACCATCAGGAAAAATTCAAGGACGAATCAATCCACTTCCTAGAAGGGGACAGCAAGGAAGTCTACCTGTCTTGACCTTGACATTAGGTAGAAGGGAGGAAAAACTTCATGTGAAAGTTCATAACCCAAACCAGTCCCATTAAAAATTGCAGCCTAGGGGCGCCTGGGTGGCGCAGTCGGTTAGGCGTCCGACTTCAGCCAGGTCACGATCTCGCGGTCCGTGAGTTCGAGCCCCGCGTCGGGCTCTGGGCTGATGGCTCGGAGCCCGGAGCCTGCTTCCGATTCTGTGTCTCCCTCTCTCTCTGCCCCTCCCCCGTTCATGCTCGGTCTCTCTCTGTCCCAAAAATTAATAAAAAACGTTGAAAAAAAAAATTAAAAAAAAAAAAATTGCAGCCTAAACTGACACTGTCTGGGTGGTTCCCAAAGCCTTGAACAAAGAATTTAATTTAAAATGATCCTGGGTTGGTAATGCCCTAGATGATTGAGATGCAAACACAGATCTTCTCTGAAAGAATCAAACTGCACGCAGGCCTCAAAAAAAATCCCTACCAGTCCCACATAAAATAAACTCATTATCAAAACTCAAAATAACTGATTTTTTTTTTTTTTTAAACAAGGATGGGCACCTGGGTGGTTTGGTCGGTTAAGCACCCGACTCTTGATTTCGGTTGGGTCATGATCTCGTGGTTCCTGAGATCAAGTCCTACATCGGGCTCCATGCTGACAGTGCAGGGCCTGCTTGGGATTCTCTCTCTCTCTCTCTCTCTCTCTCTCTCTCTGCCCCTCCCCTGCTCATGCTCTCTTTCTCACTGAGAATAAATAAACTTAAAAAAAAAATTTTTTTTTAAAGAAATAAGAACCATGAATGAGAAGCAGAAGACACAAAACACAGCAGGATCAAATCTACAAAGGCTCCTGATATTAAAATTAACAGATAAAGAATATAAAACAAATGTTTAATATGGTAAAGAAATGAGAGAGACTTGAAAATATGAGCAAAGAATAAAAGACTCTAAAAATAATTGAAATTACAAATTCAATGAAGAGATTAAAGAACAGATTGGACACAGTTTGATGGGTAAATCTGGGAACGAGAAAATAGGTGTGAATAAATCACCCAGAATACAGCCCAGACGGAGATCACAAGATGGGACATATGAGATGTTAAGGGACAAGGAGGGCAAACATTGTGAACATACTTGACACTTACTGAACTGTACACTTCACGATGGCAGAGATGACAAATTTTATGTGTATTCTGTCACAATTTTTTTAATGAGGAAAAAATAGACACAGAAGACAGAATGAGCAAGTCCAATGCAGATTTCATCAGATCTGTAGATTAAATGTAGATTAATCAGATACCCAGAAGAAGATCATAAAGAGAACGGGGAAGAGGCAATGTATGAAGAGAAAACAATTTTCCAGAGTTGTTGAAAGACACAAAACATCACATCCAGGAAGCCCAACAAAGCCCAGGTAAAAACAGAAATTTATCCCCAGACAATCATAGTGAAATTACACAATCTTAACGGCCAGAGAAGCGAGACAGATCGCCCACACAGGAGCAGCAAGTAGACTGATGGCCAACTTCCAACAGCAGCAATGGGGCGAGGAGAGGGGACAATCATACCCTCACTGTAATGAAGGAAACCAGCTGTAAACCTACCAGTCTGCACCCCATCTGAGAAAGCGACCAAGACATTTCAGACAAACGAGAACTGAAAGAGATCTTCAAGTACAGTTGATTCTAAAGGAATGTACATAAGGCAGACGAGAAAATGATTTCTGATGGAAGGTCCTTCATGCAAGACGGAACAAATGCTGGCAAATATAAGGGCAAATCTATACACACACAGATGGAATAAAATAGTAATATCTGTAACTTGTGGGGTTAAAATATATAACTCAAATACTGGACAACAAGAGCAAGTAAACTGGGAAAGGGGTGAATGAGGTTAATGCATCCCAAGGTCCTTGCAGGAAGAGGACGCAGATATTAGCTTTAGATTTTATTACAGAAACATACTAAAGCATGTAGGATGGCCATTGAAAGAACACGTAGAGAGTAACAAAAGTAAAAACAATGGAATAAAATGACTCCCCGTGAATACCGAACTCTGCCTCAGAATGCCAGGCCAGAGCGGGCCAGGTGCCCACGGCAGCCTCAGCTGGACCCGTCCCTGACTGCCAGCTGCACCCCTGCCCGGACCTAAGCTGGGGCCACATTACCGCGCCATCATTTTCATAAACTGAAGTCTTCACTCTGAGAAAATCTAACATTTCTTTTCAAGTTCCATCACCTTCCTAACCATTTTATATCTTCAACCTCCTGGGAGAGGAAGGGGGTAAAACTAAATTTGGACAAAGAAACACAAACACAGAATTCAACTTCGGCTACTCTACAACGAGCCGGCTTTGATGGAATCTGTCAGCTACCTGGCCTTCTAAATTTAGCAGCTACTTTTTAGGAGTGATGGAAGTCGTGCGACTAAATTATAACAGGATAGGAAACGGAGATATGCTGGCTTTGGAAAGAGAAGCGTATCTGTTGTTCAGTGGCACAGAGGACTCTCCAAAGAGATTCTTGGAAACACTGTGAGATCTTTCTTTAGAAAAAGCAAACTGCATCACTATTGTTTCTGTCTCTTAAACACACTTTAATAAGCCTCTCAGGGGACATCTTAATTTTATTAGGTCAATAAAAATTACTACAATGGATAAACAAACACTGATAGTAAGTAGTATGCTGAAATGTCAACTAATGTGAAATATAACAACTAAAACAGCCACAGGCAAGTAGTCGGAAGGAAATAATAGTTAACAGCCAGGTAATCGGACACACGCCAAGCGAGTGAGACTCTGAATACCAATTAAAACATACGTGGCCGGCAGTTATGTAAAATAACCTAGTTCTTTTCACGCTACTATTTTTCAATGTAATTGGAAGACCTATCCTTTCAATACAAAAAAAGGATGCACAGAATGATTTAGGAAGTGCGTACACTTAAGAATATTTATGTCAGGCTGGGTTAACAAGTCTCAGTACAACCAAAAAGCACACTCTATGGCATAAGGAAAGTTTGTCAAAGAAATGATCTGAAAACAAGCAAGTTTTAGGGTGTTTTTACAGCATCATTCAGAAACCACTAGCGCATACAAGATGAAACCACAATGTGGCCTGGGATCCGATTCAAGATTCAGAGGCTGTCACTCACCTGGAAGAGCTCTTTAAACGAGGGGTGTACCATGGGGTTGGGAACAAAAGGCAGAGCGTAGAAAGGGAGAAACTCCGTGGTCTGGCTCAACGCCGCCCCTTTGGTCTCCAGGTAGGTTTTGAAATAAGAAATCCTCTCATCCAGGTCCTCTTTGTCCTGCAAAGAAGGGAAGATGCTCGCCCGGGGTCTCCTGCTGGACGTCCAGCCCCCCGTCCATCCCACCCTTTCTCCGAGGCTCCTTCAGTTCCAGCCACGTTGGTGGCATCCTCCCCACGTGGCCCAGGAAGCGGGCTCTCTCCAGCCATTCTAACACCACCCCCAATCTCACTCCTTGATCAAACTTTGTCAGGGGTTAAAGAGAACTAGGTATCTAGTTCAATATGCGGCCCTTTTACTTTATTATTGCTATTTTCTCATGTCCTTAAAATTCTAGACATCATTTCTACTGGCAGGACAAAACCTCACTTTGTGGGTCTATTACAACTTCCTTAACCAAGTCCCCCATTATTAGGTATCTGCACTGTTTTCCCTCGTCAGATTATCATAAACATTTGTCTGCATCCCCAGGATTCCCTCAGGTGAGACGTCTAAAGGTGAACAGGTGGACCTTTACAGTTTTTTGAAACAGAAGCTTCCACAGCATTCCTCCTTTCCTTTTGAAGCTAAGGACTGATCCTGCGGGCTTCGCCGGTTCTGTGCGATCCAAGGCAACTCAGTCCCCCTCAGGCTTCGATTTCCTCCTGCGCCTCTTTGAGCCGCTCAGCCTGGAACGGGGTGCTCTCCTTCCCTGACCACCTGGCCGCCCCAGTTACGTGTGCCCTGTGCGTGTCTGTTTCCAATCAATGCATCTCATTCCGTCTACACCGTGAATCGCTTCTCGGCCTTTTGGCTAAGATCAAGCGTAGCAGCTCCACTGTAAGCCCTCTTCTGGCCACCGGGCTTAAAATAAGATGCAGCGTTGATTGATTTTCTTTATAGAACAGGAATAGGTATAAAGAAAGTGAAAATCTCCCATGATCTCACCCCCCGTGAGCACTGTCCCGATGTACTCTAAAGCTACCACGATGTACCGTGGAGCTGCTCCCTCCACCACTCACCCCTCCTCTGGTCCCCCTGACATTTTAATGAGTGAACACAGGTGCTGGGGCAGTAGCTAATACAAGGAGAAGCCACTAAAGAAATGCGCGCGGTCAAATGTCAGCGTGGCCCTGCTCCCTTGTGTCACGCATTCTACACTCGGAGACACCCGGGCCCTGCCCTCCGCACACCTGCGCACGGCCCGCGGCGGCCATTCACCCAATGGACCTTCGCCAACTGGCGTCTTTCCGCGGCTTAAACTTAAACTTCTCTTATGACCGTCTAATATGTGGTCTCAGTAGCTGTTTTCTTAGACATACGTGTATATATTTCAAATTGCCAAATAAGGAAACTTTATCTTGCTGAGTTGTCAAAAATGTGAGGCATTGGGGAAAACCGTGCAGCTTGTAAGACAGAAATTATTAACTCTCCACGCAAACTAGAAAATAAACTGCTGGGAATCAGATAGAAAATCATTCACAGGACACAAGACACCTACTCCTTGGAAGCAATACGATAAAACGGCTACAACAACTAAATTAATGCTCAACTGCAAAACAAACAGCGCACATCCTCCTTGAACACAGCACTCAGACCCACGCAAGTCACAAGAGGAACCTACAGGTCTCCCCACGGAGTGTTTCAGAAGATAGATGGCAAAATGGATGTGAAGATAGAATTCCAACTTCTGGGCAACGGGGTCACCATCACGGATGGAACTGGGAACGTGCTCCTCCCACAGATCGAAGAACACCTTCTGGTCTCCGCTGTCAAATGCGGCAATGAGGTCCTTCTGTGGAGAAGACAGGAGACCGAACCCCAGTCACAAGGGATGGCCATTCTCCCAACACCCCAGATTATCCCAACCCACCCAATACCCCGGATACTCCACACGCTCCGGGGTTTCAATGTGATAAAACTCAGTCTCCTTTCCAAGATAAAGGACAGAAAGAGAGCTAGAAGGCTTCAAGCATCTGAGGCTGAGATTTCTGCAAACCAACCCTGGTTGCGATGTCAAGTCTGGGCTTTGAAAGGATCAGTTGGAACAGTGAAGTCCCTGAAGGGGGAGGAACCACTCCCAGGCCAAGGACTCGAGGCCAGAAAACTCACAGGCACACACATACCCTGTGGACTCGCTGACCCGCAGCGCGCAATCGAGAAAAACCAGGCCAGACCCAGAGCCCAGTCAGGCCTCAGCGGAGCTCACCCCGCCCACAAAGCAGCTTGCCAACAGCACAGCTGTGAACCGGAGCTCATCTACGCTGACCCGTTCGATCCCAGGCCTGGGATGCTGACGCATGTCCCACTGAGATGGCACTCGGGAAGTGACTACGGATCCCAACACATCCATACAGTGTCCACCGATTACGGAAGCAGGGAAGCACAGGCTACAGCTAGAGGAGGGGGCACAGGCCTGGTACCATTCCGACCTCGGGGCTGTGCGAGTCTGACTATGCAGGGCAGACGGTTTCTGGACTTACTGTGCAATAGCTGAGATAGAGAATTCTGGAGAAAGGAGGTGGCGATTATCACGCCGCCTGCCTCACTAGAAGAATGTTAAGTGTCCCATCGCAAATACCTGCTGCATAATTTGTGGATTTAAGTATAAGGCAGAATGGAAAGAACTTCCTAACAGTCCAAAGCAATGTGATTCATATTATTTTCCTTATGATATCAAATGCCCAAGATACTCAGACCTACATTTTGCGCTCATTTACAAAAGTTTTTCTTGGATTGGATTTTCTGTGGAACCTCCAGGTCCCCCCACCCAACACCATTATTCATCACTATTACTTGGTCATTGTGTTTTTACACTTTGTTTTTTCTTTTACACCTTTGAAAAATGGCTTTATAGTATTCCTCTATAACTGCCTCTTTGGTTAAGGTTGTTTATAAATGAGCTTGTTAATATAAAATGGAAATAGACTGAACAATGTTGCAGTGTCTGGTTATACTTGAAGATATTCATTAGTAAAGAATCTTCAACTACAGTTAGTACAGAAATGTTCTCTATGTCATGTGATCAAGAACATCTGAGGGGCGCCTGGGTGGCTCAGTCGGTTGAGCGTCCGACTTCGGCTCAGGTCACGATCTCGCAGTCCATGAGTTCGAGCCCCGCGTCGGGCTCTGGGCTGACAGCTCAGAGCCTGGAGCCTGTTTCAGATTCTGTGTCTCCCTCTCTCTCTGACCCTCCCCCTTTCATGCTCTGTCTCTCTCTGTCTCAAAAATAAATAAACGTTAAAAAAAATTAAAAAAAAAAAAAAAAACATCTAAATATTGGGGCGCCTGGGTGGCTCAGTCGGTTTAGCGTCTGACTCTTGATTTTGGCTGAGATCAAGATCTCACGGTTCGTGGGTTTCAGCCCCGCGTAGTAGCTCTGCGCTGACAGAGCGGAGCCTGCTTGGGATTCTGTGTCTCCCTCTCGCTCTCTGCCCCTCCCTTGTTCGCACTGTCTCTCTCTCTCTCTCTCTCTCTCTCTCTCACTCTCACTCTCACTCTCTCTCTCTCAAAAATAAACTTAAAAAAAAAAAATCAGAGAAATGCTGTTTAAAAAAAAAAGAACATCTGAATATTACCTTACTCTGGAAGGTCTTGGCATATATTTGAATGAAACTCAGAATTTTTCAAAGTCAGTCCTATAAGAAATGTCTGCCTCCTCAGAACCATCCACTTGCTGTTACTCAGCCTTGGTAACAGCGAAGGACAGCCTGTCAGCAACCAGAGGAAGAGCGGTGCCCAACAAAATGTGAGCAGCTGAGCTCTGCCTCCTCTGAGAGAACGAGGAAGCCCGTTACTGGCCGCCGCAGGGGTGGAGGGGATCTCCCCAAGTGGCAGTGCTGTTGGGGCCCGACCCCACGCCAGGCTCGCCTCTGCTGAGCTCTAAGCAAACCCTGCCATCCCTGCGAGCTGCTCTGGAGGAAGCATTCTCCCATGACAGGTCTAGTGACCGAGAGCTCTTCGTGTGAATGAGTTTACTGTAGATTTGGGAGTATTTTAAGGCTTTGAGTCAAGGTATTTTGTCAGGTGCCTTGGCAGAGTCCACATGTCAAACGGGCCATGTATAGTCTGTTCTAAATTCTACATTTGTAGGGGCGCCTGGGTGGGCCCGTTAGTTAAACGTCCGACTTCGGCTCAGATCATGATCTCACAGTTCATGAGTTCGAGCCCCACGTCGGGCTCTGTGCTGACCGCTCAGAGCCCGCAGACTGCTTTGGATTCTGTGTCTCCCCTTCTCTCTCTGCCCCTCCCCTGCTCATACTCTATCTAGCTCTCTCTCAAAAATAAACATTAAAAAAAATTTTTAATTCTACATTTGTAGACCTGTGACCAGATTTATAGATCTGTACCTGGAAACAGTCCCTGAATTTAAAATAATATCTACGTACAAAGCAATCCAGTGTTATAACTCATAGAGTCACAAATATTAATGACCTTCTCTCATATAAACCATGATCCCAGCCAGAACCACCAAGATCAGAATATTTACACGCCATCAATAGTAACTTATAAACACTACACACACACACACACACACACGCGCACATGCACACGCGCACACTGCTTAAAGAACAGTGCTTAGGGAAATTCTCCATTTACTGAGTGTCACTGAAATTGTGCAATATCTTTGCTGTTTACTTTTGTTTGGGATAGCCATCATGGTGGGTATGGCTGTCTATTGGAGGAGCAGAAAAGATATGCTTGTGGCAATCAGAAAGTTTGAAGGTTTTTCAAGTTACAGAAAAATGGACCTGAATGCATCTGAGAGATACAAACCAAAACCACAAGGTATCACTTCACATCCATCAGGATGACTACTATCAAAAACAAAACAAAACAAAAAATAAAACAGGTGTTGGTGAGGATGTGGAGAAATTATAACCCCTGTGTACTGTTGATGGGAAGGTATGATGCAATTACAATGCAAAACAGTATGAAGGTTCCTCGAAAAATTAAAAAACGAACTACCACATGATCAGTAACCTACTTCGGGTATAAACCCAAAATAACTGGAAGCACACCTATGCTCGTAGCAGCGCTATTCACAATAGCCAAGAGGAGGAAGCAACTCAAGCGCCCGTGGACGTATGAATGGATACACAAAATGTGGTACAGACACGTAACAGAATATCCTTCGGCTTTAAAAAGGAAGGAAATACTGTCACATGCTACAACATGGGTGAACCTTGAGGACATTATGTTAAGTGAAATAAGCCAGCCGCAAAAAGAAAAATACAGTATGATTCTACTTATATGAGGTATCTTTAAGTAGTGAAAGTCATAGAAACAGAAGTAGAATGATGGTTATTAGGGGCTGGGGGGAGGGAATGTGGGTAGTATTGTTCAACGGACAGAGTTTCAGATTTGCAAGATGAAAAAGTTCTCGACATCTGTTTCATCACAACATAAATATATTTAACACTACTGAACTGTATACTTAAAAATAGGTAAGACGGTAAATTTATGTCCTGTGCTTTTTAAATCACAATTTTAAAAAAAGGCCCCAGAAACACTGAAGTGTGTGCGGCTGGCGCTGCGTGTGATGTCAAACCAGTTGCAAAAAGTGCACGGCAGCCATTTCTGAAGATACCAGCTACAGAGAGAAGTTTCCAGACACAGAGCTTATCCTGGTTGTGTGTGAGTTTCACAGAAGATTCTGACCATTTTGCTAGTTAGCTATCAAGGATTTGTTAGATTCCTCTCAACGGTACCTTCAATTAAGAGATGCGCACATAGTTTTCCAACTTGCGGGGTAACGGTGGGTGGCCCTTCTTCCTTCTGAAGGAACGTGGGGAAACTAGGTGCTGAGCACCCAGGACTGAGGCTGAGATTCTGAGGAAGAAGCTCCACTCTGGTTAAGAACAGCCTCTGTGTCCAAGTCTAACAATGGCTCGATTCTGGTTTCATGTTCTGAAAAATGTGCTCTGGGGATGGGAGGTGCCCCGCCAGGCTGCCCACTGTGGCAGCATCAACAGAAGAGTCTGTGTTTGACATGGCGGCAGCTCAGTGTCCAGGTGCCTGAGGTCTGGAGGGACACTGGGCAGAGGGCACAGCCCCAAGGGCCACTTCAACAGTGCCCCATCCAAGGGAGTTGGGGATCAGGAACAAAGGGATCGTGGCTGCAGCCTTACTTCCAGCTCATCGATAGGACTCTCAAATTAAGTGTCAATTTTTTCCTGGAAGTAGGCGTATCAGAACAAATGAAGTTATTAAAATAATAAAATCATGCAAAGCTGAAATACACTGTCTCAGGAAGCAGCATGCTCTCCTGACACTGAAGGATTCAAGGTGAACCAATCACTTACTTGGAATGTTACAAATGAGATGGAGGCATCGAATAACAGATCCAACGAGGACCTTTAAGGTCCCTTCTAATCCTGAGAGCTGAAGCCTGTATAATGTCTGTCCTCCGCAGCCCCTGGCATTCACAGAACTGCTCGGCCTTCCTTTCAGGACACTGCCTTTCAGTATGACTCTCGCTCCCTGCCCCCTCCAATCTCCCCAAGAGAGAATGAGAGCACCTGGAGGGCTGAGGTTTGTTTTGGTCTGGTTCACCACCGTGTCCCCAGAGCCTAAAATTCACAACCTATGCTGCTCAGGATGGAGATCACATTTGTTTCTGTTCCTAAGCATTGCATGGTTTCTTCTTTTTCTTCTTCCCAAGAAATGTACTTATGTGAAAGGTATTACATCACAACCCACTTCCTAGAGAAGGTATACAGATTTAAAGATGACATTACTAATTCATATGAAAACACCTATGCATCTAAAAGTCATTCTGGGGTCGCTTGGGGGCACCTGGCTGGCTCAGTCAGTAGAGCATGCAACTCTTTTTTTAAAATAAAGTTTATTTATTTATTGGGGGGGGGGGAGAGAGAGAGAGAGAGAGAGAGAGAAAGAGAGAAAGAGAGAAAGAGAAAGAGAGAGAGAGAGAGAGAGAGAGAGAGAGAGAGAGAATCCCAAGCAGGCTTTGCACTATCAGCACAGAGTCCAACACAGGGCTCAATCCCATGACACGTGAGATCATGATCCCAGCCAAAATCAAGAGTTGGACACTTAACCAACTGAACCACCCAGGCAGCCCTAAAGCATGCAACTCTTGATCTCCAAGTTGTGAATTCAAGCCCCAAGTTGGGCATAGAGCTTACTCCAAACAATCAATCAACAAATAAACAAACAAACGAAAAGTCACTCAGACCAAGTTCCCAGAACAATGCCAATATTCTCTAATAATGGCATGTTTTACAAGTAGGGAGCATCTTGATTATTGACAGAGATCAAAGAAAAGCAAAATGTTACCTGGATGACCAGTGATTTGGAATCCCTTAAAGAGCCACCTGCTGTTTTAGATAACGGCTTTCCTTTTATTTTGCATTCTTTTGAAAATGTTTTCAAGGTGTCTTCAAATTCAGCAAAATCTAAATACTATAAAAAAGAACATAAGTGTATATACATTTCTCTATTTTAACATCAACAAAGTAACTGCCTTTGAAGTAACTGTACCAGCTCCGTGTTATCACCAATTCATAACGGGGTTAATCTTTGGGAGAATTTGGGATCCAGCTTACAATTTACTTGGTTGACACACATGCCAAGAGCCTAGAAAGACAGTATCATAGAACATGCTTATTTACAGAAAATAAATTTGTTTTCAGGCAAAAAAAAGTGAGCTGCACGATTCATTACCATTATTAATAGAAACAAAATGATGTGTGCAGCAGTCTGAAAAAGGCAAAAGTGATCTTCAGAAGGCCTGATGGCTTTGGGTCTAGTAGGTCTCTGGGAATCTGCTACTTGAAACAGGCACTAGAAATGCCTGCCCTTAAGAACAGAAGATAAAAGATGGGCAATGTCGGCAGTGACCTTGGAGCACGGCACTAAAGCTCACTGCCTGTCTCGAGACACCCCTCTCCTTTGCCTTCCCCACCATGTACTCAACCGTCGTCCTCCACACTCCTCTGCCCTCCTTCTCAGTTTGTGGCAGTCGCCTCCTGCCACCTCCTCGGGGTAGGCTACTTCCCCAGGCCCTGTCCACAACCCATTGCTGTGATGGCTTTAAGAATTTATTCATGAGATGGGGCGCCTGGATGGCTCAGTCGGTTGAGCGTCCGACTTCGGCTCAGGTCATGATCTCACGATTCATGGGTTCGAGCCCCGCGTCGGGCTCTGTGCTGACAGCTCAGAGCCTGGAGCCTGCTTCGGATCCTGTGTCTTCCTCTCTCTCTGCCCCTCCCCCCGCTCATACTCGGTCTCTGTCTCACAAATAAATGTTAAAAAAATTTTTTTTAATAGTAAAAAATTTTTTGAAAAAATACTTTATTCACGAGCACACCAAAAAATGACTAAGCTTCATTTCCGGGATAGATGCCTTGCTCCACTGCCGTGGCTCATGGTGCCTACTGGACGGTTAATCACAGAATAAAACAGCAGCTGCGGTTTCTTTAGCACCGTCGACGTGCTAGCCCCGTGCTAAAAGCAGTAGAGAATATATAAAAGCACAGGGTGTGGGTCCTGTCCTTCAAAAGCTTTCATTGTAGCAAACCTAAATGTCCATTCATAGGGAACAAGTTAAGTAGACGCGGCCACTCGATTTGAAATATTCGACAGCATTAAAAAGTATGAGGCAGATCACAGGAAGGCAGTCACACTATACTACTGTGGGTGCAGAAAAGCCAAGCTTCAGAACAACAGGTACGACAGCATATTCCATTTTGTAAAGCAAACTATAGACATGTACATGTATTTTGCATATTCGCTGAAAAAAAGTCTGGAAAAATACACTAACCCATTACCAGTGGTCGCTGCAGGAGTGGAACAGGGTAATGAACTTTTTACATTTCCACATTGTTTGCATCTTTACCGTGAGCACATGTTACTATTATAATTTTCTTTAAAGAAATCTTTTCAAGTGACTTTAAGATTTCAATTTAGTTATGAAAACCAAAAATACATATATAATGGAAACCAGAGAACTCTAATGTAAGGATAGAAAACACATTTATTATAAGACACTATAAAATGTGCTGCATTATAAAACATGAGTTTTCAAGATCTTTTTTTCTGTGACCTGTGTGTGGCAAAACATACCTCTTTCACTAGTGCAAGTAATTCTGATTCGTGAGCCAGAACGTCCCCCATGTTGAACGGTTACTGTTAATTCTCACGGCAGCAAAAACCTCTACAAGGCAAAAGCAGAAGATAAAAGCTTTCACTACAATCATCTGTGAAGTCATAAAAAGATGGTTGTGGTGGGCAGGATAATGGCCCCCCATTCTAACCCCCAGAGCCCCTATGTCGAGTTGCACATGGAATTAAGGTTGCTAATCAGCTGACCTTAAAATAAGGAGAGTATCTATGATTACCTGGTGGGCCCAGTGTAATCACCATGATCCTTATAAGGAGACAAGAGGGTCAATGTCAGAGTGATGCACTGCTGGCCCTGAAGATGGAGAAGGGACCCCACACCAAGGAATGAGTGCAGGCAGCCTCTAGAAGCTCGAAAAGGCAAGGAACAGACTCTCCTCCGGAGCCTTCAGAAATGAACAAGCCCTGGGCCACCAGGGGGCTCAGTCAGTCGAGCGTCCGACTTGGGCTCCGATCACGAACTCCCAGTTTGCAAGTTCAAGCCCCACATCGGGCTCTGTGCTGTTAGCACGGAACCCGCTTCAGATCCTCTGTCTCCCTCTCTCAAAAATAAACATTTAAAAAAAAAAAAAATGAACAAGCCCTGTGAACACCTGGATTCTAGCCCAGGGAGACCCATTTTGGGCTTCTGACCTCCAGGTCACTAATTTTATGGTAACTTATTACAGCAGCACTAGGAAATACAGAGGCTAAAGTCCGACGTAATTCCTTCTTCTATGACAACTACTTAAAATGAGTGTGAACATGGGCTAGAAGGCGGTGTAAATGAGAATCAAGGCTTGCTAATGGATTGGGGACGATTATTTTTCTAATGTGCCATAGTGTGGTATATGTAATTCAAGCGATCAAGACCACAAAGTACATTTTAGAACAAAACAAAATTTGATAAGATTCATTCACTTAAGAAGGACATGCATTAAAATTAATCTGATATAAATAAACACAGAGTCACCAATTCCTCACACAGCCTCCAAGTAAAAAATAGTAACCGGGGGCACCTGGGTGGCTCAGTTGGTTAGGTGTCCAATTCTTTTTTTTTTTTTTTTTTAATTTTTTTTAATGTTTTTATTTATTTTTGAGACAGAGAGACAGAGCATGAGTAGGGGAGAGGCAGAGAAAGAGAGGGAGACACAGAATCCGAAGCAGGCTCCAGGCTCCGAGCTGTCAGCACAGAGCCTGACGCGGGGCTCGAACTCATGGACTGTGAGATCATGACCTGAGCCGAAGTCGGACGCTCAACCGACTGAGCCACCCAGGCGCCCCTAGGTGTCCAATTCTTGATTTCGGCTCAAGTCATGAGCTCGCGGTTGTGAGATCGATCGAGCCTTGCATTGGGCTCCATGCTGGGTTGAAGAAGCCTGCTCAAGATTCTCCCTCTCCTTTTCTCTCCCTCTCCCTCTGCCCCCCCACTGCACATGCACACCCATTCTCTTGAAAGAAAGAAAGAAAGAAAGAAAGAAAGAAAGAAAGAAAGAAAGAAAGAAATCCGTAATGTTTCTGGAAGACCATAATCATTTAGCCTCACAGTAATGGAGGAGGAAGTGATACATATTTTCACAAGTGTTAAGGTTCACGTACTAGAGAATTTATTAGGTCAGTTTGTTTTTGTTTTTTGTTTTCTTTTAGTTACATGTAAGGATGCACAACGCCTATGTACATGTCCAAATGTTTAAATAAACAAAACGCTGCAAACGTTTTGAAGAAGTACTTTCTACTTTTTCTGTCCCCAGGTGTGCCCAAAGCAGCCACTCCCTGAGCCGCACCCCCAGGCTCTTCACCCACACTGGGTGCCCATAACCAGGGGAATGAAAAAGCCTGTGCACTAATACTAACTACCCACTCACTGGCACCTGATCTGGGGCAATCCCCGAAACTCGGAGTCTCTTTCCTCTGTGAAATAAAGTGGAGAATTGACCAGATCTCTTCTATTACTAAGAACACACGATTCTGTTAACATTACATCTGCCCATTACAGTGCCTTTGATTTGAATTATTTGAGCGTAAGTCGGGTAGATTAAATTTAGTAACTTGCCCCGTTTTCATTCTCTGTCTCACCATCATCTCGTGGCCCCATCTTTCCCAACGTATGGGGACGCCATCTCCCGTTCCCTCTCTCCCTACTTCAGTTGCTAGCCTATTGACAAGTGATCTTTCCCCTCCTGCTTAGGACCCTCCTGGCGTTCCACCACCCTCCGGACCAAGGCCACGCTCCTTACGCCCACCTCTCAAAGGCTACACGGCTTGGCCTCCCACACTCTCCTTTGCTCTGTGAACTTGAGGTACAAGGGCCACAGAGTGGCCGCACCCACCGGACGCCCACAGCCCACGCCTGCCTTCTCTCTGCACTTCCTGCAGACACCCTCCAGGGACTCCCATCTCATTCAGGTCTCTTCTAAATGTCACCTCCTCAGAGAGCTTGCCCTGACTACCCTTTCTAAGGGGTGAGCCCCATCACTTCTAAGTCTTCCGTCCTGCTTTATTTTTCTCAACAGCACTAACCACCATCTGACTCGAACACCCATCTGCTTAAGTACCGCTCGCTGTGGATTCAGGAGCTGCATCCCCCGGCGTGCCCGGGGCCCAGGCCAGTGCCTGGCACACTGTAGTTGCTCAAAAACAACGAACGGAAGTAATTTCAGATGTGAGGAAAAGACAGCAAGAAGGGGACAGAGCCTGGAGAAGAGGGGTGTGGGGCTCTTTTAGACAGTGTGGGCAGAGAAGGCCTCCCTGGGAACATCTGGGTGGAGACGCGAGGATGTGAGCACTCCCGGATCCGGGGAGAGGGGTCTGCAAGCGTGGAGGCCACAGAGCGCTGAGGACCGGGGTGGGGAGAAGCGAGGCAGACACAGAAGGCCTGGAGGCGCGGGCCAGGTCAGACAGGCCTTGTGTGGGCGAGCGGCCTGAGCGTGATGGGAAGCCCCGAGAGGGCCCTGAGGAGGGACTGCCAACCCCGATTTACGTTTCCCAACAGCAGCGTCTGCTGCGTGGGGAGAGGCTGAGCAGACCGTGGGCGGAAAGGGGGTCACGGCCGAGCCCGAGCTAGTGACGAGGGGAGTCTGGACGAGCCGAGGGGAACCTCGTGAAGTGTTCGGGTTCCGGACGTGAAAGGGAGAGGTGCACAACCTGCTGATGGACTGGAGGTCGGGGGTGAGGGTAAGAAGGGAAGGAAGACACGCGGGCCTGAGCAGACGCCATCTGCTCAAGTGGGGAGGAAGGGGACAGGGGCCGTCTGACAGGTCATCAAGAGTTCTGTTCCGGCCACAGTCTCGCAGGCCCACGAGGCACCCCGGCAGGGTGTGAAGAAGGCGGGTGCGTGGGAGCCCGAGTAAAGGGGAAGGTGGGAGCTGGAGATCAGCATCTGGAAACTGTCAGCATAAAGATGGCATCTCAGGAGACAAGGCTCCTACACGGATGGGACTCCTAGGGAGGAGGCGTAGCGGAGAAGAGCTCGGGCCCATGCCTGAACCCTGGAGCACTCAGGTACCAGGGGCTCAGGGAGACAGAAGCGGCCAAAGCAGTGACTTGTTGGTGGGACACGAGCGGGAGACTGTGGCACCTGGGAGCCAGGGAAGGTGTTCCCCTCGCCAACTGCCACTCTGCACGGTCGAGGAACACGCGGGGAGAAGACTCAATCCCTGGATTTGACAACACGGCTTTGACAGCGATGTGGACAAGAACAGTGAGGACAGGTGCCTGAAAGGAAAGGGTTAAAGAGAGAAGTCACAAAGGAGGGACAGGGAGATCTGTCACAACAAGGAGGGAGGGAGTGGGGTCTCAAAGACATGGGAGGTGTTTTGAGGTAAAGAAACTCATTGACGGCTGGAAGAGAAGGTGGGAACCGAGCAGACTATGGAAACGTGGCAGGATTTCCAGTGCTGAGAATCTGCTTAATTAAGACACATGGACTCGAGGGGCGCCTGGTGGCTCAGTCGGTTGAGTGTCTGACTTTAGCTCAGGTCACGATCTCGAGGTGCATGGGTTCCAGCCCCACGTCAGGCTCTCCGCTGTCAGCACGGAGCCTGCTTCGGATCTTCTGTCCCCCTCTCTCTCTTCCCCTCCCCACTCCCACTCTCACGCACAAGGGCTCTTTCTCTCAAAAATAAATATTTAAAAAAAAAAAAAAAAAAGACACACGGACTGGAATCCGAAACCCGGAACCAGTCTGCACAATTTTGCAGTTTTTTCAGCCACTTTCAGCCGTCTGAGTTAGGTGAGCCAGGGTGAGGTTTTTTCTGGAAGAGAGGGAAAAGAGAAAGCCAGTGTAACAGTGATGGAGCACTGAGGCTGGAGGAGGGGGGAGGTGCACAGGGGATCGTAGAGCAGTGAGAAAGTAACAGGGTCAAACACCTGCTTAAGAGGCCCGGGGCCTGAGATCAGCGGCAGAGACACATTCACGTGAGCTTGAAAGAGAAAAAATGTGATCAGAATGGAACAGGTGCTTGATCTGGGAGGCGATGCCATATTAGGACATTCGTGGCCACAGCACGGAGTGGAGAAAGGGAATGGAGGAAGAAGACGCCTGAAAGATGAAGAAAGCAGAGGGGCACTTGGCTGGCTCAATCAGTTAAGCATTTGACTCTTGAATTCGGCTCAGGTCACGATCTCACTGTGAGATCGTGTGCAGAGCCTGCTTGGGAGTCTCGGTCTCTCTCAAAACAAATAAATAAACATTAAAAAGAAAAAAAAAAGATGGAGAAAGTGGAGTGAGTGGCCAGAATGGGGAAATCTCTAAAACAGAAGGAGAGGAGGTGGAGGGGCAGACAGTGAGCCAGGCGCTACAGCCTTTGAGGGGAAGCTGCGCCCCCAGTAGGTTGGTGGCAGGGAGGAAAGGCCGGGGCACGTGCTTCAAAGGAGCTGGGGGTTTTGACGAAGGGAGACAGTGACGTGGATGTAGCAGGGAGTGCACCTATCCTTCCTGGCACCTGCAGGCCTGCCAGGGACCTGAGGAAAGACTGCTACGGTTTGAGGACCACCACCTCCTCAGCCCTTCTCTGGACCCCCGCCACCTCTGCCCCACAGCAGGCCCACCAGCGGCAAACCTCCGATATCCCCCACACCACATGCTCTTCCACAACTCCAAACCGTCTGTCTGATGCACTCGCCCCACCACAAACTTGGCTCATCAGGGTAACTTAACCCAGAAATGACCTCTTTCAGGAGGTCGGCCATGAACCCCTCCCCTTCCTTCCCTATCAAGGAAATGCTCTCTCCTCTGAACTCTACATTTACCTCTACTGCTATACTTATCACCCTGTCTATAAAGGCAGGCAGGTGGATTTAAATTTGATGTCTCCAGAACCTAACGGAGCCCGGTAGGCATCACAGACACCCAAGATATTTACAAACAAATGATGTCCAAGCAGAGAGAACAGAATTTTGAAGACCAGAGAACAAGAGAACGTTGTTGTTTTTGAGAACGCAAGCTCTTCCTACCTCAGGGCCTTTGCACATCCTCTTCTCGCTGCTTACAACACTTTCCTCCTCTTTCTTCACCTGGCTAATCCCTGTGCTTATAAACATCACTTACTCAGAGAAGTTCTTCAAGACCACTATTTGAATGAGATTCTGCTGTGATGATCTCTCAGTGAATGTGAGCCACTGTTGGGTATTCTATTACTCTGACATCTTGGAAATGAGAATTTCATCTAAACCTTTATATCATAAAAAGTTCACTTTAGGGGCGCCTGGGTGGCTCAGTCGGTTGGGTGGCCGACTTCGGCTCAGGTCATGATCTCACAGACCGAGTTCGAGCCCCGCGTCAGGCTCTGTGCTGACAGCTCAGAGCCTGAAGCCTGTTTCAGATTCTGTGTCTCCCTCTTTTTGACCCTCCCTCGTTCATGCTCTGTCTCTGTCTCAAAAATAAATGAACGTTAAAAAAAATTTAAAAAAAGTTCACTTTAAGGGTTTACTGTATGCCAGGCAACATGCAAGATGCTTCGCATTTAATTGTCACAACAAAACTGAGAGATGAATATAATTTATATTATTTTACAGATGAGGTAACTGAGGCTCAAACAGGTTGAGATGCTCCCAACAATCCAGCCAGTAAGTGACAAAAGTACGAATTTAAGTCCAGACCGATATTAACCACTACACAAGTACTACCCAAAACGCTGGGACCACCTCAATCAGGATCGCCTGGGATGCTTCTGCAAATGAAAATTCCTAGCGCCACCCTGATCTTAACTGGACACCATGGCAGCACGATGCCCAGAAACTGATTTAAACAAACTCCCCGGATGACTTTTATGCACACTCAAGTTTAAGAACCACTGCTCTACTTTATGCAGAAACTAGACAAAACTTCTTCAGCCATTCTTGAGGATTGCTTCTTAATTTCCACAGAATAGGGCTCTAGGACCTACAAGCTGATCGAATAAGGGGAAGGCTATGGGATTTGTCTGGAAGACGAAATTGCAGTGTTAGCATCCTAGTTTGGCTTAGACTGGATGAAGTCTGGAGAGGAGGTTAGCTGATGCAGATAACAGAGCGGATGGATCTAAAAGCCCCAGGCTACCCGCTCGTGCCGCCACTACCCAGCTGGACGACTGGCGGCCCCTTCCAAGTTCGGTCCACTGCAGCACAGATCAGAGACTACTTGCGGGAAGCGGCTGGGCCCGTCCTCGGTTTGTCCAGGAGGCCGCCTCGGGCCCACGCCAGAGTAAGAGCCCAGGACGGCCGACCAGAAGTGGGGGCGTTCGGCAGCGGCTGCCAAGCTGACTTTCCTCTGGGGCGAGGGCTCCGCAGAGCTTCGGCCCTCGGGCCCCACCACTGCTCCTTTCCGCCCGGGGATGGCAGGCTCCAGGGCGGCCCGACCGCATCGGAGGAGGCGCTTACCTGCCGCACGGCCGCGGGCGCCCGCGCCAAACCCGCTCCGCCGCCACTTCTCCAGCTGTCGCCCAGGCAACCGGCGCCGCCAGTTCGACGTCACGTGGGGGCGGTGCAGCCAATCACGGGACGCAGCCGGCGCGGAGCATCCTGGGAGGAAAGGCGGGCGATTCGGGAGCTGGGGCTCTGAGGCCTCCCGGCGGCGGAAGTGAAGCGGGATTTCGCGGCGCGGCGGCCGCTGTGTGAGGCTCGCTGTGGGGTGGCTTCCCGGTCCTCCTCTCCACGACTTCCCGTTCGTTCATTTCCACACGCGCGGTGCTTGGCGCTCTGCCCGGCTCTGGGGATGAGCCGACTGGGCTCAATACCTAACTTCAAGGAGCTCGTTGTATCCCGGGAAAAACAAAACCGGCCAGAGAATACAATACAGAGTGGTGTTCGTGGAAAAACAGGTGTTACTCCCGTTCGCAGGAGCGACTCAGAGTTACCTTGGAACCAAAAATGTCGCCCCAAATCTGCCTACGCTTCACCCTTCCACCCCGCTGCAGCACCTTCTGGGAATTTTAAAAAACTTCCCCCGCCCCACGTGAAATTTTGGTTTTCAAAAATAGAACAGCGCAAATCCTCCCTCTCCTTGCACGTGGTGCTTCCGGGCTCAAGTTAAACAGCACTGAAAGAGCACCTGCCAGTCTCCAGCTCAGCTGGAGGGTGGGGAGGTGGCTGGAGACATGACCTTCCAGGCACTGAGGCTCTGTAGTGGGAGTCTTCGTGTTTCCACCTCATGCTTCCAAAAAGACGGCCAAGGCCAGAGTCAGGGAAGAGTCATGGAGAAGGTAGGTGAGCTTTATTTTAAAGAAGCCCTAAGATGGTCTGTGGCCACCATCTCCCTGGCCTCCAGCCCTGCCACTGCCCTTCTGGGACCTGAGATTGCCTTCAAAGAAAAGCTATATTTGGCAGGAAGAGCAATCCTGTCCATGTAATATGTATTGAAAATAAATGTCAGGATGCCTGGGTGGCTCAGTGGGTTAAGCTTCTGACATCAGCTCAGGTCGTGATCTCACGGTTTGTAAGTTCCAGCTGAGTTGGGCTGTGCTGACAGCTCAGAGCCTGGAGTTTGCTTTGGATTCTGTCTCCCTCTCTCTCTGCCTCTCCCTTGCTCATGCTCTGTCTCTCTCTCAATAAACATTAAAAAAAAATTTTTTTTAATAAAAAAAATAAATCTCCCATTCACAGTAAGTTAACATTTGTCAGTTCACTGTGTGCCAAAGGTCGTCAGACAAAATATAGAACACTTAAATTTTTTTAAACGTTTTTTTAATTTTTATTTTTATTTTTGAGACAGAGAGAGACAGAGCATGAGCAGGGGAGGGGCAGAGAGAGAGGGAGACAGAATCTGAGGCAGGCTCCAGGCTCTGAGCTGTCAGAACAGAGCCCGATGCGGGGCTCGAACTCACGGACTGTGAGATCATGACCTGAGCCAAAGTTGGACACTCAACCGACCGAGCCACCCAGGCGCCCCTAGAACACTTACATTTTAAATTTGGATTTCAGATAAGTTTTTAATATAAGTATATCCCAACTGTTGGTTTATTTTAATGTATATACAGGACATTATATTGGCCTGTATTTTTATTTGCTAAATACGACAACCCCATGTGTGCCCAGCATTGTGCTAAGTGAATTACATAAATTATTTAATTCACACCACATCCATGAGATGGATAATATTTTCAGAATTGTATAGATTAATGTTGTACTTTACCTGAGGTAATGTACATGCTGATGTCTGATCTGGGGTGCTTTCTATTGCAGTAAGCTAAATCATATCAGTCTCTTTGTCCAAGTTTTGTCTTTGACAAGATAAATAACAGGAGGTACAGAGAGGTTAAGAACTCAGAGTTCGCACAGCAGGGGAGTGGTGGAACCGGACCAAATCTAGGTCCTCGTGCCTTTGAAGCCTGGGCTCTAGGCTACAATAAATACCACTCCTGTTTTGCATTTGCCTTCTGGGTGCATTTGCCTGACTTCCAGGATTATGGTCATTGTGGTGGCTATTATCTTTGTCTGCCCATCACCTCTGTCCCTCCTGGTAATACACCTGACCACGGGGTTGGGCACACAGCTGGGAATGGACTAATCTTACCCTGCATCTCTGACCATGGTGATTGGCCCAGGATGGGCATGTGATTCAAGCTAAGCCAATGAGAGTCTTTCCGAGGCATTCTTCTGTTGAATTGTGTTCAGGTTATTGTAAAATGAGATTCCAGGGTAGCCTTATAACCATGTCCTTTGTCACATAAAAAAGCCTGAGAAAATGAAGCTGTCACCCAGAGAGATGCAAAGAGAAGATGCTGGGATTGTGAAATCCCTGGGTCCAGACTCTGAGTTCCATAGAGCTCTTCTCGTTCCTACAGAAGCTCCAGCAGCCCTCCAATCAACCAAATAGTTTTCTATTCAGACGGATTCAAATTGGGTTTCTGTCACTTGCAACCCAAAGAATCCTGTTGTAGACATAATTTCTGTATATGTCATATCAACTCAAAGTGCCTTCAACAAGGGGATTTGTTATTAATTAAAAATGTCAGGCTAATTTTCTTACAATAAACCCAGAGGTAGCTTCTTACGATTACCTCAAGTTGTCAAGGATCTAGGTTGGTTTCTGACTTGTACCTTTGTGATTGTGGGTGATACTGGAACAAGCAGATATGACTTGAAACAGTTAGTAGATAAATTGCTATCATTCTTTATACTTTAAGAATTTCTTCAATTCCTTGAACACTTGTGTGATACAAGCACTAAATTGGAAAAAAAAATGTCAATGTGATATGTCCTGGTATGAGTACAAAGAATATTTTTGTCACAAAGGCAAACTGCTTCCCTCTGAAGTGTCATCTGGGCAGTGCCCATGTTGAGTCTGCTCTGTATATCCACGAGTTCAGAGCAGTACGGTAAACCAGTGCCTCCCCTTCCCAGTTCTTAGGCCTACCAGAACATCCCACTGGTTTTTTTCTTGACAACTCCAGTTTTCCCAAAGTGCCAGTGCACCCACAATGACTTTCTGGTGCCTGGATGGCTCAGTTGACTAAGTGTCTGACTCTTGATCTTGGCTCCAGTTATGATCTCACAGTTCGTAGGACTGAGCCCTACGTTGGGCTCTGCTGACAGTGTGGAGCCTGCTTGGGATTCTCTCTCTCCCTATCTCTCTGCCTCTCCCCTGCTCATGCTCTCTTTCAAAATAAATGAAATGAAATGAAATGAAATGAAATGAAATGAAATGAAATGAAATGAATCTGTATAAACCCATCACTCCAGTTGTAGGATTATCAAAATGTTGCTGCTGGGAAAAACTCAACCCCAAATTCAATTCTTGGAATATGCACAATACTTCAGGGGAGCTAACCAAGCTTTCCCTGAAAATAAAAGGGACTGGCTGAGTTCTGCATTCGAGGGACAAATCTGAGCCATCTGCAGCCCTTCTATGGACCTTAGCCCTTGAACACCTTGGGGGTGGGAGGCCACACATCTCTGTGCCATGCTACACAGTTCTTTTTTTTTCCAGTTTCAAACATTTTAATTTTTTATTGAATTATAATTGGCATACAATATTATATTAGTTTCAGTGTACAAGAGAGTGATTCGATATTTTTATACATTACAAAATGCTCATCACAATAGGTCTAGTTACCATCTGTCATTATACAAAGTTATCACAATATTTAAAAAAAATTTTTTAAGTACTCTCTATATCCAACATGGGGCTTGAACTCACGACACTGAGATAAACAGTTGCATGCTCTACCAACTGAACCAGCCAAGAGCCGCCAAATTATTACAATATTATTGGTTATATTCTCTATGATGTACATTGCATCCCTGTTATTTTATAACTGGAAGTTTGCACCTCTTAATTCCCTTCATTTATTTGGCCCATCCCCCCACTTCCCTCCCCTCTGGAAACCACCAGTTTGTTCTCTGTATCTCTGAGTTTGTTTCTGTTTTGTTCTGTTTCTTCATTTGTTTTTGCTTTTTAGATTTCACATGTAAGTGAAATCATGTGGTATTTGTCTTCCTTTGTCTGACTTATTTTATTTTGCAGAATACCCTCCAGGTCCATCCATGTTGTCGCAAATGTCAAGATTTCATTTCTTTTTATGGCTGAGTAATAGTCCATTGAATATATATATACCACATCTTATCCATTCATTTCTCTGTGAACACTTAGGTTGTTCCCATATCTTGGCAATTACATACGGGTACATATATCTTTTTGAATTAGTGTTTTCATTTCTTCAGATAGATACCCAGACGTAGAATTGCTGAATCACGTGATAGTTCTGTTTCCAATTTTTGCGGGAACCTCCAACATATGGTTTTCCATGATGGCTGCACGAATGTACATTCCCACCAACAGTGCACTTGGGTTCCCTTTTTTCCTTGCCAACACTCGTTATTTCTTATCTCTTTGATAATAACCATTCTGACAGGTGTGAGGTGGTATCTCATTGCGGTTTTGATTCGCATTTCCCTGATGTTTAGTGATGTGGAGCATCTTTTCCTGTGCCTGTTGACCATCTTGTATGTCTTTGGAAAAATGCCTCTTCAGGTCCTCTGCCCATTTTTTAATAGGGTTTGCCTTTTTGTTATTCAGTTGTCTGAGTCCTTTACATATCTTGGATATCCACCCCTTATCAAGTTTGTAAGTATCTTCTCCCATTCAGGTAAGTTGCTTTTTGGTTTTATTAATATTTTCCTTTGCTGTGCAAAAGCTTTTTAGCTTGATGTAGTCCCATTTGTTTATTTTCTTTTTCTTTTGTTGCCGTTGCTTGAGAAAGCAGATCCAAAAGTGACACAGCTCTAAAATGAAGTCATCTTTGCAGCTGTCGCAGGCAACTGCCTGGCCTCTCTCTCTACTGAAGGGCAAATAGCTGAAACCACACACAGAGGAACTGTGTCAAAACCCCCGAAGAGAATGAATTGGATGAGAGGGTGAAGCCACCTAAATTAAGCCCTTAAGGCTGACCCACTCAGACAAACCTGGCAATCAGCTGGATTGACTTTATCTCGGAGCTCCAACAGGGGGAGTTCAGACCAAGAGCATGTTTCTGAGAAAGCACAGGGCCTGGATCTAATCAGCAGGTTGGAGGAGGAACGTACTGAAATACCGAGCGCAAATCAAAAGATGGGCTACTGCCAACCCACTGCCTGGGCAAAAAAAAAAAAAAAAAAAAAAAAAGTCCTTCCAGGAAAGTTGGGTTTTGTCACTGTCCAAAACTCATGATGTATGGGGGATTCGGATACATCTGTCTTCCCAGCTCAGAGTCCATGCAGAGGTGGCGGAACTGGATTTTGGTCCGCAAGGGTCGCTTGATTTCGTGGAAAGAGAGCATACCCAAGTGGGCATACACATCCCCATCCCCTAAGGGAGTTATCAGTGAGCAGGAAAGCAGGGGAGTCCTGACAGTGGGTGAGGCCGGAGTCTTGGAGTCCATCTTGGCTTCGAGTGGCAGGTTTCCTTCCCCTATCCCAGAGGTGTGACTTACATCATAGTCCCCAACTGTCATGTGGACTTGATGAAGCTGGCAAAAAGACGCAGGCTATTTGGACTTCCAGAGGGGCATCTGGGTGGCTCAGTTGGTGAAGCGTCCCACTTTGGCTCAGGTCACGACGTCATGGTTCGTGGGTTCGAGCCCCGCATTGGGCTCTGTGCTGACGGCTTGGAGCCTGGGGCCTGCTTTGGATTCTATGTCTCCCTCTCTCTCTACCCCTTGCCCACTCACACTCTGTCTCTCTTTCTCAGAAATAAACATAAAAAAATTTTTTTTTTAATGGACTTGCAGAAGAGCAAATCTGGGACAAGATCTTTTTTTTTTTTTTTTTTTTTTGAGTAGACTCTATACCCAACACGGGTCTTGAACTCACAACCCCGAGATCAAGAGTCATATGCTCTACCAACTGAGCCAGTCAGGTGCCCCATGGAAGCAAGATCTTTTCCAAGCAAGTGTACATCTGCAAGAGACTGGTGGGACTCACAGCAGCTGGTGTTCATAGATACAGACGCTTAAGGTGCTTAGGAGTATCGCCAGCTTCTAAGCAAGCTTAAAAATGCACACTGCACGGCATGTGATGTGAGCACAGAGTAGTAAATGCTAAAGTGACCGCATCTGGGTGTTTTCCCGGCTGTTGACACATCTCGAGAACCAGCAAGACAAGGCACACGGAATGTCTTTAGTCTTGTGGCTGTCCCTGGCGTTTGGATGGGATGCTGCAGAAGGAGTTCTTGTGAGCCACTAAGCACGCCCTGACCTCCTCTTGCCTTAGCCTAAACACCAATGCTTTCCCTTGTGACTGTTGCTCTCCTGGTGAGACCTCCATACAGACCAGAAAGGAGTGTGAGACGGCAATAACTGAGCCACAAGATAAAATAGTTGATTCATCTTCATAAAAGGAATAATTCCTGATGATGGAAAGTGCACACAGTCACATTAAATCTCCCTTTTTACCCTTCTCCTCATCATTAGCAAATGATCCATGAGCTCAGCTGAACCTGAGGTCAAGGGCAGGAGGTAGAACTTCTGTCTGGCCCTGGGACCAAAAGCCTTTCGCTGCTAACAGACATACGAAGCCAAAAGTGAAACTACGGGCGGTGAGGGGAGAATGTGTATGGACTGGCCGCTGGCTTTCGAAGTGCGGTCCCCAGAGTGGCCTCGGCAGCGTCACCTGGGAACCTGTTGGACGTGCACCTTCTCTGGCCCCACCCACACCTGCTGACTGCGGAGCTGCGGGCGGTGGGCGCCGCGAAGGGGCTGGGACGGCGCTGGAGCGCAGGGGCAGCGGGGAGAGCGCGCGAAGCCGGCCCCGCGGACAGAGCGGGCTGCGGGGGGGGGGTGGTGCGGGAGCCCGGACTGCGGGGGGTAGACCCCCCAGCCGACGGTCAGCTCAGGGAAGGATGGGGTCAGCCGGGGCCCTGGGGTAGAGCAGCAGGGGAGCGGCCGTCCCACCCCGACCTGGGCCTGGGCGGGGCGGAAATCTGGCTCCTGCCAGGCCCCAGGCGCACCCCCTCCGCCCCACCCTCGGGCGGTCACTTCCAGGAACCCGGACTCCGGCTGTGCCAGCGCAGCGGTCGGGCGCGCAGAGGTTCCCAGAAATCGCGCGCGCTCTGGAGTGGGGACCGGGCCGCCCGGGCATCGCTGCTTTCCTCCCATCGGTCGCCCGGGCCGCCCTCCCGTCGCCGCCCCCGGCCCCGGGCCCCCATGCGGGCTCCCCGCTCGCTGCAAGCTCTCCCCCTTTGGCGGGACCGCCTCGCTTTCCCTCCTGCCTCAACTCCTTCAAGTCCAGGGACAGGAACCCCTCTCAAAACGGCTTAAGCCAGCGGCGCCAGGCTGGCGCAGTTGGTAGAGCAATGCGACACTTCTTGGGGTCGTGAGTTTGAGCCCCATGTTGGGTGGCCTTACTTTAAAAAATAAGTTTAAAAAAAAAAGAAAAAAAAATATATATGTATAAACCCAGCTTAAGCCAAAGGATCTTTGCTGGCTCCCGTCAGCGGCAAGTCAGAGGAGGAGTCCCCCTCCCTCAAAGCTGAAAGGAGGACTCCCGCCCGGCCTTTAGCTCTGCGCTTGACGCTCTTCTCTGGGCTCTGCCTTTGGCTCTGTGTGGGAGTGACTGGAAGTCAGTTCTGTCTATGGCTAGGCCCCAAATGGGTGGCCTGCACAGAGCTAAGCCCCAGGGCAGGGCTCTCCCTGGAGTCTGGGGGCCCTGAGTGTCTGATTCCAGTCCTTCCAGGGTGGCTACGCGCGGCCCTTGGCTTTCTAAAACATCTCTGTGTGTATGGGGTAAGGGCTCCTTTGCTGAGCGTGTTCACGCTGATCGCTTGACTTGCAAGGACGATTCTGGGCTCACACAGGCTCACACGGGCTGGGCAGTGGTGGCTCCACCCCGGGGCCTTGGAACTCCCCATCAAGGAGGAGAGGTGGGGGTGGGGGGCACAGACACATGCCCCGGCCTCCAGCTCTGGGACCCCCTCCCCCCTCTTACTGTAAGTCAGGGCAGCGGCCCGGTTCTCAGACTCCAGGCTGGACCAGGTCCCAGGAGGGCCTGCCAAGATCCTGGGGGGAGGTGCCAAAGTCGGCAGAGATTTGCAGTAACCAGCTTGGTAGCAGCATCTTGTCTGGGCTCAGAGGTTTCTGCTAAATAGAGTTAAGTCACCCTTGCTCTGAGTATTTGCAGCCTCTAGGGGCGAAAAAGCTGTCCAGGAAAAGTGATAGGAACCGTGTCCATCCCTTCGGGCTCAGGCAAATATGGCCCAACTGAGGGCCTGGGCAGAGCCAACAGGGGAAGCTCCAGGGACACTGGTGCAAACAGAAGGGGCGTCGTCGTCAAATACTGCAACAGCCTGAGGCCTGGACGGCCGCTCTCTGGACCCCTCGGCGTCCCAGCCGTCGACACTAACACGTCAAGACTGTGCTCCCCACTTTGTGACACTTGGCGGCCGCCCTCCAGTTCCACCAGCTGCAGGTGGGCCCCAGCTCCAACAGGTGCTGTTAAAGCAGAGTCCCAGAGCTCTCTGGGACTGCTGAACAGGGGCTCTGGAGTCAACAGGACCACATGAAAAACACACAGAGAGTGAAAGAAGTCCATGGTGGGGGGGGGGGGCACCTCCTGCTGCCAAGGGACCCTGCAATCCATCGCCTTTGAACACCCGGCTGGGCTGGGGAAGCCTGCGCCCCTTGGACGCAGCTGCTTCCTTCCCCAAGGCCTACTGGCTGGTGATGGGGCGGGGCGGGGGGGGGGCCTGCTCTGAGTCTGGACGCTTCCCTTGCTGGGCCATGAAGTGGTGACTTCCGACCAACCACGGCCAGGCTGGAAAGATGACACAGTCTCGTTTGTATGGAGATGCAGGAAATTTCTTTCTCCAGATATTCTGATAGGCTGCGCCCTGGACTTGTTTGGAAGAAATACTTGGCTAAGTCCTTCGGGCTGAGGGTGGGGTGAGGAGCAGACGGGAGTCCGGGGTCTTAGTGTTCCGCCTTCCCAGGAGTCCGGGTGCTGGCCCCAGGGCCTTTGCCTCTGAGCGCTGAGGTGGCTGTGGGCTGTGCCAGACGAGGGGGAGCTGGCACTGACCTGAAGTGCCCTGACAAAGAAGGGGATTGGAGCTGGGGGTGGGAGGGGGGTTGGGGGGGGAGAGAGCCGGTGGGGTGCCACTCTGGGAAACCACGGTGGGGCTAGATCCGTCAGCAGGGGGTTTGGGGGCCAGAAACATCTAATGGAGGGAGTAGCATGAGCCATATTGTGCCCAATTACCCTTCTCCCCTTTCTCCACAGTAATAAAAGCAACCATTTTTAACTGGCCACATGCTGCCGGGTGATTCAACTGTGGCCAAGGGGATGAAAAAAACAGAGACTGCGCGTCCAACATCCGGGATGCGTCCGTCAGGGGAAAGTTATGTCTTCTTTGTTTTCTTCCTCCTTTCTCCTTCCTGACGGCTGGAAACGCAGATGGGTTGTTTGAAGTGCAGGTACCACGTGGGACCTCAAGGTGACCTTGGGGAAGGAGTCCATACATGATAGCCCTATTGGTTTGGTGAGGCCACCAGAACAAATGATCACAAACTGGGCGGCTTAAAGTGACGGAAGCATATTCTTTCTCTTGGAAGCGTGTTCTCTCACAGTTCCGGAAGCCAGAAGTCTGAAATCAAGGTGCGGGCGGGGTCGGTTCCTTCCGGAAACTTTCTCCCAGCCTTTGGTGGTTGTGGGTCATCCTCCGCTTGTAGATGCTTCCCTGGCTGCGTCTCATCACGTGGCCTTCCCTCTGCGTCTGTGTCTCTGTGTGTCCTCCTCTCTTCCCATAAGGACGCCGCTGGGTTGAAGGCCTCCCCCTATTCCTGTCTTACTTCCTCCTGGTTACCTCCAAGGATCGTATTTGCAAATAAGGTTACATTCCGAGGTTCTGGGTGGACGTGAACCCTGTGGGGACTCTATTCTGCCCAGTACACAGCACCACAAGGTGGAGGGAGCTTGGGTCCCTGACACTGAGGCACACCAGGCCAGGCTGCTCTAAATGCCTACAGACGTGATGAACAGAGGGAAGCAAACCTCTACCTTATTTAAGCTACTATCACTTTGTCCAGGGAGATCTGTGGTCACTTCTAACTCATGCGAATATAGCCCCTCAGAACCCCTCATGCCATCTACACATTTCTCTTGGGGGCATTCATGAGTGGGGCGCTTGAAAGGAAGCTGAGTTCTCTTTATAATTGGGCACAGGGTGAAAACCCGACACAGCCTGAGGAGGAGAGGCAGCTGACATCCGCCCGGATGATGTGTCTACCGAGAAGCACTTCCTGCGCTGAGCACTCTGATTTGGGAGCACTGAGGAGGGAGACAAGCATCCAGGGGGTAGGTCCAGGGGGTGGCATCTGGGGAGGGGTTGTCCTGGGAGCTGGGAGCATCAGGAGGCTGTCACTGCTCAAGGACCCAGCTCTGTCTCTGCTGCCCACCCCAGTCCACACGGCCCCGCGATGTTCCTTGACCTTCTCCATACGTGACCCTGGGGGAGACATAGATTCAAGGCCCTGTCCTGAGAGCCAGTGGGCAGCAGGCGCTGCCCTGCCTGTCTGGTCGCGCAGACCAGCTTGCCTGGACGTGAGCGGGCCCACACAGCCCATCCACTGCACTCTACCTCGAGCAGGTGCCAGAGCATTGTCCCCGGCCAGCTCTGTACCTGAGCTGGAAGGATGGAACTCTGACCCTGCCTGTCTTGTCTGTCTTGACCCAAGGTCAAGGCATACCTAGAGGTGGTCCCGCAAAGACCCACAGATCCCTATATCTCTGGTGGCCACAGGACTAGGCTCAGGGCAGCATCTTTGGGGGAGCTTAGCAGGAGGTGGAGGGAAGGGTGGCCCGGCTGACTGCTGGAACCGAGACTCACTTTGACATGATCTGGACTTGGGCTTCCACACACAGTAGGACTGGGCAGGGAGGCAAGAATGAGCTGCGATGAATCATCACCCTGTCCTGTGCCTCCGTCTCCCCCTTGAGCCTTCCCACGAGATCCCTTCCCGGAGGAACCTACCAAAAGGCTGGTAAATAAACATTCTTGGTTCCAAGAACAGCTGGGGAGGGAGGTGCAAGGGTAGCTCCTTCTCAGCCTTCTCCCTGGAGCGAGCCTGGAAGTGCCGAGGGGGTGCTGGGGTCTGGGGGGTGGCCCTCCCTCTGGGAAGGCGGGGGTGCTGGCTGACCCACCACTGAATCCAGGGGTACTCTGGAATGGCGGTGTAGTGTGGCGGCACTGCCCTGCAGCGTCTAGGCCTTGGTCTGGACCCCAAAGCCCCTCGAGTCTATGCTGTCCAGGCCTTTGGGAGGCCAGGTCTCAGGCCAGGCCAGCTGCGACCACACAACTTCCTGAGCAGGCCTTTTGCCGTGTCCACTCACGGCACCAAACCCAGAACACAGGTCCGGGGAAGGAGCCAAGATGGGGACAGATTTCCTTCCCCCCAACCCCGCCCCCCCCCCCCCCCCCCCCCCACCATCTTGGCCCCAAGAGCCCTCAGGATTCTGGTCTGTCCTGACTCACATTTTCTAGAACCATCTGTGTCATAGAAATTTGTGCGCGCCTCTGGCAATGTTCTTTACTTGCGCTTGGAGGCCTGCCTCGCTCTGGATTCTCTAATCGGGGGCTCCTGGGGCCGGAACCACAGTGGAGCCCAAGCTCCGGGTGAGGCCCTGTCCTGGGAGGCTGCCTGGCCCCCGGCCCTCCATAGCCCCCACTCCCTCCCTCCGGGAAGCTGTGAGAGCTGCAGGCGCCAGCCAGAAGAGCCCATTCATTTTCTCTGCCTGCTCAGCCTTCACATGTCCTTTTAGGGTAGAGCCTGCCGACGACGCAGCCAGCGGAGGCCAGGCTGCTGCGAGGAACAGACGGGGAGGCCTCAGAGGGGCTCCCCACTGAGGATGCCTAGCTGCCCTGGGTGGTGAGTCTCCAACTTCCCAGACGTCCTTGTTAGCCTCATGTTTTGTAACGTCCTCCTTCCTACCTTCCTATCCTAAAATGAAATTCCCAGGTAATTTAACCTGTTTGGCCACATGACTTTAAAATAATCATTATAATGCCCTAACTGTAATAAAAAGAAGCAATCAAAGGAAAGCGATTTGTAAAAACCAAACCTATTTCCGCATGTAAGCACCTGGGCCCGTTACACCAGTCTGATGCGTGTGGCCTTCAGGCAGCCAGCGCCCTGCGGCTGGTGCACGTGTGCCGTGGTAGCAACTTGGGTCCCCGGTGCTGTGGCCATTTTCGATGCGAGTTTTCCACACGATGAGCGGCTCTCGGTAAAGGTCTGAAGCGAACCAAGACCAGTGTCACCGCAGCCACGCTCTTCAACAGTCCGGTGTGGCAGGCTCCCCCCAGGTGTGCCGCTTGCGTTCCCCCAACATCGTGGAAATGCCCCCAGTCACCCCAAAATGCCCCCACCAATGTGTGAAATGCCTCCCTCCTCGGGGCAGCTGTGCCCCTTGTCTGAAAACCACTGCTTCGGGCCCTGGGAGTGGTGGGCATAGGAACGTGAATTGACCAAGTCCAGCTAAAGGCATGGCCGTGGCAAGAGCAAGTCGCCCCTGGAAGTACTCTTTTGGTATCAGATGCCCCCAGTTCAACTCCAAGCGGCTTGCGTTTTGCTTAAGCACAGCATTTTGCTGCTCACGGCATCTCAAAGTCTGGAAGTCGAGGCACAGAGCTGCCTCTTGGCTCGGCGTCCCCTGGGTTGGCATCACATCCAGGCCACATCGGAAACGGAAGAGAGGGTGGTTCCCAGTAGCCGGAACAGGCGTCCCGGGGTGGGGGCTTATCGGCCGGGGTCGCCCTGACGGGAGTCGTTGGTTCCCCGCTGACGCAATACCCGTGGCCCGGGGCTGGAGGGTGCCGACCGGCGCCTGAGCGGAGCCGGCAAGCGGCCCGTTCCTCGGGGAGAAATGAAGATACAGATGCCAGTTAGCAGAGGGAACGGAAGTGGTGGCTGGACTGCAAAGGTTATAGAAGTTCTCTGGAGAAAGGGCGATACGTGAGTGAATGAGCTTCCTGGGTCCTCTCTAAAGTGGTACAGAAGTAGGGGCTGAACCCAGTCGTTTATGGATCTGACCTCCGCGGTTTGGTTTGTTCCCGCTCAGACGCAGTGCTCTTCCATATTCCTTCCTTGTGGCGGCTCCACCCCCACAGCCTGGCCGCGTTGAAGCAGAGGCTTGGGAATACGAAGGGACCCAGCACGGGCTACCTGTCCCCATTCGGGCCTAGATCAGGGCCCTTGAAGGCTCCAGGCACTAAAAAGATTATGGTGCTTCCACTTAACGCCCTTCCTTGCTCCCATTAAAAATAAACACAGTTCTTTTCGTAAATTTTTTTAATGTTTATTTATTATTGAGAGACAGAGTGAGACAGAGCACGAGCAGGGGAGGGGCAGACAGAGGAGGAGACACAGAATCCGAAGCGGGCTCCGGGCTCCGAGCTGTCGGCACAGGGCCCGACGCGGGGCTCGAACCCACCTACTGCGAGATCGTGACCTGAGCCGGAGTCGGACGCCCAACCGACCGAGCCACCCAGGCGCCCCCAAATAAAACATTTCTGGGGCGCCTGGGTGGCTCGGTCGGTTAAGCGTCCGACTTCGGCTCAGGTCACGATCTCGCGGTCTGTGAGTTCAAGCCCCGCGTCGGGCTCTGTGCGGACAGCTCGGAGCCCGGAGCCCGCTTCGGGTTCTGTGTCTCCCTCTCTCTCTGACCCTCCCCTGTTCGTTCTCTGTCTCTCTCTGTCTCAAAAATAAATAAACGTAAAAAAAAAAAAATAAAAAATAAAATAAAAAAAAATAAAACATTTCTAAGGCACAAAATAAATGTAAGGAAGTCTAGCAACTTGTTAATTTTTTCCCAAGACCGTTTCGACTACAAATATATGTTGATCAAATTATTTTCAGAAGAATGGAATTATTTCGTCCTGGGCCCCTGCGATGCCGGCTCCAGCATGCGTGTGGCCTGCTGATGGCAGATCTGGTGCTGCCGTCCTCCCCCGCCCCTGAGCGCGACCCTCTTGCCTTCCCCTGGCTGCTGGCGGAGGTGTGACCGCGCTGACTGCTCACGGTTCCCCTTAGAGCACTCGAGAGAGGGGAGGCTGTGTTCAGGCCACTGTGGGGCCGGCCCGAGGCCTGGGGAATCCGGGGCCGGGACCCCCCGGATGGCGTCTACTCCCGGGCGCCGTCGGGCAACGCCGCGTCACGACGAGCCGCAGTCTCAGGCTGGGGCCACAGCGGGGCACCTCCCAGGGAAAGTGGGCATCGTGGCCTCTGGGCTCCTCAGCATGCCCATCACGGGGCTCTAGGAAAGACGGCAAAGAGGCGTCTCGTAAAGTGGGGTGCTGCCAGAGTTAGACAAATCCCAAGTCCTTTTTGATGGCGAGTCGCAATCGCAGGGGCGTGTCTGGGAGAGCCTGGAGACGGAGGCCAGCGGGCCTGGGCCGCGTATCGCTTGTACCACAAAGACTCCTCCAAGGGACCGCTGCAGGACGGCACTCCCACTTGCTGCCGCTTGGCCGTCAGTTTGGCTTCTGAGGACCTTTCCTCTGGGGAGGACATCCTGTCTCCGGGTGCGCTCACACTGTCTCGGTCGTGAGGTCCTGCATTGCCCCCGGAGACACCCCTCTCCTCGGGCGGGCCTTTGCTGAAGGCCACGCTGTTGGAGGGCTCCCCGCTGTCCCCGAATCCACACCCCATCGAGGTGGCGAGGGGACACTGGTCTTGTGGAGGCGGTTTTGTATAGGACGGTGTTCCTCGGCGTGGCCCCGGGTCCGTCTGCGTCACGATCATCTGAGCGGGAGCTAAACTTGCTGGGTTTCCGAGTTGGACTCCAGATATGCTGAGTCACTGCCAGAGTGACTAAAATATACGCAAAAGCAAAAGCAATAAAAAAAGATTTTGTAGTCCCGCAGATCTGGCTCTGAGCTCCCCTCTCACAACTTACGACGTGCCCCGACCCTCTCTGAGCCCCATTTCCTGGGGCAGAACTATTTACCTCACGGTAGAATTGGGAGGATTAAAAATGGCAATGCGAGGGGCGCCTGGGTGGCTCAGCGTCTGACTCCTGATGTTCAGGTCGTGATCTCATGGTTTGTGAGATCAAGCCCCAGGTCGGGGTCTGCACCGACAGCACAGAGCTCGCTTGGGGTTCCCTCTCTCTCCTTCTCTCTCTGCTCCTTTCTCACTCCTGCATGCTCTCTCTCAAAGTAAATAAACAAGCACACACGGGAGCAAAATACAGGCTTGTCGCTATCTGTCCCTCCATCCGTCTGTCCATCCGCTCCTCTATGTAATACTTACTGAGTGTCTGCAGTGAACCAGGAACCGCTCTAGGCGCCAAGAATACGGCACAATCATCCCAAACAAGCTCCTTGTCCTCATGAAGTTTATATGCTAATCATGTGTAAGTCAGAATCACCAGACTCCCCAAGCTAACGCAATTATTTAATCTGAAACCAAGAGGCTTTATTTATCAAACATTGTGACAGGGACTTTGGGGGATACTTTGATGCTTGCCCTTCAGGAGCTTATTTATGGCCTGGCTTGTTAACAGACATCCTACACAGGAAACCATGGAAGAACAATGAATCGCCTTGCTAACCGTGTGTCGTACATGCCCGAGAGGGGCTTGGAGGAGAGACTGATTCCTGGGGCTGGCAGTGAGGTAACTGAATAGCCCTTCCTCTCACCCTGAAGGCTTCCGATCTAAGAACAAAGAAGGGAATTTGCTTAGGGACCCGTCACCCCCCCCCCGCCCCCCTTATTTTGGACGGGCTAGTTTATACCCCTCATAAGCGAAAGCCTTTGATGCTTGTGAGCCTCTTAATCTTTAGAACATGAATCAGGGCTCCTGAGAGATCATGGCACAGGAGTCAGAGGCTGCTCACACCAGGTCCTGGGAATATGACTTAATGGGAAACTCTGTCTGTCTCTCCAACTCTTCGCCAAGCCCCAGCTGTATGTAATGCCTGAGATCTTGGAAAGTAATTATCTCCCGGATGCAAATAAATAACCCACTGATTTGGAAAACACTGAGCGCATGCACCAAAGGAGCTGCCCAGACCCCAGCACACAGATGGGAAATGCCCATCAATAGTGGGCTGTGTTATAGAGGCTCGGGGGATTAGAAAAATACTACACTTGGAAGACCCACAGATGGCCAACAGACGCACGAAAAGATGCTCAACATCACCGATCACCGAGGAAATACAAATCAAAACTACAGTGAGCTATCACTTCCCACGTGTCAGAATGGCTAAAACCAACGCAAGAAACAACAGGTGTTGGCAAGGATGTGAAAGGGGAACCCTCGTGCACTGGTGGGAGTGCAAACTGTTGCAGCCACTCCAGAGAAAGTATGGAGTGTCCTCAAAAAGTTAAAAATAGAACTACCCTACAATCCAGCAAATGCACTACTATTTAACCAAAGGATACAGAAATACTGATTCAAAGGGACATATGCACGCTGATGTTTAAGGCAGCATTATCTACTACAGCCAAATTATGGAAACAGCCCGAGTGTTCACTGACTGATGAATGATGTAAGATAGACACACACACACACACACACACACACACGCACGCACACACATATTCTATATATGTATATATATAATCACAGCCATTAAAAAGAATGAAGTCTTGCCATTTGCGACGATGTAGATGGGGCTACAGAGTATTATGCTAAGCGAAATAAGTCCGTCAGAGAAAGATACCATCAAATACCATGATTTCACTCATATGTAGAATTTCAGAAACAAAACAAACAAGCAAAGGGAGAAAAGAGAGGGGCAAACCAAGAAACAGACTCTTAACTATAGAAAACAAACTGATGGTTACCAGAGGGGAGGTGGGTGGGGGAATGGGGATTAGGAGGGCACTTGTGATCGTCACCGGATGTTGTAGGGAAGTGTTGAATCGCTGTATTGTACACCTGAAACTAATGTTACACTGTATGTTAACTGGAATTTAAATAAAAACTTAAAGAGAGAACAATGAAATAAAATACTGCTTTTGTTGGCAACCCCTTTCTAGAAAGGTGTCCTGGCTTAGGAGCGTGGCGGACACAAACTAGGAGCAGAGTCTGGACATAGGATAAGCAAAGAAGTAGCTATTTGCCATTTTTCTGTTGCCCCTTTGGATCAAACAAGGCCAGAAAATTAACAGGCCAGAGACCGACCAGCTTAATGGAAAGATGAACTGGAGACACACCTGTACAAATGGCTCTTGATGTTGAACAGGTCCCGTCACTGTTATGAGTGTCCTCATGTGTAAAATGAAGGGTGAGACCATACCGTTATTCAGCTAAAATTTAGTTAAGGCCTACTTAAGTACTGGGCTCTTTAATAAAGAAGATCTTGCTCTTTGAGGAAAACGCACTCGCAGCCTCAGTGGAGCTTTGGAGGCCCCGCTCCTGCTCCTGACTCACCGCTGTCGCCGAGGAACAAGTCGGTCAGGAAGCTGCGCAGCCGTGGCTTTTAAAGCCACCGGGAAGACACCTGTGGAACCGGAGGTGGCGATTCAGCAAATTAGAATTACTCTAACCAGCCGCAACGTACAATCTTTGGAGAAGGTATGTGCTGACCTGATCAGAGGCGCCGAGGAAAAGAATCTCAAAGTGAAAGGACCAGTTCGGATGCCTACCAAGACTCAGAATCACTACAAGAAAAACTCCTTGCGGTGAAGGTTCTAAGACTTGGGATCGTTTTCAGATGAGGATCCATTAGCGAGTCATTGATTTGCACCCTCCTTCTGAGATTGTTAAACAGATTACTTGCATCAGTATTGAGCCAGGAGTTGAGGTTGAGGTTACCATTGCAGATGCTTAAGTCAGCCTTTTTAATAAATTGATTATCAGCTTAAAAAAAAAAAGATCTCAAGGTAAATGTGTCTATATCCTAGGGGGTTGGTTGTGAGGAATGAGTATATGAACACATGTGATTCCCAGTAGTGTCGGGCGCATACTAAGGATGTAATAATTAGCCATTATCATTTAATCCCTGTAACAACCTTGAGGTGAACATGATTTCTTCTGTACAAATGAGAAAACCACCAAGGGACAAGATCAGGATATGAACCAGTCTGAGGCCAGAGTCCACGATTTTCCCATTACGTAGTTTGGCTTGGAAGGGCCCCTGTGGCTTTTAATCGTAAAAAAGGAAAGGGTAGAAAAGGAATTTGAACTTTAGAAACAATCAAGCTAACCACCTTCTAAGGAATTTTTCGTGGAAAGTGGAAGTGTTGTCTCATTAATAATGAAGATAAGGAGGTTGGGGAGGGGTATGGGACAAAGCCACAAAAGCTTCTTTGCCCAAGCTCATTTCTTCTCATCTCATGCCAATTATAGATTTCAGAGACATGATTTTCCCTACACACACAAAGAAAAGCCTGGGTTCTCCAAGAACAAAACAACTGAAAAACAGTCCTTAGCAGGAACGTTTAATCACTACAGGAATGAGAAAAGACTTTTATAGATCCCTGGAGAAGGCAGCTCCAAGACAGATGAATTAATCACCTCTTACGTGCTCGTGGACCCCGTCCCAATCCTGTTAGTGCTCAGCTGTGGCTCTCAGTTCTCGATACAGCTAGTCAATGACTAGGTGATCATGCTCTATGTGCTAAGGTTATAAATGTAAACAAGACAAATGAGGGGGAGGGGTGCCTGGTGGGTCGCTCACCTGAGTGTCTGACTTCAGCTCGGGTGATGATCTCATGGTTTGTGAGTTCACGCCCCGCATCAGACTCCACTGCTGTCAGTGCAGAGCCCGCTTCAGATCCTCTGTCCCCACCCCCTCTCAAAAATAAATAAACATTAAAAAAAAAAACAAAAACAAAGACAAATGAGGGGGAAAATAGGTAACTTAGGCAATGAATGACGGTAGTAAGGACAATAGGGGGTGATATTGGGTGCTGGGGAAGCAGAAGGACCTAGTCCAGCTCTGGGGGTGGGGGAGGGGAGGTGGAATTGGTGTGGGTTTCTTGAAGTAAGTCTCTATAAATTGAAACCTAAAGAACTAACTAGTAGATTCACCAGACCTAGAGGGACAGGGTGGGAGTGAAGAAGAGAAGGGTATTTCAGGAACAGGGAATGGTATGTGCAAAGGCCAGGAGGTGACACAAAGCTTGGATCTTTGGAGGAAGTGTAAGTGGTTCTGGGCGTGAGGTGGGAGAAGTCAAGAGAGAAGCTGGAGAGCTGAGCAGCAGCTAAAGTCTTGTGTAGCTTTGAACACTTACTGAAGAATTTGGGCATTATTCAACAAAGAACCACTGAGAAACTTGAGGCAGATTACTATGATTTGCATTGTAGAAAGCTCAGTTTGGAGAATGGATTAGAGTGGGCTAAGTCTAGAGGCTGATAGACAGTTAAGCGCTTGAACCAGGGGTAGTGACCAGTGGGGGAAGGAGGGTGGATGAACTGAAGAGATAATTGAGGCTAAACATTGAGTCAAGGGGGAAGCGTGGGTTTCTGGTGCGAGCTGCCAGATAGAGGGGTTGTCATTGGCTCCAAAAAGTTAGAGGAGACTGGAAGTGTCTTGGATACACTGTATTAAGTGCCCGAGAGGCAGCCCGAATGGGGATCCAGAGTGGCTGGACGTGTGTGCCAAGAGCTCAGATGAAGAGGGTGGGAGAGATGTGGACTGGAGAATCATCTGCACGAAGACGGTGGATGAAGGTGTGGGATGGATGGGCTTGCTTGGAGAGTGGACCAAGAAGGCCAAGGACCCAATTCTGAGGAAGGCTAGAGCTCAAAAGCAGTCAGAGGGAGTGGGACCTGCCAAGGTGCCCAAGAATCCTTGCACAAAGAAATGCTCAAATTAAGTATTTTTTGAATTTGTTAAACGAACAGGTTGGTCAGAGGAGGAAAAGACTTGCTATTGATGCCATGGAGAGTACTTTTATTAATTTTTTAAAAGATAAGGTATCTTTAAGGATTTATTAGTTTGTTACACCTTTACAGTTGGAGGGCGAAGAGGAAAATATCAAAGCTCTTTGTCTAACAAAATGGCTCTTGGAGATTAATTTATAGATTACCCATGATAACCAACTAGCATAAAAGGCAGTTAAAAATGGTTATATTCCACTAGAGACATTTACTGAAGTCATGTTTTTTGCCTTAAAGTCTAAGGAGAGTGCTTTTATTTTAAAAAAATTTTTTAACGTTTATTTTTTGAGAGACAGAGCCTAAGTGGGGGAAGGGCAGAGAGAGATGGAGACACAGGTTCTGAAGCAGGATCTGAGCTCCCAGCTGTCAGCACAGAGCCCGACGCAGGGCTTGAACCCACAAGCTGTGAGATCATGACCTGAGCTGAAGTCAGATGCTCAACCCACTGAACCACCCAGGCGCTCCATAAGGAAAGTACTTTTAAAAGCCAGACTCAGCAGTCATTTAACTGCAGATGGGTTTGAGAAAGATAGGATTCTAGTATTCAGCCCAGTCCAAGAAATCAATTTCCTTCCATTTGGTTTCCTTGCTGTGCCTCTCACTTGCTTTCAAGTCGGCAAGTTCGCCACAATGACATCATCTGGGAGTTAACTGCCGCCACTTTCCCGTTTCTTCTGGTGAATGTGCCAATTCTTAGCTCCTATCCTGTCTTCACACATGACTTTATTTCACCCTGTTCTATTTCACCTTAAATTCCTTTGCTCCTTGGTTAGCTCTCAGTGCTATGCACATGCTAGGAAGTCTTCTAGGAGAACAAAAGTCGTCATGAAAACAGAGTCTCATCATAATCTGATCCAAGTGGCCATTTTACTTTACAGCTTACATTTTTTTTAGAGCTACAATCTCAAGATTTAAGACCAAGTTACAAATCCTAAATTGCACTGCTTACAAGGAACTAAAGCTTGACCGCTCCCTGAAGTTCAATCTGTAAGTATGGAATAACTTTGGCCAGAGGCCAGTGAATGTACCACCTCTCCCAGACTACTCAATTTTGGACAGTGACATCATTGAGAGACTTCTGTTTTATAAACATTTCATATATTAAGGGAAATGTTAGAGATAACTGTCTGAAATGCAAGCAATGTTAAGAGCTTGAACAGGAAGGACATAGCTAATGAGAGGCTAGGAAATGAGATAATCTCTTTTATAGAATCATCTGATATTGAGGAAACAGGAATTTACAAAGGAGGGGATACAATGAAATTAACCAATGAGTGGAGCCATCCTTTGGGATCAGTAACCTTTAGACCTGGGTCTAACAACAAAGCTGTGGTGGAGTGGAACATGGCTGATCCGTCTGGGCGTTTGTTTCCTCTAATGATAGCACCCCCCGCAGAAGCCCTTAGAAGGCTGTATCCTAAATTAAAAAGTGTAAGAATCAAGGTTGGAGCAAAGAACTATTCTTGTATAAATGCTGGAAGTCACCTTTTATTTTACGTGATTGAAGGCCAAAACACAAAGAACCCCACCCAATCCCCCCCAGACTAGCTCTTATTGCTGTGTCCTGTGTCCCGGTACATCAAAGACCCGCTTCATATGGCAAGAAGACGAGAAGGGGAGGTTGTCAGAATAATGACCTTATCTGCTTATTTCAAAAGCCCAACATCTAAGTAAGATCTGATAATACAGAAATCAAAATAGGACTTGCCAAAACATACCAAATGATATATACTTCAAATTTCGCATCATTATTATATTACAGTTATATTTCAAATTAAAAGGCACGTGGGAAAAAAGGGCAGAAAAAAATGGGAAAAAAGGGTACATTATCAAATCCCGTGGCTAAATGAAATGAATTGTATCTATTGTCCTCAACAGGGTCAAAAGCAGGTAGCAATAAGCAAAGCTTATTTAAAAATTATTTTTTAATGTTTACTTATTTTTGAGAGAGCAAGCGAGTGCGTGCGGGGGAGGGGCAGAGAGAGAGGGAGACATAGAATCTGAAGCAGGCTCCGGGCTCTGATTTGTCAGCACAGACCCCGACACAGGGCTTGAACTCACAGACCATGAAATCATGACCTGAGCTGAAGTCAGAAGCTTAACCGACTGAGCCACCCAGGCACTCTAGCAAAGCTTATTTAAAAACAAATGTTTCTGAGCTGCCTAAATAAACATTTCCCTTCGACCACTACAAGGACTTCTTCAGTAAATGATGGTACCCATACCCTCAATCCAATTTTAAAAACTGCAGAGAATTCTTGGAGTCATGAACAAAGGTTGATTTTTTTTTTTTTTTTTTTTTGCATAATTTTTCAAATAACCTATAAACCAGTTTAACTTCATCAACATGAAAGTCATGCGTACTCATCCTGACAATCGAGGATTTAGCTCTTTGGGTTTAGGCATTTCATGGTGCGGGGGAGGATACTAGGTCCATTCATTTAAAATCGAGGCTGAAAAACAAATTAAAAAGCTCTTGTCCATTTTGAGATTTTAATATATTTATTTGAAAACCAAGTTCTGTAAAGAGCACACTAAATAGTCCTATATCTTCTCTTCACCAAAGACTTGGAGACAAGGTTCTTCAGGTCAACGCAGAGGCAATGATACATGCAGTGAATAGCGGGTCTCGGCATGAACGTCCTCACAGGCATTTCCCATACGAGCCTGGACAGTCTTCTTCAGAAGAGCAATGAGATCCTAGGGAAGGGGTGAGGGGGAAAGCTAGGGTCATTCTTTTTTTTTTTTTTTTTTTTGTTATTAATTGTATTTGAGAGAGAGAGAGAGAGAGAGAGAGAGAGAGAGGGAGAGCGCGCATATGTGAGCAGGGGAGAAGATCAGAGGGAGGGAGAATCGTGAGCGGGGTCCACACTAGGCATGGAGCCCAACAAGCGGCTCAATATCACAACTGTGAGATCATGACCTGAGCCAAAATCAAGAGTCAGATGTTCAACGAGCAGAGCCACCCAGGAGCCCCTAGGGTCATTCTTCAAACATTTTTTTATTTTTTATTTTTATTACTAGCTGTTGAAGTCTAAAACTAGCCCCTAACCCTGCCTGTGTCGTCCTAAAAGCTACTTTTTGCTAAGACAGACTACAGTTTTTACACTCCTACTAGACCGAGTATTTTATCCTTTCGAAAAGAATAAGAATCCAACTTCTGTGGTGCCTGGCCTGGCTCAGTTGGTGGAGCGTACGACATTCGAACTCGGGGCTGTGAGTGGGCGCAGAGTTCACTTAAAAAAAAAAAAAGGAAGGAAGAAAAAAAGTCCAATTTCTAACTAAAACTTTTATAAGCCATCTTGTAGTTAACTGCCTTTAAAGATTTAATCAGGGGTTTTCAGTAAGGCGTGAAGGTGTTATAAAGGCTTAATTAAGGGGGCTAATGTGAGTCCGTTCAGTTCCACATAGACACCGAGTGCTCAGTGTATCAACAGTGCCTTGTGCTGCTTGGGTAAAGCTTAGGAAACCAAAGGCTGAAAAATAATTTTCAAAAGTTAAGTTTACATAACCAGGAAGTTAGTATAAATCTCCCTCTCTCAAAGGTCCAAACACTCTCAGAGGCTTGAATATAGTTTCCTACTAATGGCAGGGTTTCTGACTTAATGTTTATCTGAGACTTCTGTAAAAAGCTTTCATTAAATGCTGGTCAGTGGGTAACACTCATGGTGCTAGATTTACCACCTGACGTTTGAATGTATTTTTCTTTTGTCATAATGTAATAAATGATACTGTTTTTATTATTTTTATTTCCATTTTATTTTAAGTGTATTTATTTGAGAGAGACAGAGACAGTGGGAGTGGGGGAAGGGCACAGAGAGAATCCCAAGCAGGTTCCACACTGTCAGCACAGAGCCTGACACGGGGCTCGAACTCAAGAAACCGTGAGATCATGAGCTGAGCCGAAAGCAAGTTGGACACTTAACTGACTTGAGCCACCCAGGTGCCCCTGTTCTTCTTATCTTCGGACAGAAGAGTAAATTCTTATTTGTCTGACAATGTACATGTACTAGGGTGGACTTAGTAAACCTTGATTATATAGTTCATAGGTTATCTTCAAATATGTGATGACTACTAACAAGATGGGGGGAAAAAAGGACAATTTCATGACTTTAGATAGATTATTCCAATCTTCTGCATCTAAAGACCTACTCCAACACTGTTAGAATACTGGAATAATAATCTTTTTCAACTGGACAAAGCTTTGTGTTATAGTCTGATGGACTCCAAAGTACCTTTAAGCACCGTGTCTTATCACATTAGATGTTCAATAGCTTCAGTGAATAAATAAATTATTAAGGCTTTCAGTGCCAAAAGAACTGCCAAAGGAAAGGGAGACGGAGATCAATCAGTGAGAAGCCTAGACCTGTGTGATCCATGAACCAGGCCGGCCCATGAACTGTAAATGATCTGTAATAAGGGGCTTACAACAAAATGTAAATCAACTCTACCGTGAGCAACTTGTTAGTTCAGCAGACTTTTTTCTAGGGGGAGCAGGTAAGTGAGCAGGGTTTTTTTGATGAAAGAAGCACTGAGTAGATTTACATTCTGGAGCAAGCTCCTTACCTCCTCATGGACCTATGAAAACAGTCTGTAGCCACTTTAGTAGCATTGGTCAAACACTACAGGGCAGAGAGAGTGGAGGGAACAAGAAAAAGGAACGGGTGGTTATGTGCACAGGAAGAAATCAAAAAGGGGGGAAATTTTAATGCCATTTAAGTAAATAGGGATTAAGCATAAAAGGAATGGAAGAAGTGAGACAAGGTCTCTGCCTAAAACATTTATGACGTACTGACAACAGATTTCCCTTGATACACAATTTTATTCTACACATACCTCTGGGTCCTTAATCATCGATATACTCGAATGGCTCTGGGGGTTCTGGCTCTTGTTCTTCTTCCTCAATTTTTGGGCCATGGGCTGCCACAGGTTCTACCAGCTCTTCAGTGTCTTCACTGGTATCCTTCAGGATTATGATGCCTCCAATGGAGAGCTGGAAACACAGAGCAAGGAATGAAGCACAAATTCCACTCATATTTTCAGACTGCTTCCGAGTCTAGGGCGCATATTTGTGACATGGTACCTTTAAGACTACTCGAATGATTTGGAAGTAAAGGACTGGAATAGAACTACAGTTTACTAGACAAAAGTCAGAAAACCTGGGCATCTGTGCCTGTGTGATGCTACACCGGTGACAGATTGTTCAACAGGGAGAAGGGGCTAATAAGATCTTCCACATCTATTCCTTCAGGAATAGCCTGAAGACTAAACGAGGAAAGCAACGTCAGTGTACATTACGAAGGATAAAGAAAATTGTAATCCATAAGGAATATTTACAAACTTAGCCCAGTGGCTCTGGATGGTAGGAGGTTTAGATGATGCATCCCAAGCGAAGAACAGTAAGCACTTCCAGTTTTGCCTCAGTCTGAATGTAGTGAGAACGTCTACTAAGTATAAATATGAATTCTAATGCCCTGCCACTCAACACATGGTCCTGGAGCAGCAGCATCATTACTACCTGGGGCTCTGTTAGAAATGCAGAAAACACAGCCCTGCCTAGATCTACAGAACCTGCATTTTAACGAGATCCATAGGTGATATGTGTGCACATTCAAGTCTAAGAAGCACGCTAATCTACTAGACACTTTATTATTTGTGAGAAAACTATCATTTTGGACACAAAAGACAATCTACAAATGAAAAGCCAATTTTTCTCCAGCAATTTCAGAATGACAGAGAGAACGACAGAAATATCACAGATTTACCGATTGTTTTTCACTTTAATTTATAAATCCTTGTGATACAAGACAACAAAGTAGTAGATAGGCAACAAAGAAGAACTATAGTGTAAAAGCAATTGCATTAGCCCTCTCCCAAACATATTACAAGTAAATTCAAATACCAAACTCTTCACCCATCTCTGGTGTGCTAATCTTATCTTATTTTCTTGCCTGTGTCAAAGGAAATGGAAAGCTGCTCTCTGTAATTAAATCAGTCGACAGTGGCAGGGCACATCTGGAAAAACATTATTTCTACCAAAGCACATTAATGGGAAGGAAAAGAAGCACAAGCACATTAGTCAAATGATTCATGTATGTACAAGTATCTCTGCAGTTCAACCTAATCTGATTTTCACTCGTCGGAACTCTGCCCTGCCATGCTATAAAACTGGTGAGCCTTCATGAATTTCTACCTATATTCTATTTCTCTTCTCTCAACACCCACATATCCATACACATTAATTTCTAACTCTTTCCCTTAAAAAGTATGCTTTCCTTGCAGAGGAGCCATTTTATGAATGGACCCTGCCTGTGCTATCCATATTCACCCAAAAACAATCACAGTACAAGGCCACTAATCCTCCACGGCCGGCAAGTTTACCTGAACCATTTAAAGGACCAAATGGAGATGAACTGTCTACCAAACAGAAGAAAATATCTATGTTCAACAAATAGGACTTCCAATATTTTGGAAACAGATGGCTCCAGGTTATAACTGTACTATTTTACGCTTAATTGGAATGAAATAATCCAACTCAAATCCTGCAATTATAAACAACATAAGGAAAGAGCCTTTTATAGCTATGTGGTTTAGGTTTATTTTATTCTTTTTTAAGTAATCTTCTATATCCAACATGGCGCTCGAACTTACAACCCTGAGATCAAGAGTCACATACTCTGGGGCGCCTGACTGGCTCAGTCGGAAGAGCACGTGACTCTTGATCTTGGGATCATGAGTTCGAGCCCCACGTCAGGTGCAGAGATTACTTTAAAAAAAAAAAAAAAAAAAAGAGTTGTATGCTCTATTGACTGAGCCAGTCAGTCCCTGACCTTTTCATAAAATTTTATAAAATGTTGTCTCTAGCAACAATTTTTGTCTTAAAATATATTTTTTTCTGATTTAGTACAGCTGCTTCAGCTCTTTTTTAGTTACTTGTTTGCATGGGATATCTTTCCCCATCCTTTTGCTTTTAATTTTTGAATCTCTGAATCTAAAGTATGTGTGTGTGTGTTTAAGATTTTATTTTTTTTGTTTTATTATCATTTTTAAATTTTAATAGTTCATTGTCAAGTTAGCTAACATACAGTGAGTATATATAGTGTAGTCTTAGCTTCGGGAGTAGATTCCTATGATTCATCCCTTACATGCAACATCCAGTGCTTATCCCAACAAGTGCCCTCCTCAATGCCCAGCTCCCATTTTCCCCACCCATCTCCCCATCAACCCTCAGTTTGTTCTCTGTATTTAAGAGTCTCTTAGGGTTTACCTCCCTCTGTTTTATTTTTTAAGTAATCTCTACACCAAACACGGGGCTTGAACTCTGAGATCAAGAGTTGCATGCTCTACTGACTGAGGCAGCCAGGCACCTCATAAAGTGTGTCTCTTAATAAGAGAGCATGTAGTTGGATCCTCTTCTTTTTTATCCATTTGGCTGATCTTTGCCTTTTAACTGGAGTGGTTAGTCCATTTACATCTCATGAGGGTGCCTGGTTGGCTCAGCTGGTAGAGCATGAGACTCTATGTTAGAGCTGTGAGTTCTAGGCCCATGATGGGCCTAGAACTTACTTTAAAAAAAAAAAAAAAAAAAGATATTTCATCTGATTACTAAGGTAAGATTTACTCATACCATTTTTGCAATTTGTTTTTTGTATGTCTTCTATATTTTTGTTTCTCAATTCTTCCACTACTGGCTTCCTTTGGCATTACGTAGGTACTTTCTAGTGTACTAGTTTAATTTCCTTGTTTCTTTCAGTCTACTTTTGAGTTGTTTTGTCTGGTGGTTGTCTTTGGGGTTACAATTAACATCTTAATCTCACTGAAAAATAGCAACTTAATTTCAAAGTATACAAAAACTACACTTCAATATAGCTGTTTCCCCACTCCTTTGTTGTTACTGTGTTATGAACTGAATGTCTGTGTCTTCTCATCCTGCCAATCACATGTTGAAATTCTATCCCCCAAAGTGATAGTATTAGCAGGTGGGCCATTAGCAAGCAATTAGCCCTCATTAATAATGAAATTGGTGCCCTTATAAGGAGAGCCATGAAGAGAGCTTCTTTCCTCTCTGCTCTCTGCCTTGTGAAGATACAATGAGAAGAAGGCCATGTGTAAAGTAAGATGAGGGCCTTTACTAAGACCCCAATCATGCTGGCATCCTAATCTTGGACTTCTAGCCTCCATAACTGTGAGAAATGTTTGTGGTTTAAGCCATTTAGTTTTAAACAACAGGTGGCAATCTGCTTTAGCAGCCAGAACTATGACATAGTTTAATGCAAATTATGCTTTTGTGCATACATCAATACCAATTTATGACTGCTTAATACAGTTGTCTTTTAAACCAGACAGGAGAAGAGTTACAAAAATACATTTATACTATCATTCGGATTTACCTATGTAGTTACATTTACCAGTGCTCTTTATTTTTTCATGTGGATTCAAATTACTGTCTAGTGTCCTTTCATTTCAGCCTGAAGCATTCACTTTACTATTTCCTGTATGGCAAGTTGGCTAGCAACAGATTCTCTTCATTTTTATATGGAAATGTCTTAATTTCACCTTCATTTTTGAAGGACCGTTTTGATGGATACAGAAGTTTTGGTTGAGAGTCTTTTCTTTCAGCACTTATGAATATATCATCCTACTGCCTCCTGGCCTCCATGGTTTCTGGTGGCAAATCAGCTGTTAATCTTATTTAGGGTTCCAGTATATGATGAGTTGCTTCTCTCAAGATTTTTCAACAATTTTATCACGATGGGGCTGGGTGTGGATCTCTTTGGGTTTATCACTCTTGGATTTACTGAATATCTGGGATACGTAGATTAGTAACATTTATAAAATCTGCCAAGTTTTCATCCATTATTTCTTTAAATATTCTATGCTTTCTTTTTTTGGGACTCCCATTATCCCATTTTATGTAGCTTGGTATGCCTGGTAGTGTTCCACAGATCTCTGAGGTTCATTTTTCTTCACCCTTTTTTGGAGAGTTGTTCTTCAACTGACCTATCTTCAAGTTTGCCCAAGCCTGCTTGAATCAGCTGTTGAGCTCCTTTAATAGTTTTCATTTCAGTTACTGTATTTTTTAACTCCATAATCTCTTATTTTTTATGATTTCTATCACTTTACTGATACTACTTGTTAAGACATTCTCATACTTTCCTTTAGTTCTTTAAACCTAGTTCCTTTAGGTCTTCAGACATATTTTAAGTAGTTGATTTAGTCTGCCTAAGACATCTAGGTTTTTATTTCTTTGTATGTCTTGTAATTTTTTGTTGAAACTGGACATTAAAATAATATCATGCAGGCACTCTGGAAATCAGATTCTCTCCCTTCCCCAGGGTTTGCTATTGTCTGTTTTGTGACTTTTCTGAACTTCTTCCATAAAGTCAGTATTTTTTGCTGTACGTGACCACATAGTCTCTACTCAACTGAGTGGTCAGCTACGATTGGGCAGGGCTTTCCTTAAACACCTGGAACCAGTAAGTCTCCAGTCTTTGCTGAGGGGCTGTGTGTGCATTAGGGAAGCATACCACCAACAGTCAGCCAGGCAGCTGGCAACTCCTCCTTAGCCTTCACTGCTGGCTTGCTCTGACAAAGCCAGTCTTTTGACTCCTAGATGGACAATGGTTGCAGCTTCCTCTCATTCTGAGCAAATGCTAATAAACATTTAATTTCCAACAGAAACATACCAGTCTTCTCATATGGCCTCACGATATGGAGCGTATACTTTGCTGTCTTCGGTTCTTCGTAATTGTCAAGAACACTGGGTGTCTTGTGTGCTTTATGTACTCACTAGTTATGCGCTAATAGATCTATTCTTGATATACCCCACTTAAACTGGCAACAGCAGTTTCTAGACACTGTTAGAATACACTCTCTGTAAACATGCAACTTAGATGAACTGGGTAGTCGAGTAGACAGTGACTGCATTTAAGGTGTGCATTGGTGGTTCTATGAATTCATTCATTGTACACTACAGATCAAGTAGTATTAGGTTCTAGTCATAATGAAGGACTAATAGGAAGTAGGAAAAGATCTTCACACTATTCCTGCCTTCCTGGCCTGATTGCCTTGCTACCTACAGCCATCTGGTGACTTGTTACCACCATCAACCAATATTTATTAAATTTTCTTAAAAAAAATTTTTTTTTAACATTTATTCATTTTTGAGAGACTGTGAGTGGGGGAGGGGGAGAGGGAGGGAGGGAGAGAGAGGGAGGGGGAGAGAGAGAGAGAGAGAGAGAGAGAGAGAGAGAGAGAGAGAGAGATACAGAATCCGAAGCAGGATCCAGGTTCCAAGCTGTCAGCACAGAGCCCAACACGGGGCTTGAACTCACGGACCGCGAGATCATGACCTGAGCTGAAGTCAGGTGCTTAACCAACTGAGCCACCCAGGTTCCCCATCAACTAATATTTATTAAGAATTTACCATGTGCCAGATATTGTTTTAGGCATTTTGCATATCATGATCTATTTAATCTTTACAACATTAACAGATGAGGAAATTGAAACATGAAAAGATCAAAAGACTTGTCTCAGTTATACAGCTAAGAAATGGCAGAGCTGGAGTATAAACTCAGTTCTACCCAATTCTAGCTCTTCACCACTAAATACAGCCATCTATCCCTGTCCTTCTCTCCTCTAGCCGATAATCTAGTTAGTTAAGACCTTGGCTCACAAGTGTAGGTAAGAGATGCCTTCCACTCACCACTATCAGGGACCACTTTCAAGTTGATGAGAATGGGTTTACTTTTTTTTTTTAGAAATCTCATCTATGGCACTGTAGACAGGCCCAGGATCTGGATATATTAAATGTGTCTACTAATAGCTTTGTTTTCCAGTTATAAGAATGTGGGGGGAAAAAAAGACATTTTCATGCTCAAATTATTGTTCAGTGTTTCTAACCTGAAACATTCTTCCTTAGAATAAATTAAATGGCAGAAAGATCCTTTTCAAATTGTAAAATTCAATGCTCTAAGTGCTTGTGTATTAACTGTTATCACCTTATTCACTCTTTCATTCCTGAGTTAGGTATAATTCTTATTTTACAGGAGAGGAAACTGAGGCAGAGAGAGGTTTAGTATTAGACTTAAGGTTACATAGGCTGTAAATGGTAGAGTCAGGATTCAAACTCAGGATGTCTGGTCCTGGAGTCTATGCTGACCTCATAGCTATCACCATGCTGTATTAGGAACTTCTATTATGTAAGCCTCTGGTAGATGAAGGATGCTTGTAGGGTTACCCAAAGGAAAAAAAAGATCTCTCCCAAATCTATATGAAATGGAAGGGAATGTCCTCTCTTTTGCTACAAGACTGATTTGTTCTAGAGAGCTTTCTCCAATGCTTTGGAGATTTATCCTCCTCTATCAATATGTCATTGTTCTACGAATTAATATCCCACTGGCATATAGCTAAGGGCCATAGATAACTTACTGGTTTGAAAGGCTGGTATCTACAGGTCTCTGGCATGGTCAGGACCTTAAGCTGGGCAGGCATAACTCGGGCTGGGTTATCCAATAACTGGAAGTTTGGCTCAGGTTCTTTTTTCTTCTCTTTTTCTTCCTTTTTTTCTGCTTCGTCCTGGAAAATATGAGAAAATAACCCAACAAAGGTTTACTTCTCTTCCACATCACTGAATAACGTTTGATAAATTTACTGAGCAACTCCTTTTTAAAATTTTTTTTGAAGTTTATTTATAGTGAGAGGGACAGAGACAGTGTGAGCAGGGGAGGGGCAGAGAGAGAGGGAGAGAGAGAGAATCCCAAGCAGGCTCTGCACTGTTAGCACAGAGCCCGACGCGGGGCTCGAGCTCACGAAATTGTGAGATCATAACCTGAGCCGAAACTGAGAGTTGGATGCTTAACCAACTGGGCCACTCAGACATTCCTTTTACTGAGTAACTCTTAGGTACAAAAGGTAGCTAGGATTAGATGTAATGAAAATACAACTAAAGTCATACCAGACTCAGGATGGACAGGACAACTGTGCTTAGGGGTGAGAATGCTATGTAACTTGGTTTTAAAGGATAAGGAAGTTTTTCTACCAGGAGAGACCATAAAAAGAGGGTCTATTTAAACAAATGATATTCTCTTTGCTTGAAAGGGCCTTTTTTCTCCCAACATCATCTCATTGTCTGAAAATTCTACTCTGCCCTTCAAAACCCACTTTAGTTGTCATTTCCTCCAAGAACTCAACTCTCTTCCAATTAAAACTTTAGGAGTCTCTATGCTTGGAACGGGATACTTACTTAAAGGAAGCCAAGAGCAAGGTATGGAAATGTTCAGTTACGAAGAACCTGGACCATGATAAAGATAGATATATCAACCCACATGATCACCAAATTATACTTACAACTTCCATTTTCTCCTCCTCTTTTTTTTCTTTTTCTTTTTCCTTTTTTTTAGCCTTGGCAGTAATAGATAACACAGCAGTGGAAACCTAGAGGAAGTGAACATGGTAAATCGTAGTCTCTTACCTACAAGGTACAAGCCCACAGAGAAATCAGTTCTATATAACTTTGTTTCCTGGAAGTAAGTATCATAAATAACAAAATAACCAGGGAATAAATGGGAAAAATAAGCAGGACATTTATTCATATAATTTTCTACTATAGTCCTCAGGTGATTCTTTAGTTCCTAGAGGCCTGCATCCAATATAACTCTTATTATTACTACTTTTTTAATCTGTAGTCTACCTTGGATGTGGATTTGCTATTATGAGATTCTGAGATATTTGGGTGCTGCATACATTTTTACTTTATAGGGAAAGCACTAGAAAACATAAAAATTTCCTCCAAACTTGGTCATAAAGATCCTGTTACTGAATTAGATGCTCTACAATTGTAATACACAGTGGGTGAATGGTTAGCCTAGAACTACCCTTCTTGATGGGTCTTGCTAAAATCGAAGGTAAAACAGGGACTTTGAAGGCTGGCAGTATTGGTATAAGCTGGTTTTGTTTCAGACCTAAAAGCTGGGGGTCTGAAACATAGCTGATGGAACAGGATGTTGTCGTCAGAGATATTCATCACCCACCACCCTCAAATTTGGTCAGTTGTATAATTATCCCCACTTACAAAGTTTACAGCAAATAATCAACTGGCTAATACAGAACACTGTTGAGAGGAAGAAAAGTATTTTCCTTAGTATAAGGTATCAAAAAGGATAATTTTACTGAGAAAACTTCAGGGGCAAGTGCAGCTCTCTAACTCACGATAGTTTGATTTAACACACATCAGTGAGCATTCTCATACATTGCTGTTAGTAGCATAAGTTGGTTATATCCATTTTGAAAGGAAGTTTAGTTAATATCTATGAAAATAAATAATGTACATTACTTCTAATCAATCACATCTAAGATCCTAACCTATAGATATACTCGTACAAGTGCACAAACATACATGTATAAAGACTTTTATTCTAGTCTCATTTGTAACAGTGACAGATTAGAAACCACCTTAAAGTGTTCATCATGCGAGGAACTGAGAAGACAGATAATGGTATTGTACATAAAGGGAATGCTCTGCAGCAATAAATGAGACCCATATACACTGAAAAACTTAGATTCTTTTAAAAATTTTATGTAGGCTCTACACCCAAAGTGGGGCTTGAGCTCATGATCCTGAGATCAATCAAGTTGCATGCTCTACCGACTGAGCCAGCCAGGCGTCCCCTAAAGATTAACTGTTAAAGTGAAAACAATAAGCTGCAGAACAGTGTGTCAACAATTATTTGTGGCATAAAAAGTACTGACATGTGCAGAGAAAACATTTGCAAGGATTCACAAATTATGATTCCTGTGACGTGGGACCTGAATGACCAGGAGAGAAAAAGGGCTTTTACTTTACATTCTTGTGTAATGTTGGATTTTACCATAAGAAGTATTACTTTGAAAATATCTAATTTAAAACATTAAAATATTTAAAACAAACCCAAGTAAAACACTAAGCAGCTTCTATATAGAAGTACAAATGCTGCTCAAGGGAACAAAGAACCTACCTTTTCCTTTTCTTTTTCTTTTGGTACTTCCAGAGGGGCAGGATATGCAAATGTGGATGGTTTACAGTTTGATTTATACTGAACTTTCGGCATCTGAAGAAATAAAAGTTTTTCTCCTTACATTAAAATAACCCAAATCAAGATTTAAGTATTTTATGCTCTTAACAAGAACACAATGCAAAGGAATGCCAGAAGTTTCGATCTAGGCTAAATGTTCTCTTACAAAACTCCCTTACAGGCATCTGTCTTCTTCACTGAATTTGTTTTTAGGTGCTTTACAGAACTACCTGCAGTTCCTTAGACTTTTCTGAGGCTCTGTGCCTGTTCATGGGCACCCCCTTGATCTCATCTCTACTGGCCACGCACCCTGCTTCGTAAGTCTCACTCATGGTGTGAGCATCAGATCAACGGTTACCTCCTTTGTAAAGTGTTCTTTGATTAGTTAGCCTGCACACCTAACTTCCATGTACCTTCCTTATACCACTCTAACAATCTATACAAGTCTGAACACGGTTCCTATACCATGTAATCACTCCTTATAAGAGCCCAACATGAGCCTGATGAAAAAGTCAGCTTCACACTACTTAGTGATTAGGTTTTAAAGTTCTCTAGTCTGAATTTTTCCCTATTTACCCAATTTACACTGACAGAGAATGGTAACTGGCATCATATTTACAGGATAAGAAATCTTGTCTTTTTTTAAGTTTATTTATTTTGAGAGAGACAGAGAGTGCGAGCAGCGGGAGCAGAGAGAGAGAGAGGGAGAATCTCAAGCAGGTTCTGCGCTATTAGCATAGAGCCCAACACGGAGCTCAAACTCACAAAACTCTGAGATCATGACCTGAGCCGAAATCAAGAGTCAGACGCTCAAATGACTGAGCCACCCTGGCACCCTTGGAATCTTGTCTTTTTCATTCTACTTTCCTTATAAAGAACGGAAAACAGAGATCAGAAGATTGTGTGCTAGAGGGAAAAGTCCCTACAGATTATACAGGATGCTTCACCACAATGTTAAAGGTTAAAGGTTAGGGACTGGAGAACCTAAAGATTCTTGTTTGGAAAGAATATTTACAAATATTTGCTCAATATTTACAAATGTGAGTAGTTTTATATTGCAACACTTAAAGGATAAATGACTGTATAGCTATACCGGGGGGGGGGGGGGGGGGAGTCAATTGGATGAAATACTCAATCTTCATCAGCTATTTTCTGGTCCCAAATTTTTCCACTTTGAAAATTTAATAGAACATTTTAACAGAAGTGATGACCAGATTTAAGAGTTATTTGAAGGTCAAAAGGCTCTGAGAAGATGGAAGAACAAGAAGGTGAATCATCAGGCCACAGGATTAGGAAAGACCTAAGCACAAACCCCACTAAAAAAACATGGACGGTGTGATGACAGGGGATGTATCACTTCCAGTCCTTGACTTATGTGACTAGTTTCTCTCTGTCAGATTCCTTGGCTTCTCATTGTTGGTCTTGTTTTCTGCCACTACCAGAGACATCCTCCTATTTTGCTTTTCCCTTTAGAAATAATCCTTTCTTCCATCAAATACTCTAGCATCATACAACTCTGAAACATGGCCCTGCCTCAAAGCCTCGCTCCTTATTAAGATTTAGTTCAGGTCCTCTTTCTTCCTTGCCCAGATGATTGCAATAGCATTCACTGTAATGGATTTCCACGGACACCAGAATGAGGTTTCTAGAGTGCGAACCTCATCATGTCATTTATCTGCAAGAAATCCTTCAACGGCTCTTACAGAACTTCAGTATTAAATAAAATTGGTAAGAGTGAGCTATAAAACCTTTTCGTATTTTTAAATTTGCCTCCTTTCTTACCATTCCCTCTCAACTGATTCATCTAAGGTTACACAGTTAGTAAGGAGACCTGATTTTCAAAACTTCCACTGACACACTCCACTCAACAAGGTGATGACTCAATTTGAAGGGGAAACAAATATTGGTGAGATGCCAATTCATCTTTAAAATTTCATGAAAATCCTTGTGAGTGGGTGATTAGGTAGGATACAGTGAAGACACACTATAAACGTGAAGTCTTACAAACATACCTTTAAGTCCTTGTTAAGGCCAATGACACAGGTAGGGGTATAAGCCAATGACAGGAAGTGTGAAAGAGGAAACCAGAACCAGAACTGGGTAAAGACAAGGACGCCAACTACAGAAGGCATATGGGTGTGCCCAGTCCTGGACTGCAAGGAGATTGTGACATTATGACCACCTGTAGAAAAAGAGAGAAACCATGAACATGAAACCAGTAGGGCCATAATAAAGATTTCTAAGCACTGCACTACGGAAGCATTTGGTGATTATTTTAAGCATACAGTTCACAAAATATTATATGGAGTAGCTGGAGTTTGTTAGCCAGTGAATTATCTAGGGTCTCCAAAACTGAAGTGCTGTATTTTACAGCACTAGACCTTCATTCTGTATAAGTAGGCATTTTCCAAAAACTAAGCCTAAAGGATATAAAAACTGAATGCTAAATATTAAAAAAATTTTAATATTTATTTTTGAGACAGAGAGACAGACAGACAGACAGAGCATTGAGTGGGGGAGGGGCAGACAGACGAAAACACAGAATCCGAAGCAGGCTCCAGGCTCTGAGCTGTCAGCACAGAGCCTGATGTGGGGCTCGACCCCACAAACCATGAGATCATGACCTGAGCTGAAGCTGGACACTTAACTGACTGAGCCACCCAGGTGTCCCACTAAATTAAATATTAGTCTACATTCTACACTGGGGCTTTTAATGCTAACAAAAAGTAAAATTTCAGTACACATATTTGCAAACAATAGCAAAGAGGCAAGAGGCAGATGTTGTTTGCTTAGTTTTACTCTTTCTGCTTTAGTTATGTCTGAAAGTAGATTGCTCCAACATTTTAACTAGCCTTATGACCTTGGACAAATGACTTTATCTCTTAAAGTCTCTTTTCCCATTGGCAATATGAAGGTTTGAACTTGAGCACTTGAACTAGAGTACTATCACTAACAAAAGAAAAATTTTAATCTCTAATCCTTGATTCAGATGAAATTTTTTGAGGACGCACAATATGTGAAACAATGAAACCAGAGCTAATTCTATGTAATCAGAAGTTTGAGCTGTTGAGAGTATTATGGCTCAGAGCCTGTCCTGTTCGCCCATTCCTTGCCACATCTCCTAGACTATCCCTTGAAGGAGTGCAGAGAAACAGTTTGAAAACTAGTGAACAAGAGCGAAGATCCAACCATCAGTTAGACAGCTGGATCATTATTGGGCCCTTGAAAGACTAAGAATCTAAGGCTAATAGGGGTTGAAAAGTTGAATGCCTTTAGGAACCAGTCAGGCAAACAAATAAGAAAACTTGGATTGGAAGCAATGGGACATTGAGGCAAATGGAAAGTTCATGTCATATTCAGAGAGGACATGTTACCAAGGGTGTAGGTCCAGGGTCACTAGGTAATTTTGTTTTTAAAAGCAGATTAGAATCTGGATTTTGTCCAATATTTTGCACACTTTGTTAGGCACGCAAAACAAAACATGTTTAAGTCCGATGTGGCCCACAGGCTGCTGTGTTGGAAGACTCTATATAAAGTATTAGTGCTGGACCCCAGAACTTTGAGACCCCAATCTTTTAGTTTATATAACATAGCCTATAAATGGCGCTTGTCTGTGCCTAGTCACCATCCTAATTGAATTCCAATTCTGGATCCCTACTGCTCACATTTCACTTTTTTTTTTGGAGATTTTATTTTTAAGTAATCTCTATACCCAACACGGGTTCAAACTTACTACCCGAGATCAAGAGTCACATGCTCCTCCAAGTGAGCCAGCCAGGCGCCCATACATTTCACTTCTTTAAACCTCAGTCTCTCCCAGATGCCTCCATATTAGAGTCAGGAAGTACTAATTCTACTACACTAAGAAGCACTTTAATTTTTTATAAGAATCGGGGTTCAATTGTTCAACCAAATAACCTAGATTTTATCTGGAAAAAAAATCAGGTATACTTTGTTTTTCCAACAGGAATGAGTTATACACATTTATTGTCTGCTTGTACTTTTCTCTACTCAACCTCCCCCACTCACTGAATGCTTACAATATATACTGAGAATCTTGAACAAAATGCTGAAAGCGATCCTGAGGAGTCTCTAGTCTAGTGGGGAAGACAGATAACTAGATAATTAGACCAGAGCAGGCAAGCATTAGGATAGAAACCTGTGCACTAGTGAGAACATACAGCTAAGCATGCCTTGGCACCTACCCCAACATGAGGCTGGGCAGGGTAGAGCAGAGGGGAAGGCTTCCTAAAGAATGTGATCTTTGATTTAAGTTTTGAAGCTGAATTCCCTTTTATTTCAATGAAACCCATTTTCTTCAGACTTAGAAACTAAACTAGCTTTCTGTTCTAACAGTCGGGAGATTTACTACAAAACAAGAAAGAGTTTGTCCTATTGATAGTGTTTACACAGTTTTGCAAACTTCAACCATAAACCTTAATTTTTGGCTTTTCTCCTCGAAGAGACCATATCATTGAGTGAATGCTCAAACTTCAGTCATTCCTTTGAAGTTGCCCTCCAGATTTTCTCCATTACCACTAACTTCTGAGAGCCAGAATACATGACTACACATTTTTTCTAATGCAGTTGCAGCCTAGTTTGTAGGGGGACAGGACACTGACAAAGTAGAAAGGGGTGACAGAATAATTATGTTTGTAATAGTGAACACGACACTACAGAACCTTTATATACTAAATGACACTAAAATAAGTAAGGCAAAAAACATAAATAAAAAGAGAAATGCAAAAAAAGCATCAAAACTTGACTGGTCCATAACAATTCAAAGAGATATTCACAAAAGGAAGTGAAGGGAGAAAGGCCTGAAAGAGTAAGGAAGAGGGGAGAGAAAGGACTTCCAGTAAAGACAGCGAAATGAAGCCGAAACAAGAGAATTATCCTCCCCCAGTTTTTTTGTTTTTTTTTTTTTAATTTTAGAGAGAGGGCAGAGTGGGGGAAAGGGGCAGAGGGAGGGGAGGAGGAGTGGGGGAGAGAAAGAGCAAGAGAGGGAGAGACAGAGTGAGAGCAAGAGAGGTAGTGCGCATGTGCGCATGAAATAGAGAGAGAGAGAGAGAGAGAGAGAGAGAGAGAGAGAGAGAGAGAGAATGAGAATCTTAAGCAGGCCTGAGCTGCTTGACCTGAGCTGAAATCAAGAGTTACACACTCAACCGACTAACCAACCCAAGCACCCTTATTTTCCCCTAATTCTTAACAAACAACTCTGATATAGCAGAAACCAGCAAGAAACCATAGTAGCTCTGAATGAACAAGTAAAGGGTTGTAGTGTAAAAGTACAAACTTCAAAAACTGCAGCCAAAAAATAAATGAATACATAGAAGATTATGGAATAGTAAAATGTTACTCCTAAACCCTACTTAAAAACCAATTATCCAAAGTAGCCAATCTCAAATGGCTACATACTGTATGATTCCAACTATACAATACTCTGGACAAGGAAAAACTAAAGCTACAGTGACAGTAAAAAGTTCAGGGGTTGCCAGGGACTGTGTGAAAGGAGGGAGAGATGAAAAGGTGACACAGAGGATTTTTAGGACAGTGAAACTATTGTGTATGATGTAATGGCGGATATATATTTATGCATTTGTCAAAACTCATAGAAAGTGAACCTGAATGTGGGATGCTTGGGTGGCTCAGTCGGTTAAGCGTCCGACTCTTGATTTCAGCTCAGGTCACGATCCCAGGGTTGTGGGATCGAGTCCCATGTCAGGCTATGTTCTGAGCATGGAGTCTGCCTGGGATTCTCTTTCTCTCTCTCTCTGCCCCTCTCCCCACCTTGTGCACTCTTTCTCTCTAAAAATAAAAAAAAAATGAAATTAATGAAATTAAAAGAAAAAGAAAGTGAACCTGAATGTAAACTAGGGACTGATAAAATCCAGCTAATTAAGTGTCAAGCCGTAGTACAGATACCCAGGAAAAAGCAGCAGTAAATAAAGAAATGGTGATGAGCACTGAATCCATTCAAATATGGAACTAAGACTAAACTGTGAGAATTACAATTTCACAAGAGGATGTAAGCATTATAAACCATGACAATATAAAAATATTAGAAGGTGATGAAGAACAAGGAAGAAGAAATTATGACATGTCAATGTCTGTATTATTCATATATGGGAGAGAATCGATACCACTGAGAACTGAAATGTTTTACTAAAGTATCTATGGAGTATTTTCCTTATTTATATACAGCTACAAAGAACTGTCTTTAAATTAAAAAGACACAAATAAATTGTGCCTTAACCACTAAAAATTTAAGCAAAAAACTCTTTTTGGACAATGAAAACAAAACAAATACCCCCATGTGACAATGGATTAAAAGAGAAGACTATCTGCCTCAAACATTTAGGGAGAAAAAAAAAAAAAAACTAACTAACTCCTGAGAAAAGAGAGAAAAAGCAAATAAAAGATTTCAGCAAAATGAAAAGAATTTAGGAAGGAAAAAAAGTAGCATCAGCAAAGAAACATAAAAAGAAATCTCCGGCAAATATAATCAAGAAAACACTCTCAGCAAGTGAAAACCTGGAGAGACTAAGAAAACTTTAAAGACATAAAAGGACTGCAACTTCTTTTCCTGACCTCCTACAGAAATATACATGCAATTCTACCTGACCAAGAAACGACTGACTGTAGTAGCTATGGCTGAGAGTGTTTTCATTAGAAGATATACAGATGGCTAATCAATTTGAGAAAATATTCATTGAGTAACAGAACTGTTATGAAAACCTTGAGATACTATTCTTCACAGCTTTCAAATTAGCAGAGATCCAGGTACTAGAGCACACGCTTCTACCTTGGAAGGGTAGCCTGTCTCTGACATCAAGCATAATGTAGAGGTGAAGAGTGTGAATTCAGGAGCTAGATGGCGGTTACACTCTATTTATTAGGTAAATATTCCATACATCCCATTTTAAGATGATTTGGCTGCTAGAATTTGTCTAAAACCTATTTTTTTTCTCAAAATCTTTCCAGTGTCAACTTGTTTCAAATTGACATATACTAAGAAAATTAGAGAAAAAAAATCCACACTGAGCACTTTATTAAGTGATAGGTACTGTTTTAAAAGCTTTACATGGATTTTTAACCCTCCCAACACCACAAGGTAGACTTTACAAGACAAGAACATAAACATGGGGGAAAACTTCTCAAGGTTATACAGCTACTACTATAAAGGGCCTGGGACTCAAACCCTAACAGTCTGCACGCTTAACAACTCTACTAAAGTATTTCTATGAATTCTAGGCTCCACATTTTCTACAGGAATAATTTCCCCCAGACTCAATTTCTACTATGTCATAGAGCACATAGTTACTTCAATAGGTTTAGTTTAAATAGATTAACACATCTGGAAGATTTAACATTTACCTGCATCCAGTATGCCCTGGGCCAAAATAGCGCCAAACTTGGCCATGACATCATCATGTTTATCATTGATAACTTTGGAATACAGCTGTCTGAACTGATTCACCTGTATGAACAAGAAAAAGAATTATAGTCCAATTCTATACATTTGCGGTGTCATTTCAGAACAGGGAATAGAGTGCTCAAATTATAATGAAACTTGAGTTCTGAATTTTACAACATTTAAAATGAGAGAGAGATAAACCAGACTTGAAAGCAGAAAAGTTCCATGGCTGAAATCATGGGTGTTATGACTTTTCTTGTGTGGGAGTACCGGTTCTGTTTTCAATCCTCATTCCACAGTGGATGATTCACACTCATGGGAATGCTGAATGCGATTTCATATCGCACCACGGTTAGTCAGTAGGCTCAAACAGTTCAAGCAAACACTGAGGACTTCATTGTACTGTGAATTACAGCTATTTTGCTTACCATAACCACTACTAGCAGGCATAGTCCTTCAATTCTATCTTCAAATAAACTACCCTTTACTGAAGTTGTGTGAGGTATATTTTGGATTTAATGGATATGCACACATATTAATTTTTTGAGAATATGTCACAATAATTAGTCTCATCAAAAAAAAAAAACACCAAAATGGAACATGGGCTAACTTAGGATGGGATACCCAGTAATTTTGTTTGTTTCTTTATTCTTTTCTGTATTTTCTAAAATTAATATACATTACTTTTACAATTAAAAAAAATAGTTTATAAAATAAATATCATCAATGTATTTGTGATTCCTTAAAATCTGTTTGGGTGACAATAAAGGAACTATTTTACGCTTCTTCCAGGTCTTACACTTCTCTGTTTTCCCACCAGTGCTTTTCAAGTGGTAGGCACCCAGGAAGTCTGCTTGTTCAAGAAGCACATAATCAGGGAGCTCCCCAAATCTGCCAAAAGCAGAAAATATTGAATTTGAGTTTCCTAATATAATGACTTTATCTGCATTACATATTCTTTCAGAATCTCTTCCCTTCTTCACTTGCCTTGGTCTTAGAGGCCACACTGTGATACAGTGCAGGGTAATCTAGAATCAGACAACCCTGGCTTATAAATACCTCTGCTCCAATAAGCTGTTTAGGTAAGCTACTTAGATTTTACGAGCTTCAGTTTCGTCATCCCTACAGGGATTAGAGTGCCTACACCTTACACGGCTGCTGTTAGGACTACCTGATGTAAATATGTATGTAATGTAATGTGTAAAAGGCATTTTTGACTTCAATAGCATGGCCATCCTACCATACTAGGGCAGAATCCTACCAGTCCCCCTTGACTATGATCTTGGCAACCTAATACTGCTAACAAAACGATATTCCTTAAACATGCTTCCATTTTTTATTCACAGGCAGCAACAAAAGGTGATGGGAAAAACAATGAAGTCACTCTGCCAATACCTAGCAACTAACCATTAGTGAGCCATTTCTATCGGTCTTACTTTCTCTTAACTATAAAACCCAGCATGATTAGATCATTGTAAAATTCCCTTCTAGTTTTACAAATCCTAAGGTTTGATGCTTTTACTCTGGTTCAACAGGTCAAATTCCTTTGATTCTGAACTTATTTTAGATGAACACTTACATTACCTTATATAGGATGGAAATTTTATGTGCTAAAGGTTTATGAAATATGTCATGAACTTATAAAAAGAAACACTGGACAAAGCACTGTATGTACATTATGAGGAAGAATTTAAATATAAAACTACACCCAAAACAATAGGAAAACATTCAGTGAAACTTAAAGATGGGTAAAAAAAATCAACACAAATGTATAACAGGATTATCCAATTACTATTAAGTACACTACTTAAAGAGCTACTTTTATGTTTATCATTTAAACATTTTCCCCCCCTCACATTTTATTACTTATGCAGCAGTAACTTAATTCTCATGTTTATGATTCTTCAGAAAGCATTATTGTTTTGGGGCACTGAGGTGGCTCAGTGGCTCAGCCACTGGGGTAGCTCAGTCAGTTGAGTGTCTGACTCTTGATTTCTGCTCAGGTCATAATCTTGTGTTTCATGAGTTGATGCCCTGTGTGAGGCTCCATACTGACGGTGTGGACCTTGTTGGGATTCTCTCCCTCCCTCTCTCTCTGCCCCTCTGCTGCTCTCTCTGTCTCTCAAAATAAATAGATAGCTTAAAAAAATCTTAAAAAAATTATTTTAGTAGGTGAGGGCAGTTATCTTAAATTTGAAAGGCAAGTTTGAGATCATGTACTCCCTCTATTTACAGATGTGAAACTGAAGTAAGATGGGTGAAATGCCTGGTTTGCTTGTAATCACAAAAAAAACTAATTGCAACCATGGTTAGGATCATGATTTTCTGCTTCAATTTCATTGTTATGCATAGTATGGCGCCCCCATATAAAGTAGAATTTGTGGGAGAAAAGCATATTTATTTCCCATTTTATATTATGACAATCTCACAGAAAAGACAATTAAACTCTAGGCAATCCTGTGATCCATGCTTCCTACTGGGCATGATTATCTAAAAACCTACCTTTTCCAAATTCATGCATTTTTAACATTCATCATATTTTTAACTCTATACCTTATACGGCTGGGGGGGGGGGTGGTGGGAAATCACTCTCTGGAAAAAAAATGGGGAGAAGGGAATAAAGTTTTTTGGGGTCATTTCTGTTCGTACTTATCACCTGGGAATGTCTCCTTTCAATTTTCTTCTATTTTGCCAAATACAGAAATAAAGCAGCACACTGGCGATCAGTTTTAAAGTTGTTTTTCTTTTCCATGAGATTTCATCTCCTCTTATGACTTAAACTAGAGGTCTATAACTCCTTTCATGAAATCCTTGAGGCCAGATGAATTTTGGAATTCAGAATTCAGAAAGATAGCATTTATACATATACCCTACATTATGCAATACTCTCAATGGAGCATGGGGGCAATAAGTTATAATCAAACAAATTAATATTTTAAAAGCAGTTAAATGACTGAATATTAACACTAAATGGGATAAAGGCTATAGATGAGTTCATATTAGGTCAAGTTCTGCAGCCAATGAGTCCTTAAAAATTGTTTAATTTTTATGTTTTTGATGGAGCAAAATAGTGCATGAGTGGGGAAGGGGGAGGGGCAGAGAGAGAGAGAGAGAGAGAGAGGTAAGGACAGAATCCCCAGCACTTAAGCTCCATGCTCAGCAGGAAACCCGATGCAGGGTTCGACCCCACCAATGTGAGATCATGACCTGAGCTGAAATCAAGAGTCAAATGCTTAACTCACTGAGCCACCCAGATGCCCCCCAAATTGAGTCCTTAAAAATAAACAAACCTCTCTTCAATTTTCAGAGCTTTTTAGATTTTGGAACTGCAGATAATGGGCTATGACTTATATAATTTCTTTGTGGCTAGTCCCAAATCTCTTTGGTTCTGACTTTTTTCCTATGCTCTCATCTTATTTCCAGCTGACTTGCTAACATCTCAAACTCAACATGCTTAAAACAAAAAATGATCTTTATTCTTCTTTCAAGATATTGTCAATGCTACCATGATTTCCCCATTATCAATATGCCAAATGATGTTTTTAGCTCCCTTCGTAATTTTATGAGTATTATTTTGTTTATGGTAGTTGCTTGCAGCCCTTTCTTTATATTACCACTGACACTATTAGAGTCCAAGTTCCTACCTAAGGTGACAGTATGGTAATATATATTATTACTTATAGATGTGTTATGCTGTAAACTATCACCTTATAATACAAAATTTCATTCTTATAATTTCATCCTATAGAAGTTCAAACTTTCTCCATAGAAATACTTCTAGGTTACTATGATATTTCACAAAAGCCTCATCTACTTAAATTGTGATTTTAGAACTGCAAAAGCTTATCAAGCTTGGCCCAACATGATCCTACTGCCAAAAATGTACCTGTCAGTGGTGGGAGAAGCTTTCCCCCAGCAGGTAACCTCAGGCCAGGGGACATTAGGCCAGGAAGAGCACCAAATATTTTATTCCTACACTGTGATATTTTTATCTGATTCTATATATGATAATATGTATGTGTTCAAAAATGCTAAAGGTAGATTTCATTTAAAAAGGAAAATAAAAGATAGATCCTTCATAAAGAGTAGAGTTGGGTTCTTCAGAGAAAATAGTTCCAGGGACCTATAAAAGCACATTATTCTAGTTAAATGGTTCTGAATCTGGTGTAAAGGCTTTTTAAATTCGGTTTGTAATCACCCAGGGGTATATGCATGTTCCTGGGTCTACGTTGGTGAGCGTGAGTGAGCAAAAAACCAGCAGAAGAAAAGCAAAGATGCACTGGGATTACTTAAACCAAAACCATAACGTATCAAACTAAGCATTAAGACAGCATTCTGTAAACGGATGTGATGTATATCATGATTACATAAAACATTTCCTTTGGAACGTCTCATTGTGCATTTCATAAACTGAGAAATGTCCCTTTTGGATTCCTTTGAGGGGTGGTTATAGTTTGATGAAATTAGCACTTGATCTCCACTTTATTTCATGCACCAGTTTGCAACCTTGTGACTAGGACTCATAATCTTGAGAACTTCTCTTCAAGCTTAACAGCTTTTTCTTTTCAGCAAAATGTCACATACCACTCCAAAAGAATCTCAAGTTGTCTTGTTAGCAATTATCAGATAAAAGAGAAATGATATAAATGACAGTCCACAAAAGTCTTTACTGCATGCTTAATAGCAGAAAACAATGAAATAGAACTTAAATTTTAAGAATTCATGAGCTGAGTAATAGTTTCCCTCTAAGGAATAGTGTTTCCGGAAAACTGGAGCTTTATACTGCCATACACAGCTTTGCTTTCATAGTTGGCAGGGTATACATTTCACTTTCCCTGTGGAGTTTATATTAATGGCAATGGCTACCAGCTCTAACTGCATTTCAACATTCTTAATCAATACTCAGGATTCTGGTACAATCTGAAGATGGAAGTGTGCCCCATGTATTCACATCAGCTAAGACTTGGTTCAACAGTATTTTATGGAATGATTTTAAAAATGCGAATTAAATTCTGTATTTTTTCACTTTTTCTAAATGTGAGAAAGTTTTATTTATTAGAATAAATAGTTGAATGCTTTTTCAAACTACACAGCCTATATCCTACCCCACCCCCATTCTAAAGGACTCTGCCATTGTTGGTGCAGAGTTTATGATTGAAAAATCAACAAAATCCTACAGCAGAGGATGGAAAGATAGTAAAACATTTGTCTTGTTCACAATACAAATAACATGAAAGCAACATGCAAGGTCAAAGTGAGTAAGTATCTATATATTACTATTAGGGGAGGTGCATTCCATGGCCTAAACTTCCTTCTTTAATGACACTACTCAGTTGGATAACCTCCAGCTGATAAAGCTTAGAAGATCAAAAACAGAAATAAAAGATGCAAAAACTATTCATACTATAACTGCTATATTTAAAAATAAAAACCAAAAAGAAATGCAGACTCTTTAAAAGATGTTTATGTTTTAAAAGATATAATATATGAAGTAATATATTATTAAAACAGAATGAGAAGTTAGATTCTATTTTTGCAATAATACAATTTTTGGAAGTCTTACAAATTATTTTGACAGAAAGAGCAGCACTGGATAAATGAAATAAAAATGACAGCAAATGCTTAGAAATGGAAATCTATTAAACAAAGTTTCGTAAAATGAGAATGAATAATCCAGCATCGATGAGTTCTGGCAATTCTTCTCTTCTCCACCCGCCCCATCAATCTACTTTGCTGAAAATGAGGATGTTCTACACTTGGCAGATGAGGCAGAAGACAGTATACTAATGGTTTTTCCACTTGTTAATTTTGACTGTTTCTCAAACAGAAGCAAAATTAACACAAAACTATTAAATACCCTAATTTCAAGTTAACGAAAAGATCTGAAATTAGTGCATAAGCTCTACACATCTACTTAATATAGTAAACGTGGTAAGTTATAGTCCACGTGAATAAGATCTACGCATTTTCTGTCTCTGAACAAAATGAAACATTTTGGCTGAGGTGCCAATTTACATTAGATATTATACTCTTCACATGATGTCTAGGGGATTGTCATGAGGAAATTTTAAAATAGATGTCTCCGTGAGGGGAGTCATCCACAGGGTTTATCTGAGAACGGGACTGCAGGATATGTGAAGGGGATTTCTGTGGGTCTTTCCCCCTCACTCCAAGCCTAAAGATGGGCTTCAGAGGGATCGCTTAGAGAGCTTAATATGATCAGTGGTCACTGTGCATTGACATCTGACATGAAAAATAGGAGGCATTAGCTATCGATTGAGGTACTAGTGGAGAGGGAGTAGGACGAAGAGGAGGGAAAGGAAGACAGGAGGGAGCAGATGAAGCTGCACTAAGAGCCATACTTCCAGCTACAAGGGTAAATATGCAGGACTGCCTATGTGAACAGAAGGGGTCAAGAGGGAAACAAGGCCGTCCTGCAGCCATGTGAAACTCTGCCCAAAAGATCACCCAGGAGGGCAGTGACACTCTAAGAGAGTCTGGATGTACTCATTTCCTTTCCTTTCCTTTTTTTTTTTTTTTTTAAAGTTTATTTATTTTGGGGCACCCAGGTGGCTCAGTTGGTTGAGTGTGTGACTTCAGCTCAGGTCATGATCTTGTGGTTTGTGAGTTTGAGCCCCATGTCGGGCTGTGTGCTGACAGCTCAGAGCCTGGAGCCTGCTTCGAATTCTGTGTCTTTCTCTCTCTGCCCCTCCCCTGCTCATACTCTCTCAAGAATAAATAAAAATGTTAAAAATTAAAAAAAAAAATAAAGTTTATTTATTTTGAGAGAGAGACAGAGAGATAGTGAGCAGGAGAGGGGCAGAGAGAGGGAGAGACAGAATCCCAAGCAGGCTCTGTGCTGCCAGCACAGAGCCCAACACGGGGCTCGATCTCACGAACTACGAAATCATGACCTGAGCCAAAATCAAGAGTCAGGTGCTTAACCAACTAAGCCATCCAGGTGTCCCTGGATGTACTCATTTTCTAAACTGAGACTGGATATATCATATAAAATGAATGTAAGACTTTTTATTATCTTAGAAAGATGGGATCAAAAACTCATGGATCACCTGAGTCTGCATCCTGTATCAGAGGAACAAGTTATCCTACTAAATACATTTTAAAAGGACAGCAGTAGGCAAAAATTAAAGTTCATTTTTATGATTTCATCAATCTGTAAGTTTTAATTTTTCAATTATGGCTATATAGCTGAATTAGCAAACTGACTATAAATCTGTAAAAAATGCACTTAGGGAGTATTACTACATATTTAAAGTTTCCCCATTCTCACACCTTTTTACTTCCTGTAAGTTCAGTGTTCATCATATGTGAGTTACAAATGTCCTTAAAAGAACATAAGTTACTAAAGAAAAGCCTGCACCAGCTCTCTTCTACAGAGTTTTTTTGTTTGCTTACCTTTGGACAAGTGATTTCCGTCTGCTGGATCATGATGAGAGCTGAAGCTATAAGAGCTCCTTGCCTCACATAGTTCACAGGATCATTTGTCATCGGTTCTAGCAAATTAATTGCCTCCTGAAAGCATTAAAAAAACTTTAAATAAAGCTGGTATCGCTGGATTTTCAAATTAGTTACTGTCATTCTAAATCAGTGTTTTCATCTAACGTTGTAATAAGTTCATTAAAGACTACCTGGAACTGAGTATGCTTTAAGTTTCAATACAATTGATGGTAAGTGCAAAGGAAGCTTATAGAACACAAGCGCTCCTGTCGTGAAGTAAAAGAAGTCAAAAACAAAGTAACAGAAAATGAGATTAATGTTCGATAAACACCTATTATTTTCCAAGCACAGCAATATTCTATATGTGTTATCCCATATAGTTCTATTAATCCCAAAACAAACAAACAAAAAACCCACAACATAAAACCATCTTTATAAACAAAGAAACAGAGTAAGAAAGGTTAAGAAATTTGCCCAAAGCCATACAAGTAGAATGACTCCAGGCTAGTCTGACCCCAAAGCCTGGATTAAGTATCCAACTTCCTTCAAATACTAGGGTAAGGTAATGTCTTTGATGATTTTATAAGACCTACCTTAAAAAATTAAATTGATATTTACCAGGATTTCCCTAAAATCATATTCTTCAGAATAATCAGTCCTATGAAAAAAAGGATTCCTTGGTGAAATAAGTTTGGGAGTTCCTGTGTACTATATATCACCCCTCTTACAGATTCAAAATATATGCTGCTTATCAAATACTCTACAAATGTACATATCCTAGCAAAAGCTCCAAAAAGTCTTATTAAAGAAATCACTTGAACTTTGTATTTGTCCACTGTATTTGACCAAGAACTCTTTTGCCCTACTAACTTCTATTAACACCCTGTGGAACCTTAGTTAAGTGCCATGTTATAACATTCCTTCTAAGGTCCTTGGTAGGTATAAATCTAGAGGAACAGAGAAATGGGTTTACAAGATAATCAAACTTATTTCTTAATATAATATACCATTTCTTAAATATCCTTTGTTTCAAGGCCAAGGAAAGAAAAAGTTAAATCCTTTTTCTTGGGAAAACATTTTCAGTTTTCTTTACATGTGGATTTATTTATTTGTTTATTTATTTAAAATCAGTGCTGTTAACAGATACTATACACACCAGGTAAGTGTATTCTTTCTCCCCATTTCACTGAAAAATGTCATGACATTGTGCAAAGGAGCAAGTTTTTCAACTATTACTCATAATGCTGGCAATACTGTTTCTAAGATAGTCATGATACAAATATAACCAAATTTCCAGCTTGTAAGTTAAAAGACACTAACTTGGTCTTTGAGCTATGTGATATAACCTCAGCGATAGATATTTTAGAATAAACAGGTGTTTCAGGTTTTTAAGAACCAAACATAAAGCACCAAACCTTGGTCAGATAGGTACTGATATGGAGACCACACAAACTATCTAGAAACAAAGCAGACTTGCTTAGTAGGAGTAATAAAAATTTCTCATTGAATTAACTTGTTCAGATGCTGTGTCTCAAACAACATTTGCTCCTAGATATCATATTAAGGTTAGAATAATCTGGAAAGAAAAAAAATCTAACTTAAAATATTTAACTTATGAGGCCTGCCATAAATGTCTACTGAAGACCTGAGGGAGAAAATACTTTGAAAAACATCTATCTATATTTTTCCTTTGTTTACAGATGTATCCCAGAAAAAAAAAATGAAGGCCAATTTCTATAAACTGTATTTTATATACTCAATGATATTTGTATTTTATTAAAAAAAATTTTTTTTTTGAGAGAGAGAGAAAGACATCACATGTGACTGGGGGAGAGGGGCAGAGGGAGACAGAATCTTAAGCAGGTGCCATACTCAGGGCGGAGCCCAATGTGGGGCTTGATCCCATGACCTGGGATCCCATGATCTCATGACCTGAGGTGAAATCAAGAGTCAGATGCTCAACCAACTGAGCCACCCAGGTGCCCCTACCCAATGATATTTCCAATAAAACTGCAGATATATTCTCATGTAAGAAATTCTCCCCCAAAAGAAACAAAAGCATTTTAAAAACAAATCTCTGTGATGACACACTATGTCCAACTTGTTCACTATCATATCCTTAAATAATCTCCACCCCATCATTGATTTTTTTAAATTAAAATTTTTTATGTGTTTATTTATTTTTGAGAGAGACAGCGCGCGCGTGCGCACATGAGTGGGGGAGGGGCAGAGAAGAGCGAGACAAAGAATCCGAAGCAGGTTCCAGGCTCTAAGCTGTCAGCACAGAGCCTGACACAGGGCTTGAACTCATGAAAAGCGAGATCATCATGTCCTGAGCTGAAGTGGGACTATTAACCAACTGAGCCACCCAGGCCCCCCAGCCCCCAATCACTGGTTTGACAAATATTTAGTGAAACCTACTGTGTGCCAGGTCTGACCTTAGATTCCAGCAATGAACATTGTGTTCTCAGGGACCTTACAATTCAGTGGAGAGGAGACAGACAACAAATAAACAGGTGTAAAAATACGTTGGGTGGTGATAAGTGCCATGATGAAAAATAAAGCAGGGTAAGGAGATGAATGAGAAATACTGGAAGGGAATGTATCTCTATAAATTTTTATGTAATTCTTGTCACATGTAGTGAAAATGCCCATATTAATTCCTAGCTTCAGTAACATTTTACAGGACTAGTAAAAGTTATTAGTATCCAATACTAATACCCTTTATTTGAGAAAAAGTCAAGCAAATTAAAATTTAATTCCTGGATCAATCAATAAATACCTATGTTTTATTTTATCTAGTTTGGACAACAGAGGATAAAAAAATGATTCCTTCTGGGGCACTGGGGTGGCTCAGCTGAGTGTATGGCTAGCTCAGGTCACGATCCCATGGTTTGTGAGTTCAAGCCCCACATCGGGCTTGCTGCTGTCAACACAGAGCTTGCTTTGGATCCTTTGTCTCCCTCTTCCTCTCTGCCCGTCTCCGCTCATGCTCTCTCTCAAAAATGAATAAACATTCAAAGTGTTCTCCTTCTCTCTGATGTAAAGACATCAGAAGCATACCCTAATTATGTTCTTGTTCTAGATGTTCTCATTCTCGTTATGTTCGTGTTCCCTCATGCACTCCATTAAAACAAAAAAGTTTGGGGCGCCTGAGTGGCTCAGTCCTCAAGCATCTGACTTCGGCTCAGGTCATGATCTCACAGTTCGTGAGTTTGAGTCCCAGGTCCAGTGAGCTCGAGCTCCGCTTCAGGGGAGCCCTGCTTCTCTCTCTCTCTGCCCCTTGCTCATTTGCACCCTCTCTCTCTCTCAAAAAAAAAAAAGGAAAAAAAAGTTCAGCTTGGGGCAGTGGTCAAGGTGTGTCCATTTGTGTTATGAAAGGCAAAAAATATTATGATTAGGTCACTGCTATAAATCAAGAATACTTGTTTAAGCAACAGTGCATTTCTTTATGAATCTCATGATGAACTGTACTTTCCAATCATCTACTTATCTAACCCAACTCTTTATTTTGTCACTTTTGAGGACTTAACAAATATCAGGTTATCTGTTATGTTTGTGAGGAGAGATCAGGCAAATGGCACTTAAAGTGATTTGTTTAAAATAAAACAAAAAAAGAAATCAAAGCGGATTGATTTTGGTGCTCTTATACGAGAATTTTGATTTCCACACTACTAATCATGAAAATTAAACATGTAAATTACCATTTAAAATGACCAAATTCTTTAAAGAAAAAAGTATTTTATCTTTTTCTTTTTTGAAAGAAATCAATGCTCTCAAAGAGAAATTCAACAGCATGTCTCCATTATAGCCACCCCATGGAATGTGGTTTGTTCTATTTTAATTAAAAAAAATTTTTTTTTTAAATTTAAATAATCTCTGGGGCACCTGGGTGGCTTAGTCAGTTAACTCTGGCTCAGGTCATGATCTCATGGTTCCTGAGTTTGAGCCCTGCATCAGGCTCTGTGCTGACAGCTCGGAGCCTGGAGCCTGCTTCGGATTCTATGCCTCCTTCTCTCTCTGTTCCTCCCCTCCTTGAGCTCTGTCTCTCTCTCAAAAAATAAACAGTAAAAAAAATTAAAATTTAAGTACTCTCTATACCCAACACGGGGCTCAAACTCATGACCCCGAGATCAAGAGTCACACACTCTTCCAACTGAGCCAGGTAGGCTCCCCTGGTTTGTTCATAACTGGCTTTGAGCAATCCAGCATAGTAAAGTGAGGAAGGAAGTTCTGGTAAGCTTTGTGAGGCAAGTTTCCTCTTACAGATCACACCACACTTGTATTTTTGCAGCGGATGCATAAACTTCTCTGCGAGGGAAAACAGTCTGGTGCCAGGAAAGAACTGACCCCACCGGCTTTGGACTTTACCTTGTTTCCGGTACCAGCACAGCAGATGCCTAGGGCCATAGCAGCTCCATAACGCACGTGAGGATTGTAACTCTCTGACAACAATGAAACAACGCTGGGGCACTGTTCAGGGGTCCTGAGAAGAATAGAGAAAGTGAAGACAGTGTTACAGGTAAAATATTTTAAATCAAGATGGAAGAATTTTAACCAAATTTTTTTTAACTTATGGAAAACAATAATTATATTTCACACAGAAGTCGGAGAATTAAAAATCCACGGAATTCCAATTATTGACATTAAAAATCTATCTTCAATATTCAGAGAACATACACAAAGAAAGTGGAACGTATCAGTGATTCCTCAACCACAGCTCTGCCTTAGAGCATTACAGTCAATCCCTCATGCCTCCTCCATTGTGGAAAATAACCATGGGGAGCACACAATGCTCTACATCAATTCTTATATTTCCTGCTTACTGTGTTTTCAGAAGACAAAAGTTGTTACAGAGACTCGTATGTTTCCAAAGTGGAACACAAGATTTGAGTCACCCTGTATTACTGATTGAATATAAAATTGGTAAATATGCCTGAATAATGAAAAATTCTGTTTTCAATTATTTTTGTGTTGGTAAGAACAGAAACTGTTCTCTTCTCATCCTCTTCATATACTTCGGCCAAGACCAAAAAAATAGGATGACCCTGACTAATGAAGTACCTGACTCATTAAAAGACTACCCTGTTATAGTGATTACTCTTTAGGGGGCAGCAGGATAGGGGTAGTAACTAGAAATGAGTGTAAGGGGAATGTATGGGAGGCTGATAATGATCTTGAACTTGGGTGTGTGTTATACACTGTGTTTGTTCAGTTGTGAAAATTCATGAAGCTGTTGGCTGATTATGTGCATATTTTTGGATATTACATTCAATAACAACTTAAAAAAAACACTACCATATACTACATTTAATAAAAATCTTTTAAAAGACGATCTTGTTGTGAATGAAACAGTAATTACCTACAGACCAATTAAAATCTATAACTCTGTTTGAACTATCCTCTAGCCTCAAATTCTAGTAAGTGGCAAACTCAAATTTCAAATGGAATAGAGGCAAATTGATGAAAACCATCCAGAAAAGTGGAATTTTGCTACAAGAGAAAGTTGGATTATTTACTGCTTACAACAGAGTCCATCATTCTTTCTCGAAAATGTTCTCAGTTTGACTAAGTTTCCTAGTAGAAATAATCTATAAATAATACTAATGACAACACCATGGAGAAAAAATTTGGGGCTGTGAAAGATTCAGTGCACTAGGAAACAGAAGATCTGGGTTCTAGTCCTAGTTTTGCTAATTTCTTAGTATGTGACATTAGGCAAGTCACTTTCTTCTTTTTGTAATTACAGATAACTTTTTTTTTTTAATTTTTTTTTTTTTAACGTTTATTTACTTTTGAGACAGGGAGAGACAGAGCATGAATGGGGGAGGGTCAGAGAGAGAGAGGGAGACACAGAATCTGAAACAGGCTCCAGGCTCTGAGCTGTCAGCACAGAGCCCGACACAGGGCTCGAACTCACAAACCGTGAGATCATGACCTGAGGTGAAATCAGACGCTTAACCAACTGAGCCACCCAGGTGCCCCGATAACTTTTCTTTTTGCAGGAGTAATATAAAAAACAAAATGAGCAAATAATTAAAAATATAGTAATAACATACATACCTTCAGTTAATGCATAGTGACATAAATAACAATATGTTACATAAAAGGAAGCCATAAAGTCAGAAACCCATGTTCCAGTTCCTGTTTTGCCTCTAAACAGCTGAGATAATTTAGACAAGATTCAATGAACCAAACATTCTGGGCTTCCTTTCTATGTATGAAAAAAGAAGAATGGGACTAGAAGTTCCATAATGTCTGTCCCACTTTACAATTAGCTTTGGTTCATAGCTTTTAATGAACCAAACATCAAAGGTTTTCAATGTTCATTATTACAGGACATTTCTTCAATGAGAAATATTCCTATGAGACTTAAAGTGGTATTACACCAATACGTTGTTGGGAGAGTCATTCTGCAACTTATAGTTTACTTTTATTTAACTTTTATTTTTCACTCCTATTAGGCTAAGAACTTAGAGCTCTGTCCATAACTCGATACTAAAATTCTCTGACCAACTCAAGGATTCTGTCACCAAATTAATTACAAATAAAACCAACTCAAGACTGAACATATCCCAAGGGCTAATACTGTGTTTTCTATATATTTTATTTTCCATAAATTATTAGCAGAGTGCTTGATACTAAAGACAAAATAATTTTTATTATTTAGTAAAACGTAAAAGGAACCAAGATAAATTTATAGTTATAGACTTAAACAGTAAGTATTTTTACTAGGTTCAAAGCCTAATGGTTAATTAACCTCTGGCAGAGGGTGGGGTGGGGGTGGGGGCGGGAATCAAAACCTTCCCTGTTCCCTTGCCCTCTGAAGTTTATAATTTAGCTGCATAATCAAAAAAAGGGAAAGTTAACAAGTACCTGTGCTGCCCCATTAGGGCTAATTGAGTGTCTTAATTTTATTGTGCTTTAAAGTTCTCAGTAGGGAGACCACACAGAGGGCTAGGTAAAGCCTGCTTGAAAAAATGAAACACCAGTTGAAATAGGTACCTAATTCTTTTTTTAAAAGTTTATTTATTTATTTGTGGGGAGAGGGAGAGAGAGAGAGAGAGAGGGAGAGAGAGAGAGAGAGAGAGAGAGAGAGAGAGAGAGAGAGAGAGAGAGAGAGAGTCTCAAGCAGGCTCCGCACTGTCAGTGCAGTGGCCAATGCAGGGCTCAAACTCAGGAACCATGAGATCATGACCTGAGCCAGTTGGACACTTAACCATTTGAGCCACCCAAGTGCTCCAGTACCTAATTCTAATTTGTTGTTTCAGTACAATTTCTGGGCTTGTAGTCAACAGTCAACTTGCCAGCTTTATTATCTATACAAACTTACCGTAGAGCAGGAACTATGCAAGGGAATACGCACAAGTCACTGCTATATCATCTGATCATACATGCATATATGAACTCCTTTCTCTCAACATATTGGCTATTAACTACTGTTTCTTTACTGAATATTTTGTGCAACCTCAACATCAAATCATATTAATAAATCAAATGTTTTCAAGAATATGGTGTCTTTTTTCTAATCCTTCACTAGAGAAGGAAAAATACGGCAATATAAGTATATAGGCAGAAACACTGTTCTATGCACATGGGGTCTATCACACTGGCAATCTGCTGAGGCCATAAACCTCAGGGTAGTCCTTCGGTATAACTGTGAATTTATAATTCTCACTAGGTTAAGTGCCATAGGAATAACATAATGACAAAGGAATTAAGAATACAGGGGCATCTGGGTGGCTCAACCTGTTAAGCGTCTGACTTTGGCTCCAGTCATGATCTCACAGTTGGTGAGTTCAAGCCCCACAAGGGGCTCTCTGCTGTCAGCGTGGAGCCTGCTTCAGATCCTCTGTCCCCTTTCCCTTTTGCCCTTCCCCTGCTCTCTCTCAAAAACTAAACTTTAAAAAAGAATTAAAAAAAAAAAAAAAAAAAGGATATACACTCTGTTACCCCAAATAGCCAAAGTAATGTTGAAAAGGAAAATCAAAACTGGAGGCATCACAATTCTGGACTTTACGCTGCATTACAAAGCTCTAATCATCAAGACAGTATGGTACTGGCACAAAAACAGACACATAGATCAATGGAATAGAATAGAGAACCCAGAAATGGACTCACATATGTATGGCCAATTAATCATCAACAAAGCAGGAAAGAATATCCAATGGAAAAAAGACAGCCTCTTCAGCAAATGGTGTTGGGAAAACTGGACAGCAACATGCAGAAGAATGAACCTAAACCACTTTCTTACACCATACACAAAAATAAACTCAAAATGGATGAAAGACCTAAATATAAGACAGGAAACCATTAAAATCCTACAGAAGAAAACAGGCAACAATCTCTTTGACCTCGGCCGCAGCAATTTCTTACTAGACATGTCGCCTGGAGGCAAGGGAAACAAAGCAAAAATGAACTACTGGGGCCTCATCAAGATAAAAAGCTTCTGCACAGCAAAGGAAACAATCAGCAAAACTAAAAGGCAACCACAGGAATGAGAGAAGATATTTGCAAATGACATATCGGATAAAGGGTTAGTATCCAAAATCTAAAAAGAAGTTATCAAACTCAACACCCAAAAAATGAGTAATCCAGTAAAGAAATGGGCAAAAGACATGAACAGACACTTCGAAAGAAGACATCCAGATGGCTAACAGACACATGAAAAGATAGTCAACATCACTCATCATCAGGGAAATACAAATCAAAACCACAATGAGATATTACCTCACACCTGTCAGAATGGCTAAAATTAACAACTCAGGCAACAATAGATGTTGGCAAGGATGCGGAGAAAGGGGAACACTTTCGCACTGCTGGTGGGAATGCAAACTGGAAATACAGCCACCCTGGAAAACAGTATGGAGGTTCCTCAAAAAATTAAAAATAGAACTACCCTACGATCCAGTAATTGCACTACTAAGTATTTATCCAAAGGATAAAAAAAATGCTGATTTGAAGGGGCACATGCACACCAATGTTTATAGTAGTGCTATCAACAATAACCGAATTATGGTAAGAGCCCAAATGTCCATCAACTTACAAATGGATAAAGAAGATGTGGTGTATATATTATATATATACATATTATATATGTATATATATAATGTATAAGAAACAAAACAGATGAACATATGTATAATGTATAAGAAACAAAACAGATGAACATAGGGGAAGGGAAGGAAAAATAAGATAAAAACAGAGAGGGAGGCAAACAATAAGAGACTCTTAAACAGAACAAAACTGATGGCTGCTGGAGGGGTGTTGGGTGGGGATATGGGTTAAATCAGTGATGGGCATTAAGGAGGGCCCTTGTTGAGAATAGCACTGGATGTTATATGTAAGTGATGAATAACTAAATTCTATTCCTGAAACTACTATTACACTATGTTAACTTGGATTTAAATAAAATAAATAAAATGAATATACACCCTGTTAAACTCCCTTGTATTCACTACCAAAAGATTAAATAAGCTAAGTAGTACCCTGAATTTCAAAGTGCCTACAATGTCTTCAACCAAATATACAACAAACACCTCAACCAACAGACAGAATTCCATACAGAAAGAGGAATAAGGGCCAGCCCTCCTGTAAACTGCTTCCCTTCCCATGACATTTCATTTACACACCCAGGAAACTCACATCTTTCTTTAATCATTCTATTCTCTCATTCCCCGTATCTTATCTACCACCAAGTCATGTGAAACCCTTAAATCTTGTTTCTGTTTCCACTGCCTGTTTCAGGCCTCAATAATCTCTCACTGGAAGTAACAGTGACTCCTTAAATAATCTCTCTGCCTTCTTTTCCTCTTGCCTTCATTTTGCTGTGGTAGGGAGAACATGGGTTTGGAATCAGAAAGACCTGAATTCCAATTCCAGCACAGCCAATTAATAACAGAGTGGCAACCACTAAATCTCTCTGAGCCTTAACTGCATTACCCATAATATGGTATCTGTTCCACCTTATTTATGCTGGGGAGAGTTGGTGGGATGTATGACAGACAGAGTAGAATACCGTATTATAATGACTGAAATCTAAATGCATTACCAGAAATTGTCTTTGGATCAGAACCAGGAATTTGGTTACTCTAGCTGTGGTTTGGGTTCTTACTTGTAAAAAAGGGAAGGTAGTAACTCATGCCCAAATATTCATGCAAAATAATATAAAGTGAGTTGGATATTAAACCTAGAAAGCTCGTTGTATTCAGAGTCCTGACCTCCAGATATCCTCACCAAGTTTTTAAGGAGCTAATGGCACAGAACATTTACCCACTCATCCCTTGGCTGCAGCCAGGGTAAGACATTCCAGGGAAAACTGACTAACACAAAAGAGCTTATTCTAAATGTATTTTAAAACTTCATTTATTTCATGATGTTCACTTATTAAAAAAGTATTATACTTAGAATAAGATATTAATAGTTTCATAAGGTTCAGAGAAAATTTTGCCAGCAAACATAAATACTGGGAGCTTAATGCAGAGCTTTATCTAGTTGATTACCATAAAGACTGAAATAGGTTGTGAGGCTATAAACTCAAAGAACATAAAAAAATTCTTGTCAAATTTCTCAGTCTATAACAGTTCCAATCCTGACACATTCTTCAGTTTAAGTGTTACGACAAGAAATTATAAATTCTTTAATAAATTAGCTTAGACATTCAGTCCCTTCAAGAGTACAATAAAGCCAGAATATTCTATGTTTACTTTAATTTTTAGCAAGTAGCTCTAAAAGGACAAAAGATCTTTCTAAGCAATGATTGGAATGTAAATATTCGCTGAAAGCAAAATTTCTACACATTAATCTTTGTCTAAACATTATAATATATGTAGAATGTATGTATAAATATAAAAATTCTAAAGTAAGTTAATAAATGAATAAGTGGTAAAATAATTATCAACATCACTTTGAGGCTTGGAATGAATTAATGGACTTCAGGATAATTATCAATGACTACTGATATCATAAAAATGGAAACAAGTACACCTTATGTGTACTGCCAGCCCTGTCCCTCCAAAGGGGGGAGGGGAGGGGAGAGGGAGGGAGGGAGGGAGGGAGGGAGAGAGAGAGAGAGAGAGAGGAGAGAGAGAGGGAGGGAGGGACAGAAACTGAGCCTCAATGTGATCAACCAAGCTCCGATATCCAATTATCAATTTACAGGAAATAGAGAAGACTAAAAACCACACTATTTTACATACAGGGATGCAGGGTGCAATTAGCAAAACCCATACTGTGGAAACTTGACAGTAATAACGACCTTGTTTTCTTCAACAAATAAACTGCAAGAAGGTAACAAAAAGAGGCGAGGAAAAGCAAGAGATGGGGAGAAATTAAATTAAAAGAAAATACACCAAATCTTTAATAGTAGCCCATAAGGCTTTCTTTTAGTTATTTTAGATAATTCTGACACTACTTAACTCTTAGCTTTTCTAAAAAATTCTCTCAGATAACATCACGAAATAATTCCTGTCATTTGATATACTTTCCTCAGACTCAGATCAGCATTTATAATAAAGTATTTAAATGACTTATCCCTGATCAGCAATAACAACTCACCTCATCTCTATGTCTCCATGAACATATTTAAAAAAATAAATGTCTAGAAGTGATCAAGTCACAGGAAAATAGTGGATTTTGTTTTATTGGAGAGGGGGAGGTAGAGAGCAAGGGATTCAACAGTTTGGAAACCACTGCATTAGCATAAAATGTATCACATACGACAGCTTTTTTTCACATATTTATGTTTTGGTATGTTAAATTTAAAAGTGTATTTACTCAATTATAAATTTGTTAGCTGCATTTGTTTTTAACAATGGAGCTAAAAGTAGTGGGAATTGTAGCAACTTTTCTTGTTCTCCTTTACTTTTTGGTTTATAAAAATAAAGAAGTGAATATCATTAGGATAAAAAGCAGAGAGATAGATTTTTTGAATTTTATTTTCATCACAATATAAAAAAGATACATCAAATATGCATTATCAGGAAAATAACCGAAAAAGAAGGAAGCAGTTTTGTTTCCCAAGCATACTTTTATCCCATAAACTTCCATATCACAAGCTACTGCTATGTGTGGATTTCCACTTTATCAGTTTATATCTACCTACTACATGTAAAGTACCAAGAAAACAAAAACAAAATTACACAGATCCTGTCCTAAACCTTACAAATTTAGTCCTACCTTTAATATATACATATATTTTTAAATCATTTTACTAGACTTCAGATAACTAAAAATAGCTACAGTTTTAGATAAGCTTTTGCTTTATTTCCAAACAGATTGATTTCTTTCAGGTGCTACCAAAGTAGGGCAAAAATATCTCAAAAGGGAGAAGAGAGCAGCTTCATAAGATTTATAAATACAAAAGGGCATCTGGGTGGCTCAGTCAGTTAAGTGTCTGACCTCAGCTCAGGTCATGATCTCATGGTTCACGAGTTTGAGTCTCACATCAGGCTCTCTGCTGACAGTGTGGAGCCTGCTTTGGATCCTGTCCCCACCTCTCTCTGCCTCTCCTGCTCGTGTGCTCTCTCTCAAAAATAAACATTAAAAAAATTTATAAATACAGAGAAATTGCTACTTCACCATAATAAGAAACATGGTTCTTAAAATATCAAATTTCAGGGGTTCCTGGTGGCTCAGTCGCTTAAGCATCTGACTGTTGGTTTCAGCTCAGGTCATGATCTCATCATATGTGAGTTCGAGCCCCTTGCTTGGGATTCTCTCTCTCTCTCTCTCTCTGCCCCTCCCTCACTCGTGTTCTCACATTCTCTCAAAATAAATAAACTTTAAAAAAAGGAGGGATTTCTTTAAAAATATATCAAATTGCATCCCTGTATCTAGAGAAATCTGTAATATTAAAAAAGTTATAGTATATTATTAGTACATTCCCACCAGCCCTTAAAATGACCAAACCAAGAAAAGTCTACAGTATGAGTGGGATGCTATTAACTTGTAGATTATTAAAGATTTCATTGGTATTTCCTTGATTTTATAAAAATGAAAATGTACCTCAATTCTCAGAAAGTTTAATTCATTTCTGATATTTAAATAAGTGTCCCGATGATAAAAGTCTGTTTATAATAGCTGATTACAGGGATTACTGAAGACTTGCAGAGCTGAGCAACTTTACATAAAAATATTTGGATCTTTTATGATCATCAACTATAATTCCAGGTATAAGAGTTCTTTTGATTAAAGGACATTGCCATTTCATGACATCAAGTTGTATTATAGAGTTTCACTGATATTTTAAGAAATCTTATTCTTCTGTTCTTGACAAAAGTAGATAGTCATAAGCAGCTCTGTCTGGCATTAACAATCTGGCAAAAACTGTCGGAATCAACTTGTATAGAACTCTGCAATCTAGTCAAAAACTTACAACAACCAGGGGACAGCTTAAGGAATCATTGTTGTAAGGGAGGGCTGTGACATTTTCAACTGCCTGCCTACCACCCCTACTCCCGAGATTGGTGGGTTCAGTGGAGAGCATGGCCTGTGTCCTGGTACAGGCTGCTAATGAGAGGGAGAAAGGAAGACTATTCTCACAGAATTGTGGCTATGTTTCAACCTGTCTGGTGGCTCCTTGAAGCACCAGTGCACAGTCTGCCTTTGTTTCACCAAACTTAGAGTACTCCCAGGGCTGCAGCAACTTCCCAGGTGATATTTGCTGAAAACACTTAAAGGCGAAAGTATTGGCCATAACCCTTATAAAAGGGGTTAATAGGATAGGAAATAAACAGACCAAAAAGCTTGGAAAGAAAGAGGCTGGGAAAGGAGATATGTGGAGTTAATAAGGGCTTCTAAAAGCTCCCGCGTATACTGGGGGAATTGAGAATACCACACGCATACTCAGGGCTGGATGCATACTCAGGAAAGGCCTGAGAACTGTAAACTTTCATCTCAGGCTGTGCACAAACAGGAAGCGAAAGCTAAGGCAGAGTGGTAAATGACCTGGTTAAGTGTTGAAGGAGCGCCCTAGCACACAGCCAATTTGCAAATAGTCTTTTTCCTTTTCCTTTGATTTTTCTTTTCTTGGCTCCAGGCAATGAAGGAAACTCTAGCAAAAACACTAGCTGAACACTAAGCTAATGTAACACAGACTTCAGTGGCCATTCATGAGAGAATACAGACTTTATAACACTACTTTAGAAAAGTCACCAATCTATAACAAGCAGCAATAATAAACCCTTGGAAGGGGGGAAGAGTCTGATTTCCTTTGTTGCCACAGTATAATATTCAAAATACCCAGTTTTCAATAAAAAATTAAGAGTCATGCAAAGAAGTAAGAAAGTACAGCCCATTCAGAGGAAGATAAGAAATTAATAGGGGTGCCTGGGTGGCTCAGTCGGTTAAGTATCTGACTCTTTGATTTCAGCTCAGGTCATGATCTCACAGTTCCATGAGTTGGAGTGCCACTCTGTGCCGGTAATGTGGAGCCTGCCTGGGATTCTCTCTCCCTCTGCCCCTCCCCACTCATGCATGCTCTCTCCCCCCACCCCCGTCTCTTTCAAAAAAAAAAAAAAGTAAGTCACGGTAAGGGGTATTGGAAGAGCCAGGAGAGGAGCGTTTAACAGTATTAATTATGGCACTCAGAGTAGGCTTCAATGATAAAGTGATATTTAGGCAAGGACAGGAAGGCAGTGAGGAAGCAAGCCAAGTGGTTATGTGGGGGAAGAGTGTATCAGGTAGAGGAAACAGCTCATGCATATCCCTATGCTGGAACAATGCCAGGCATGTTTGTGAAGCAGCAAAGGCCAATGGTTTGAGTGTCATGAAGAAGGGGAAGAATAGTTGAAACTATGGCCAAATCATAAAAGCTTTACAGGAACTTTATAGGCCAGGGGTTTATTAGAACTTTGGCTTTTACTGTGAGTGAAATTAAGGGCCAATGGAGAATTCTGAACAAAGGAATTATATGATCTGACTTGTGTTAAAAGGGTCATTTTGGCTGCTTTACTGAGAACAGAGGGCAAAGGTAGAAGAAAGAAGACTGGTTAAGAGGCTACCTGGAAATCCAGTCAAGATATGATGGTGACTTAGTAAGGTAAGATGGCAGCAGTAGATGTGGGGGGGGGGGGGAAATTCAGTGTATTTTATATATATATATATATATATATATATATATATATACACACACACACACACACACACGTGTATATATGTATACACACACACACATATATATACATGTGTATATATACAGTGTGTATATATATGTACATGTATACACATATATATATGTACACACACACACACACACACACACACACACACACACACACACTGAAGGTAGAACCAACAAGATATTTTATTTTTTTATTTTGAAGTGGCGGGGGGGGGGGCGGGGGGGGGGCGGGCAGAGGCAGAGAGAATGGCAAGCAGGCTCTGTGCCACTAGCACAGAGCCATATGTGGGCTCAAACTCACATGTTGGGAGATCATGACCTGAGCCGAAACGAGGAGTTGGACGCTTAAACGACCGAGCTTTCCAAGTGCCCCAACAAGATTTCTTGACGGATAACATGTAGAATGTGAGAAAAAGAGAGTGGAAGGATGCAAATACCTTTGCCAGAGATAAAGAAACCAATACATAGAGCAGATTCGGAGGTAAAGAGCAGTTCAGTTTTAGACAATCTGAGTCTTAGACTGCTCTTTTAAGTCAAAGAATCTGTTCCATAAATTAAAAGGAGGTGCCTGGATGGCTCAGTCAGTTAAACACCTGACTCTTGATCTCGGTTCAGGTCATGATTTCATGGTTCGTGGGATCAAGCCCCATATTGGGATCTGCACTGAAATCTTGGAGCCTGCCTGGGATTCTTTCTCTCCCTCTCTCTCTGCCCCGTCTCTGCTCATGCACTCTCTCTTTCAAAATAAATAAATAAACTTAAAAAATAAAAAAGTTAATTAAAAAGGCACCAGGGACAAAATGCATTATTTTAGAAAAAATGCACCAATTATTAGAGTCTGAATCTGAACTTTTAGCTACTTTAGTAAGAATTTATCTGGAGTTCTTGGTAAATGAGATATTCCACACAAACGAAGTTTCCAGATATCTGAAATTTCATCCAACTAGTATGAATCGTACTTTTATATAATTGTCATTTGGGATGGCAATCTTTTAAAAAATGCATTTCACATATTCCTGCCATCTAAAACAGAGCTAAATAAAGATGACTTAACCTTTTCTTAAATATGTAGAAGTAACCACTCTGGTAGCAAGTATTATACCACGTAAAATTGTGAAGGGCTGAGTTACAGGTGAGCCACAAGCCTCTATTCTGAGTAGACCTACATGCCTACACTTTGTATTTCCTGTTTCTTCAGCGGACCCCTTTTGCTATCACCAAAGTGCCTGTCCACCTTTTAATTTGTTAATCTACTTATGGAGTAGGCATCGAAATGTTTGTTAAAATGGTCTCAAGAGTGAATTTATCACTGAACTTTTTCTTGAAGTTTCTTTATTTATTTTTGAGAGAGAGAGTGAGTGCGAGCAGGGGAAAAGCAGAGAGAGAGGGAGATAGAGAATCCCAAGCAGACTCTGCACTCATGTGGAACCCAATGCAGGGCTCGATCTCACGACCGTTAGTTAGATCATGACCTGATATGAAATCAAGAGACACTTAATCGACTGAGCCACCCAGGCGCCCCTATCACTGACCATTCTTCTGTACTATTTAGATTTACCACCGTGTGCAAGTGGTATTTTCATTAAAGAGGAGAGAGAGACATGTTTCTGTGAGTATATATGTAAAGGGATTTGGATTGAGGACTTATAGGCTGCTTTCCATCTAACATGCGTGAGTTTTTAGAGGGCTTATAGTTATTGCCAACTGAGAGACTTGTCTACCTTTCATCTATTTATTATTATCTTGCTTTTTTCCTGATTATCAGCTATACTTCTAAGAACCCAAAGTTGCCAAACAAGTAGTTTGAACTAGCTATGTTCCCTAGCCATTAAACTAATTTAAAAATAGAAAAAAATAATCCAACCACCAATTTTAACTACTTATACTTACGATTAAAAAAAAGGTGAGCGAACGTGGGTGAGAGGGTTAGTACTGGTAAAGTAGTATAATAGTAATAATGGTCATCATTTTAAAAATATATTCCATGAATATTTTAATAAATTTTATCTAGAGGGGCACCTGGGTGGTTCAGTAGGTTAAGCGTCTGATTTTGGCTCAGGTCATGATCTTACGGTTCATGAGTTCAAAACCCCTGTCAGGCTTTGTGCTGACAGTTTGGAGCCTGAAGCCTGCTTCAGATTCTGTGTCTCCCTCTCTCTCTGCCCCTCCTTTGTTTGTGCGCTCTCTCTCTCTCTCTCTCAAAAATAAATAAACATTGAAAGAATAATAAACAAACATGGTATCTATAAACACAAATCCATGAAGGTATCTATAAACATAAACTTGTTTCAGACAAGTCTTTTCATTGAATATAATGTTCCTATTGTGTGACAGGTACTAAACTGTGATTCAGAATAAAGCAGTGTTTCAGAATATTTCCATATTCCTAAAGAGAATCCTGGAACATTAAAATCCACTTGAATATTATTTTACATGTTTTCATACTCAAAATTCATAGCAAATATTTTTTATAAAATACTGAATGTTGAGTTAAAAAAAAACACAAATATTGAACAAAATCTCAATTGCTCAGTAGAACTGAAATGAATCAAGTATCTTCCACACAAGCTAAGGAATATAAATTTGAAACAGAAAAAGGGCACAAATGCTATGGCTGACCTGGAAGTAATTAAGCACTTTAAAAATGAGGAGCTATGGGGCACCTGGGTGGCTCAATTGGTAAAGTGTCCGACTTCAACTCAGGTCATTATCTTGTGGTTCATAAGTCGAGCCCCACATTGGGCTCTGTGCTGACAACTCAGAGCCTGGAGTCTGCTTCAGATTCTATGTCTCCCTATCTCTGCCCCTCCCCCACTAGTGCTCTGTCTCTGTCTTCCAAAAATAAATAAATGTCAAAAAAAAAATTAAAATGAGGGATCTATGATGATCTTTTAAAAGGAAATTTTGAGAATGCTAGAAGTTCTAATGCTAATAAGCTAGTCTTACAGTTTAGAAAAACTTTGCATAGCTGTTAAAATTTTTATATCAATTTTCTAAAATAAGGCAGAAATATATTTTCATTACATTCTGTATGCCTTCCCCAATATATCTGTGGAGGAAAAAAAAAACTGCCGAAGAACCGACTCCCCAATCCAGAGGACATCTGCTTGAAAAATGAGCAATGAAAGTTTCTGCTAAAACCTATGTATACAAGTAGAATGTAGACCTTTCTGCACTCTTCTATATAAGGTTGCAACCAGAGAGAATTAATTGTGTTCCACAGCAAACACATAAAAGCTGGATAAGAATCATGTTTTGAAACTAGAACTCTGGAAATTACTGTAAGGCTCACAGGGCAGAATCTTCACAGAATGCAAGCTCCAGAATTTCTAGACTTTTTTTTTCTCAAATGGGAAAAACAGCTCAGTATTAATCTGAAACAAAACTATCTTAAACTAGAATGACAGAGACTTATTTCATTCCCCCAAATATCAAAGAAAGCTCTTACAAACACAACATGAATAGGGTCATGAACTGGTTCAACATACTTAACTGGTAGTTTTATGAATTATAATGAATGCTGCTACTCTCTAAAAATGAATATATCAAAGAGGAAATAACCTTCTTGGCAGGCTTGCAGCTATACAACACATTTGTTTCATTGCTTTCAAGTGCCAGTGCTGGAGGCTCTGAATAAGTCCACGGGAGAACTTCAGTCACAGCAGCAAACAGGTCTACCGAGCAGATAAGATAACATGCTTGGGAGATTGACAATACGAGGTAAGTATTTAACAAATAATCTAAAAGTTTTTTTTTTCTTTCTTCAAAAAAAACTGCTATCTTTCATTTCTATTCAGTGATTTAAAAGCCTAAATGAAAATTTACTGATGTTAAAGGAGATATTTAATAGGGGATTTACAGATTTTATGAATAAATGGTTTAATCTTCCTCTTAGCTTACCCTCCTTCCTAAGGAAACTGCAGAGGTTAAGGGAGAAAACGATTACTTAAAACCAAAAGAAAGAACTGTTTGAAATTTGGCGTAAAGTGATAAATTTGGAGAATATTTGTTGTTGCAGAAACAGGCTTTCTTTGAAAGATGAAGTTACTAAAAACAATTATTTGGATTCTAGTAATTATTTTTTTTCTTCTCTCTAAAGGACTTATAAAATGTTTCATAAAAATGTTATTTACATCAGTATTAAGATAAACTTGATCAGATAAACCCAACTACAAATAAGGATTCCTAGCTGGTAAATGATTTATTTGGACCTTACATGGGCTTGAAGTATTTCTAGGTGAGTGTGTACCAAAAAGGTCTATTCAGAACTATTTAGTGCTTTGATGTTTCTAGTCTTATGTACATATTCTAGAGTAAAGGTAAAAAGACATTCAAGGATCGGAAACAGCTAGCCTTTTTTTATGACTACTGAAAAAATTAATGTATCTCCTGTTTCATAACCTGAGGCATATCAGGAATATGACTATGGAACTAAGTTGTATTGCCACAAGTGCACAAGAGACTTACTCAGATGGGAAGGGCTACTAAGCTCAAGTGTTTATTTTTTTAAAATAAAGAATAATATAATGCAATTCACATATTTTATACATCTAGGGAGAAACTCTCGGAACTCACTGGCATTCAGATACAAACAGGAGTCTACCACTACAGCAAAAAAAAAAAAAAAAAAAAGAGAGCAAGAGAAACTAATCAACGGTCTTTCTTTCACAGCTATCAGTTTCTTTCACTAAGCCTTACGAAAGTGGAGCCTCTGCTGAAGACTAAACACTTGGGCCTTACCTACAGAAATGGACAGATGATGTATGCTCTCATTTTAGAGAACCTGAAAATATTTTTTAAAGGAAGGAGTCAACTTTGGCTTTTGAGTGTTTCTGTGGCCTGGGTACAATGCCTTTAAAAAGCAGATGACCAGCTTAGCTACTGACCATGCTGACCATTGTCCGGAATTGGATCAAATCACACAAAAACAGCAAATGGCCTTCTCTTATAGAATATCAGAACAAAGCACAATTCCTGAGCACATTTTGCGGAGCTCATTTGATCACTTAATCTTTGCTAATTGGTCTGGATTACAGACAGAATCAATACCAGAAGAAATGAAACAGATTGGTGAGCAACAGGGAAATAAACCGCGCTGGGCTGCTCTTCTGATACTCATAGTGATAATACCCACGATTGGTGGGAACATCCTGGTTATTCTGGCGGTTTCACTGGAGAAAAAGCTGCAATACGCTACCAATTATTTTCTAATGTCCTTAGCAGTGGCTGATTTGCTGGTTGGATTGTTTGTGATGCCGATTGCCCTCTTGACAATAATGTTTGGTAAGTATTTCACTTTGTTCCTGACATCAAACCACAGAACTGTGATATACTGTTAGAAAAATGGATACTCATTTAGTCTTTAAAGGTGAACTTAGACTATTTAAAGATACAGTGAGTAAACAGACTCTTATTCCCATCATTTCCTATGGCTGATAATCAATTTTAAAGAGCAAAAAATAATTTCTTAGAAATTCTACTCCTTCCTAGCCATCATTTAAAAAATCATCCAAGTTAGCAATATTCATAGATTCCGCATTCATCACCTAAAAATTATAGTGAAGAACAGACCTATACTTTAACTTCCCCATTATTAATACATTTTTCCCTTGACAAAGTAATAGCTAGGACACTTCTGTGACAGTTATGTGCTGAGTTACTTATTAATGATAAAATCTTTGAGTAACTAAATTCCAATTTGAATCACCAAACCCAAATTTAAAACTGGAATTGTTTTAAAATTCTTGTTATATTTATCATTTGTGTACTTTAGACTTAAACATAATTCTTACACCAGCGTCATGTTAAGAAAATACTATGTTTAGTTGCTAAAGGAAATGGTCTGGCTCACAGTGTTCTAAAAGATGATTCATCTGTTTAATTTTTATGATTTCTGACCATCCAGGTCCTTGATACATGTAAGAAAAATCGGACTTTAAATTGTTATTTAAAATAACATCAAAAATTATTAAACATAAGTTATTACAATAAGTGATCAAAACCTGAGTATTACAATAAAATGTAGTTCAATATTAAAGTATTAGTTTGTTATAATAAAAAGATAATGATATTATAATGAACTAGTTTTGATTTATGCATATCCTCTCTAGTTAATAGAATGTGGGTAAATTCAAATAATTCTAATAAATTCTGAGGGCTTCTAAGAATCAGAATTAAAAGGATATTTAACGTATTCATTGCCTGGCATAAATTGATATTCCATCCATTAACTGCATAAGAAAAATGATTATTTGCAGCAGATAGGGCTTCTTGAAATTATGTTTATATAGTGAATATAAAAATACTTCAGGTTAGAAAAGTAAAGTTTATTTAACTAGAATACATATTAGAAGGAGAAGAAAAACTCCAATTTAAACTATTATATTTAGGTTAAATGTTACATTTTTAAGTAATTATAGAGATATCTAAAATTAAGTGTTTGATCCCCCAAATATCAGATGGTGACAGGCTAAAACTTCTCATTCTAAATCAACATTTATCCAGGCTTTAAATTCTGTAGCAGGACACGCAGTAATAAGTTTCCACTGCTTTAATTGACTCTCTAATCATTAATAATGTCTATCTTTCCCCTTCTCTTCTGTAAATCTGTAACCTTCTGAAAATTTAGTGCTACATGTAACCATGGAAAAGAATTAATAAATCATACTCGAAAGGAGAACCTGAAGGATCTTAATCCTGAATAAAGTTTAAAAGAAATAAAATGAGGATTATATAGAACCATTTATGTATATTTGGTAAAGACTGTACAGAGATTTGATTCAAGCTCTTTTCTCTGCACACACAATAGTAACTTCACAGTAAAATCACTCTTTAAATAGGCATACAGCAAATGTTACAATACTCATCTTATACTACCATAAAATTTAATTGATGTTATATTGAACAAATGAGATAGAATGAGTTACACAGAACTAAATTTTTAACTTTAAAGTCCACGAGTCCAAAAATATCAAAAATCTACCACATACAAAAAAATACTGTGGTAGATATTCAAGTTATCAGCTAAATAGTAAGGAATCTTAAAAAGCAAAGTTCCATAGTATTAAAGTGACCTGACAAAACACAAAAACAGATGAGAGATAATTCCATGTATTCCATAGGAAAATAGTAGGTATGTGCAACTGACAACTAAGTTTATATTTACATTTTTTGGGCCCAACATATTCTTGCCAATAAATGTTAGCAGAAAACCCAACATATTTTAACATAAAATATATGGAATGTCTTCCTATTTTTGTCCTAATAATGTTTTAACTACACTTCATTCTTTCAAATGTTGTTAATTTTTAATTACAAAATAAAATCTTTCATAGTCCCAAACACTTTTACTAACAGTAATTAAGCTCTATAGGGGGATTCGATTTTTAAAAAATAAACTAACCTGGGAATTTAACTTCTATTTAAAAAATTATTGCATTAAATTCATTATTGAAAACACTGTTCTTTTTTTTTTTTAACGCTGTTCTTTTTCTATGAGAAAGTATATGAGAAAATACATGCTCTGCCTTCTAAAAAGCTTCAAAAGGATACATTCATAAATTGGGAACTGCACATACTATAAATTGGGACCTGACTTCAAATACTAAGATTTTTTGATAGGTGTTCACATGTTAACAAAGACTTTCTAAATTAATGCATTTATAAGAATTTCTAATAAATCTAAAAGACAGGAACAGATTTTGTGTATTTTTCTCTCATTACAGGAATAATCTTCCAAACTTCTGAAGTCGGTACAGTGTCCCCAATTCTGTAAACATAAAAAAATTAACTACTACTGAGTGGTATGAGTGATTTTAGTCATCTCAGGGAAATTAAATGAAATTATCATAAGAAACTTTACATTAACTAATGTTCTAATAAAATTAAGTTTAAAAAAAGGAGAGAAGTTAAACATTTTAAAACTGGTTCTTATGGTACAGAGTATTTTATTCAACCAATGATTTATATACTATTTGATCATAAACTGTCCGAATTTTTTTTTTTATAGAATTTCTATTTTACCAAGATTATGACTGGCCCAACATGGTCTCTCAAATGAATTGTGATACCTATGTCAATGCTCTGGGAGCGCTAACTTTGCTTTATAGTTCTAGTTTTTACTGTCCTGCATGTAATTCCAAAAATGCACAATCACAAGTTAGTAGCTTACGACAGAAGGCTTGGAAATGCCTACATTAGAAATACTTGAATAGGATGCAAAGGAAAACAGAACATCATGTGCTAATACAAAAAAGACAGAATGTTCACTCACAGTTTAAGAAATTCTCTGGACTTTCCCTTCTCTCCTTAAATAAATGATTAAAAATGTAAAGGAGAAAATAACAGTGTTTGGTCATTCATTGATCATTACTAGTTTATTTATAACTTAAGTTTTAACTCATGCCTCACGATTATAGCTGGAACAGTATCTGTCATACAGCTGGAAGAGGGTGTATAAAATAAAATGGCTGAAAGACAGAGGTTACAGAGGTTTAAAGCAAGACAACCCAGGCTCTGAATCCTGGTTCTCCTGTGTTGGCTTAGGAAACTCACTCACATCAGTTCAATCACCTCGTCTGGAAAACGGATATGCTAAAACTGACATTGCAGATATCTTGTTAAATGGTCAAATAGGGACACATTATAGGCACAAATAATTGGCAAGTGGAGCATGAGAAGAGTTTATATACTTAAATATGTGATTTAGTTTAGGTGTAAGTCTGACCAGAGATGAAGCAGATGTACAGCAGTAAAAGAAAAAAACATCAGTTATTCACTTACGCAGTGAAATGTTGCTCTAATTCTTAAATGAGGGAGCAAAGCAATTAAAGGCACTTCTTTTTGGAAAAGTGGAAACGTAAAAACCAAGAAAAAAATTTTCCTAAGTATTAAATCACTTGAAACATTTAAAACACTATCATATTAGACATCTAATCCCAGAATATTTTATATGCTCTAATGTAATAGGAAAATGACAACAAAAACAAAACAGAAGCTTCATAATAAAGACTGAAGCACTGATCTATGTCTCTCTTTTCTGGAAGATAAAGATACAAACATAAGAATTTCTGAGATTTAAAAAAATGGCTACTTTGAGAACTATGCCTTTTTGGATTATTAGGCCTTGTCCTGCTCTAACACTGTTTACCTCGGTAATCTCTATAGGCACAGCCCTCTTGGGATAGCTTTAAAAAGAGTCTTTTAGGGGCATCTGGATGGCTCACTCAGTTAAGCGTCAGACTCTTGATTTTGGCTCAGGTCAGCATCTCATGGATTGTGAGTTCAAGCCCCATGTCTGGCTCTATGCTGACAGTGTGGAACCTGCTTAGGATTCTCTTTCTCTTCCTCTTTGCCCCTCCCCAATTCATTCTCTCTCTCTCTCTCAAAATAAATAAAAAAGCATTAAAAAAAAGTCTTTTAAAATACTCAAAAGGCAAATATCTTATATCCCAGACTTACATATTAATTTTAATTACTTTCTAAACTAATAATTCAGCTTTCCAAACTAAAAACTTGCCCAAAGATTAAGCAAGGTTCAGATAAAATGAGTCTATCTCATCAAGACATGGAGTTTCTGGCTAAAAAATTTAGGTTTTTATACCAGTTAAAAAGAAAGCAAAATAAACAAACAAATAAATACACATAAATAGCCAAGCATGGCAATGAACGTAAGTTATTTATGTTTGCTATTTATAGTTAGACACACACATATAGACAGAGTTAAAAAGGCATACTTTCATGACAAATTTAAACAGTTAAACATGTTCCCATGCTTTTTAAAGAGTACAGATTTAAATTCAATTGGATACATGCACTCATTTTTCCCCCCCTTTGGAAACAAAATTTTTTTCTTTGAGAGAAAGAGCACGTGGAAACAAGGGAGAAGGGCAGAGGGAGAGTGAGAGAGAGAAAGCGAGAAAGACAGAGAGAGAATGAATGAATGAATCCCAAGCAGACTCCATGCTCAGCATGGAGCCTGATGCAGGGGGCTCAATCCCACAAACCTGGGATCATGACCTGAGCCAAAATCAAGAGTTTTGGCTGCTCAACCTACTGCATCACCAGGTGCCCCTGGATACATGCACTCTTGCTACAGCAGTCAGGAAGACAAACATACTGATTTTATAGCAATGATATGACTTACATTTCTAAGTAGCAGTGTTTTAATGGCTAGGCTACTTGGCTAGTTTTTGTCAGATAATAATAGTAATAAGAACTAACATTTATTGAGTGCTTTCTCTATGCCAGACATTTTCTAAACACTTTACATGTAGTACAGCATTTAATCTTCAAAGCAAACCTATAAAATGGGCATCATCACCATATCCCTACTTTACAAGAGAGGACATAGGAATAAATAAATGGAAGAGACATAATTTGAATCTGGGAGAATGACTCCAGAATTCATACTCTTAACCTCTTCTACATTGCTTTCTCAAATGAAATGAGAAATCATACCAACCTAAACAGTCATATTTGGCAAACAGCCAACATTTACATCTTAAATAACTATCTAACAAGACAGCCATTGGGGTACCTAGGTGGCTCAGTCAGTTAAGCATCTGACTCTTGATTTCGGCTCAGGTCATGATTTTGAGGTTTGTGAGATCGAGCCCTGTGACAGGCTCTGCACTCACAGTGCAGAGCCCACTTGGGATTCTCACTCTCAAAATAAATACAAATAAAAGCTTAAAAAAAAAAAAGACAGCCACAGAATTTTCTCTAGGGACAGCCAGAACCCAATATTTCTTAATTTTTTTATTTATTAAAAAAATTTTTTTAAACATTCATTCATTTTTGAGAGACAGTGTGAGCGGGGGAGGGGGGAGGGGGGAGGGGGGGAGGGAGGGAGAAGGAGAGAGAGAGAGAGAGAGAGAGAGAGAGAGAGAGAGAGACAGACAGACAGACACAGAATCCAAAGCAGGCTCCAGGCTCTGAGCTGTCAGCACAGAGCCCAATGCGGGGCTCAAACTCCCGGACTGCGAGATCATGCCCTGAACTTAAGTCCGACACTTAACCGACTGAGCCACCCAGGTGCCCCTAGTTACTCTAGTAAGAAACTTTTCTGACCTTGAGCCTATCAAATTAATGCTACCTGAAAAGACAATTTGAGAATAACTTGAGAATGTCTAGAACTGCTTTTAATTTGTATAAATTCTTGCATTACCTGAACCTACTTAAGCAATTAGACAAACATATAAGATTTCTGTTAATTAAATGCAGTCATGTTACTTTTATATTCATTTCATCAAAAGTCTACTGACTAGTATTTCATGAAACTTGCAATTATAGAGGTTAATCATAGAGATCCATCTCTCTTAATCCTAAACCTATTACAGTCTCTTTTTCTATCACGCCTCAGTACTTAGCAATACTTTTTCTATTACGCCTCAGTACTACTGTTAGCAATAAGTACTGACTGAAATAATAAAATTCTAGTGATCTGCATTAATTTTAATACCCACTTTGTGTTCCAAAATTGGAGTTTATAAAATAAATTCATTCTATTGGAAAGTGAGCTTAACAAGGCTTCACAGGCTTAATTAAATGAGCACTAAAGAGCTTTAGCTCACAACTAGGAATATGTAGGTCAAATGGTCTATTTTCCAAAGATCTGTCCTTTTTACATGAGAGTTCTATTGTGGCTTCCTATCACAGCTACTAGATTTATGACTAGAATTTTCCAGATCTTAATTTAAAGACAACGAACCCATAATTAGAAAAGCTATATAGGCACATTTAAAACTATAATCAGTATCTCTTGTTGTAGCTCTAGACTTGAGTATTTTTCTACTACTCAGTCCCAAATGTAGAACTCTACTACAGAATGTAGCCTCATTTCAAGTCATTTCCACTGCAAAACTCTCTTAATCATATGTCATTATTTTCACTCACTTAGACTCTTAGTTTACTCAAGCTCAGGTCCATTGCTGTCTTTCACTGTCCAAAGTCCTTTTCTACTTAACAGAAAATCTAAATACTATAGATTCTTTAAAAATACTATTAGATTCTTTTAAAGACAGATTTCTCTACCATACTTGATTAATTTTGAGAGGTCTTCCATAAATTTTTTCATATGAGGCATTCTGAGCACCTAACCTATATCAGCAAACAAATGTAGGTGCATCTTTTAAGACCCAAGACACAATCTTTCTCAGAGCCTTCTCAAACATTAATTCGCATACTTTTGAAAAATATTTAAGTCTATTTCAACACTCTTTTCCTACACTATAGTCTTTTTTGTTGTTGTTCTGGGATACTAACCTCTCTCCACCCTCAGGATTCCTGAATTTAAACAGATCACAACTGACAAGTTTCTTCTTGGTGCTCTGAAATCCTAAAATGGTTATCTTGGTCCTCCTTCAATTATCCTAATCATTTTATACCTGTCAAAGTCAGATCATTGTGGAAAAACCAACAAAAGTAATTTATATTGTCTGTGCACATACAACAGTTAAACTGTAAAAAGATTTAGATATTCTCATATATATGACATTTGTTTCAAACAGAAGTAATTTGCTTTTTATAGCAAGTTCTAAAATCTGTGAGTGTGTGTGTTTTAGTAAAGTGGATTCTAACTGAAATATTCTAGGGCAAACCCTAAAATAAATTTTAGGTGTTTTAGAACTGTAAATATATATATACTGGGTGTGTGTATAATATATTATGTGTCAAACCCACATATGTATGGATACTTGTCTAAGTGAATTTATTGGAAAGCTATGTAGAATATAGTTATCATATCCAAACCCTGAAAATTTTCAAAGTATTTCTTAAGTGCTCAAGACTATATGAAATATTGAGTAAATGCTTTTTTATAAGAGTTTGTTACATAAATTAAGTACTATGTCTAATACTTGAGACTTTTTAAACCATAGTCTCCAGTGCCTGGAGTGAATGAAGGAATACGGAAGGATAACAATCTACTTTTCTTCAAAATTATCTGAAGCCATTCCTTTTGCAAACTTTATTAAAGAAGTACTTCTTTCAAAAAAAAAACCTCAAATCATGCCACTTAATTATTTCACCAAATGAGAGTTTGGTATAAACAAAGATCATACTGCTAGTTATTGCTAGAACTGAGCCCAAATCCCAGGCCTCACTGAGACTCCCATTCACTTAAAAAATTTTTTTAAAAATTTTTTATTAGAGAGAGGGAGAGACAGAATTTAAAAAAAATTTTTTTATGTTTATTACTTTTGAGAGAGAATGTGCGTGTACACACACAAGTGGGGAGGGGTGGAGAGAGATGGAGACACAGCATCCAAAGCAGTCTCCAGGCTCTAAGCGGTCAGCACAGAGCCTGACACAGGGCTCAAAGTCATGAACCATGAGATGATGACTTGAGTCGAAGTCAAACGCTTAACCAACTGAGCCACCCAGGCGCCTGAGACAGAATCTTAAGTGGTCTTCACGCTCATTTTAGAGCGCAACACGGGGCTTGATCCCACAACCCTGAGATCATGACCTAAGCTGAAATCAAAAGTGGAATGCTCAACTGAATGAGCCACGCAGGCGCCCCAACACTGGAAATTTTTAAAAGATCACAAAAGGAATAGACAAAAGAGCAATGGTATGTTAAAAATATTAAACTGCAGATTTTGAAAGAGTGTTGTAATTATTATATGAAATAGAAAATGTATTTAAAAGGGGTCATTTGCAGAAATATACTTAATATTATTGACTCCATTGTCTTAAACATCTTGCGGAGGATAAACCGTAAAATTTCAGATGAATAACATAAAAAGTTTAAAAATCTATTATCACTTTAAAAAGAAACTACAGATTGAAGATTGCCATTTTGCAGGAGAATATGTTTTTGTTTTGTTTTTCAGAGGCTGTGTGGCCCCTCCCACTTGTTCTCTGCCCTGCCTGGTTATTTCTTGATGTTCTTTTTTCTACTGCATCCATCATGCATCTCTGTGCCATTTCAGTGGATCGTTATATAGCCATCAAAAAGCCAATCCAGGCCAATCAATATAACTCACGAGCTACAGCATTCATCAAGATTACAGTGGTATGGTTAATTTCAATAGGTATGTGGGGAATGTCAGGGTGTGTGGGGTGGTGTAAATAAACAGTCCTTGGTTCCATTTGGCTAGGAAATATACCAGACCTGGTAGGCTGTGAAACCCAACAGAAGAGGTCAAGGCAGACTACTGATATACCAACACAAGCTCCTTATGCCATGTCATCATACAGCTACTAACCCACACTATCAGCAATACGTGTGAAAACGGAGAAAAGTTCATGTGCTCTGAAGGAACCGTCTTCACAATGTTTACTGAGATATCCTCCTGCTTTAATTTTGACATGCAGGAAGACTAAGTCTGAAAACAGTTTTCACTTTTGTCAAACACATCATTAAGGTCTAGGCAGCACGCAAAATCGCAAGTGACAAGAAAAAAATGTATCATCACATTTAAGAAGATAAACAGGAAAAGAGAAAAAAAATCCAAATGTTTTATATGCGGATATTAAAGATCATAAATTCATCTTGGAAGCCAGTATGTGTATAGACTAAAGTCAGTAAATGTCTGTGTGTTTTGGATATGTGTTTAATCAGAGATTTTAAGAGAGATGCAAGTGATATTCACAAATGATTTACAGAAGGAGATATTTCTTCTAAACTGTTTGATGCCATTGTGCTCATCTTTAATGCTCAAAGATAGCTACTAAAATAAACTATCTTAGCATCAAGTATAGCATAAAAAACTCAAACCGTTTATAAGTTAACATCAGAAAAACAAACAGATTCATAACAGTTACTATGATCATTACATTAATAGTCTGACAAGTGGATTCATTTCTTCCCAGCAAAAAAAGAATTTAAAGAGGAATAAAATCAAGAGAGATCTGGAATGCTAAAAGGAAAACAAGAAAAAGATGGTCTCTCTCTCTAATCATAATAAGGACACTTGGTTAAAAAAAAAAAAAAAAGGCAAGAAAGCAAGACAATGAAAATGACCTTTATATTCCTGAAATGATGATACCAGGGCCAAACCTCTTCTGAATAGTTTGGAGGTAAAAGTAAGGAGTGTTACTATTCTGGTTTGGGAAGAAAGTTAGGGTCAAGGAAAAGTCTATTCAGAATGGACAGATATGCAAGTGGTGAGAGGATAGTTTTAGGAACAGATGCTGATTGACAGAACAGAAGAGGCCCCCCAAAAAGAAGTTAGAGAAAGGGCATGGGAGATAATGGGTAACAGTTACCAAAATTTAAAGTGCAAAGAAGGACAACTATAGTAGCTCATGGCAAAAGACCCACATCTTTCTGGTAAGCTCACTGGAATGAGGGAGAGTAAAGGGAAGACAGTGTGAGGTATGTGTGTTGGGGTAGGGTGGGGAAATGGGACAAAGGCAGGGAGAAAACAGGAGAAATGATCTTTAAGAAGAGTTAAAACATTTGAAACCATGAAATATGATCAAGCCAATAAATAGCCTATTGTTAGAAGTGATACCTCAAGGCTGGATCATATGACTCCATAAACAGATCAAATCTTTGAGTACCTATGACATGCTAGGTACCAAGAATACAAAGAAAGATAAATAAAAAAGAGCCTTTATATTCAAGGAAGGTAGATAATAAATTAGACTAATACAAAGTGTTAAGTATGCAGAGGGGAAAGAATAAAAAGAAGACTCCAGATTTATAGCTTCAGAAGGGATCTTATAAGTCCACTTTTTCCTTTTACAGATGAGAAAAGAAACCTAGAAGTTTTAAATAGTTGGCTTAAAGACTGCTTTCAGCTTTTCAGCACCAAGGCCAAGATCAATGCTCTGTTCATTTCATCACACTGTTTTGTAGAACCATACAATTAAGTAACCTTGTAAAAGAAAAAGCAGAGGATAGTAAAGGTTAGTTTAGGTTTAAATTCTGCAAAGTGCTTTGAAAAGAGTTCAGTTATCCTAGGTAAGACCTGGCATATAAGCTAAGGTATGAAAGAATAAGGGGAAAAGGGTATAAGTACCAGTGAAGGGGTGTCTGGGTGGCTCAGTTGGTTGAGTGTCTGACTTCGGCTCAGGTCACAGTCTCACAGTTTGGTTCGTGAGTTTGAGTCCCACACCTGATGACTCTGCTGCTGTCAGTGCAGAGTCCCCTTCTGATCCTGTCTCCCTTTCTCTCTGCTCCTCCCCCACTCTCTCTCTCTCCCTTTAAAATAAATAAACATTAAAAAAAAAAAAAAAAAAAAAGTACCAGTGAAAATGTAACTTACTGACCACCAAGTTGGTTGAGGCAGGTATTGTGAGCCTTGATAGAGGATTAATGGAGTGTGAAAACAGAAGGAAGAATGGACTAGAGGTCAAGATAATAGGAAAGAGAAGTTCCACAGTAATGAAGAGTAGCAGGACAAGAAAGGGAAATAGCAAACAAAGTTCATAGCTTTAGATATGGGACAGTTTTAAGAGGGCTTATGGATGGCTTCAGGAGTCCAAAATACTACTACTATTACTACTAAGAGCTGATACACCTGAAAGTAATATAACAATGTATGTTTAACTACACTGGAATTAGAATTTTAAAAATAATTTTAAGAATTAGAGTTGAGTTCAAGAGACATAAAATGACGGTGTTAGAAGGGTCATCAGTGAGGTGAAATCATGGAAGGTAACGGCAACGGACCAGCAGACAGGCAACAGCAAAGCACTGAATCCACTGAGGAAGACGGACAAATGTTCTGAGGGCTGGGTAGATGACCCGGATGGGGAACAGAGTGGTGTAAGTAGATTAAATAGACTTCAAAAGGGAAGGGTTTAGGGGGGAAAGAACAGTGGAATGATTACCTAGAAATAACAGGGTACATACAGCAGGGGTTAGCCGACTTTTCCTACAAAGGGTAAGATAGTAAACATTTTGGGCTTGCAGGCTCTATATGGTTTCTGTCACCGCTACTGAGCTCTGCAGTACAGTAAAAGCAGCCATAGATTTGAGGAAAATATTTACGGCAAAGGTTCTTCAGTAACCATAAAAAGGCTGTGTACATGACGAAGTACTTTCAGATTCATAAAACAAAAGCGTTCTACAGGTTTCCAAAGATCAGTTAACTCAGACTTCTTTTAAGGATCTGCTGTTTCAAAGGGAAAGGATGAGGATAACACCTGTGTACTTGTCTTCCTAATAAGCTACTTCACTAGGCAAGATCATATTTAATTACCTACTTCATGGCACTTAAAGTATTAGAAGATTAGCATAAGATACATTTCTTTCATATCTATGAGAGGAACTCTCAACTTGAAAATAAATTTTATGATCCACATCCTCTCAAATTTTTAAGTAGCATTTTTAAAAAAACAATGAAACCTTTAGTTTTCCCTAAATCAAAGGAAAAGATGAAGACATTCATGAATTTCAAAAAATGAAAATGTCTGTTCGATGACACTGTGTAGCTCAAAGATAATAGGTATCTATCCAGAATTAAGATATTCTATGAACGTACTGTGAAGTCTCTTTAAGTCAACTACATCGAATATAAAGATAAAAGCAAATTCTCTGCTGAATTCATTTTCCTTAACCTGGGATAGATCAATAAACAGATATAAATGGACACATTCTTTGCCATTTTGTGGACATACTGCAGATTTAGGAAGCTTTTTTTTCTTTTTAGTTTATTTATTTTGAAAGAGAGAGAGACAGTGTATGCACACATGTGAGAGTGGGGAAGGGGCAGAGAGAGGGTGAGAAAGAAAAACTCAAACAACCTCTGCATGGCCAGCACTGAGCCCAACGTAGGGCTCGATCCCACAAACTGTGAGATCATGACCTGAGCCAAAACCAAGAATCAGATGGTTAACCGACTGAGCCACCCAGGCACCCCAGGGAAGTTTTAATTATAAACTCGAAATCAGTAATCAATGTCTGTTTAAAAACAGCAGGTTTGCTTACTTAGGTTCTCTTGGTTAAATCTTCCAAGGATTAAGTGCTTTGACAAATTCTGCATTGTGTGTATCAGGAATTACAATACACTAACCACTAACCACATTAAGTCACTAAGATAAAGTCTAAAAGGACATAACCTAAGAGTTGAAAGTCCTAAAATTAACTAGATTTATCTCGTTTCTTCTTCCTTAGGCATTGCCATTCCAGTCCCTATTAAAGGCATAGAAACTGATGTGAATAACCCAAGCAACATCACCTGCGTGCTAACAAAGGACCGTTTTGGCAACTTCATGCTCTTTGGCTCACTGGCTTCCTTCTTTACACCTCTGGCAATCATGATTGTTACCTACTTTCTCACTATCCATGCTTTACAGAAGAAAGCTTACTTGGTCAAAAACAAGCCACCTCAACGCCTAACATGGCTGACTGTGTCTACAGTTTTCCAAAGGGATGAAACACCTTGCTCATCACCTGAAAAGGTGGCAATGCTGGATGGTACTCACAAGGACAAAACTCTGCCCAACTCAAAGAATGATCTGCTTATGCGAAGAATGTCCACAGTTGGAAAAAAGTCAGTGCAGACCATTTCCAATGAACAGAGAGCCTCCAAAGTTCTAGGGATTGTTTTTTTTCTCTTTTTGCTTATGTGGTGCCCCTTTTTTATTACAAATATAACTTTCGTTTTATGTGATTCCTGCAACGAGACTACTCTCCAAATGCTCCTGGAGATATTTGTGTGGATAGGCTATGTTTCCTCAGGGGTGAATCCTTTGGTCTACACCCTCTTCAACAAGACATTTCGGAATGCATTTGGCCGATACATCACCTGCAATTACCAGGCCACAAAATCAGTAAAAACTGTCAGAAAATGCTCCAGCAATATCTACTTTCGAAACCCGATGGCAGAGAACTCTAAGTTTTTCATGAAACATGGAATGCGAAAAGGGATTAATCCTGCCATGTACCAAAGCCCAATGAGGCTCTGCAGTTCAACTATTCAGTCTTCATCAATCATTCTACTAGATACACTTCTCCTCACAGAAAATGAAGGTGACAAAACTGAAGAGCAAGTCAGTTATGTATAGAAGGAATGTCAGTTTTCATCTAATATAACGAGTATGGTGATGAAGCAGATATAAATGTGCCAAGAATCGTATAAAGAGGAACTTTATGCCATGTATCAAATCATCTCTTTATCGAGATTATGTAATTTTCTTTATTTGGACAAAACTACTCCATGAAAAAAAATCATTTTGTACAGCTGCAAATGAAAATGACCTAGCACTCTGGCTAAATGTTAATGGCATTCAAATGAAATAAAATTAAATAAATAATTTTAAGCTTAAAAATAAATAATGTCACTGTAAGAATTCGTTTAGTTCCTAATTGTATGCAAAGCTGTGCTAAGAGTGTCATTTTATTAAATGACAAAACACATTAACCCCCTCAAAGCCTTAAAAATATAAGGCATAACAGAACAACAGTGATAGGAAGAGAAGACTAAAACTGAATGCATAAAATGATCACATGTGGTGGTAAGCAAGACTGTCATTTACAGTCTGACTTACTTAGATGTAGTCATGATTTTGCTTTGATCAGGAAACTTGTCTTGATGGAAGGGATAGGGACGATAGTGGTTGGATATCACACAAAATAACAGCATCTTAGAACTGGAGCTCTTTGTTAAATGACTGACACCAGGAATCTACTCAGCAGAGGTGGGGCTAACTTAGAGAAGGAGGAGGAAGCAAATGAAGTCAGTCCTGGGTACCTGAAGCTCAGTTTGTTCCTTAAAGAACATGTACAAACTGGAGCTGTGGGATCTCAATCCAGGAATCTAACCTTTAATGGCCACATAAAACTGTGATCATGGTTGCCCAAGCTCACCCAAAAAGTCTGTTGAACTTCTGGCACAACATTTTTTATTCACCCTTTCCTCATTTCATTTTGCATTGCAAGATCTGGGAATAAATCCAAACCATGTCACTTACTAGCTAACTGACTGAATTTATGAGAGGTACTTAAATTTCTCAGTTTTCTCATCTACATTTCATACGGTTCTTATGAGAATTAGTACATGTGCGCAGTCTGTACATGCTAGCCAATTCTATTTACATTTGATATTTTATTGTTACACTATTCCCATAAATGGTAAAGAAATTTAGGCTGAGGGGGTCTGCAGTGAAGCCAGTCCATATCTTAGCTTTTCCTTTTCGTGTTGACCCATTCTTATGTCTCAACCTATTTATTACTACTATATCGCTGCCCCTTTCCAGGTGATTTAGTTTAAGAAAATTACTTCAAGAAATGCGTTGGCTGTGGAGCTCAGCATAAGTGAACCACATACATATTCTCCACATGGTAGGATCCTTTCCTAGGACACAGTTAGAACATAGATCTTATGGGCTCTATGTCATCTGCCAGAAAGAAAAGATTTCAAATTTAATCCCTAAATCTCAAAGCTTTAGGCACTTTTCCCTACCAGTCTAAGATTCTTCAGCAGCATTAAGGGTGGCCCATTTCAGATAGGCAAAATAATCTACATTCCTAAAAAAAAAAATATATATATATATATAGTTATCTATTTTGGTTCTAGTCTCTAATATGATGGGTTTGACATACATTAAGATTTATATTCTTGCAAAGTCACATAAGATTAAGTTTTCTGGTGTCACTTTAAAAGTATCACAAACTGAATCTTATCTATGTAAAGGCATATATAATTGTTTCAGGAAATCTAAATATTAGAGATGGCACTCACACTGCCAAAGCTCTACCCCTAGACGAACTAGAGTAGATGGGCTACCTTCTCACATGCTCCATACTGCCTCCAAATTCATGTATGTACTTAAACAATCACACACTTACAAAATTAACTATATGACTAGTTAGCTTCAATTCCTGGGGAAAAAAATCTTTGCTTTATAGTTAGCTGAGAGATCTTTCTCTAGTTAATCATTCTAGTACTTCCAGAAGATTGTAGAAAATGAAATACAACTCCAATATAAACTATTTCTGAAAAAGTAAAACATAGCACAAACTTTTACCATTTTGATATAAAACTGACACTTCCATTTCAAAATACTTTTAAAAAATCTGTAATTTTAAAGCAAATTTCAGATGTTAACCACATTTATGGCAATAAAAAGACTATGAAAAAGAGTAGACTGTCTCTAAAAATAATTTTGGAAGAAAACTTCCATTAAATTTCATATTTATTCATTACTGGAGGGGGGGAAGGTATAGAAAAGGTTTTAAAAGACAGAAATAAAATAAGGAAGTTATAGCATCAAGAACCTAAACACAAAGACAATGAGGCAGAAACAGAACACAGACAATACGTATCAAAGTGATAAAAAAATGTGAATGGAGATATTGTAAAGATGATTCATGCACTTGGTGGTAACTAGCTGATTGCTGGGGTTCCTTCAAATTCTAAGGATCTATAATGGTGCAACATTTTTATATTCAAGGAAACATATCTTATGGTCTAAAGAAATATCTGCACCAAGACTCTCCCTCATATCTTATAAGATCCATCCGTATCTGAAAGCAAATTAATGTATACATTGGAAAATATGCAGTTATTGTTATAACGTAAAGTTATAGCAAAGATGTCCAGGGGTCTCTAGGATTGTCTAGTTTTAAGAAGAATCTGTATCAGATCATTATAGCAACTTAATTTTAACAAGTATATAAAGACCAATGCTTCTTTTAACATTTCTTCACTTTGCTTTCCAATGTCAAGTTAAAATAATTCAGATTATGCTCAGTTCCAACTGAGTTTCAGTCATTGTACCATAAAAAGAGTTATAATAAAATCTGCTTACTCGATAGATAACAATGGGCCTAATAATCACCTATTTACTAAACAAAAATGTACTAGGTTCATTTCAACTTGGCAAGAATGTTTTCAACTCAACTCTCAATATTTATATACATTATAAACAAATAACCCACAAATATCAGGAGAAAGAAACAGTGAAAATATTATAACTGTCTGGACTACTTGAGGGTAAAAGAGATAACATACATAAGAACTTTTAGTTTCCCACGAAGACAATTTCACCTTAGTGGCTGAAGTACAAATACATGTTTACCCACATATTTTCAGTATTCATGTCCAGTAAGTACATTTGAAAAAGAAGATTAAAAAAGTAAGAAGAAACAAATTCTTAAAATATGGTTCAAGAAGGTGAAATGTCTGCGGTTATTTTAAAAGTAAATCTAAAAGGGAAGAAATGATAAAATGGAGCAATTTCTAAGGAAATAAATGATGATGCACCAGAAAACATTAACTATTCTTAAGAGAAGGGACAGAAACTTTCCAAATATTAAAGGTAACGAGGAAATTTGAGAAAAAAAATGTTCCGTGAGAGTTGCTCAGGAAAATAGTACTCTGACAGAAAGGCATGATGTAGAAAGCACTGGTCTCTAACAAGACCTGTTTTGAATTTCAGTTCTACCGTTTAGCTCTATGACAACGGGAAATTTTATTAACTATTTTAGAATCGAATTTTCTTCTCTTTTAAAAAAATATTTCTAAGTTTCTTTCATCTTTAAAGATTCTCCCTCCAGGGAAATGACACTAATCTAAAATTTAGAGAATTTGGTTTCAACTGCAATTTCTTAGACAAGTTGATTACATTTAATTTTCTTCATCTATAAAGTAACTTTTAGACAAAATCATCTCTAAAGACTTTTCCAGTTTCTTCTACTTATAAAGAATCCTATCATGAAAACAAAACTGAGAATGATCCCTAAGAAATAACAAGCACATAGAACCACTCATTAGCTGGATCTATCGTAAGTAACTGAGATCTTAGCAAAGCCTAAAAGCAGCTCATGGGAGACATCTGCTGCTGAAACTGGGAGTTTAGCATGAGTGTGAACTACAGGAAATGCAAAGGCAGAAATGAATTTTGTTAGAGAGCAAAGTGCTGTCAGGTTAAAAAGGGAAGAGAAACAGTCTTCATGAAGCTCAACTTCCTATGTGGCAGAATATACATACTAGACCACTGATGTAGAGAATATGAAATGGAAAATCACCAGGAAAAATTAACAGCTGCCAACAAAGAAACAAAACAGAGACCATCATGAGTAGGATGGTTTACACAAACCAACAGTTATTAAAGGTACTCCTAGGAAAATATACTTTCCAAATCAAAATTACCTAGTTCTCTGATAAGAATTAAAACAAAAACAAAAACAAAACAAAAGAACCTCTCCGGATGGCAATAATGACCCATGCCCAACCCTACACTGTGTCTAAATTCTAAAGCAAAACCAGTGAAAGTTTAGGGTCATAACTTGGCCAAAGATGACAGGCAGAAAAGAGAACTATTCAACCTCTGTTTTGCTTCCTTTTTTTTTCCCCCCTCAGGATAATGAGTTTTAGACCAGCAAGATAAAAAGTAATGGAAAGAGTGATCAAAATGTAGACTGGGTGAAAAGACCTGCTGCCTTAAGTGAGTTCAACTCTTTAAGCTAAATGAATCACCTCCCTGAAACAGAACTTTGTGGTTGTAATTATGGAACCACTGCTGACAAATCTGAGAAAAAAAGAAAATGGCAAAGGTACAAAAAGACTGTAAGTGGCTAAATATTCTGATGTTCAAAAAAAGATAAGAGAAATAGGAATCAAGAAATAAAGCGTGTAGTTACTGCAGATCTTTTTTAAAAATGTAGAATAGCTTAACGCACATAGGCTCTGTCATATCTTAGAAAAACAATCAATGAATATCTGACACTTGTATGGATTTACTAAAAGCAGTAATAACCAACTAATCACATATTCTACTTTGGAGGTGTTAGACAGTAGATCTGTGTAAATACTATGTCTTTGGATTTCAAGAAAGCTCTCTACTGTCTTTGTGAACAAGTTGAGCAAATAAGGGTTTGAGGACAACACAATGAAGGAGGTTAGTATGTGCTGAACAACCTTATTTAACAAAACTGGTGTAAGGAGAAACCTATTAGCATGTTGTATGGGTCTGTACTTTGCTGTTTTACTCAACATTTTTATCCACAATAAGAATAAAATACTTTTGGGGCGCCTGGGTGGCTCAGTCGGTTAAGTGTCCGACTTCAGCTCAGGTCACAATCTCGCGGTCCGTGAGTTCGAGCCCCGCGTCGGGCTCTGGGCTGATGGCTCAGAGCCTGGAGCCTGCTTCCGATTCTGTGCCTCCCTCTCTCTGCCCCTCCCCCGTTCATGCTCTGTCTCTCTCTGTCTCAAAAATAAATAAACGTTAAAAAAAAAAAAAGAATAAAATACTCTACAGCCTTTCTGGATAACTTCCTGATAAATGGAATAAGTTCCTACCAAGATGTTATGAAGAAGATCCTATAACCAGTTCACGGTGGACGTTCAATATTTGTAAACTTATATTATGACCTTTACAACAAAGGTTCACTCCCAGGGACTTGGGGTAGAAAATCTACCCCAGATTTAAACGGACATGAATGAGACTCATCTGACTCCTCTAACATATATCCTAGGAACTTTACTGTGTAATTTCATCAAAAATAAGTTGTTATAAGCAGTGTACAAATAGAGCTAAATGAAGCTCTTTTAATTTGCCTTTGTTAGATTTTAATATAAAGCATCTTAGCTAAAAGAAACAACGGTATGAGATTGGAGATAATAAGCAGACAGGAAGAACTACTGCAAGAAGTACTATTGCAACCACCACTATTACAGTTACCACCACTAACACGCTTAAATAACACGTAGTAGTGCCAGACACTGTTCTAAGGGCTTTAGATATTAACTCAGTCATTCATCTAAAGACACATTTCTTAAATAGGCACTATTATTGTACCCGAAATCAGAGATTCAAAAAAGCTAAGTAACAAGCCCAAAGTCACTCAGCTTGTAAGTGGCAGAGCCAGGATTCAATCCTGGCAGACTGGTTTCAGAGTATGTCCTCTTCATCACAACTGTACTAAGCCAAGGCATCTCCAAATCTCAAGTCCAAAACAGTTTTCTTAACTCCGCAAATTTTTCAACCTTCTTTAAACAAAGTCCATTACCTTTTATTCTCATTAAAGAGCTTCAAGAACTCTACAAATCTGTGTAAGAGAAGCATCCAATTTGAATTACCAATGTTCATGGAAAGAGGAGTACTAAATATGTTATCTGGATTTAAAAAACTAAACAAATACACTGAATGTTATGAAAAAACAAATAATAAAGTCATTTTACTATTTCTCAAATAGGTTCTTGGAATCTCAAGACACACTTGCTTCCTTTTTCAGATGAACAGTACTAATCTTATTGTTAAATGGTCTTCACTCTGAACCTAGACATATTTCTCAGACACTTAGTTTCTGTTTAGTTACTATTTAAAAAAAAAAAAAAAAAAGGACTATAAAGAGAACCAGAAATTAGAAATTACCTGAAAAGAATGAACCCAAGTGATTCTACTGCTGCCCTCCTGACATCATCATTAACGTCACTTACCTAGGAAAAATTTTAAAGGATTACATTATACCATGCATTCCATTACTAGAATAAACTGATATGAGGCTCACATCATTCAAATGTAAATTAGACCTCATTAATTTATTACTATTTAATTAGAATGTCCTCCTCACTTTAGAAAAACTCATCAGATAGAGTTTTCATTTCAGGGCTTTTAAGCCTGGTGAAGTTTAGGATTCAGGGCTACTTCTAAAGATTATTTCAGCCGCACTATATAGCTTTTGTGGGCTACACTGAAAATCTAACCATTTCTTCAAAGTTATTTTCAAAAAAGTATGTCCTAAATTCAAGCAAAATACAAACATTTAAAATTTACAACATACCACATGTTGCACTGATAAAAGATAAATTAATAATAAATACAGCGGGATGTGAGTATTTCTGGGAAGAAGATAATAATAGTTCTAAACCCTTTCTGCATGGGAAGATGACCTGAGGTTTACCTTCTCCTGGCACCAACATGGTAGAAACCTACTAAGGGAAGACATATGTACAATGTCCTCTGTGTTACCAGGCAACATTACTGTTCATAAACTCCATCTGGATTGGGAAGACTATGAGTGGGAAAAGCCTGTTGGAAAACATGGACACTGGCTTTCCTGTATAATGCATCTCTTGTAACAGACCATGTCACTTAGGGCTGCCTGGAAGCTAACTTCACAGGTTGTAAAAAAGAAGTGATTTTTACTGTTCATTAGATTTCCCTATCCTAGGGTGGCTGCACACACTCATGTGGTCTTGTTCCTTACAAATGAGGATGCCCCTTGGAGTAGGTTTTCAGAAGTTGCCCCTGAATGATTTTAAGGACTTCTATTCATATCGACTTACTGTTATCCTGTACTACAACCTTCTGAAAAGCCAAGTGAACCTGGTGCTTAGGTTACAGCTGATTGTGTCCAGCGAATGAGAATCTGTACCTGAGATCACTGGTGGTGATCATGTAGTGTGGGTGCTGCAATAACCTAGACATTTAGTGTCCATCTGCAAACTTTCCTTTCCCCCTCCAGCCAAGAAAGAGTACTTACAGCAACATGTAGCAGGCGCCGGATAGCTTTGTTGTTACCCGAGCCACAATAAGCCATGGCTACAGTGTACATTCCAGATCGTCGAAGAATTGGGTCCTAAGAAGAATAATGTACATCAATAGACAAGTTAGCATTTCAAATAGTAACTGACATCCACCAGGAGAGTTGGTTTTAGGTAGGAAACGATGGAAACAATAAACTTAAGGAGAACTATTTTGTGGTTGGTAATTTGCTAAAACGAATGTGGAAATAAAAGACTCTAATACAGGAGGAGTTAACTTCTAATTCCCAACATTCTGTGCAACATGCCTGTACTGCCTCACACTTACTAGGAAGTATAAACTCAAGTCCAATACCAACACTATCCTCTGACACTCAACTTCCATTATTAAACGAATAAGAAAGAAGCTCGCTTCTAATTCCACATTGTAACCTCCTTTTACCTTGTTTAATTCTTGGGCACTGATGAGCACTGAATGGAAGAGATATGGAGTCTGAGAGCTGAGCAAAATAATCAGTAGCTTTATCATTTAATACAGTAGTAGTTCTTTTTATCAAGACTATAGAGGACAGCATTATTTACCACTGAGTACCCACCATATACAATACCACTGTCAAAATAAAACAATACAAAAGGCAATGAAAAACACTTACCCAAATAAATAAGCATGGGGATTGGCACTGGTTTTTGATGAAAAAACAATAAATTTATATCTCATTAAATGATTATGAAATAACTCCAAAAATACTATTTCTAAAAGAAATCAACTTGTAAATTTCTAAATACCTTTTCTGGATCTGCTTATCTGAAAATTACTGGTCTGAAATCTTGGTTAAATTTAAAATCCTCAAATTAGTCCTGTTCATCCCTTCTAATCAGTGTTTTTCTTTCCTACATTCTATTAGGCTTTATATACCTTGTTTGATCAACGAGTATAGTTACGCGTTCTGACAAGAACAGAGATAATTTCTAATGAAAAGTATTTCTGTAAATGCAGGTGATAACTAGGGCATGAGGGAGTACAGGGGGAAAAGGATAAACAACGTATCGTCTTACCTTATCACGGCAGAGAGATTCAATGAGAGCATCAGCCTCCTCCATCCTCCCATACATCACTAATGCAATGCCAACTGCAAGACCACGCAGGATCTTCTCATGTTGAGTTTCCTGTGCATAGCCGACCATGTCCTCAATAGCCTGGGCATTTTTAGAGCCCAACATAACCAAACCTAGGGCCAGGCCAGCTGCTTCCCCTAGTGAGTAAAAAATAAAACATTAAAAAATATAGGGCGTCTGGGTGGCTCAATTGGTTGAACGTCTGACTTTGGCTCGGGTCAAGGTCTTGAGGTTTGTGGGTTCAAGACCCACACTGGGCTGTCAGCGCGGAGCTCACTTCAGATCCTCTGTCCCCTTCTCTCTCTGCCCCTCCCTGACTCATGCTCGCTCTCTCTCCCTCTCAAAAATAAACATTAAAAAATAAAATTACATACGTAAACTCAATAAAACCTATCCTATTGGAAGTGGCACTTATTATCATCAACTATCAAAACATCTATTAAATGAAAATGAAGGCATTTTTTCAAGCCAGCTGATAGAAAGCACATCCATATATTTATAGCTATTTTCCTTTTAAATCGTGACAGAATGTACCATCAATCCAACAGTGATTTCAAAAGAGACACAATGATGTTTTTCTATGTTATCACCAAGCAGTACAGATAGCTCTGTGATACAAATAGATCACTCTAATAAATTTGTTTGCAAAAATCAATTATACACACACACAGGATATATCATTTTTAAAAACTTATACATCACAGAATCTATTTTTATGAGTTTGACAAATGGGGCAAAATCCACTCCCTATACAAGTAATCTATTAGATTTTTAAGAGGCTACAAAACAGAAGTAGAGGGGCGCCTGAGTGGCTCAGCTGGTTAAATGTTGGGACTCTTGATTTCAGCTCAGATCATGATCTTACAGTTCATGAGATCAAGCTCCACGTCAGATTCCATGCTGACAGCGCGGGTTCTTTCTTTCTTCTCTCTCTCTGCCTCTCCCCACCCCTGAACCCCTGCTCACACTCTCTCTCAAAATACTTAAAAAACAAGACAAAACAAAATATAAGTAGAAAACAAATTTAGTCACGTTAATTAATCCTAAAGTGAGTTATCTTTGCAAAGAATCACTTACCTGTCACAGCATCATCCTGATAAAGGTTCGTTTTTAGCAAGTCATATACATCCTGGCGTGCAGTCCCCATGGCAGCCAAACCCAGGCCCAGGCTGCCCCCATGTCGAACGATCTAGGGAAAAAGCATGGGTTCCAGTGATTTGGAATACTGTACTTAAAAATCCAAGCTTTTATTCTAACTTCAAAATGTATTGTGATATTAAACATGCAGGGCAGTTGACCTAGTGAGTATGACCAAAGGATTTGACTCAGATGGCCAGTGGTAACCTCAGCAATTTCAGTTTCAAAAGAATGGTGCTTGCTGATGCAAAATAATAGTAAGTTGAGAAGTGAATGAAAGATAAAGTGGAGAGAGAGGGTATGGCTCTTTTTTAATAAGTTTACATGAGAAAGGGAGAAATATGATAACTAAGAAGGAGAAGCAAGTGTCAAGGAAAGATTTTTTCAGGATAGGTGAGACCTGAATATGCTTACTGGCTAAGGGGAAGGAGGTTGAAGAGAGGAGGAAAAGGTATCTAATGGAACACAGTCATGAAGAAGTAGGAAAAACGGGGTCAAGGGCAAAAGTTGGTCTTTATTTCAAGACGGACACATTAGTGGTCATCTGTCATTTTTGAGTGCAGTCTCCTTTTACAGGAGACAGCACCTCAACGTTGCTTGGGAAATACTCTTCTCCCACGGGTTAGTTTTGGTGGAATTGCCAACTTAATACGTGCCCACTTTCTCCTACCCAAAGTATGGGACTGTGAGACCCAAAACAGGCCAACTGAATGCTCTTTCTCTGAAATTCCAATCTTTCTTAAGTGAAATGACCCAAGGACAAAAAACATTTCAAATTCCTTCATCCTGACAGCAGGGCCCTAGAAAAATGATACAATTAGTTCCTGTTATCTAGATCTCTAGAACTGCCCTGGCTCTTAACTGTTGTGAGAATTGGTTCATCAGCTTTTCCTTTAATTATATAAACTACTTCCAATAAACATTTTGTTTAAAGTCAATCAGTGGAGGTTTCTATTGCTGGTAACCAAAGAGATTTGTCTGATTAGAAAATTTTTACCTGAGAAGGAAATGAGGCAAAGCCATGAATAAATGTATATAAAATTCGTGGATGAGGGGCTTATTAGTGGAGACAGATCATCCTATCGGCCTCAATCTTTTCACTGAAATAGGAGGACAAAGTTATCTTTCTTACTTAGCTAATCTCCTAATAGCCTTCTAAAAAAGTCTACTCTAACATAAAAGTTAAAGTCTAAAATCCTATTTCAAAGTTCTGTAAAATAAGAACAAGCTGCTTAGTAAGTTTTTCCAAAAGAATTACATGTAACAAATTATAAAACACCAAATAACTAAGAATTGATTCCTGACAGTTACTTCTTTGGGACTTAGTGTCCTATAAAATAACAAGATTAAACCAAATGATCATTAAGGTCACTTACAGTTCTAACATTCCAAAACTCTTAAGTGTGGAAATACAACATATATTTTACAAACATATGGTACTTTATTTTGCTTGTCACATACCAATTTTAAAGGACTGAGAAGCACAATTTTAGTTTATAGAACAGGAAGGAAAATTCCCTTAAAAAAGAATTCTTTAAGAACAGTTCCATTTTGGGAATTTCAAAATGTATAAAATTTCTATTCACTAAAGTAATTTGGCAAATGTAATATTTTCTTGGACTCTTAAGTAACAGAAACTAGTTTCCCATTCTCGTACTTACATCATTGCTGGCATTCTTAAGCTGGTTAAGCAGATAGTCAATTATATCACCACCATGATTGGCATGAATAAGACCTAATGCATAGAGACCTCCACCTTCCTGATAGGCAGATCCTGGAGAAGTGTCCTTGGGAAGATATGTTGCCATTAACTGTAATGCCTCCTTCTCATGACCCTGTAAAATTGAGCCACAATAAAGGTGTCAGTAAGAGAAAAGTGAGAGAAAAAAGATGTAGTATTTTCTAGAATTATTTTCTTTTCTCCAGAATGTTCACTTTCTAAAAGAGGAGGAAGTGGAGCTCTCTCCTATACAACTTTATAACTCAAATGAGAGGAGAATCTTTAAGAGATCGAATCACATCCTTGTTAAAACAAACGCTTCAATTTTTTCCCTTGTTTTATAACATTGCCCCAAATTCATTTCAGACTATACAAATAATTTATTTCAATTCATCCTGTGAGAAATGGCTTAGTCTTCATAAGGAAAGGATTTCCACCTTTTATTAAAATCAAACACATACATATGTATTTTCATTTCTTATTTACTTTATTCTTTCCTGTAAGAGAATCTACCTGATTTAACAAAATGTACTTATGAAAGAAATACGATAAACTTTTATGTTTTTTAACTCCAGAAAAATTGGTTCTGTTCGCACTGATCATTGTATATTACCTTATGAATTACACCCAAACTGGCTGTAGCTGTAAATTTCGCCCAGTTAGTGGCTCTGGCCAACCATTCCAAGTTATCTCTGCAAGAAAATTCAGCAATACTATTGAAATGAATGCCATAAAGTTTTTTATAATACTAAAGTCAAAGCATTAAAATTTTACCTTGAACTATTACAAGTCATTTTACTTTACGGAGCTCAAATTACTGGTGATTCTATTTTATCTCCTAAGTTCTTAGTATTCTAGAGACTTGAAGAAATGCATGATATGTAATTTCACTATGAACAAAAGCAGAATTACATTAATATTATGTCATGAAAAAGCCTAGATTCAAGCCAACTAATAAAGGGAATTAATTTTACCTTAAAATAAGCAGGCATATGCACTAAAAGAATGTATAAAATTAGCAAAAACAGAATTTAAAATTCAGGACTGGCAGCTACATCTATGTAACAATGTCAAGTGTCTCTATTAAAGATGATTTTAAACCAAAGTGGAAACCTTCGAGTATATTTACCTAAGAAACTGGTCACTGGTAGTCCCACAGTGCATAAAAGAATTTGCTATAACGGTTGCTGTGTGACATACAGAATTCCGTACTGCATCCTATAAAAACAAATACATTTGTACCACTGGCAAAGTATTCATACATACACAAAGGCACATGTAGGCACACAATCAGAGGCCCTGTTTTGTGATGAAAATATTAATAAACTGAACTGACATTAAACTATGAATCTTGGACATTATAATTTTTAATGTTTACTTATTTTTGAGAGAGAGAGAATGAGAGAGTGGGGGAGGGGCAGAGGATCTGAAGTAGGCTCTGTGCTGACAGCAGAGAGCCCAATGCAGGGCTCAAACTCATGAATTGTGAGATCATGACCTGAGCCGAAGTCCGATGCTTAACCAAATGAGTCACCCAGGCGCCCCCTGGATAATTCTTTATAAAGATTAAATAGGTAGTTTATAAATACAAGCAAGTCAGAGTTTTATCTGTAGTCTTGAGATCAGTAGGTTTTAGGTAGCAATTTAGGTAGTAGATTTTCTATTTATTGGTTTCTGAATAGTTTAATTTGCCATTTCTTTTCAGCATCTTGTCTAAGGTCTCCAAGGTATCAGGCTAGCCTAGAGAACAATGCTGCATCTCTTCTCACTCTGCACCTCTGGCAGTAACCAAAGGGATTTTGTTTATTTCTAATGAGAATATTATAAAGATTAGTTTCATAAAACTGTCATAAATACAAACTGTGTAACTGTGTCCAACTGACATTTGTAATTATTAAAAATTTGAGAAGTATGATTACATATTTCAGTCAAACAACTGTGTAGTATTGAAATAGTTTATAGCTGTAAAAGAGGAATAAATGACTTTGTCAGAAGCTACTGGGTAGATAAGACAGGAAAGGGAAGAAAAATACGTAAGTTTTTTCATATGAAAACATTTTCTTGAACCAGATGAATATATTACCTATTCAAAGATTAAAATTAATCCTACTGTTAGGATCAGTATCTCAACAAACATTACACAATATCAAAAACCTGTACACTCAAGGAGTTTGCAGTTCAATGGGAAAAAAGACACATAAACAAACTGCATCAGTGCTCTGATTGGGCCATTCGTCCAAGTGCTACATGTACATATTAAAAAGTTAACTAAAAAAAAATTAAAACAAGGAACACCTGCGTGGCTCAGTCCGCTAAGTGTCTGATTCTTGATTTCGGCTCAGGCAATGATCTCACTGGTTTGTGAGTTCTAATCCCAAGTCAGGCTCTGACAACCTGAAGCCTACTTGGGATTCTCTGTTGTCTCCTTCTCTCTCTGCCCCTCCCCTGCTCACACACTCTCAGAAATAAACAAATGAACGTTAAAAAGCAAAACAAAACAAACCACTAAACTTCCCAATGAATGTGAAACACAAAAACAGGAACTCAATTTTAATTTCCTTTCTTCTCTCAACAAATTCAAGAATTTCTCCCTTTGTTATTCTTTTTAAGTTACTTTCTTGATTAGAATAAAATGCAACAAAGTATTCAATAATAAGTATATGTACTAATAATCAACAAAGAAATAAATACAAGAAAGCCTCCATTACAGATGAATTTCCTACCTTTGTGTTTTTTAGAATCATGAGATCTGTGTTATTATTTCGTATTAAAAACTGTAGATGTAACTCAATAGCCATTTCACCGCTTAAAATTTTAATCATTTTCAAAGTCTGGTCCTTGGGCTCTGGACTCTGCCAAAATAAACAAACAAGAAGAAAAATTCATATATTACTGATATCCACCAATTGTGCTTTAACAGCCCTAAACCAGTGAAATTCACAATCCATACACAGAGCAAAACTTGTATTTTAATAGTAGGATCTAGAAAACTCATGTATCACTTATTTGAAAGAAAGAATATTTCTTTAACAGCTACCACTGAAATATGATACCAGTTTAATGAAAGAATATAATTCACTCTGAAGAAACTTCCAATGTAAAATTATTTTAATGTTAAAAAAAAAAAAAACCCAAACTGTAAAAGAATAACTGACTACTGATGATATGCAAGGAAAACTATTTTATACAGAACAACTCATAGTTTAGGTGAGAAACTGCCTACTCTGAACTGGAAAAATCAAAAACACATTTAACCAACACATATATATGATCTCATCAACTACCAAGCTATCCAGGTAAATAATAGTTGACATTTATATACCTGAGTATCAAAAATCAAAAGTCTTGGTGGAGGAAACATTTACATCCAACAGACCACTGTTTTAATACTTACCCCTTTCCTCCATACACCATGAATATTAAAAATAACAAAGACAATTAAAGTACCCTGCCCTGTCTACAATTAAGTTGTCATTTAGTTGTTAGAGGCCATCCTTTTTTCTCATCCTGTGACAAATAATTCAGAGTTATTCTAGACAGAGGTCAATCTTTTGTAAGGATCTAAGGATATGCTTTCTTCTAAGTTAAGCACTTTCTAGGGTCAGTCTTTAAAATTTTACTTTACAGAAGATCTATTTTTATAAAATAACTTTGGTATTAAACTTAATATTAAACCACTAACAAAGACAGATATATAACACTTTAAAATAACTTACAATATAATTATATGTTAAATGGTAACCTCAACTTCAAAAAACACACTTACCACTTCTGGTGTCTTTCCTACAAGCACACTACCTGGCTTTTCTTCTGTTTCCATTGAGTCACTAAAATGAAGAGAATCAACAGTTACTAATCTGATAAATCTTTTCTGAATAGTATGTATAGGTAACTAGTTATCAAACTAAAGAATCTGAACCATGTTCAAATAAATATTTTGCAAGGAAAAAATGTTTAATTACCTAAGTATTTCCCTTAAGAAACAGAGACGATTCTATTAAGATGGAAGCAGCCCAGTGATTTAATTTCCTTCAAATAAATTCATAAAACCACACAACTAACTAGGTTAGCACAAACAACAAATACAACAAAACCAGATGACAAAGCACCCACCAAACTCCTAAAACACAGCCAGGTGGAGATACACCATCACCAGCTACAACACCAGTTTGAAGTGAAGCAGCTGAGGACCCCAACGACTCTGAAAAACAACCAGCCAATACTCCCTTCTAGGCGAAAGCATTTTAATGGGGATAAAATGCTGGGTACAGAATCCAATTACCATGGCAGAAAGAAAGAAAAAAGAAAGACCAAATAAAAGTGAGAAAGTAAGGGGGACTGGGTGGCTCAGTTGGTTGAGCATCTGACTCTTGGTTTTGGCTCAGGTTACGACCTCACAGTTTGTGAGTTTGAGACCCGCATCAGGCTCTGCACTGGCAGGGAGGAGCCTGGTTGGGATTCCCTCCCTCCCTCCCTCTCTCTCTACTTCTTCTTCCTCATGCTGTCTCTGCCTCTCTCGAAAGAAATAAACTTAAAAAAAAAAAAAGCAAGAAAGAGAGTTAAGAGATCTCAAGTTGTAAGATACCATTTTAAAACTCAGTAACACAACAGAAGAGGAAATTCTAGAGAGCAGTAAAATTAGAAAAACTATCCTAAATAAGCCTCCTTTGCAAAAATTTAGGAAAACTAATTTCAGTAAAGACAAGCTACTGACAAGGATCAAAGTTAAAGCCCATATAATATTAAAAGAAAAAAATTATTTCAAAAGAGGTAAAAGACATTAATAAAAGTATACAAGATATAAAAGAATAAAACATACCAGAATTAGATAATTCAGAAATGAAATTATAAAACTGGGGGGAAATTATAAATGAAGGAAGCAAAATAATAATTTCAGAAAATTAATTCAGAGGAAACATAAGACCAGATAAACACAAATCAAATAAAGGAGAAGGTATGAAAGAAAAAATTTAAATTAACAAGAAATAAAACAAATGCCATTCCCCTAAGATCAGGAATGAAGGATGTTCACTCTTATGTCTACCCAGTAACATTGGAAATCCTAGCCAATGCAGAAAAACAAGGGTGGAAAAGTCATGAAAATTGTAAAGGAAGAAGTAAAATCGTTTCTATTAAGGTAACAGGATCCCTATGTACAAAAGTCTATAGGAGGATCTATAAAAAAAAAATTACTAGACCTAATAAGTGATTTAAGCAAGGTTGTGGGATTCACATTAATATAAAAAATCAACTGTATTTCTACATATTAGTAACAAACAAACAGAAATTCAAATTTAACATACCACTTACAATAGCATCAAAAAACATACTTAGGAATTAATTTAAGACGTACAAAATCTCTGAACTAAAATCTATAAAATGCTGCTGAGAAAATCTAAAGAAAATCTAAACAAATTAAGAACAAAACTATGCTTATGGATTGTAAGACCCAATATTGTGAGGGTCTCAATTTGTTCCAAATTGAAGAGATTCGACACAATCCCAACCAGAATCCCCTCAGGCTTACAGAAATGCAAGAGACCCAAAACAACCTTGGTGGTGAGGAGAGAAGGGAGGTCATAACTGTATGTCTTCCACTGACCTGATTTCAAGACTATAAGCTTTAGTAATAAAGACATTGTTTCCTTATACTGGTATAAGGAAAGACAAATAAATGGAAAAGAATAGGGAAATCAATCCACATATCACATGTCCAAGGTTCCAAGGCAATTCCACAGGGAAAGGACAGTCTTTCAAACAAATGCTAATGGAATTACTAGACATCCATGTTTTTAAACAAACTCTTTATTCCTGACACCGTATTATAAACCTTAAACTATATAGTTTCTAGGAGTGTGGCAGAACAGCAGAATACCTTTGTAACTGTGAGACTGACAAAGAATTTCTTAGATTGGGATCCCAAAATGGAAAACAGGAGGATTATAAAATATAAAAACTTCAGGAGGATTATAAAATATAAAAACTTCAGGAGGATTATAAAATATAAAAACTTCTGGGGTGCTTGGGTGGCTCAGTCAGTAAAGTGTCCAACTCTTGATTTCGGCTCAGGTCATGATCTCACGGTTCATGAGATCGAGTGCCGTCTTGATAGTATTCTTTCTCTCCCTCTCCCCACTTATTTATTTAAATAAACATTTTTTTTAATTAAAAAAATTTTTTTAGTGTTTATTTTTGAGAGAGAGAAAGACAGAGTGCAAGCGGAGGAGGGGCAGAGAGAGAGAGGGAGATGGAGACACAGAATCCCAAGCAGGCTCCAGGCTCTGTCAGCACAGAGCCCATCACGGGGCTCAAACTCATGAACTGTGAGATCATGACCTGAGCCGAAGTAGGACACTTAACCGACTGAGCTCCAAATAAATAAACATTTAAAAAAAAAATAAGTAAAAACTTGTGTTCATCAAAAAATACCACCAATAAAATGAAAAGATAAGCCAAAGACTGGGAGAAAATGTTCAGAACAATGGATCTGACAAATTACTTGTATAAAAATTAACAACAAAATATCACTTTATACCACTAAAATGAGTAATATTAAAGAGACTGAGAACATCTGATGTTGGCAAACAAATGGAATGCTAATACATTACTGTTGGGAGGGTAAAATGGGCAACCATGTTGGAAAATAGTTCAGCAGATTCTTACCAATTTAAACATATACCCTGTGACCCAGCTATTCTAATCCTAGGTATTTACCCAACAGAAATGAAAATATTTGTCCACAAAAAGACTTGTATAGGAATGTTCTAGTAGCCTTGTTTTGAAACAACCCAAATGTCCATCAGTATAAGAATGAATAAACAAACTGTGGTATATTCATACAATGAAATGCTGCTCAGCGATAAAAAGAAATCAGTTACTATTTCATCCAAAAAACACAGATATATATAACATGTTCAGTGAAAGAAGCAGAAACAAAAGAATACATGCTATATGAACCATTTATATGGAGTTAAGAACTGGCAAAACTAATCTATTCTGACGGAAATCAAACCAGTGGTTGCCTCAGGGGCAGTGGGTTGACCTCGAAGGGCACAGGGCAAGTTTCTGGGATGATAATACAGATGATGGTTATATGGGTGTTTACACTGTCAGAACTCATTGAACTGGATCATTAGGATATGTGTATTTAACAGTATTTAAATTATCATTCAATTAAAAGAAAGAATTGAAGGGGTGCCTGGGTGGTTCAGTCAGTTAAGTGTCTGACTCTTGATTTTGGCTCAGGTCATGATTTCACAGTTGGTTTGTGAGATGGAGTCCCAAGCTGGGCTCTGCACTGACAGCACGGAAGCTGTTTGGAATTCTCTATCTCCCTCGCTCTGCCCCTCCCACAGGTGCACATGTGCTCTCTCTCCCCAAATAAATATTTCCTTTTAAATAAAAGAAAGAGGGGCGCCTGGGTGGCTCAGTCGGTTAAGCGGCCGACTTCTGCTCAGGTCATGATCTCGCGGTCCCTGAGTTTGAGCCCCGCGTCGGGCTCTGTGCTGACAGCTCAGAGCCTGGAGCCTGTTTCAGATTCTGTGTCTCCCTCTCTCTGACCCTCCCCTGTTCATGCTCTGTCTCTCCCTGTCTCAAAAGCAAATACAACGTTAAAAATAGATAGATAGATAGATAGATAGATAGATAGATAGAAAGAAAGAAAGAAAGAAAGAAAGAAAGAAAGAATTGAAGAGCTGAAAAGGATTCAAAAGAAATGAGAAATACAGAAGATGGGCAAAGAAAATCCAACTTACATATAACGATAAGCCCCAAATAAAGAAAAATAAAGGGCAGAAAACAAATACTAAAAACTAAAATTCAAGAAAACCTTACTGAAGCAGGACTATTTCTAGTGTTTTTGAGTAATAGTAAAAAGGCCACTGAGATCGGAGGGCAGTAAGTAAGGAAGAAAGCAAGAGATGAGTTGAGGGGTATGGAGAGGACGAATCATGTATAACCTTGAAGGCCATGTTCAAGACTTAGAATTTTATATGAAATGTGTTTGTCAAGTATTGGAGATTGAAAGAGTTGTGACATTTGTTTCAGAACAATAACTCTCACTGCTGTGTGAACTTTAAAAGGAAAAAAGGAGGCATAAGAAAAACATTTAAACATTTTAAATAAGTGGTCTAAATGCATAAAAAAATACAGGAAAATAAAATCTAACACTGCATCAGTCTAAGATAAATGTATATTTAGTTCTAATAAAAGCACAAAAAGCTGGAAATGTTTACTTTCCAAATACTAAAATCTAGCCCACCTAACCTGAGATTCTTAATTTACTTGGTTAGATAGCACACATGCAATTAGCCCTCCCCGTCAATCACTTCCATTTCTTTCCAGAAGAGTTCCCAGTTTTGGTTTTCCTTAATGTACCCAGCACAGTGCAAAACAGCAATAGCCTTAATAAGACTTTACAATCTATGAAAGCTAATTCTGAAAATAATTCTTAGACTACACGGTCGATGAATATTCCACCTATTCTCAAAATGAAATAAAGGTTGTCCAATTAGTTCTGATGCAGAAAAAGATACTCATACCTGTCTTTCTCTGATCCTGGGACAGTACCCGTATTGGTAGATCCAGGCACAGAAGCAATAGGGGTGCCAACAGTTCGAAGATTCTGGATTACAGATGACAAAAACTGCTGGCTAGCACTTTCATACAAATCAAAACAAATCTGATAAGCCATCAGGAGGTTGTCTTCCTTGACCAGTTTTTCTAAGATATCACTCACGGCCTGAGGATCATCTAAGAAAATTAAGCACTGAAATGCAGATAAAAAACAATTACATAATAATCGAAAACTGTGTATACAAGATAGAGACTGACGAACAGTTGATATTAATATGGGAAACCTGAAAATATAAGCACAGGCAAACTGGGGCAGATAAATTGTTTCAGCACTCCATTTCTTTTTTTCTTTTTTTAAATTAATTTTTAATTTTAATTCCAGTGTTAGCACTCTATTTCTGATCCTGGCATTAGACAAATTTTTCCTGAAAACGACATCTGCCTTCCATAAGAAAACCCATACAGATCATACTCACAGCTCCTAATTATTGTGTCTGGCAATTAGCAGTACTTAATGACTGATAGGTAAATGAATCTCGGATTCTTCAAATCTTATCTGTATATTATTATCAAGTGCTCCTTAATTTGAATTTTCTGCTTAACCATAAATTGTAGGAGTCATTGATTCATTTAACACATGTTGTATAGTGCTGGGCCAGAACAAGGGGCACTGAAATGACCATTTTGAAGTATTTCTCTTATCACTCTTACAATCTGTCATGCTTTAACAAAATTATCTAATAAATTTAGGATTTTTTAAAGAATTCAATTAAAATTTTCTTGTTCCCTTAAAGTAGCAAATAACTAATTTCAAAATGGACACATTAACCAAAGTTATTACAAATTAAGAATGAAAATAATGGAGGAGCACCTGGGTGGCTCAGTCAGTTAAGCATCCAACTCTAGAGCTCAGCCCAGGTCTTGATCTCAGGGTCCTGAGTTCGAGCCCCATGTTGGGCTCCGCACTGGGCGTGGAGCCTACTTAGAAAAAGAATAGGAAATAATGGGGCTCCTGGGTGGCTCAGTCGGTTAAGCATCTGACTTTGGCTCAGGTCATGATCTCACGGTTCTTGAGTTCAGGCCCAGTGTCGGGCTCTGTGATGATAGCTGGGAGCCGGGAGCCTGGAGCCTGGAGCCTGGAGCCTGCTTTGGATTCTACGTCTTCCTCTCTATTTGCTCCTCCCAAGCTTGTGCTCTGTCTCTCTTCCTCTCTCTTTCAAAAATAAACATTTAAAAAAATTTTTAAAAGAATAGGAAATAATGGAAATAAGATAAATAAAATAAATAGGGAAATGGTTAAGTAAGGCAAATTACATCCACTAAATGCCTACTGCACATTCAAGAAAGTTGGAACAAGAGTTTGTGAAGACTTAAATATGGAAAAATGTTAAAATTGAAGGATTTATATAACTGATAACTGTTTGCCTCCCGAGAAAGGAACTTAGGAGCCAAAGGAAAGGAGTGGGAAGACTTCTCCCTGTATACCCTTTGGTTCTTTTTTTTTTTTTAATGCTTATTTATTTTTTAGCCAATGCGAGAGACAGAGTGCAAGCAGCGGAGGGGCAGACAGAGGGAGACACAGAATCTGAAGCGGGCTCCAGGGTCTGAGCTGTCAGCGCAGAGCCCGATGTGGGGCTCAAACTCACGAACCGTGAGATCATGACCTGAGCTGAAGTCGGATGCTTAACCATCTGAGCCACTCAGGCACCCCACCTTTTGGTTCTTTTTAAATTTTGAATCGCATGAATGTATTATTACCTGTTCAAAAAAAAATGTATTTTTGAAATGTAAAATAAAGTTTTAAAAAGCCTTGAAAGGACAAAAAATAAAACAACTACAAAGAAATAAAATTGCCTCTGAGGAATAAAACTGAAATACACAGGTGAGCAGAAGACTATTGTTTCTCATATACGTTTTAAAACACAATTATTTAAAAAACAGACACAAACAAACAAAACCTATTAAAAACTACTTAGAAGCAAACAAAACTCCAAATAGCTATACAGGGAAAACTGAAAGGAAATACACTTAAATGTTGCCATTGGGTGATATATATTATTTTTCTGTGTTTCAAACTTGCTTCAAAAAGCATTTAAAAAAGGATACATTACTCTAAATTTTAAAAACATATAGATGATGAAATTATATGAGAACACATTATAGTGACAAAGTAACAAAATCTGTGATGAAATGCTATGCTCTAAGCAGAATACAAAAATTGATACAGTATGACAATTGTTAAAAAGCAAACTCATGCGCTTCCAGTCAATAAAATACAGCCATTTAAAAGAAATGTGCTAATGAGTGAAAGAAAAACATCTATGCATTATCTTTGAGAAAAGGCCCAGGGAAAGGGAAAGATACACTTTTCATTTTCTGGGCCATCTGAATTTTTTAAAAATGTGCAAGCAAATTCATACATGAAGAGGGGAGCCTGGCTGGCTCAGTCAGGGAAGTGTGCAGTTCTTGATCTCGGGATTATGAGTTTGAGTGCACACTGGATGCAGAGATTACTTGAAAATAAAATCCTTTAAAAATTTTCAAACATAAAAAGAGATAAAATATACCCAAATGTGTTGGTTGTGTTTGGGTAATAAAACCAGAGATCATTTACCTGAAATTCTTTTTAGAATGACACAACAAAGGTACTGTTTTTATCTTTTCTTCTATCTTTTATTTTTTTTAACCTAGTTTTCAAATTTTCCATAAATGTTTGGAATACTTTCAAAATGAAAAAGAATACAGGGGTGCCTGGGTGGCTTAGTCGGTTAAACATCCAACTCGACTTCGGCTCAGGTCATGATCTCACAATTCTGCACTATCTGCGCAGAGCCTGCTTGGGATTCTCTTTCCTCCTTTCTCTGTCCCTCCCCTGCCCGCGCACGCCCGTGCTCTGTTTCTCAAAATAAATAAATAAACATTAAAAACAAAAAAAGAATACATAGGATGCGTTGTAACAAAAGTTTTTTAGTTTTTTAACATTCAGTTTCTTATCAGTAAAAAGGAATATAAGCATCTACCTTATCTTCACAGAGCTGTTGTGAAAATCAACTCAGATACATGTATGAAACCATTACAGTAACATAAAGTAATGTAATGTGGTAAGGTCTAGCCCAGCAATGCAGCATAAAGTAGTGTGACATAAGGTAAGGTAACATAAATACAACGTAATGTAATGTAAGTACCTGACAAACATTGATGAAATCGGGTTTCTCCAAATTCATGTAGATTTTCACTAGAACTCTTAGTACCTTATTCCGAAACTGTTTATTCTGCATTAAAGACATGCAGAGCTTGAGGCTATAGGCTAGCATTCCTGGGACATCATTCTGAAAGAGATAATTTAAAGATATATCATTATCTGGTTACCGAAGTATTATGTTTATTTAGAAATCAAATTATTTTAATCTACATTCTTTAGTTATTTTAGGCAACCAAAGATTTATTTGCTACTTAAACAGCAAAACTTAAAAACAACCATTTTAGCGGATGCCTGGATGGCTCAGTTAGAAAAGCATGCAACTCTCGATCTCAGAGTCATGAGTTTGAGCCCCATGTTGGGTAGAGAGATTAAATAAATAAAACTAAAAGAAAATAACTGTTTTTAGGGGTGCCTGGGTGTTTCAGCCAATTAAGTATCCAACTCTTGATTTCAGCTCAGGTCATGATCTCACGGTTCATGGGATCAAGCCTGCAACAGGCTCTATGCTGATAGCACGGAGCCTGCTTGGGATTCTCTCTCCCCCTGCCCCTCCCCCAAGCTCTCTCACACATGTATGCATGCACTCTCTCTCAAAATAAACTTTACAAAAGTTTAAAAAATTAAAAAGTAACCATTTTAAATAAAAATCTTTAAAAGGGGCGCCTGGGTGGCTCAGCCGGTTGAGTGTCTGACTTCAGCTCTGGTCGTGATCTCACGGATAGTTCGAGCTCCACGTCAGGCTCTCTGCTGTTGGCACAGAGCCGATTTCAGATCCTCTATCCCCTTCTCTCTCTGCCCCTCCCCGGCTCTCTCTCAAAAATAAACATTTAAAAAATAAAAAAATAAAAATATCAGAGCTGTATCATAAGTAGTAAAAGCAGGTACTGTTTCATAAAACCTAAGTTATATCCATATGTATACGTGCACTGGGATGCAAAATAAGATGCATTTCTTACTGAGCTTTGTTCTTGATTTGAACACGTCACCCCTTGACTTTAAATTTTTACTTGCTCAACTGCCTATTCCCCTAATGGTTTGTTCCATCTGGTCAGAAACTCTGTTGGTCTTATTTGCCACTGCATCTCCAAAGCCTAGAATAGTTGTCTGACATACAGTAGTCAGTCAAAAAATATTTGTTGAGTGAATGAAAACAAATATTTTAATTCTATTCACATGAAGACAAGGAGAGGCTACAACTGCACAAAAATGAAACAGTATAAAACAAGGTCCAATTCTATCACACAAGGTTGCTCATTCATTTACTCGTTTAAACAAATCCTATCACACTGCTGCTAAACACTGCCTCTGGCTTTGGAGACACAGTGGTGAATAAGGCACAAAGTACCTGTCCTTACGGAAGTTATAGTCTAGTGGCGAAGACAGATGTTAACTACCAAGTAACACAATGAGTTAATTACTTTAATAGTAAACCCTATGAAAAAAATACAAGGCTCCAAGAGATTAATAAAAGAATTGGAGCTAGTCTGCAGCAGGGGTTGAGGAGGTATGGGTGCTGGGAATCGATGGATCTGTAAAATAGTGACAGCTGAGCTAAACCCTGTATCTTGTACAGGAATAAAACAGGTAAAGAAAGGAAAGAACGTTTTTGGCAGAGGCAGTATTTCTGGTAAGGAGAATGGGGCAGGGTACATCTAGGAACTGAAGTGAGGTTAAACTGGCTGGAGAACAGAGCCAGCTTATGGAGACAGGTGGTTAGGCAGGCAAAGTGGGCATAAAAATCAATGCCCACTTAACTCAGTCTTATACCTTCCTGACCACTTCCTTACACTAACTTACTACAAATGTTATAATTACTGCAAAACACCCTCAAACAAGAATCTAGTCTGTAGTTTTAACCATAATAAATGCATTAAAATAGCTTATCAGTACAGTCTTCTTAACAAGGGTAGGATAATGAAAAACAACTTCCCTATGCAAGACTTCAAAGGAACGAATGTGATAGGATAAAAGCAGGGATTTGATGACCACAAAACCTAGCCAAAGTTCATATATATATACATGAAAATAAAACATTTGGTTAAAAAGCATCTTATTATTTCTAAACTAGATTTTCTTTTCACTACCCTTGAGGTTTTTAGTTTTAACGACTTGCTTTGCTGATTCCCCATTAATAACAGTCTCTAAAATCACATCATCTACCTACCGACTCCAGTATAGTCTTCTCAAAGACGTCCAGTCTTCGTGTCTCCAGAGCAATGCCAATAGCTTGCTTATACTTGTGATCATCTAGACATCGCTGGAACATTTTATTTACAATTCCTTCTAATCTCTGGTCAATTGGTTTTTTTTCTCCTTCGGGCAAATCTGCATTTTCCACACATTGTTTGGTGTAGTGATCAATGCATTTTGCTATGAAGAAAATAAAATAATGAATCACCTTATAAACAGGACTGAACTACTAGAAAAGAGAAATGCCTACATTTATAATCATAAAAACTTATGGGATAACTATAGAGTAATAAGCAATTTTCAAAATTTATGGGATAACTATAGAGTAATAAGCAAATTTGAAAAATTTTAAATTCTAGAAGTTATATATTCAAGTTAATATTGTTCCCTTCATAAGTTATACTGGAGGGCTTACACACTAATTCCAGTAAGGCTGATGTCATTCACTATATTTCTACTTTGTTACTATATTTTAACCAAAATTATACTCTTCAACTTCACTGTGCTGCTTATTAGACAGAATTGGCTACAAGTGCTCTTTCACTTTCAAAAACAAATATTTGCTATCATCGAGGATATTAAAAAAGACCTACTGTAACAATTATCACAGAGCAATAAATTATTAGACTTCTTCACGTTAGTAAAACAGTAGAAACCATGTCTAAATCATCTCTTTATAATAATGGTGGGGGCGCCTGGGTGGCTCAGTAGGTTAAGCGTCTGACTCTTGCTTGTGGCTCAGGTCATGATCTCACGGTTTGTGAATTGGAGCCCCGTGTTGGGTTCTGCATTGGCAGGGTGAAGCCTGCTTGGGATTCTCTCTCCCTCTCTCTCTGCCCCTCCTCTACTCTCGCTTTCTCTCAAAATAAATAAAACTTAAAAACATGAACGCAGAATTCTAGTTACAACATCAGAGACATTTGAAAGTATCCCTTTGGACCACCTTGTGCAGCACTTCCCAATTTCTGAAAAAGAATACCAAATCTCTCCTTTTAAGGGTTCAGGTGAATAATGCAGATCTCTTCTAAATCAGCAATTCAAAAAAATACCTACACCGCACACTCCTGAGAAAACACACCCTTGGGCTCTCTCTGTAACTATGACTGAAAACTTGATATTCCTACACTTGCCTGGAGAGTATGCAGTCCTTTTTCCATCTATTAGATAAGTTTCCAATCGCTTTTTTAAAGTGACACATCTTTGAACAAAACCTTACATAGTTATAGTTCAATTTACAAGATAGACAGCCTAAAGCCTTGCCAGTATCCTACCCCCCACTTCAAAAATAAAGAAACAAATTAGAAAATGATGGTTTCTAGTAGAAACAGTATGGACTCTGAAGTGAGTAAGCCTCAGTTTTAAATTCTGACCCTCCTATTTAATAGCCTTGTGTCTTTATCATCTCGAAACCTGAGTTATAGCGCCTTCCTCACAGGGGAGCTGTGGAATAAACCACACCATGCAGAATGAGTGGCACAGTGCCTAGCACAATGAAGGCAGTCAATAATGGTTTCTGGTATTACAAACAACTCTATAAATTGCTGTCATTTAATTTGTCACTCATAATAATCTGACTGAACTTTTTCATGCTACAGAATGCTCACTGGAGTAGCAATAACCATAATGTAAGATAACCATCTTTGTGTTGATTAGGCAGTTTCTGAATAATTTATCAGATTAATTCTTAAAATGTTTTGTGAGGTAGGCATCTTTATTATTACTGTTACTAATGTTACTGCTCATTATGTCAAAAGATAATAAAGCACAAAACTGGAAGGCAGATCTAAAAACTCAGCTTGCATAAAATTATAAGATTATAAACTTCCAATTAAAATTAAATTTGGCAGGGTGCCTAGGTGGCTCAGTCAGTTAAGCATCCAACTCCTGGTTGTGGCTCAGGTCACAATCTGACAGTCTGTGAGATCAAGCCCTGCACAGAGCCTGCTTGGGATTCTCTCTTCCCCTCTGTCTCTCTGCCACTCCCCTGCCCTTGCTCTCCTTCTCTCTCAAAAACTAAATAAATAAACTTAAAAAAAAAAAAAAAGATTAAGAATTAAATTTGGCAAGAGCAAGAAGTAATCGGGAAAAAAAAAATGTTATGTGCACTACGGCAAGAGAGAAGCCAACAAGATAAAGCCTTACCAGATGGAGAATAATTACCTATAATAGTCTCCACGTATTCAGAGTTATCATTGACATTGAAGAGGTCACCGGCTCCAAGTGCATAATTCAGAGATTCCTCAAAAGCCCCAAGGTGATAAAATACTTTAGATGCCACTAAGGCTGCAAACTGCCGACTCCGGAAACCTTCATCTTCATACAAAACTTCTCTGAAAGAAATTTGGAAGTATGGGCAATCTTAAACTGTGCTTCTTCTCAAAAATCCCAAATCTAAATATGTTTAGTAGCAGCAAATTTCTAAAGGAATCAATAAGCCATATGATCCACATCCACAGAGATTAGTTGATTTACTTGAATCCAATTTATAGAAATAAAATAATTTCTTACATTTTATCTACAGACTCAGAAATTTCTGCCCAGAAATCATTGACAACTGCATTCAATTTGTGTAGTGCAAATTCCTGTAGAAGATAAAACCAAAATTCAATTTTGAGAGAGACTTACAATTACATTTTCTCAAAAAAAAAAAAAAAATGTTTCCAATAAATCAGTGGCCAAATTCTCAGTCACATTTACTAAAATTTTTACTATGACAAACACAAAAATTAACTGACTTATGTTGTCTCTTAGGTCTACACATTTCCTTGGTTTTTAATCATAAAACATCAGACTAGCCATAGGTCATTCCTTACCATAAGGAACATTTTTCTTCTCTGTATATACAAAGTTGACTACAACTCTGGACATAAATGAATTCAGGTGTGTAGAGCCTCTTACCATACATTCCAAATTTCAATCAAATAAAAATAATTTAAAAATACGTGACACATGAGAATCAATTTTTTGTGCTTTCCTTTGATAAAGAAACAAGGGTGAAGGGAGTGTTCTGGTGGCATATTGAGAATTATTTACCTTAGCTTTGTTAAATGAACAACTGCTATTGCCAAAATACTGTCCTTTGGGGCTAGATTTGAATGGGTATAGACTGGGTAAGATGGCTATTTTAAATGATGGAAAATACACAAATATCACTATAGCCAAAGAGTTTCACAGCACTCCTATTAACCCCAGTTAATTTTTCTTCAACTCATACCTTAAGCTGTGGTTCTTCCTCATCCAGAAGAGAAATAATTCCAGCTATAAAACAAAAGGTTTATTGTGATAATGAAGTATATGCGAAGAAAGAAGCTACTGCTTATTCAAAAATATATCACAGTTGGAAAAAATAAGCATTTTTTGAGGAGTGACTTCACTACAATAATTATTTTTCTTTATAAATGCATATATTTTGAAGTTTAAGAATTATGTTATCAAATCCTTATGATACCATGACACCACATATATCACATTATTTGCCAAATTCAATAGTTTTCTAAGTGTAGTCCTTGCATCCACAGCATTAGCATTACCTGGGAACTTGTTAAAAATGCAATTCTTGGCCTCATTCCAGATCTACTAAATCAGAAAATGTGGGGGTGGGGTCCAGTTACAGGGCAACAAGTTTTCCTTGGGATGCTGATAATACAGTTTGATAATCACTCGCCTAGTTACTGATCAAGGAGAAACCTTCCCAGACAATTTGTTTGAGAACAAATCTATTCACACAAAATAAACCAACAGTTATAAAATTATTTACCAAAAAAAAAAAAGAGAGTAATCAACTCAACAGGGTAAAATACATCAATTATTTCAAGGCACCTCCTTTTTATCACAAGTAACCTAGAAGTTATGTGAAATGATGAGCAATTTGACTTGTTCTGAATTCTAAGTACCCAAGCACAGTGTTCCTCCCGTGACCCTGAAGTGTTAACATGAACACTGGAGAGTAAAGGAAACAACTAACCTCTCCAAAAGAATACACCTTGAAATACAGTCAAAGGGATTATTAGAAAAAATATATGGGAAATCACTGTCCTTAGACCACAAAGAAACGGTCTCTCAGATACAGGTTTTCCATGTAGGTCTTAAAATCATTCTGGAACACTGAGTTCAAACTGTGAGTTGATTAAAGTTGATCAAGACAACTTTACTTAGGAGATGTCGCCATTTTTAATTGGTGTCAGTCTGCCAAATAACTCCAGCAGTCTTTAGAGAGCCATACAGGAAAGGATACAAAATATAGCCAACAAAATCACACCATGGTGCTGGCTAGGTCACAATGCTATTCTAAAAGAAAAAGCAAATAGAAAGAACTTCTTGGTACTCTAGTTTGGTAGGACAAGTCCAGAACAGAGAGGCTAAACTGACAGAGTGGAGAGAAAACAAATTAAAAAATGTAATGGGTGGGATTTTGAACTAGTGACGTGGATAGCTGATAGACAAGAATGCTTTAAATGCGGAACAGATCATGAACAACAGAACACTTCATCAACGTACTACAAATGCTACCCATTGCCCATCATCAATGATGTGTCTGAACTGCTTTTACCAAAAGAGATAATGAATTTTTTACACTCTCCTATTTGGTTTCACTTATGACTAGCTTGTTACATGGTTATCCTGGCTTAGAAACACAGCCTTTGTTCATGGAACACAACTAAATCAGATACTCTACACTCCATACACAAATCTTTCTCATCTTAACAAAATAGAACGCTCCTTTGGACAGGGGAGGGGAGACACACAAGGAATGTGAGAAGTTTAGCATGCTAGAAAAATCTCTTCTGCCCTAATAAAAAGTAAGCAGATACTATGTAACTTATCCAATCAGTTTATAGAAAACTTTGGATGTGATTTATACATAGTGACATGTGTTCCAGTGGAAACAGCTTAAAAGTTGAAAGTGGCTGTCTCCAGGGATTAAGAAGAGGAAAGAGGAGTGGGAGGCTACTGTTTTAAAGCTTTGTAGCATAATTTCTCTTTCTGTGCCTATATTATGTTAAAAAAACAAAACAAAACAATTTTCCATCTCTCTCCTGTAACCACCTATCTTTCTATCTCTCCACTCCCTTTCTCTGCCAAATGGTTTGAAAAATGTAACAATCCACATTCACCTCTTATTCATCACTGTGTTCTTAGTGCCTAGCAAGTGAGTAGAGAACAAATAAACAAATGAACGGATGAATCCACACCAGAACCATGAGGCTAGCCTGTTTAGCACCTGGGACAGATCCTAAGCCACTGTGAGCCAGAGGACAGGAAATAAGGTGACAAAAGGTTTGGAGCAGAAGCTAAGTAATTCAGTAAACATAACAAATGATAGTAACAAATACACACTCACCACAAATATAGCGCATCAGCACAGTCTCAGAGTAGGACCTCAAAGGCCTCTATTCTTACCACCAAAAGGTTTAAATTCTTCCCATTATATTCCCACCAAGTGCTTTTTCAGCCTCCAAAACACTTTAGGGATTGATTTATTGATTTGATCAGCTGACTAATGATTTCTTCATTCAAGACATACTTGTGGACTTCTGCCATCTGCCTGACGGTGCTCGAAGAATTATGAAAACGACAAGTCTGTCGCCCAAAACTGTACCAGAGAGAAAGCTATCAGGCAAGTAAACAAAGTAATCACAGGACTGCGATGAAGGGAGGGGGCAGCCAAGGTGAAGAGAGGCAGGCACATGTTTTAACAGAATGATCAGGAAAGACTAATATTCGAACCGAGAGTAAAGACGGAGAAGTTAAGGGACAACTTGAGGAAAAAGAGTCTAAAAAGAGGGCAGGGTCCTCAGGGAGGAGAGAAACTGACATACTCAAAGAACAGAAAGGCCAGTAAGATTCGGATGTAGTGAGTGGTGTAGGACAAGGCAGGTATCCAGCCAGGGAAGTCTCGGGTTACAAGACTGGATCTGGTTCTAAACACAGTGGAAATCACGGGAGATTCAAAGCCAGAAAGATGATATTGTGTGATTAAAGCTCGAAAAAAAAATACCCTGACTCCAACAAGGAGAACGGAATGTATGCAGGTAACAGTGGAAAAACCTCATCTTCAGGCTGTTACGGGAACCCAGGCAAAAGAACAGGCGGTCTCTGGCAAAGAAGCAGTGGTAGTGGACGGATGTGAAGTGGAACGAGGCCTACGTTTACAAATGGCAAGAGACTTCACGCTTATTGCATCTTTAGAGAGCCGGGACTGGAAAAACTCTGCCCTATTCAACTCAAATTCATCTCATTTGTGTTCTTTGGGGGCAAAAGTCTGATTCCAGGTGCAGGTGACGGCTCTTGAAGTCTTTCAAAGTAGCTATTACGTCCCTGGGGTCTCCACCAATTTCTTTCAGCAATCCCCACAAATGCATGGTTTTGAGCTCCTTACAAGTTATTCTGATCACCAGCCTAGCTCACAACAAAATGCTTGAGGGACAAGCGTAAATAAAACAGGAGGAGAAAAGGGTGTGTAAGCAGGCAAGCAAAAAAGGAAGAAAGGAAGAAAGAAAGAAAGAGAAAGGAAGGAAGGAAGAAAAGAAAGAAAGAAAGAAAGAAAGGAAAAGAAAAGAAAAGAAAGAAAAGAAAAGAAAGAAAGAAGGAAAAGAAAGAAAAGAAAAGAAAAAAGAAAAGAAAAGAAAAGAAAGGAAAAGAAAGAAAAGAAAAAAGAAGAGAAAAGAAAAGAAAGAAAAAAAGAAAGAAAAGAAAAGAAAGAAGGAAAAGAAAGAAAAGAAAAGAAAAGAAAAGAAAAGAAAAGAAAAGAAAGACATCAAGGCTGTGGGCAGCTACACGCAAATCAATTTGTAGCAGGGGACTTAAAAATCGCCGCCAGACCTGCACAGCTTATCCCATTTCAAATGTCATTACCCGAATCTGCATATACAACGTTAAGCGTATGAAGCCTGCTCCGCACACCCGCGAATTCTTTCCTCAATGCAGAATGTTTGCTGAGCACCTCGCCTCCAAACCACACAATGATTCGCAGCGTAATGCTGTCCCCGGGTGTTGTCTTCACCGAACACAAAAGTTGTCTGGGCGTTTTAACTGAATCCTCTTGGAATAGGCCCAGAAACCACCCGCCTCAAATGTAATTAGCAGGAGGATGGGGCCAGAGCACTTGCAGGGAGGCCGCCTTATCGGCCGACCGCACAGGGGGACCGGCCCATCCTGGGCACCTGCGAGGAAGCCCTGGGATGGATGAGACGGCCCCACAGGGCCGACTTCGGCAGGCGCAGAACTGAGAACCTCTACCGCCCCGGGGCCGGAGAAGGGCCCAGGTAGCCCCTCGGGACCGGGCACGGGGGTGTGACTGGGGAGGGATGCCCAGGCGGCCGAGCCGGCGCGATTCCCCCGAGCCCGAGGGGGACGCGGGGCCCTCAGAGAGGCCGGACCGGACTGCCAGCCCCCGGCCCGGGCGCTGGGCCGTGGGCAGCGAGGGGCCGCGCGGGCCGGCGCTTCGCCGGGAGGTGCCCAGTCACCGGCCCTGACTCAGCTAAAAGCCGGCGTGGCGGCTCCTCCCTTTCGGCGCCGGCTGCGGTCGCACTCACCAGCTGAGGTGATCATGGCTGCGTCCCGCACAGGCCTGCCCGCTCGCTCGCCGTCCCGGCCGCGCCGTGTATCTGTCAGCTCCGGGCCCGTCCACTCCGCCGCGCCTGCTCGCTCTCCCGGTGCGCTGCTCAGTCAGTAGCCTCCTCAGGCCGCCGGCTCGCTTCTCTTCCAGGACCCCGCCCGCTCCGGGGCTGCCCGCCTCCCCGCCTGCTGCTCGGCGCGAATTCTCCCCCGGCCTGCGGTTCTCTGCGCCCCGACCGCCGCCCTGGCCCTCGCTGAAGGGTGCAGGAGAGCTCCATGTTTTCTTCAACCCTCCTCGAGGTTCGGCGCTCTCGCTGGGGCGCGGACACCACTGCGCACCTGCGATCAGGCTTCAGAATGGCCACCCCCAGAAAGAGGACCCCACCATCACCCGCCATTGCTCAGAGAAAGGGTGTTGCGGGCAGGTGCTCGCGGAGCTCGCAGCGCCACCTGCCGCCTGGGCGGTCTCTCTGCAGCATCCACCTCAGCCAAACTTTTGGCAGCAGGGCAAAGAGCCTTTTCTTAGACAAATGAGTTTCAAAAGTTTTTATTTTTTTGTTAAAAAACACTTTTTAATGTTTATTTATTTTTGAGAGAGGGAGTGAGAGAGACAAAGTGCAAGTGGGGTGGGGGCAGAGAGAGAAGGAGACACAGAATCCGAAGCCGGCTCCAGGCTCTGAGCTGTCAGAGCCTGTCGTGGGGCTCAAACCCACCAACCGTGAGCAGGGGTCGGATGCTTAACCGACTGAGCCACCGAGGCGCCCCGAGTCTCAAAAGTTTTTAAAAAGCAGAACCTGTCTTCTAAAGAAATCCTCACAGAAACGCTTCATTGTCATAATGAATCCCTAAGTATTCACTGCTTTCGAATAAAATTAAACCATGAGAATTTTGTTTTACATTTAGAGTCATTAACACAGTACATTGTTTTATAGAAGTGTAGAAACATATACAGTGAAAATGTCCCAAAGGAAAAAAAAAAAAAGCTTTCCATTCTTGTTTTCCACTTGCCTAATTCCTCTTTCCTCCAATAACAACAGGTTCTTGGTGTTTCATATACCTAATTTGAAATGGCAGGTGTGGTCCCTGTTTGCAGTCATACACCAGCTTCAATGGCCAATTTGCTTCAATAGCCAGGACTGAGAAAGCCTTGACAAAGGTTAGAGACAGATGGTGGCATTTTTAAGCCACTTGCCTTACATCATCAAGTGACTCATCGATTGGATAGCAGTTAGAAAAGATTATTTCTGAAAGAGAAAAATCAGGATTATTTCTGAGGCCTTGTGAAAGCAATGTAACCTACTGGCACAAAAATATTTTGCGGTGCAATTAAAATTTGCTTGATAACATGTTGGAGTGTATGTGTGAATTTTTTAAATTAGTATTCTTGAGCCAAGCTTGTTAAAATATATCAAATATAACTATGAAACACTTTTGAAGAACCTATAGCTCAGGATGAAAGGGACTGCCCTGGGAAGTGTGCACAAAAAATAAACAGATGTCTGGGAGTATCATTTTACGGATGCATTTTGGCCAATCCCTCATATAAAGACGCTTGCATGCCCGAAACTTCTAGAGGAATCACAAATGTAACAGGTGATGTAAAGGAGTGAAGCAGTCTGAGTATAATATTAGATCAGCATGATGGTGAATGGCAACTAACAGTGTCAGGGAGGCAGGAGGGCGTGGTGATAACTGTATGAACACGAAGAATGAGTGTCCCATTGAAAGAGAGCGGGGGCTGAGTAGCCCAGCGTTGCTGTGCAAAATGTAGGGCTGCTGTTGTGAAAGCTTATGACTTTTTAAATTTTTTAAACGTTTATTTATTACTGAGAGACAGAGAGACACAGAGCGTGAGCAGGGGAGAGGTAGAGAGAGGGGAAGACACAGAATCTGAAGTAGGCTCCAGGCTCTGAGCTGTCAGCACAGAGCCTGACATGGGGCTCAAACTCATGAACTGTGAGATCATGACCTGAGCCGAAGTCGGCCACCCAACCAACTGAGCCACCCAGGTGCCCCTGAAAGCTTATGACTCTTGCAAGAAAAGCCAGAAATCAGAATTTCATATGAAATATGACTTTTAAATGGTGATAACTTGGGGGCACTTGAGTGGCTCAGTCAGTTAAGTGTCCGAATCTCGGTTTCAGCCCAGGTCATGATCCCACTGTTTGTGGGATTGAGCCCCACGTTGGACCCTGTGCTGACAGCATGGAGCCTGCTTGGGATTCTCTCTCTCTCTCTCTCTCTCTCTCTCTCTCTCTCTCCCTCTCTGCCCCTCCCCCGTTTATGTGCATGCTCTCTCTCTCTCTTTCAAAATAAATTATTAAAAAATTGTTTTTTAATTTAAAAAAATGGTGGTAACTTGGGTGAAATGGGTGAAGGTAGTAGTCAAAAGGTACAAACTTCCAGTTATAAGATAAACAGGTCTATTAACCTGAAACTAATGTATAATTGTGTGTCAACTATACTTCAATCTAAAAAGATGTCCTGGGGATGTTACAGTATGGTGACTATAGTTAAAGATATTGTATTGTATATATGAAAGTTTTTAGAGTTCTAAACACAAGAAAACAATTATACTGACACCCTGCTGGATGGTAACTAAACTTATTGTGGTAATCATTTTCCAATATATACACATACCCAGTCATTATGTTGTATACCTAAAACTAACCACTATGTTACGTGTCAGTTATATCTCAATAAAAAAATAAATGTTGGCAACTAATTCAAAATGTTTTAAAACAAGAGGAGGGGTGCCTGGGTGGCTCAGTCAAGTTGAGTGCCCAACTCTTGATTTTGGCTCAGGTCATGATCTCACGGTGGTGAGATCCAGCCCCACGTGGGGCTCTGCACTGCGGTATGAAGCCTGCTTAAGATTCTCCCTCTCCCTCTGGCCCCACCCATCTCTCATAAAAAAAAAAAACAACAACCCCAAAAACAAAAAACAAAACAAAACAAAACAAAACAAAACAAACGAGGAGGCCAGTCACCACCCCTGCTCTTCAAAGAGAAGAAATTCCCTGTGGAAGGACAATCATGTCTCTGGCTTGGATACTGTGCTTGCAGCTGCTACAACCTCATCTGAGCCCTGTGGGAACCCTGTGAGGGGCTCCCTCTCTTCCTGGGGAGTCTGCTTTTCCACCTGGATGGCTGTTCCAGGACTTTGGTTTCTTCCTCTCCATTCAATTGTGCATTCTTTACTCAGGGCGATCTTTTCAAAACTCAACTCTGACCACTGCCTCTACTCCTTGAAACCCTCAGCCCTCATCCCGAGCTCTATTCTTATGCTTCGTTCTTCTGAGTTTCTTTCTGTCCATAGCCTTTGTCTCATTCCGCATTCTCCCTGTGAGAGATCAATGCCTCCCATTGCTATATGCTAAAATAGATCCCTGCATGCCTGTCCTCTCTCTCGAGCACCAGACCCACACACGCACCATACATCTCTGCTAGATAATCCTTAACTCAACAACCTCAAAGCTCCATTCTCGTCTCCTGCCTTGATCTCAGTGTGGTGAAGGGCACCCAACAGCTACCGTAGCGGGGCCCTGGGGCGTGCACTTGACTGTTCACTGCCCCTCACCTGGTCTGTACCCGATCTGGTCAGTCTAATGTCTCTCACATTAGTGCAGTTCCATTTCCCACCGGTCTTGGCTGCCCCTTTTCTTTCCTGGCTGCGACAGCTTCCAACAGCTTTGACTTCCTGCTTACCATCTCATGATTCCCCAGTCCATTCTTCCCAGCCAGCCCAGAGCACAATCAAAAACAAGGAAGACAAGGACTCTCTCCCCCAAGACCTTCACCCAACCCTGCTTACCCTCAATCTTTATGTCCCAGAGTGGCCATGCTGCCATGCACCTCGTCTCTGACCTTGGTACTTGCTCTCCCCTCTGTCTTCCTCTCCCTCTCCCCCTCAGCTAACAAGCAACTCCTCCTCTGGGTAGGCCTTCTTGACCACTCCACTATGTGCCCTCTTACAGACTTTACCCCACACAGTTAGTATCCTGTCTCCTTGCCCATGTTCCAACTGGACCAGGACCTTCTCAAGGGAACAAGCTACATCTTATTCATCTCAGTATCACCTATAGTAACTAGCACAGTGTTAGGCACACAGTAGGTGCTCAATAAATGTTTGTTGAATGAATGGATGAACAATGCTAGAACTCACACCTATGTCTCTCAAACCCTTGCCCTCTGCAAGATTTTTTTTTTAAGTTTATTTATTTATTTTGAGAGAGAGAGTGAGAGAGAGAGCAGGGGAGGGGCAGTGAGAGAGGGAGGGAGAGAGAGAGAGAGAGAGAGAGAGAGAGAGAGAGAATCACAAGCAGGCTCTGTGCTGCCAGTGCAGAACTGGGCGCAGGGCTCAAACCCACGAACCATGAGATCGTGACCAGAGCAGAAATCAAGAGTCTGATGCTTAACCAACTGAGCCACCCAGGCTCCCATCCCTCTCCAAGATTTGAAAATGAGATATATTTATCTTCAAAGAAGTTTGAGGACATACCAAAACCACAGAAATAATTCTTAGCCAGTGCTCTGTTCATAAACAACTATCTCCCTCCAAATTTAGGAGCGACACAAAAGTTCTCAGAGCCCAGACAAGGTCATCTGTGGGCTCACACGGGTATCGGCCTGGCCGGGGTCTCTGTCAGGGTGAAGGGAAGAAACCAGTGGGCCCACCTCAAAAAGGGTTCAGTACCACGCTCTGCCTGGAGCCACTCCCTGATCGGCGCGGCGCCCTCTAGAGGCCACAGTGCTCCCCGGAAGGCAGAAAACTCCGCTACGTGCGAGACCCTGTGGCCACCCACATCCCCCGCTCCCTGCCACCCCGGCGCCCCACCTCCTGGCATTTGAATCCTGGGTCTTAGGAGGGCTCATTCCTGCCAAGAATCGAGCTTGATTGCTTTTTGAGCAGCAGCGTGATGAGTTGATTAGGGCAGGCGTCGGAGCCAGGAACAGCAGGATCAAATCTCCGATATTTTGCCGCTTAGCGGCGCTGTGGCGGTGGGGTCACTCGATCCCAGACGTAAAGGGGGCGGGTCCACCTGCCTGGCGGGGCCACTCGTCCGGGGTGGGGGGGTCAAGGGTTTGGCATAGAGCAGCGTTCAATGAACCTCAGATCTTATGTCACAGGGCCTGGCGGAGAGGCTGCTGACTGCTTCACGTACAGCACGCCTGCCACGTGCTTTTAGAGGGAAGGCATTTGTTCTCGGGAGTAGAAGCGTGAAACGCAGCGGGTGACGTGGGCCTCCGGTGGGCGGGTGCTTGGTGGGAGGGAAAGGCCAGGATGGGGCCAGAACCGCCCCGGGTGGACCGAGGCCCAGAGACCTGCAAAGCCATCTGAGATGCTGAAATCTCTCCACCCTAGGCATGGTCTCCATGAGGACAACTGCTTGCTGGGAGTCCCGGGGGTGGGAACCCCACAGTGAACCCCCAAGACAGGTCTCCACCTTTCCAGTGTTCTCTAGACTCTTGCTTTCACATCCGGTGGCCACTAGCGACAGGTGATATTGAGCCCTGGATATGTGGCTGTTCAATCCAGGAACTGATTTTTAAATTAAATTTTATTTTATCTCATTGAAACTTAAAGACTGGCACCCAATTCAGTTATGGGAAACTTCTAAGTATGTTTGGAACAATATCAAGTACTTTAAACAAAAATTTAGTGTCTGAATTGAGCTCGAAGTGTAAAATTCTCATAGAATTTCAAAGATGTCAAATGTCTCAAAATCTTTTTATATTTAAGTTGAAATAATATTATTTTGGATATATGGGGCTAAATAAGATATATTATTTAAATTAATTTCATTGCTTTGTCAATTATTTTTCTTTCCTTTTTTTCAAGTTTATTTTGAGAGAGAGTGAGAGAGTGCTCATGAGCAAGGGAGGAGCAGAGAGAGGGGGAGAAAATCCCAAGCAGGCTCCACGATCAGTACAGAGCCCGATGTGGGGCTTGACCTCACAAACTGTGAGATCATGACCTGAGCCAAAATCACGAGTTGGATGTTTAACCAACTGAGCCACCCAGGCGCCCCTACTTTTTTCTAATGTGGCTACTAGAAAATCTAAACCTACATATATATGTTCCTGATGTTAGATTTCTCTTAGGGCCGGTCTACACCTACCCAGAACTCTTGTTCCGACTTGCCATTTGGGCCTGGTTCTGCTCTTTGGTGCCGGCACGTGCTGGACCAGACCGGACTGAGGGGCAGAGGCTAAGGGTGAGACCCACTCCCATCAGGGAGCAAGGGGCTTGGAGTGGCTGTCCTGGCAGCCAGGAGTTCTGGAGTGGACGATATATCTGGGAGAGCAGGTGGTCAGGGTTAGAATAGTCTGGGGTTGGGGAAATGATCTGAGAAGACCTCACTAACCAGTGAGGAAAAGGGAATGCAGGGTGACAAGACAGAGGCCCAGTATTGGTAACCAGAACTCAAAATGAGAGCTTAGTCACAAGGACTAAGTGCCTAACTACTCCAAGTAAGTGCAGAGAACGACAGTAAGAAGCCTGACTTAAGACTTAACATCTGAACTCCTACTGGAGTGTCTCTGAATTTCACCAGCCATGGAACATGCAGGTGTGGGTCTGCATTTGAAGCAGGAGCCCTGGCTGGGGCTGGGGAGCTCAGGGAGGAAGCCAGAGGGGTCTCTCGCCCTTGCCAAGCCCTGGACCCACAGTGGCCCTAGTGCCCAGCCCAACTTTGGACCCAAGCAATCCCACACCCTGGTCCCTTCGGTAGGTCTGTGAGCCATGGCATGGCCCGGCTGGTAGGCCCTGTTTCTGTTCCGGATTCGGCAGCCCCAAGTATAATGCAACCAGAGGGCTCTGGCTCGGGGGCCAAAGGCACCTGAGGAATTCATGCAGGATCCTGGTCATCCACGCTGCCTTGTACCTCATTTCCTTTGAACTCTAAAATTACACAAACAACGGTCTGTCTCAATCTTTGATCCACTAACACACAAAACCAGGTCAGAGGGGAGTTGTGCAGCCCCTGGGTACAAAACAAAAGGTTGTCTCCACTGCCATCCAAACAGGACAAAGTGCAGGCCTGCTGACTACAGGGAACCCAGCCCCGCAGCGCGGTTCTGTTACACTTTGAAGTGCAGCTGCCATCAGGTTAACATGGCTGTCATCACCTTTTCCGGTGAGGCTGGGCCCTGGGTTCTCTGTCTGGGATAAGAGGGACTTGTTTAGAGCACACAGGTATGGGGGGCTCGGCCCTTGGCCCCTTTGCAGCTTTGCCTTGTTTTTGGTTTGACAACCAAGGGATGCCTTCTGTGTGGCAAGTCTTGGAGACAAATTCTTTGAGAGGAAAGGAACCGTGACACAAATGATAAGGGGCTCTCCGAGACTCAGGCAAGGCCATTTGACCTCATTAAACATGCTCATATGGGCACACAAAACACACACATCCTGTTAAATACCAAGCTCAATGTTATCTTTCTTAAAAATTTCAAGTATTTACTTTCCAGCTATAGATTTTCCAATTCTGGCCAATAGGGTGGTGGAGATGTGATCTAGGGCGGCAATGGAAGAGTTTCAGGCCAAACTATTCCAGAAGTTCCCACCTTTTGCCCAGATGCTCTGCTCCCAGGGGCCCTTGCAAGGAACACCTTAGGAAAATGAAAGGGAAGATCCATTCTGGTTTTGATTAGACAGCAATGAGGTACGGTTTGGTTTTATTAGATACAAGGAATTATTGATTCAAGTCAGAAGCAGCACAATTACTGCCATATTAGAAGGATTAATACCCAACAGTCCAGACCATGACTTGACCGGAGGCCTTCGCCAATGGCTCCTGGTACCAACTTAATCTGGGGCCTCTATTCTCGGACAGGCCCATCCAATCTTCATGCCTCGGAAGAGTCCTTGGAAGAGATCTACCACCAAAGTCATCCCTTCCAGCACCTAACTCTTCTGTCTGCTAGAAAATACCAACTAGACTGTTCCTAAAAGGACAGCGCTTATCTTAGCCATGTGTCAAGGAAGCCAGGCTAGACCCGGAAGGATCTCAGTCTTGTGTTTATCTGTTGGGAGGCAGAACACAAATCTCAGTAAAGATCTTCTCTCTTCAACTATTCACCAGAGATACTGAAAGCAATGAAAAAATAATATGCAAACCACCCTTTACCCCACAGGCTTGCAAACTCATATGTCCTTCAGGATCAGGCAGGTGGCTTACGTGAGTGAAGTGCAGTGGATGAGGGGCAGTGTAGATGGCTGGGAGGGGGCCTCCAATCAGGGGAGGGGGTTGCAGCAAACTGGAGATGATGGCATTGCCCCATCCTCCACCCTAGAAAACTAGCTTTTTTATGTGCAATCTCTCAAGTCTCAAATATTGTTAACAAATACGAAAGATTTTTGAACGCAGCAGAGGCGGGGTGCCTTGGAACTTCTGCCTTAGATAACTTCCTAACTTAATAAAAGCTCCCTCCCCCCACCAAACAACAAAACTCCAACCCAATTATTACAAAGAAATTAACAGAGAAATAGAAAAATATAGCAGCTTCAAAAATACCAGTCTCCCCATGTTAAAACAAAATCAAAAGTTAATTCATTGAGTTCATTCTTGCGGAGAAGGAGGTCAGCTGGGTCCACTTATCGGTGAGACAGCCTTGCATTATTAAAATGACACCTGCTGTTAACCAAGCCCCAAATAAGATGTCACCCTGTCTGCTCTTACACTATCCCCATGAGGCAGAGAGGGGTTGAATTAGGCTGATTATGAAGAATAAATTGAAGCATAGAGCCAGAAGGGACCCTCCTTGATCTCATACAGACCCTCAACCCCAATTCCACATTTTGGTACCAGAAATGGAAACCAAAATAACTACTGGAAGTCATGCAGCATCTTGCAGAACGCTGGGCAGAAACCTGCCCAACAGCACGTCTGCTGAGCAAACCGTGCACGAATGAATGAATTCAGCTACTTTGCTTAGATAGCGCTTCCTACCACGGAAAATCAGGAGATGCGCTTGCCACTCCAAAGACTGTATTAACTCCAGGGGCAGGCAAGGAAGGCAATGGAGGTAATGCAGAGCTCCTTCTACAAGTGAACGGATGGCTTTCCTGGCTTTTAAGGGAACATCATTGACCCTGTCTGACTCATAAACAGAGAAAAAATGATTCAGGAACTTGGCACCTCTGGGCTGGGTTTGCTTTGACCTTGGACAAGGGCCTGAGATCAAGAGAAAGTCCCATGTCTTTATTCCTACCTTTCCTTGTTTGGTGCTGTGGGCCATTCCTAGCATTCTTATTCTCAAAGGCTTTGGCACAGATCAATGTCAACATGAGGAAGAGAGAGGGCATGCAAAGTACTCGGATGTCTTGTCTCTGGCCCAATAGGCCCCCAGGGCAGCAATGCAGTCTTTATTTTGGCTTGCTCTGGGAGCCAGGGTCTTGGGAAGCCCAACCCTCTCTGCTCCAGGGGACTCTTCCTAGAATTTCACAGGGAGAAGGGATTGGCTCATCCAGAGTTTCTCAAGGTTGCCATGATGAGCAATTTGGATGGAACAATAATTGGCTGTTTGAGATTGTCCTGTACGTTGTAAAATAACCACTAAGTGCCAAGGGCACCTCATAGTTACAGTAACCCTCCCAACACACACACACACACACACACACTCAAAGTTTCCAATGCTGCCTGGAGCAGCAGCCTGGCCCTTGGGTGAGAGCCCCTGGGCTGGTAGTCCCCTCATGTATTTGAGAAACAGAAGCCACAAAGGTTCAGTGACATGTCTAAGACCACTCCCCCCAGATCTGATGACTTCTGGTCCAGAGTTCTTTCCAGTCGCACTTGAAACGATGGATGCTCATGCAAACACACCACAGGCTGCCACAGCACCACAGAGCCTCAAAGGAGACAGCCATCTGTCCCAATGGTACAGAGAAACTGAGGTACAGAAAGAACAAATAACCTCACTGTGATCAGAGATTGAGCAAATTATGAGGTGGGGGCAGGTTCCAGGAAAATAAGTTTTCCCAGCTGGCTCAATGCGGCAGCCCCCTGGCAGCAGGGGCCTTTGTGGTTACCACCATTCCAAGGTCACCATGGAGGCAAGGGGGCTCAGTGAGAAGGCGCCAGTCCCCAGAGTGCAGGTTCGAGCCCAGGCAGTCCGGGTGTCCGGCCTTCATCTTGAGTCTGCAGCGGGCTCAGCCGGAGCGTGGACAAATCCATCACAGGCTCTCAGCCCCTTTCTGGGGTCCTCACAGTCTCCATTGGGAAACACGTCTGTCAGGGCCAGCTCCTCCTCAGGGTCCTGGAGGTGATCTGGAACACAAGAGCAGGAACCACCCAATCAGAAGGTCAAGTTTGGGAGTGAATAAGCTAGGAGTGAAAGGGAGAGAGTTGGCTTCAGCAAATATCTACTTAAAAACCACAGTGAAATACATATCAAAAACCTTAAAAATGTACATACCCTTTGACCCATGAATTCCACTTCTAGGATTTTATCCTATGGAGATAATTAGGGATAATTAGTGGAGCTGCTGCGGCCGTCTTGCTACCAACCCAAGGATGAAACAAGAGTGAGGGCAACCCAGCGGAGAGAAGGAAAGAATCTGGGCCCCTGAATCGACCAGCTCTGAAGCTGACTCTACCACTAGACCGTCTTTTAGGTGAGATACTGAATGCCTGTGCTGCTATGCTTGCTTTCTCTGCCTGCAGCTGAAAGCAAACATACCGATTAGATGTGCAACCACGGGATGGGGTAACCATGGCTCACCCACAGGATGGGATTCAGGCATTAAAAATGATGCACGGGGCAGGTGCCTGGGTGGCTCAGTCGGCTGAGCATCTGACTTCAACTCAGGTCACGATCTCACGGTTCGTGAGTTCGAGCCCAGTCGGGCTCGCCACTGTCAGCGCAGAGCCTGCTTGGGATTCTCTCTCCCCCTCTCTCTCTGCCCTTGCCACTCCCCTGCATGCACACATGTGCACGCTCTCTCTCTCAAAAGAAAGAAATAAACCTTAAAAAAAAGATACATAAAATTCCATAGAACTAAACACACACACACACACACACACACACACACACACACACACAAATACAAGTAAAACTGGGGAACTCTGAGGAGGATCTGTGGATTGTTTCAATGTCAATATCCCAGTGGTAATATTATCCAATAGTTTCACACAAGATGTTACCATTGGGGGAAACTGGGCCAAGTACACAAGATCTCTTTGTATGATTTCTTACAACTGCATGTGAATCTACAATTACACACCATCCCCTCAAAAGAGAAAAGGTATCGTTGATATGCAATCATTGCCGTGGAATACTGCAGTCACCATATGTTATTGTGAAGGAAGCTAATTGCAAAACAGTATGTATAAATGTCTGTCTGTATAATCCTACATTTATTATATATGTTATATCATTGCCTACACATAGTCCATGAGTGCAATTTTCATTTTAATACATTTGCTTCTACTTGAGATTAAATAATTTGTTATATGCTACAGAGACACCTGGGTGGCTCAGTCAGTTAAACATCGACTCTTGGTTTCGGCTCAGGTCATGATCTTGCGGTTTGTGGGTTTGAGCCCCACATCAGGCTCTGTACTCTCAGCACAGAGCTTTCTTGGGATTCTCTCTCTCCCTTTCTCTCTGCTCCTCCCTCCCTCTCTCTCTCAAAATAAATAAATATACTTAAAAAAAAAAAAGAAGAGCATGTGACTCTTGATCTTAGAGTCATAAGTTTGAATACCAAGTGGGGTGTAGAGATTACTTAACCAAACAGAACTTAAAAAAATTTGTTGGGATGCCCGGGTGGCTCAGTCAGTTGAGCATCCAACTCTTGATTTCACCTTAGGTCATGAACCCAGGGTCGTGGGATCGAGCCCTGCATCAGACTCTGGAATGAGCGTGGAGGCTGCTTGAGATTCTCTCTCTCTCTCTCTCTCTCTCTCTCTCTCTCTCTCTCTCTTGCCCTCCTCTACCCATGCACATGCTGTGCGTGCTTTCTCTCAAAAATAAAAATAATAAATTGAAAAACACTAAAAAAATTTGTTATATGCTACAGAGGGGGAAGTTGTACAAGATCTATGTAAAATTGTTTTGGATTCCTTTGCTTTATTATTTTTTTCCTTTGGTTCCCAAAAATATCCAAAATGATGATTGAAAAGTTGAAGTGAACATTTTTGTAATTAAATGTTTTAAATATCTGATGCATTTTGCAGATGATGCATATATTATATAGAAGTATATTTATTAAAATTTCTATAACACAAGTGGATCAATGAATAGAATGGTCTACACCAAAATGCAGATTATAGTTACTTTTAAGTGGCAGAATTAAGCAAATGACTTAAATACTTGTTTTGCTTTTTCAATTTTTTTTGAGCTTTCACCTGTGATAGGCAGAATTCTAAGATGACCCTTAAGATTTCCATTCCTTGGTGTATCCATCCTGAATAATCCCCTTCTCTGAGTGTGGGTGGGACCTGTGAATCCCTTGATTAGGGTACCGTATATGACAAAGGTGACATTTGATGATTAAGTGACATAACAGGAGACTAGAAAGTCTCCTGCTAATTGAAGAAGCAATTGTTGTGTTGAGAGATGTGTAGAGGTGTGACTGTCAGAGCAGAGAACAGCCCCAGCTAACAGCCACCAACAAGGCAGGGGCCTCAGTCCTACAGCAGCAAAGAAGTGAATTCTGTTCACAACGAAGTGAGCTTGAAGGACTCGGGCTCCAGAAAGGACTGCAGCCCGGCAGACACTCTGATGCAGCTTTATGAGACCCTGAACGGAAGGCCCAGCTAAGCCCTGCTCAGGCTTAACCCATGGAAATCAAGAAGAATTCATGGGCATTGTGTTAAGCCACTAAGTTTATGGTAACTTGTTACGTGCCAGTAGAAGGCTGATACCTCACCTTCTGATTTTTGATTTGATTTATGATTTTTTTTGAACATAAAGAACATTTGCCCCCGGGGGCGCCTGGGTGGCTCAGTCAGTTAAGCGTCCCACTTTGGCTCAGGTCATGATCTCACGTTCGTGAGTTCGAGCCCCACATATAGGGGCTCTCCGCTGACGGTGCGGAGCCCGCTTCGGATCCTCTGTCCCCTTCTCCCTCAGCCCCTCCTTCGTTCTCAAAAACAAATAAACATTAAAAAAATTCTTTAAAAAGTAAATAAAACATTGCCCGTTTCTGTAACAGAGCTGTACTGTTCAGAACACTTTGGGGGTGCAGGCCACATACATTCGGCTGGTTACAACTTAACTCCCCCGGTACTTCTTGTCTCTGTCACAACAGCCTCAATGCCTACAGAGTGCTTCTGGGGACTTCGCAGGACTTTCTTCCCTCCCCTTCTCCTATTAGTGGCCTGATGATCCTACCCTAAAAATGGCTTCAGGCTGAGTTCCTTCCTCTCCGTTCCCAAACTGCCAGCATTGGGTCCAGGCTGCCCATTGTTCCTCCTAGGACCGGGCGGTCCCCTGCTAACTGGTTCTGCCTCTTGTCTCTCCCTGCTCCGCAGTCTGCCACCTCTCCCAAACACCTCTAATCTGGACACCCCCGCTCAGAATGACCAGCGGCTCACTATTCCCCAGACACTTGGGTCCAGGGTCCCAATTTGATCTAAACTCTCCTCTTCAGCCTTAGCCCTAACCAGTCTCCCATACCTCACCCCCAGTTCTCCCGACAAGGGACTCCTTTTTGGAGCATGACATCATGCCGTCAAGCCTTCGTTCACAGTACTTCCTCTGTAAGTCTTACCATTTCCGCCTGGGACGATCTCCAACCCCTAGCTGCCTGGTCACTCGTTCCTGATACTCCCCGGATCCTCAGGGAAGATGGAATGCGTCTGGCTCCAAGTGCCCCGCTATGGACCTGGCAGGCACCTGCAGGGCAGCCCTGCCCACACCAACTGCCTTCATTAGTCAGAGACCCACAGGGCTAGAGCCCTGCTGGGGAGCCTGTGTGCCTCGCCCAGTGGCAGGGGCACCTCACATCACTCACCTCCACGCCCCGCACATGGCGGGTGCTCCATGGATGTTGGTCCACTCTATCCCTCAGGTCCCTGTGAGCACATGACCATTCCCATAATCCCAAGCACCTGGCCCTCAAGGTCCAGAAGGCCAGGAAGGCAGCACACTCACCCTGAGCTGGGTCACTGGGGGAGGTGGCATCTGGGTCCTTCCCCCGGCTCCAGGGACCCCAAGAAAAGCACGCCAGCAGTGCTGGGAGGCCGGGTCTCTCCCAGGCTCCTGCCACTAGAGAGAACACAAAGTCCCAGAGGCAGCAGGTGAGTGTGCTTGACAGGACTGAGAGATTGTCTGTTCAGCAAACCAAGAGCTTCAATCATCAACTGCCCTAGTTTCAACTGTTTGATTAAAAACACAGGGATTTTGATTTATAAAATGGGGTGGACCTTTTATACTTAAAAAATTGAGCCCCCCCCCCACCAAAGATTGCTTTATATATATTATGTTATTTTATCTTTTCAAAACCCTATGATGTGGGTATCGTGCCTGGGAAACTGTGTAACACAACTGCCATGAAACTAACAATTCCATAGCACCAAAGAAAATACTCAAAGAGCAGAAATTCTCCCCCTGGGTTTAGTTCAAACTATTTCTTAATGGGAACAGATTTAATCTCTTTTGATAATTACAATAAAACAATTACATGTTGAGTCTAGTTTCCTTATTATATAGTAGCACCTCAGTCCCAGAGAGTCCCAACTCTCTGGAGAAAGCCAATTGGGACACAAAATGTCCTGTTCATAAATCCTTACTCGGGATCTATTTACTCTTAATTTGTACCCTCTCCTAACGAGACGGGATGCTTAGTTGGATTAGGATTTGAACTAAACATAAACTAGGTAAAAGGTCACTTCCAAAAGGCAGGCAACCTGAAAGTGTAATAACCATCAGGCAGGGAGGAAACAGACTGGAAAACTTTAAAAAGCCAGACCCAGCTGCCAGCAAAACCGTAGCAAAGGAAGCCATGGTGCCACCCACTGCAAGAACCCTGAAGAAACCAGGGGACAATGAGTTACAACCACACTCATGACTTTTGGTCATGAAAGGTTTCATTGTTGTTTAGTATGTTTTTAAAAAAGTAGAAACGAGTTTAAGCAGTAGAGAATGATTCCCTTGCAGAGTGTTAAAATTTCTTAAGTGTTGGGGCACCTGGGTGGCTCAGTTGGTTAAGTGGACGACTTCCGCTCGGGTCATGATTTCGTAGTCTGTGAGTTCGAGCCCTGCATCGGGCTCTGTGCTGACAGCTCAGATTCTGTGTCTCCCTCTCTCTGACCCTCCCCCGTTCGTGCTCTGTCTCTCTCTGTCTCAAAAATAAATAAACGTTAAAAAAAAAAAATTTTCTTAAGTGTTGATAGGAGGCAAGGATTCTGCAGGCCAGGCAGGGTGTTGGGAAATGGGAATATAATGTCACTTAGGAGGGAAAGTGACAAAACCACCCGGTTAAGAGTTCTGGGATTTCACTTGCAAATTTACAAGGGGGAGTAGGGAGGGTTGGGGAAGGCTTCCTGGAAGAGGAAGTCCAGTCCCAAAAGATGAGATGGGATTGGTCAGGTCAAGAGGAGGATGGGAAAAATGGCTTTCATTCGAGGCAACTGCATTCAAGGCAACTGTAATGTGTACAAAAACTTAGGAGGCCAGAGCACGCTTGGCTCCGGGGAATTAAAAGTTGCTTCTGGAGAATGGAAGAGGGCTAAGAGACTGAGAACTCAGAATTTTCTAGGCACCAGCTCATTAAGCACAGAATATTTGGTTGTGTAAATTCCCTCCTCTGCCCCATGGGGCCAGGTCAGTGAAGAAGCTGGCATCCACAATCACAATAATAACCCACCTCAGGACATTCCCCACGTCTTTCAGGATACTGCTTTGCAGAGTTTCAAATTTAGCTGGCTTGCTCACAGATTCGAGAGAAAAGGGTTGCAGGCATGTGGGGGGAGGTTGGGGCAGGCTCTAAGGCTGAGCTGCACGGCCTTCACCCAGGCAGGCCAGGCTAGCTGGTAGGTCTGTGACATTTGTGCCGTCAGAGGTCCCAGGTCTCCTTGCTGGAAAAGGCTCCCCTGCAAGCCTGGCATCTCCCAGTTTCTGGTTAACACACCAGTGCCCAGGGAAGCAGAACACAGTCTCTGTCTTCATTAACTCTTTAGCAAGAAGGGAAGGCTGGAGGGCTTGGGGGGCAGCAGATGCTGGAAAAGTGAGGGTGGGGAGGGATCTGGGAACGCAAAGAACAATCCTGCCACCTCTCAGCTTTGCCGGATCCAGCTACACTTAATGTCTGTACTTTAATCCTGAGATACAGAAAAGCTCTTGTTGGTGGAGTAGATTCTGACACTGCCCCCAGCGTCGTCACCCAGGCTGGGAAAAGCCCCTCACTCCCCTCCTCCCACTTCAGGAGAACATAGAAACACAGCAGTGGGTGCGCACAGAGTGGGTAGCCAAGGAGGATTAGAAAATTCTGGGCCCTCAGTCCCTCACACCCTGTCCCCCTACCTCCAAGTCTTGGCGTCTATTCCTTTCCTTATTCCTATGATAAGCCCCTGGCGCTTCTGCACCGAGCCTCCCCGTCCCCGTCGCATCTCTAGCTGCACAGCGTCCTAGAAGCTCCGCGCACCGCCAAGCCCTTGGTCCCGGGTCTGTTCCCCTCCCCACCTTTAAACTTGGGCATCCTGAGGCTTTCTCACCTCCTCTCCCTCCCCCCAGCTCCCAGCCCAATCCAGTCTTCTCTCCACCAACTTCCCCTGCCTTGAGCTTGCCCGCTCGGCTTTTCCAAGCCCTCCTGCATCTCTAAGGCTCTCTGGATCCTTCCGGAACAGACTGGACCCGGTGCCCAGGGCCCACTGCGCTAGCTGGAAGACCTAGTGCTAGGACCTCCCCTCTCTCCCGGCCTCAGTTTACTGTGGTGCACCAGGAGGGAAGCCGGCCTAAAGAGTTCCAACTTGGGGGGGTCTTCCCCCCCACCCCCCGACGCCGCCCGCCCGCCCGCTCCCGGGCCTCGTAGTCTCACCTGCACGCGCGGGCCCCGCAGCTTGCAGCGCTCTGCAGGCGGCCGCCTGGACGGCCAAGCTGGAGGCCGGGTGGCCGGGGCGGTAGGCGGCCGCCTGCACCGGGCCCCCCGCCTGGCGGCCGAACACCGCGCGCAGGAGCGCCTCCAGGAGCCGCAGCCCCGGCGCCACCGCGTCCTCGGGCCCGGCCTCGGCCACCAGCACCCCGACCAGCGCCGCGCCGGCCCGCCGCCGGCCGCGCACGTCCCGCAGCATCTCCCGCAGGCGGCGCCGCGGCTCGCGGGCGGTCAGCGAGGACGCGCGGCACAGCACGAAGACGAGCGGCGAGCGGATGGCGCGCGCCGCCGCCGTCCCGGGCGGCCTCTGCGCCCCCGGCGCCCCGGCCCCCGGCGCCCCGGGCCCCGCGCCGCCGGGCTTGCCCGCGCCTGGCTCCGGCGGGAACACGGCCCGGGCGAAGTCCCGCAGCAGTGCGCGGCTCTGCTCGCGCTCCCACAGCTCGCCCACCAGCAGCACCTGCCCGCGGCCGCCCGCCGCCTCCACCAGCGCCTGGAAGGGCGGCTCGGCCGGGCGCGGGGCCCGCGCCGCCAGCTCCTCCAGCTCGCGCTCCATGCTCGCCGCCGCGCGTCCTCTGCGGCCGCCGGGGCCAGGGCGCGCCAGAAGCGCCCCTCTCCAGGCGCCGGCGCCCGGGCCCAGTAGGACACGCCCCCGAGGGCCAAGCTCCGCCCGACCCCCGGCCCGCGGGCCGCGTTTTCCGTGCCGCAGCCGGCTGCTGGGGGGGGGGGGGTAGGGAGGGGGGCGCGGCTGGGGCTCTCCCCCCAGGGCTCTAAGGGCGGCTCCTCCCGCAGTGTCTGTGGCAACGCGGGGACACCGAGCCGGCCGGCCGGGTATCCAGGCACCGATTCATCCATCCATTCAACAAACACAAATTGAGCACATACTAGGAACAGGGCAGCCGAGGGTGAAGGAAGACCGAAAATTATGTGAACAAATACACCTTCACAAGTTAGATCGGTTTGAGACCTGGAACAGATACTTCTTTTTTTCCCCCCTAATGTGTATTTTTATTTATTTTGAGAGAGAGAGAGAGAGAGAGAGAGAGAGAGACAGACAGACAGAAAGAGAGAAAGAGGGAGAGAGAGAGAATCCCAAGAAGGTTCCACACTGTCAGTGTGGAGCTTGATTCCAGGCTCCGTCCCCTGGCCATGAGATCATCACCTGAGCCTGACAATTAACCTTCCTCTAACTATGCCGCTTTAGAGATGATGGAGGGGTGGGGGGGGGGGGGCACCAGAGACGGAAAGCAGACAATGGGGTAGGGAGGTGAGAAAAGAATGGAAAGGGGGATTTCTTCGCTTCTGTCACTTAACTCACCTTTTGGGTCTTAGCATTTAACAAAAGCTAATTGAGGGTTCATTATTGCAACAAATACTTATCGTCCACAGGGCAGTGCCCCAGGTGCTGGGGGGAAGGAGGTGAAAACTAAGAAGGCCGACAGCTTTACTCCCCGTGGAGCAGAAAGCTTAAGAAGGCAGATATGGGCACTGATGGTGCTGTGATCTGGGCAGGGGTAGTGGTGGTTTAGGGGGTGGCAAGGGGATGTCAGTAGGCCAAGTTAGAAGCAGGGGTGCATTTACTTTCATTCTAAGTGTCTAGGTCAGCTTCGTCCAATGGAACATTCTTTGATGATGACAATATTTTATATGATCCGTACTGTCCAATGCAGTAGTCACAAGCCACATGTGGCTGTTATTAGCAACTGAGAAGCTGAATTTTACATTTTATCTCGTTTTAATGAAATGTAAATAGCTGCACGAGGTTAATGGCTGTGGCAGTGGACAGTGCTTTACTTCCGATGACTCCCTTTCGGTCACTAGCATATTCATGCTCAGCTCTCTCCTTCACCATATAACCCCCAATGTGCTCTTCAGTTACCCTATTTCCTGCCGCCCCCCATAATTATACTGAAATATCTCCTCCCGGAGAAATTGTATGTCCATTCAATAAAACACACCTTTTTTGAGCACCTACTGTGTGCAAGCAGTGGGAATTTGAAGATGTGCAAGCAGCCCTGCCCTAAGTCGAAATTATTCAGCAGTTGTTTTAGCCAGTGCTTGGAGTAAGGACCCCATATCTTTGTTGTGAGCCTAGTTCATAGAAAGTTCTTCTCATTGTGTACGGTCTTTGTTCAGGGCACAGATCCAGGGGCTTGGGTGGGAAAAACCCAAGATTTGGAAGCCCTGGGCCAGAAGCAGGGTTGGGTTCCAGCACCAGCTCAGTGATTCAGTCCCTCAACTTGTATGTACTGAGCATCTCTGCCGTGTATTGTGCCCGGTGCTGGGGAGACAGCTTACCCTACTGGATAGGCTGTTCTAGTGGGGACTTGTAGAGAGAGAGAGAGAGAGAGAGAGAGAAAACAATACACGCATAAATAATAGCTTCAGATGGTGATCGGTGCTATGAGAAAAGTAATGCAGAGCTGACAAAAGGGTCACGTACTTGAGATGCTGGCCTCTTCCTGTGAATACAATCCTGAAGATGCCACAGAAACAAGAGGGGGGTTGATGAGGATTAAGAAAGCAACGCACAAACCATGAGAACTTCTCCCCGCCCCCCCCCCAATCCTACCTCCTTGGAGGCACCAGGTGGTTGGGTCATGGAGGGTGGGAAGGAAACAGCAATCCCTTGCAGGTAAGGGCTGGGGGCCCTAGAAGGGGATAGGATGAGTGAATGTCTCACAACATGTACTTTTCTCTGCCCGCATCGGCTTGGATGGATCGTTGCCCAGCCCCAGCCCCACAGTTATCGCCATCACTGCCCTGGCGCTCTGAGGCAGAAAATAGTTGTGCTAGCCAGGAATGGTAACATCAGGCTGGAGTCGGAAGCATAGCATAACCGGACCTGGCAGCCCCTCGAAGTCCAGGCCCTTCTTCCCCCTGCCTGGGTCAGGGCATTCCACTCACATGACCTAGCTCATGAAAAGAGTAGCGGCCAAGGGAGAGTGCCTAGAAGTCCCTTGAGCAAGGTGCCTGGTAAGGGTCAGAGGGGGGTCTGAGGGACCTAGAGGTAGCCCAGTCTACACTGTAATGCCAGAGGCAATTCCCTTGTCCTCACCGCCACCCTCCCTTCTTTGAGCTCCCCAGGAGGGATACAAGGTAGAATTTAGGCTTTTGCCTCTTCCAGGGTAGCTGATATCCAGGTGAGTATCAATCACTGGGAAAACTAATCAGATTTAATTAAGACATGAATTACGATTCATTTCAGCTACTAATAACACAGACTCCAAATAACAGCTACTGATAATACAGACTCCAAACACAATGAAAGTTTATTTTTTCCCTTTTGTAGAAGTGCGGGGGGTGGACTGCTCATGGCCGACATAGTAGCTTTGTATCACTAGTTCTTGAGGACTCAGGTTTCAATCCAGATCACTATTCCCCCATCTCATCTTCATAATCCAAGCTAGCAGCATCCGCGCCAGCCATCACATCTGTATTCCAGGCACCTGGATAGCAGAGGGCTGAGGAAGGAACAAACATCAGATTGACTTCAGATTTCTTCACAGCACCACTGCATTTAAGATGATAGTTGAATAATACTTTTAAAGTATCAAAGAGAAAGAACTTCGAACCTAGATTTTAGATTTCTAGCTAAATTATCAGATATTTAAAGGGTCGGAAGTTTTCTCGCAAATAGCCACCCTTTGAAAACACTGTTAGAGGAAGCACTCCAACAAGAAAAGAAATAAATACAGGGATGCTCAACAATACTGAGTAAGAGGGATTAAATCATTTGCTTAAATCACTCTTGTCTGAGTAAATGGTACAGTGCAGGGCCAGCAAAGCACAGCCTGGGTGCATAGAAATGCAGAGGCGACAGCCTGTGGGAGTCCTACCTAGGGAATAGACAGGTAATGGACCCCAGCGAGGTCACTTCTTTGAGGAAGAGAGGAAGACACAGCAGCTGACTAGAGCATTGCTCTTATTTTTGGACTGTCTTGCCAGGCTTGTCTAAAACCAACATGCTCTGCTGCGAGCCATTTATTCTATTTATTCTTCGGCTTTAAACTTCCAGGTAACAATTCCAAGCCTTCCAGAGGTGGGATGGAGAATGAATCAGAGAAGGGGTGGGTGTTAAACAAAGGTCAGAGTCCAGGGCCAGTGAAGTTTATCTTTACCTGCGCTATTTACATGGCGAAGGTTCAGGGATTAAATTAACAGGAAACTACAAAGACCTTAAAAAAAAAAAAAAAGGCAGGAAGCCAAGATTATTTTTCCCTCCTCTGTGTCCATGCCCTCGACAATATCATGAAACAAATAGGCTTTTTCTGATTTCTCTGGTTTTCAATGAAGATGTAGAGTGAAACTGGGATTTCTGGAACAATTTGCTTCCTCATGGTCCCTCAAGCAGAACTTGGTAGGAAGAGTGACAGAAAAGTGTTGATTTGGAGAAAAAGGAGTGATTTTGGTCTGGTTTCGGGTACCTCCTTTCTCCTCTAGTCTCCCGATCTTTCAGGCTATCTTTCCTTCTTCCTTCCCTCAACCCCTCCCTCCTTCCCCTCCCCATCCTTCTCGCCCCACTCTACCCTACCCCTCAACCCTTCTCTCGTCCCCCTCCCCATCCTGCTCCCCATCCTCCTCCCCCTTCCCCTCCCCCTCCTTCCCTTCTCCTTCTACCCACTCCTCCTTCCCCTCCTCTCCTCTCTTCCCCTGTCCCTAAGTCTTTTTTCCTTCCCCACTGGTCTTCCTTTACATCTTTCCTTCCTTTCTCTTCACCCATGAAACAGTTGTTTTCGGAGCTCCAAGGAAAGTGGGGCCTGGGGAGAGTGTATGGGCTCCTGGGGATCCCAGTAGAGGGAGAAAGATCTTCAATGTGAGGAAGACCGTGAAGGGGAAAGAAGTTGGAGGAGACCCCGGGACTCAGAGAGGACCAAGGCTGGAGCCAGAAAGGTTTCAAGACTGCGTCTGATGGGGGCGCTGTGGGCCCGACAGTGGAGCAGCCCCTGTGCTGGGTCCCCGCTGCCGCATGACCACGAGGGCACCCCTGTGCTAGGACTTCATTTCCTTGTTGTCGAGGTGCAACGTTTTCCTTTCTTCCTTTCTGGGTTCTTCCGCTGGTCTAATGACGAAATTTACATAAGGCAGGTTAACGGGAGAAAAAGAAATTTAATTACATCCTTATGGGAGGCAATTGAGGCTCACTTGTTGTCCTGAGCTGAGGAAAGGGATAGGGGCCTGGGGGCTCCAAAGGGGAGGAGGGCAACTCACAGGACGATGAGAAGGCAAAAGTCTGGTAATCAGATGTTGGCCCTACCATGCAGGTGAGTCTCGCAGATAAAAAAAAAAATTAAAAAAAATATCTATCTATCTATATCTATATATATCTATATATATATATCTATCTATATCTATCTATATATAGATATATATATCTATATATAGATAGATATAGATAGATATATATATGGTAATGATTCTCTTTCTGGGCCAAGTCCCCAATCTAAATTCTTCTAGGCAGTTAAAGGAGAGGTAAAAATCTTTTCCTGAACATTTTGGGTCTTGATTGCCTTCAGCTCAAATAGTCCACATGCCAAAGTGGCATTTTTGGGTGAGGTATTCTGTTCCCTTTCAGCGTCTACCTGACCAGGGCTGGTTCCTGTCAGGGCACTGGGGATGTAGATCTCTGTGACGGCTCATGCTCCTATGAGGGTCAAGCGTCTCAGTTTTACTTGAACTTTAGGTAAGTGAGGGTCTAATGAAGGTCTGTTAAGAAGGCCGGGCAGAAAGACCCTAGCCCTAATCCTTACTGCACCCTTGCCGGGCCCAGGACGGGTCAGCCGTGTCAGCAGGGGAGGGGGCAGGCCCCCTGGGCACGTCTACACAGGCTGAGGGCGTGGGGGGCAGGAAGGCGATCCCCCATCCTCAGAAATGCGTACTCAGCCGGTGCCTGAGCATTCTACCCGCCCCCACCCATCCCCCTCCGAGGTGTGCACTAGGAGACCGGGGAGTCACAGCTGAAAGAGCATCCATGCAAGAGCGGGGACACCCGCCAGCTCCGCCTGGCAGCCGGGAGCAGGTGACAAGCTTGCCTGAGCATCGCCAGCGTGTCTGCAGCTTCAGCCCGGCAGAATGTTGGCAAAATGCAGCTTCAGCATGCAATCCCAGGGAGGCCGTCTGCACCTGCTGCCCTGGCCTTGGCCTCAAGGTGACTTCACGAGGATCCGCCTATGTCTGAGCCTCCGGCACAGCGCGGAGGGGAGCAGCAGCTGACCTGTCCTGCAGTGGCGTGGGGTGACCTCGAAGCCACTCAACTTGGTCCTCCTTTAAAATCCCCCTGGCCAGGTCAAGTTAGAGTTTGAGCAGGAGTCTCCCAAGATCCAACCTCGCAGGAGAATGGCACTGGCCGGTAGTGGCCAGGAAGTGGCTGCGGTCTCCAAGAGCCGAATGGGGCCTTTATCTCCTCCAGGATATGAATGTACCAACCTCACTCCAGCTGGCACTTAGTTGTCAGGCCTCTGGAAGTTAGAGTGGAACTGGGGGGGGGGGTGGTTATCACAGGACACATTCCTCTTCCTCTGCCAGGGTTCAACACGCGCACCCGTTTATAGACAATCAAGTACAATGTCAGCTGTGTCCATGGGGTGGACCTGAGGCATAGCGCTCCCCATGCACTTCCTGCCCCTGTCTCATTCTGTGCCCCTTCTGCAGCTCCTTAGTGCCCTCGCTGATGAGCTATAGGAAGCGTGTGTGTTTTGGGGACACGTGCAGTGGGCGACTTCATGACCACTCTTCACAGGGTGCCTGGCGTAGGACCAGAAAACCATTAAATATTAATCTCATGATAACATTATTTGCTCAACCAGCTCCCGGCCAGCACCTCTCCTGCCCAGAGAGATGCGTTGAGGATTCAGTCGGGATGGACTCTGTGAGTGCACGAAAACACGGGTTTCATTGCCAAATCTGTATGTCGAATGTGGCTCCACGGCTCAGAAAGCTTCTGCGATTTCTGGCTTGGAGACTGCTCAGCTCACCAATTTCGGGTTGTGCTGGGCAAAGGTGATGGGGGTGTTGCTGATGACACGATAGTGGCATGACACTGGTGGGACAGTGAAACCCTCACCTCACAGCTTTAGAAGAAGCCTCTTCTCACTTATCATTGGCAGCAGAAGCTGTGGTTGCCAATAGAACCTTCTGTGATGATGAAGATACTTTATGTCTTTACTGTCCAGTCTGGTAGCCACTGGCCACAGTGGCTGTTGAACACTTGAAATATGGCTGGTGTGACTCGATTCTAATTTTTATTTAATTTCAATTATTTTTAGGTTAAATTTAAGTAGCCACAGGTAGTCAGGGGCTATCATATTGGGCAGATCTAGAGGTATGCTTTCATTTTCTTCCAAGGATGATTTCTGTGACTTTATCGACAATTTAGTTTACATTGTTTTTCAACATTAGACAGTGACGGCGTGAGGTTACTGGCTGTGGCAAACATTGGTGGTTCCCTACTCGCTGCCACTCCATGCTCACCGAGCTCTGACTTTGTTACAAAGGGCCAGGGGTTGAATCACTGGTAGATTAAGCCACCTATGATACTCCCGCCCCTCTTTGCCAGTGATTGGTCTTGGGGTGGGTTTGTGACTCAGTTCTAGCCAGTCCAACACAAGAGGAAGTCCCCTGGAGAGACTTCTGGGAAAGATTTTCTTTCCCAACCAAGGAAGGTGAATAACCCCTTTGAGCCCATCATTTTTCCATCTTGTTTGGGACACTGTTATGTGGATTTGATATTTGGACCCGGGACAGCCAACTTGTCATTGTGAGGGAAAGGCCAAGACAATCAATATCTTTCTTTGAACTGTTGATAATATTTGGGGAAACTCAGTGAACCCATGTCCTGTGAGAGCTTCTAAGGCTCACCTTAGTCTAAGCACAGTATCATCAATGAGGTGGACCGACATGGTGTTCCATAGGGCAGTGAGATGGTCAAGGTCATTCCAGCACAAAGTCTAGAAGCAAGATGGAGGGGACTCGCCGTTGTCCACTCCTGTCCCACACTTTCTTCGGCACTGGCCAAATGGGAGAATTGTATAGGACTGAGAGAGTAATCATCCCCCTGTACACGCGCACACACACACACACACACACACACACACACACACACATATTCACAGTGATACTAATGGCTGTACTACCTTCTGGGCTTGGTCTTCCTCCAGATTTGCCGTTTGTTGGGTGGCAGTGGGGGGACTCCAAGGGCTTCTCCTCTGCCCTTCCTGTCATAATAGCCCTTACTTTTGGGTCAGAGAACCAATGCGAGGATTCTGCCTGAGGTTTAAGGCATCTGTTTCAATCCTACACCCAGGCTTTGGAGAAGTAATGGGCTCAGGGTTCCAGCAGCCCTACTATGAGCGGGAACTCAATCAAGTCTCCATTTATCACTCAACTCAGTGGTGTTCTTGTCCCCTGGGATTACTGTTGGCTTGAGCTAGCATCCCAAATCCCCTGAAAGGGGGTATTCATTGTTTTCCTTGGGGCACAGATTCCCTGACACATGGTCAGACCCCCTGTAGGAAAAGCAGGAGTAAGATAGGCAGAATACATTTTTGATGTTATCACATGCTTGTTTTCTTTTCCAAGGGGACCCAGTCTTCATTCAATTCGATGGACTGTGAACTGACACATCAGAGAAGCCACACTGCCACTCTGGGACCTTCTGCTGAAAATAGAGAGGCCATTTTGATGGCAGTGTCCTCTTAGTAACAGCCTGCCTGGCATGCTGGCCCTGACATTATTGCTGTTGGCCTCTCAGGATTATGCTGTTAGACTCCCAACTCTGCTTCAGCCACTGTGAATATTATCTGATTGACCATAGGGCCTTTCCATCATTCCTTCACAATTCAATTAGGCAGGAACACCTAATTGTCTAGTTTAGGTTACATGATGATGTACTAGTTATAAAGAAGCTGAATGAGAATATTTGATTCCCCTTTGGGTTCCATAAAGAGAAATAGATAAGAACCTTGCCTGCCACCTGTCCTAGAGGCTGGGCAGCCAAAATACTGGTGATTTTTATCTTCCCTTATTCCTTTTCTTTCTTTCTCTCTTCCTTCCTTCCTTCTTTTTTCTTTATTGAGGTATAGTTGGTATATAACATATTCGTTTCAGGCATTTTACAAATGATTCAATATTTGTATATATTTCAAAATAATCATAATAATTCTATTTAAGATCAGTTACCACACACAGTTACAATTTTTTCAATAATGAGCATTTATTACATGCCTAATTTTTATTGTTCTTTTTAAAAAATATTTAATTTATTTTTTTTAAGTAGACTCCTCACCCAATGTGGGGCTCAAACCCATGACCCCAACATCAAGAGTCGCTTGCTCTACCAACTAAACCAGCTAGGTGCCCCTACATGCCTAATTTTTAAAAAGGAGTCTGTCATTTTAAATATTTTTCAGTCAGCCAGTTCCAAAGCTATAATGATTATACATGCTTGAGGCAGGGAGGTGGGGGGTGGGCAGGCATTAAAAATGGTTCTTGGGCTTGGAAAGGTCAGGAATACTAGCCTAAGAATTTGAGGTGTTGGTCATTTGTGTGTGAGGGTAAGACTGAAATGGCCCTGCCTGGGTCCTGCCGGCTGACACCCGCCCCTCGCACCCCCCCCCCCCGGCCCCCTACAGTATGGGTATATCTGGTGACCTCTATTCAGGCTCCTTGACTTTCAGAAGAGGCTGTTAACCCTGCCCCAATCTCAGTTGTCTCTTTAAACATTCAGGTCTGCCCTTAACCAGCAATATAGAATATCAAGGGTCCTTGTCAGATCGGAGCCACAACCTAAAACTCACTCTTGTTTGATACTTAGCAAACATTTGGTTGAATTTAACAACATTTAGGAAGACTTGTCTGAATGGCAGGTCACACAGTCATGCATAAGAGCTCTAGTCTTTTTTATTTTTTAATTTTTTAAACACTTATTCATTTTTGAGAGACAGAGACGGTGTGAGTGGGGGAGGGGCAGAGAGGAAGGGAGACACAGAATCTGAAACAGGATCCAGGCTCTGAGCTGACAGCACAGAACCCTATGTGGGGCTCGAACTCACAGACTGAGATCATGCCTTCAGCTGAAGTCAGACGCTTAACCTTAACCGACTAAGCCACCCAGGCGCCCCGAGCTCTAGTCCTTGTTAGCATTTATTTTAGGTTTGAACAATACACTTAGATGATCACGTGCTCTCTGCCCTGGTAGGATTTTTTTTGGTTTGAACCCACATGGAGTCATGCCATTGACTTAAAGAAGGAAGACTGCCAACACCAACCCCACAGCACTCATTGTTTTATTTACAGTAAGGATGTTTTTTAGGGCCTTGTTCACTATATTACATAGGCCCTTTGAATGAAAGCATATGGAAGAAATTCCTTTCTGGTCTTGGAATTAAGCTCCTGATTTGTTTTTGTATCTAATGAACATTGTGAGTGATATGGCTGGCCTTGTTTCTTTCCTTGCATGGGCTGCTAGGAAGCTCAGAGTCAAATTGTGGCCCATATCTAGCAAGCGTAGAGGATTTTCACGGTAAGCATTTTGTGTATTAATTTTATCTCTGGCTTCACAGTATCTCTCCTAACCTGTTTTCCCTTCTTCCTAATGTTTCCTGTGACTTTTTATTTTTAAATGTTTATTTATTTTTGAGAGAGAGAGAGAGCACGCACATGAGCGAGGGAGGGGCAGAAAGAGAAGGGGACAAAAGACCTGAAGTGGGCTCTGTGCTGACAGCAGTGAGCTGGATGTGGGGCTCGAACTCACAAACCGTGAGATCATGACCTGAGCAGAAGTTGGATGCTCAACCGACTGAGCCACCCAGGCGCCCCTCCTGTGACTTTTTAAAAAAGCATTTTATTGGTATATTTTGTAAGCAAGCTTAAATGTTTGTTCTTTATTTTTTAGTCAAAGAAAGATAAAAACAAAGATACACACAAAATATTTAAAATTTTATATTTTCACTTGGACCCTTATACTGAACTCTGAGCTATTCTCTAATCTGGGGAGCTCAGGGATCTTATTGGGCCTGAAGTTTTCATTTTAGTCTTTAAGAATAATCATTTTGTCACCACTCCTGCGATCACTGTGGTAGAAAGAATTTTCATCCATTTGCAATCTTTCAAAACTCCTCTTCTGGCTTCTGATGTTTACTTAGTACCTGACACCATCGTTATGAACGCATCTTTATTCTCTGGAGAGCGGAATGGGATTCAGAGACTCGTGTTCTCATTCAGTTTTCTAATCCTCTAACAAGAATTCCAAGCATTTTGCGTTTTTACACTTTTTTTTTTCCTCTTTGCTGTGGATGTGGGACAAATCCACATCAAAAAATCACTAGTTTGCTTTAGAGGCAATCTTGAGAGACCAATCTGTACTCAGTGAAGTTCAAGTTCCCTCAGCCACCAACACAAACAACAGAAACCTAAAAACAGTGTTTGCGTACAGAGGAATTTATGTATTCATTCTGGGATAAATCTGAGACAGCAGTTACAATCCTCTACTCACCATGTTTTTTGTGGAAACAAAAACAAAACATAAGGACAATGAAAAAGAAAAAATATCACTCAGTTTCTTATTATTAGCAACTAGGGGATTAGCCTTCCAAGTTTATTTATTTATTTGTTTATTTATTTATTTTAATGTTCATTTATCTCTGAGAGAGACAGAGAGACAGGGCATGGGCAGGGGGTGAGGTGGGTGGAGGGTAGAGAGACAGGGAGACAGAGAATCCGAAGCCGGGTCCAGGCTCCGAGCTGTCAACACAGAGCCTGACACGGGGCTTGAACCCATGAACAGTGAGATCATGACCTGCGCCGAAGTCGAACGCTTAACCACCTGAGCCACCCAGGCGCCCCAGCCTTCCAAGTTTTGAACAAAGTGCTTGTTATAGTCAACAAATATTTATTGAGCACCTACTATGTGTTATGTCCTGGAATATAGCATTGTTCAAAACTAGACACAGTCCCTACTCTGTGCTTCCTATCATGCATCTCACAGCCCATAATACCTTTATGCGAGTGGTTATCCCACAGTACATAGTGTTATCATACCTACTCTTCTCTCTGGACCATATAGTTTAGATACTTTTCCATATCAACACCTATGGACTGACATCATCATTTCAAAACGCCAAATAGTGTTATGTATCTGATTACCATACTTTATTTATTTTGAGAAAGAGAAAGTGAGCTTGAGCAGGGGAAGAGTAGAGAGGCAGAGAGAAAGAGTCCCTAGCTGGCTCCACGCTGCCAGCACAGAGCCTGATGCAGGGCTCAAACCCACAAACTGCGAGGTTGTGACCTGAGCCAAAGCCGGACACTTAACCAATGGAGCCACCCATGTGCTCCTAGCTGTACTCTATTTTAGTCAGTGCCCTCATGTTGTAAACTTCCATGCGATTATAAAAAGCACTTCTGTCCACAACTTGACAGAAAACCTGTGCACTGATGCTTTCAAGATGCTTTTAAGTCATCCTCAGAAGCACCAATGTGGACAAGTGAGCCCACATCACCGGTAATCTTTCTGACTTTTCTAGTTCAATGACTTTGGCTGTACCTTTGGCACATGAAGCCTGACTTGCTCAGGCCTCGCTACCCAGAACTGTTCGGGAGATGATTGAAGAAAGCATCTGGCTTCCTCCTTACAAGGACCTTCCTTTCTACAATGACAGCATCATCTCATGTTGGTCTCAATGATTGCATTGCCTCGTCACTTCTGGTAGCAGAAGGAGCCGGCTCTCTTTCTATTCATGGCTTGCTTGAGAGCTGGCACTCTCTTCCTGCATTATCCTGCTGCTCACTAAGTGTGTGCCTGCTAGATGAATGCACAAATAAATAGATTCCAGGAGCACAGAATTGGTATGAGTGAGGGACAGACAGTCCACAGGGACGAGGTGACATGTGGGGGTGATGGGCAGGCTTAAACTCAACACTATGGATGAGTTACAGATACATGTTTCAGTTTCTAGAAAAAAAAAAACACTAGAAACAACACCAAGAAGCTTACCTAAAGAGCTAATAGATGAGATAAGTGGCAGAGTAAATGATACTCAATTCACCTAAAGAGTGGCAGAGAAGGATGAAGAGAGGAAAAACAAACTTGGGGGACAAATAGAAAACTAAACCAAGATTCCAGACTTAAACTTAACCATGTTAATAGTTACTTATTATCAACAAAGTAAATACTTTTTAAAAACGTTTATTTATTTTAGACAGAGAGAGCATGAGCGGGGGAGGGGGAGGGCAGAGAGAGAGGGACACAGAAGATCCAAAGCAGGCTCTGTGCTGAGAGCAGAGAGCCCAATGTGGGGCTCGAACTCACAGACTGTGAGGTCATGACCCGAGCTGAAGTCGGACGCTTAACCGACTGAGCCACCTAGATGCCCCTAAATACTTTTATGTAAAAATCAGTGATTATGAGATTGTGTAAAAAAGCATACGGAACATTCACCAAGATAGACCATACGCTGGGCCATGAAACAAGTCTCAATAAATTTCAAAGGATTGAAAACCTGCAGAGTACTTTATCTGAGGTATTAAATTAGTCATCAATCATACAGGTATTAAAATTAATTATCAGGGGCGCCTGGTTGGCTCAGTCGGTTGAGCATCCGACTCTCAATTTCTGCTCAGGTCATGATCTCATGGTTTGTGGAATCGAGCCCCGTGTCGGGCACCATGCTGAGTGTGGAGCCTGCTTGGGATTCTCTCTCTCCTTCTCTCTCTGCCTCTGTCTCTCTCAGAATAAATAAGCATTAAAAAATGTAACAAAATTGTAAAAATATATATATAAAATTAATAATCAATAATAATATGATATCCAGGAAGTCCTCAAATATATAGGAATTAACCAAACAATCCCAAATAACATCTTAATTTTTTAAATTTTTTAATTTTTTAAAGTTTAATTATTGATTTTGGGGGAAACAGCGTGAGTGGGGGCAGGGGCGGAGAGAGAGAGGGACTCTCTCCCAAGCAGAGTCCTTCCTGCCAGCTGTGGAGCCTGACGCAGGGCTCAAACTCACGAACCATGAAATCATGACCTAAGCCAAAACCAACAGTTGGTCATTTCATGGACAGAGCTACCCAGGGTCCCCCTCACACAAATCTTAAAACACCACACGTGAAATGAGGAAATATTTTTACTTGAACAAAAGCAAAAACGAAACGCCAAAATTTGGGAGCTGCAATTAAATGAGCGCGTGGAAAGATTTTTTTGTTTATAGCTATGGGCTAGTGATTATTACGCGCCTCCCTTTCCCCTCACCTTCTGAATGAGAGAATAAGCTATTATATTTTCCTATCTCTGTCTCGCCAATATGTGTCAGGTGCGCGTTGGGGAAATAACATCGTTAGTCCTGGTTCACAGGGCTCTGCACCTAAGAAACCAAATCTGAGGAGTATTTGAGGAACCGAACCAGGGGTGCATCACCCCACCCGGATCTAATCTTGACGCTAAGATCCCGGACCTCAGACCCGAGGGTCGTGCTGGAATGGCGAGATAACTTGGGACGTTTTATTTTGCTTCGTTTTGTGGGGTGACTCCGTGTCACAAGTGGATACAAATGATTAGGAGCTGGAGGGCTGACCTGTGTAGATTGTCCCGCATCAGTTCCATACCGACTCATTTAGCTCTATATCGACTCAGGGCTTGGCTATTGTGACGTTGGTAAGAATGATGCAAATAGAGACTGGGTAAGGGCCTGCACCGTGGGGCTTTGTCCTCTTGGAATACCCCCTTGGAATTCAGCTGCCACGCGTAAAGAAGCCCCGTGTTAGGCTACAAGTGAGGAAGGCAAAGGGGAGCCGACCCTGCAGGATGAGAGGCGAGCTTGGGGGTTCCAGGTCCTGCCAAGCTGCCAGCTGAACGCAGCTACAGGAGGGACCTCAGCTATACCATGAACTACCTCATTGAGCCCATTGGCCCGTAGAAACACGAGACATAACAAGTCATTGCGCCACTGTTTGGTTTGGTAAGTTTTGGGGTGGGTTGTTATGTGGCAATAGAAAACTGGAACACATAGGAAACTTTGGAGCTGGGATGGTCTTTCAGAGTTGTCTCAAAACGAGACGCAAGCGCAGGCCTTTTCATCCCCACATGGACCTGAAGGGGAGCAGAATATGCCACCCCAAACTTGGGCATGTGGATTATTTTGAGCAGAAGGCGATCCAGTCCCAGCAGACTCAGGAAAAGCTTTTTTACCTCTCCCTTAAATGCCTAAAATAATTTACATCGGGGGCCTGGCCCAGAAAGGGAGATGTTATCAGAGATAACTTCTTTTTATGTGAAATACATCTGCATGGCGGGTCATTTGATTACAGAACATCCGCTCTTCTCATCTTCCTGTGAATTTCCTTTCTCCCCTTTGAAGCCCCAGGCTCCCATCCCTTCCTTTCCTTAGCTCACGATGGCACATAAGCCTCAATTGCCTGAGTGCCTTTGAGTCTCATATTTTTATGGGGCTCCCTCCCATACGCCTGTAATTAAATTTGTTTTCTCCTGTTAATCCGTCTTATGTCAATTTAATTATCAGAGCAGCCAAAGAACCTAGAAGGTAAGAAGGGAAACATTTTCTGCCTCTACAAACCTGTCATTAAATTCATCTTGCCTCTCGGGAGGTGGCATGATCTTGGGTGAAGCAACATTTTTTTTTTTTTTTAACCAACGGCAGTTCCCAGAGATGGGCACCGCCGTGAGCACTCAGTAGCCAACACTTCTGGCATCTAAGGGAATGAGTGCTTGGATCCAGTAGAACGGTACAGCATTCACTACAGTCAGATTTCTATAGGCTTCCACTATTTTCCCATTGGTGGGATAAATGAAGGAGGCTACAGACACTTTATTTGATGTCAGGTCAAACTTCCGGCATGATGTGCTTGGCTTAAAAGAAGAGTTTAATATAAAAACACATGGTAGGTGGACCTATGAGGGTATCTCTCCTGGATTTCTGGCCCTAGGGGAGTACTTTCCCACCATAGCTGGCTGCTGTGCAGCGAGAATTGAACATCACATGTCCCAACCCTAGAAGGCCAGCCTGACTCATTTCTGTGTTCATTACAGGCTGTGGAAGTAATGATAATGAAGTCTGACCTTGGAGCAGCAAATACACAGAGAGAGGGGGACAGGGCAAGTCTGAAGAGGGTATGGGGGGGCTCTGGTAATCAGAGGAGAGTGACATTGAGAAGGAATCTTCAGCAAAAACGTACGTATCTTTAGGGATGTTCATTGTAGCACTGTTTCTAAAAGTGAATGATTGGAGAAACTTCTTTATCCATCAGCAGGTGAACTGCCACAAGAGGAAAAGCTCATAATGAGAACCCACCTGTGTTCATCGTCTTCCCAGCATTATATGCTTCCTGAACTAAAATCAGCTAATTTTCATTCAGATATTCTGCCTTTCCTCAGGCAGCCTACTCAGGGGAAGCTAACCTCAGCCCAAACTGCGGCTGGGCCCGGGGTGGCCTAAGTCAATCAACACATGCCTTTGGTACCAATCATCGGTGGTCATGTGACCCAACGCCGTTCAATTAGAGTGAATCAAAGGACTCTCGCTTGGAATGCTGGGAAGGGCACCTGCTAGTGGGCACTCCTGCTGGATGGCTCTAGGCAATGCAACGATTTCTTTCTACCCTCTAAGGGTTTTTTTTTTTTTTTGGTTGAGACTGAGAATTAAACACCTAAGGCCCGTCAGCGGGAGAAAGGCACACAAATTTATATAAATTTTATGTGACCTGGGAACTCGTAAGGGAATGAAGACCCAAAGAAATGGTGAAAACGACTTACTCCTCCGTTAGGTTGAACAAGGCGAGACAACCGTGGAAAAATTACTAGGCTACGTGGGGAGGCTAAAGGAAGATGAGTATCTTGAAGAGGCCTGTTTGTGTAGAATTCCCCAGGTCTCAGCTGCTTGTCCTTGATAAGTGTTGCTTTCCTTCTGGTACAGGGAGGGCATCTTTCTCATGGGACTTGTTAATCTCCGGCTTTCAGAAAGAAAGGGGGAGATTAGAATGCCCTTTCTAGATCTGCTGTTTTTAAAGTGCTTTTAGCTCAACCCTTAGGCCAAAGTGGCGTCTTGTGGGATGGCGTAACCGGCCACCCTTTGGGGTCTCATTTGAGCAATTCTGGAGCAGTCGTCTGATGGGACATCATGCAGCTGCTAAAACTGAGCGATTGGAAAGATTTCCATGAGAAATGAAAAAAACGGGTATCAAATCTATGGTACGAAATGCTGTATAATCAGGGGGGGAAATGTCTATTTTAATCAAGTGGTCTCTTGGTTTGGGGGGGGTTAGAAGAGGTCGTGGGAGGAGAGAGGAATCCTGTTTTCCTCAGTTGTCTCGGCTTGAATCCCGCCTGAGGCCTGAGGCCTGAGGGAGGAGAGGGCACCCCCTCCTCCAGGGAGAGCTGCTGCAGGAGGAGAGGCTCCCAGGGGACCTGGCAGGAGGTGAAGCCTGAGGCACTGGAGAAGGGGCCTCACGTACAGATACAAAGACAAGACTTAAAATACCCAGTCTTACTGACACAACAGCCATCCCTGTGGGGATCTGTCCCTCTGAGAAGGGGCTGAGACCACACACAACCTCAGGGTTCTACGGGCTGAAAGGAGCAGGAGGCCTCAGGGCCCCAGGAGAGGGGAAAGTTTGCTCCTCTGGAGGCTTGTCTAGCCCCCTGGATTCGAGCTTCCGGTGGGCAACAATTCTGTCTTGTTGTTGGGTCCCAGTCACCCGGGACTAACGTGGGTATCGGCGCAAGACTGTACTGAATGAAGGAGGCAAGGCCAAGTGGGGGAGGGGCGCAGAAAGCAAAAGGAGGGGGCTTTCCACCTGCATGCCCCCAGGGAGGTGAGGCCCAGAGAAACTGGGCCCCCCTGGCCTTTTGTCGTCAAGCCTGACTTCAGCTGGGAGTTCTGCTTTCTGGTTGTTTCAGACATTTCTCCTTTCAATGTAAATATTATTTTTAAGGAGCCTCCAGCCCAAGGCAGTCTTGGTCAGCTTAACCGCTCTCTGTGGGAATACGCAACTTTAAAGTGTTTGAAAAGAATCTGCTTCTGAGGAATTTGCATTTCCAGAACGCTTTCAATAGAGGGCCAAGCGATGGAGCCTGTGAATAAGGGCTTTCTGTGTTTGCTGTACCATGTGAACAGTACAGGAGGGATGAGAGAAAGGAGGCACATTGCATTTCCCCCCCACCCCCCCCACCCCAGCAGCTGCGGCTGAGGGGGTGGGGGAAGGCTCTTTGCCAAGAACCAGTGAGGATTCTGGGATGTCCGTGTTGAGTCATCTCTTCCCTGCAGGTTTCCAGGGAGCTGGTTTGCATGAGGTAAACTCGCGACCTGATTCCCAATTCCAAGGGCCACTGTTCCTTGCTCTGCAGCCTTCTCTTGCCTCAAGGATGTGGCCTGGTGGGGAGGGGGAGGGGAGTCCTGAGTGGGGGAGGGGGAGTGTTGGGGCAGAGCCCGGCTGTTTGGGCGCCGACGTGGAATTCAGTCCCACACTCACATGGGCTCCTTTTCCAGCCCTTCTCCCTTCAGTTGGGACCAGTGGCTGCTTTGGGCAGTCAGAAGACCTCCCTGTGTGGTTTGCTAATGCTCCCTTTGGCCCCACCCCTCGTTCATCTTCGTTCTCTGAAGAAGCTGAGAAAGTGGTTTGTCTTCACTCTCCGGGGCTGAGAAAAAAAACCTTGAGAAGGAAGGTCACTTTAAAGCCCCACCCACCAAGAGTCGGCCATAGGCTTCCTGCCCCCAGCTTGGGAGTCCCCCAGTTCTGGGTTCTCGGCTCACTCCGGGAAGCTCCCCCTAGAGGTCACAGTGACAAGGAAGGGGCGTTCGCCAACACTCCTTCCCACTCCTACCCCTCCCCACAGGAGTCCCTCCCCTGTGGCCTGTGGTCAGTCTGTTGGGTGTGTGGGTCCTCTTGGACGGACACAGACTAGCAGAGTGCCAGAGGAGCCCCGTGGCACCGTGAGGGTGTTGACCCAATTCTTAGCGTGGGGCCTGTGACTGTACTTGGCTCCAAAGAGCTGAGGGGTCCAGATGTGTAACTTTGAAGCCCTTTGAAGTCACTTGACGTGCATGGGACATCATTTCAGGAGAGCTTCTTCTTTTTTGAAAATTATTTTTCAAAGTTTTTAATTTATTTTTGAGAGAGAGAGAGAGAGGAGGGGAAGCGAGCCCGATTCGGGGCTCGAACTCACAAACCGTAAGATCATGACCTGAGCTGAAGTCGGATGCTCAGCCGACTGAGCCACCCAGGTGCCCTTTTTTTTTAAGTTTTTAATTTACCTTTTAAAGCAATCTCTACACCCGAAGTGGGGCTCGAACTCATGACCCCGAGATCTAGAGTTGTGTGCTCTTCTGACTGAGCCAGCCAGGGGCCCCTCAGGTGAGCTCATTCTAAGACCAGCCTAGACACTAGACCAAGAAAAGCCCTTGCTTTTATTTCTGACATTAACCAAACAGGGTGATAAAATGGACAACACACTAATCGAACAAAAGAGCCTCCATATGTGGCTTCCTTCCCCTAGAAAAATGTTACCCTACACACTACTCTTTCTTCTTCTCTCCCCATTCCTTCTTTTTTCTCTCCCTCTCTGCTTCACTCTCTCCCTTTCTTTCAATCCATACAAAATATTGACTCTTTCTGTATGCCAGCCACTGGCATTGCCAGGAACTGGCAGTATACGTGTGAACAATAAAGAGATCCTTGGCCGGCACATCTTCCAGGCTAGAGGCAGGACACAGGCAATAACAACACCATAAGCAATAAGTGAATTTTACAGTGTTTTATAGAGGACTGAGGGTCATGGGAATAGAATAAGTGGGGGTTTGCAGTTCTAAGCAGCTGGTCAGGGTGGACCTCATTGAGAACATGACACTTGAGCAGAGACTCGAAGGCAAATGCAGAGAAAGAAAAACATCTTTCCCCCTGCCCGTCCAAGTTCTTGGCTGGGGATTCTGTAACAACAACAACAACAAAAACCCCAGATTAATAAGAGAAAAGCATGCAGACTTATTTAAGTTTTATGTGATGTAGAAGATTTTATAAGGAAATCTAGACCTGAAGAAGTGGTTATACCTGAGCCTTTCAATGCCAGGTTGATGAAGAATGAAAAGTTGTAGGAAAATGCGATAGGACAGCTGTCTTGGAGATAAGGCTTATTAATTTTTTTCTTGTAGGTATAGAGAAGCCATCTCTCACCTGAGGGTCTATGACCTACTTGAGGGGAAGGTCACAGAGTCCTTCCTGCACCTGCTGTTTTTCAAATTCCTTCGGCTCAGATAGCCATGCGCTATGGAGAAGAGCGTGCCAGGCACAGAAACCAGCCAGCACAAAGGCCTAGTGCCTGGCTCTGGGGAGACATAGCAAGGAGGTCTCCCTAGCTGGAGCGCAGTAGGTGGGGCATAACAGGACATTCGGTCAGAGAGGGAGGGGCCTTGGAAAGACCTCAACTGGAGGATTTTTAAAACACTTAAAATTTAAAGAATATATTTTTATAAAAATGTTTATTTTTGAGAGTGAGAGGGAAAGCGGGCATGAGCAGGGGAGGGGCGGGGGGGGGGGGGGCGGAGACAGAGAATCTGAAGTAGGCTCTGTACTGTCAGCACAGAACCCAACATGGGGCTCGAAGCCACGAATCATGAGATCATGACCTGAGCCGAAATCAAGAGTCAGGCAGCCAGCCGGGCGCCCCAAAGTGTCTCTTCTTGACCTAATTGTAGCCAGGCTTATCTGGCCCAGACCTGGGCCTGCTTCATCTGGTTTTAGTGGGAATCCTGCTGGGTCAGTTTACAGAATCCTTGGTATCTAACTATCCTTGATATCTGATCAAAATCCTCACCCATCTCAATATCTTTCACCCTGGCTTGCCTACAGCAAGAATCCTGTCGAGTTGGTTAAGCCAGAATTGCCCCTTACCCTATGTTTCCTCTTAGTAATTTTCTGCCCATTGACCCCACCCTGCTCCTTGACTATAAATCCCCCCTTGTCCCTATGTTCAGAACGGAGCTCAGTTCTACACTGAGGTCCCTCTTGCCCTATTGCAATGTTTCCAGAATAAAACGTGCCCTCACTGCTTTAACTTCTGTCTGGCTCTGGTCCTCTTGCAACACAAAAGTAGAGTGAAGAAGATGATAAACTCAGCGTGAACCAATCACACGGGTTCCACAGTGAGCAGCTCACGGCCACCTTGTTTCATCCGTATCTCCATTTCCCGTGTCCCGCATCATTTCATCCCTAAGAATTTCTATGTGTATCTCTGAGGAGGATGTCTTTTAAGCTGAACATAAAGTCATTTTCACACCTACAAATTTACAATAATTCCTTACTGTAATTAAATATCCCGTCCTTAGGTCATTAGAGGGTGTTTTGCGGAGGGATAATGTGCTCTAATTTACTTCCTTAAATGGTCACATTGTGTGGTATACTCTGGCACAGGAGGGTCAGATGGCACAGCCACTTTGGGAGTGTGGCAGTTTCTTTCCAGGTTAACCATGGGCCTACCTTTGGACCCAGGAATTTCATTCCTAGGTATACACCAAAGAGAAAGGGAAACTTTAGCCCACCAAAAGAATCACACAAACATATTCGTAGCAACTTTATTTTAAAATCCCCAAACTGGAGGGGCGCCTGGGTGACTCAGTCGGTTGAGCGTCCGACTTCAGCTCAAGGTCATGATCTCGCAGTTTGTGAGTTTGAGCCCCGCGTCAGGCTTTGTGCTGACAGCTCAGAACCTGGAGCCTGCTTTGGATTCTGTGTCTCCCTCTCTCTCTGCCCCTTCCCCGCTCATGCTTTCCCTCTCTCTCTCTCTCTCTCTCTCTGTCAAAAATAAATGAACACACAAAAAAAAAAATTAAAAAAAAAAACCTCCAAACTGGAAACCATCTGAATGCCCATTAATGGGCAAGGAGATAAACACATTGTGGCATGGTCACACATGGAAATACCCAGAAAGAGAAAGGAATAGATTATTGATATATACAAGACTATGAATCAGGTTCAAAACATTGAGCAAAAGAAGCCCGATACAAGTGTGTGTGCTGGTTGATTCCACTTATATGAGTTTCCAGAACAGGCAAAACTATGTGTCTGTCTGTCGGTGGGTGTAGAAATCAAACCAGTGGTTGTCTTGGGTGAAGGGGACATGAATATTGACTAGAGAGGGGCTGGTAGATGGGGAGACTTGGGGGTAAAGTTTGAAGACAGAAGAGTATCAGGGAGATGTGCGGTGATTCAATCCCCGCCAGCACTGAAGCCTACTTGGAATTCGAGGTCATAAATTTAGAGTAATTCCAGGAGGCATGGTTGTATTTGACCAAGTCCCGCTGGACGTGCACCAGAGATGGAGAACTGGTTTTTGAACCAGGATGTGGTTTTGCTAAGTGAGTAAGAGGAAGAAAGTGGGCAAATCGGTTCCTAAGCCCACTAGAACAAGAAGACTTTCCTTTTGCTTCTTCCCACAGAGAAAGCAACACCCCCCCACCATATGCGCGAAACACAAATCCCCCCGAAGTGCAACATAGACCCCAAAAGTTCCTCCAACCCACTTCTCCTGGTCAGCTCTGCCCAGCTCCAGGGGCTCGCCCGGGGGGCCGGCTGGGCTCTTTGAGCTACAGTAGCTGTGGGATTCTTCCACACGCACTACCTCCTTCAAGATCCCTTATCAGCTCATCAAAACACCTCCTACCACATCTGCAGAATAGAGCACCAGAGGGTAAATCTAAATCCCAGTGGCATTCTGCAGCCGACTTCAATCCACACAGGCGTCCTGGGTATCCTCGGATTTCCCAGAACAAGGTACAAGCAGCTCACCCTTGACCACTAGAGGTGGGCAGGCAAGAGAAAGGCAGAAAAAGTGGAAGAGGGAGGAAGAGAAAGGTAAAAAAGAGAACACAATCCCAGGGGTTCAGCATCTTCATGGAGCTGGCCCACCCAGACCTTTCATCCTGAGTCTAATGCAAGACAAGCCGATTGTCCAATTCATCCATTTTATGTACTCCTTTTTTTAATGTTTATTTTTGAGAGAGAGAGAGAGAGAGAGAGCATGCACACAAGTGGGGGAGGGGCAGAGAGCGAGAGAGGGAGACACAGTATCCGAAGCAGGCTCCAGGCTCCGAGCTGTCAGCACAGAGCCTGATGTGGGGCTCGAACCCACGAACCGTGAGATGATGACCTGAGCCGAAGTCAGATGCTCAACTACTGATCCTCCCTGGTGCCCCTATTTTATGTTCTTCTTAAGTGGGATCAGTCGCCCCGGATTCGAACAGAACTCCTTAGCTCTCAATCTCCTGGAGGAGTTTGAGCCTGGATCCCTTGCTTCAGCCCTGCAGCTAAGACCAACTGGCCTTCTTCCTTGGATACTTCCCTCCTTGGCAGCCAACAATGCAACACTCCCAGTAAGGAGGTACCTTAAGACTTCTTAGCCCCAGTCCTTTTGCCAGCTCATGGCTCAGTTCCCTGACTTTGGCCAGGAACGTATCATGAATCGTTTTTACAAGGGCACTTTGCCAACTCAAATTCCTGCTCCGAGTCTCCATGACTAGCTGTGTGAGGTGTCGTGAGAGTATAGTATCTGCATGTTATTAATGTGTATGCTGTCGCTGCCTATACCGAGGAGCGCTGGCTGGGGAGAAAAGGTCTTCCAGAATCTTCCAGTGAAGGCAGAACTTGCAGCAGCAGCGTGAAAAGCTGTCTTACCTCTACGGGCTACCAGCAGCCACAGGCCTGATTTACTGCCCTGCCAAACATAGCATTGAGCCTGGGACCTCAGAGGAGATGGAAGGGGCTGCCCTTGGGTGTTCCACCTCAGTTTTACGACTGGACTTGTCATTTTGGTTCCCTGCATCCTGCTTACTCATTCTACCTGTAGCCCACCAGGTTTCGTGGCCAGTGGGAGAGTGGTTGTCCTCTGGAGGGTAGGGTGGGAAGGAGGAGGACCAGAGAAGTATCTGAAAAGCTCGGGACCTTTCAGTTGGTCCTAGCACCTGGCGCCAGTTAGCTGGGTGGGCCAGATGGGCGGCTGCAGGGGGCTCGGGCAGCCTGGACTTGGCTCTTCACCTCTTGTAGCCTCTTCCGGTGTACCTCTTCCGCCCTCAGAAGGACTGCTGCAACGGGACAAGACCCGACTTTCTCAGGAATAGCCAGTCTGTGGTCTAGAGACCACAGTCAGAGCCAAGGTCTGAATCTAGCCTGGTGAAGATGCCAGGGTGAGCTCTGGTGCACAGGCCCAGCCTCAGCCAGGCTGTCCCCAAACTCACAGCCACGGTAGCCTTAGTTCTTGCACTGTGGTCAGAAGTATACTTGGCCACGCTTCTTTCTAGCTCTCCTCTTCCCTCTCCAAAGCACCTGTTGGGGCTGTTGCTCGAAATTGGTGGTAATTAAAATAGTTCAATCCAACGATCACTGTAAGCCACTCTGAATGCAATGGCCTAACCCAAATCTCAGCTTATCAAAAAATGGTCCCAGTGGGGGCAGGCTTATTCATTCATGAGATTCTATTATGTGCCAGGAAGGATTCGAGAGAGGAAAAACAGCTGGTGTCTGCCTCCAGGACCTAACAAATAGAGGGAAGAGGGTATGCCCTACAGGAAATACCAACAGAACAGAACATACCAACATCCCCCCATTACTTGGGGGATGCTTGGCATGTGACCGTTTATCATGCATGGTTTCCGCTCTTCGAGAGTGATGCCTATGGTCCATGACCAGTACTGTGAGACCCAATGCAAGGGCAGTGTACTACCAGAGTATCCACGGATGAGCCCTGGTGGCAGTGATTGCCAAAGAGAATGCTATTGACATTTTGGGTGGGATAACTCTTTGTTGTGTGGGACTGTCCTGTGCTTTGCATTCTCAGCCTTCATCACTAACAGCCCATAGTATCCCCCAGTCATGACGACAGCCAGTTACATTTCCCGCAGGTGGGAGGGTAGGACTGCCCAGGTCACCACTGCCCTGAGGAATCCAAATACCATGGGTCCGTGGCTCAAGGCAACTGTGAATTCTTGACTCCTAGCGACTCAGGCATTCATCCTGGTGAAATGGTGGCGGTGGAGGGGAAGGGGGCAGCAGTGGAGGGCAGCACTAGAGCTCTGGTCACAGGCTCAAAACCATCTGGAGTGGAAAGCTGTGGTTTTTAGCTGCCTGGCATGGGTTCCCACTTCTTTGGGTAACAGGTTACCAAAATTATCCTTTGGCCTCTTCCCTGCCGTCAGTCCTCAGACCTTCCGTGGGGTTGACCCTCAGTTCCAAAGGTGGTTGTAGCCTGGCCAGTCAGAGCGTTGCCTTCCCCTGGGCAGAGCATGGGTTCCAGGAGGGACACAGGACCTGATCAGAGGCTGATCAGAGCCCTTTTGCTGCTGGGAAACAGACCACCTTCCCTGCCAGACTTGACCTTCAGAGGCTGGGGGGCTGTTGCTGCTGTAGCCGTCAGGTCCCCTGCCTGAAGATAGGTGACCCTGCAAAAGCAGAAACAGGTTTGGGGGCATGGTCTGCACCCCTGGAACCAGCCACATCTGCACTGGAATTTCCTTCTTGACGGGAGCCAATACATCCCCGTCTTGTTCAGGTCAGGTTGGGTGAGGTTGTCCGACGGGGACAACGAAAAGGGACTGATTAATATGCCGGGAAAAGGAGCTGAGTGTCTTCAGTCAGAGGAGCCAGGCTGACCAGGGGCCCCAGTCCTCGGCACCAGATCTATGCCCCCTTCATGCTGACCCTCAGGACAGGACTATAGCGTGACCCTGCCCCAGCCTGGAAGTCTGCATTCTTCTTGGGGGGGGCTGCTTCCCAGAGGAGGTGACTCTCAGTCCAGGGGTAGGGACCCTCTCCCAGCCTATCAGTCAGTGCCTGTTTAGGAAAGGAAATCCCGGGATGGGGAGGTGACGAGTGGGCTGCAGGGTTCCTTGGGACTGGCCCGGCCCACCTGGCCCAGTCCTGCCTTCCCTGTTACAGGTAGGCTGGCTCCCTGCCCGCTCACATCCCCTGGTCATTACTGAGGGCTTCAGTGCATTTTGGACTCCCAAGGGCAGCCATCTGCCTTCTTTGCCTGGGAGCTTCATCTCTGGAGCGGAGGAAAGTCCTGGCAGAAAGAACCATCTCCCTTCCAGCAGCCCTTAACTGAGGACCAATGGGACGGGTGTCTAAACATCCAGCTTTCCTGCCTCCGGTGGGATTATTCTGAGGTATATGGTCTGTCTCCCATCGTTGCCCCAGCAGAACTGGGTAGGCCTCAGTTGTCCTCAGGGGCCACCGCACCTGAATGGACTGTCATCTCTTCCCTGTTTCACACCCCTCTCCCGTACTCCCACTTTGAACTGAGACCTCTGCCTCAGCTGCTCAAGCCCCACCAGCCTCTGGCGGGTGTGGTTAAGTCCTCCGAGAGAGCACAAGACTGCAAGTGGTGACTGGCCTTGACCCCGCGTGTCCCCCATCACAGGTGAAGCTAAATGAAGCCACCTCCCAGAGACAGAGTGTCCCCAGGCACAGGGCCCCTGTTCCCCAAGGCGCAGGCCTGGAAGGGGGCCAGCACATTCCTCCTGTTCCCCTAACCGGGATTACCACTGCACGGAAGTGCAGTTGACTGTGTTAGGTATTGAATTAAGTTCTAGAATTCTTGTTTTTAGGTTGGGAAAATCAGAAACAGTTTGCTCTGAATGTGCAGAGAAAGTTGCCCTCCCCCCACCCCCCACCATTGGGTCTGTGGCCCCAACAGGAAAGTGCAGGATCCCACCCTCATTGCCTGGGGCCCTCAAAGTCATCCCAAACCCATCTCCCAACACACTTGCCAAGTCGAACTTTGTGTCTCTGGGTAAAACACACTCATGAAACAGAATTTTTTTTTTTTGTTCTATTTTGGTGACAAGAGAGATCCTTGATGGAAACTGGATCTGTAAGAAAAATGAGGATAGAGCCATTAGCTTAGACAATATTCCATGACCTTGGAATTTTGGTGGCTTCCCAGTTTTACCACCCCATGGGTGAAGGTTCAGCAGCTAAGATCCTCTTGTGGAAAAATAAATGATTTAGGATTCAAATTTCTGTCATTGTCTTGTCAACTAGTTTCATCTAAACACAGCCACTTAGAGCCTGGTGTTCCCTTTAGGCTATAACGCACTTATGCAAAGTTCTTGGCAGGTACTTGGCTCAGTCAACATTGGCGCCTTCTTTTCCTGTCCCTTCTCCCAGGGCTCCCAGCAGCTACGATAGAGCCTCATGGCCCCCAAGCTGGATTGTGGCAATGAATTTTACTATGCTCAGTGCCCAAAAGGAGAGGGGAAACAGCCCTTTGCTTGTAGTGTCTCATCATCCTTGGAGGGATGCTAAGAGAGGGGCTTCCCATGCTTTAAGAAGGAGGATTCTAGAAACACCTTTTCCCAGAGAGGAGGCTTTGTCACTGTCATTAGATGGTTCTATAGTCTATGGACTAAGAAGGACACCAAACTCTCTATTTCCCTCCCACAGTGTCTAATTGCTGAGCCTATGGAACCCAGGATGACTCAGTGTACCCCCCATGCACGCACACACACACACACACACACACACACACACACCGACTTTCATATAACCTCAGGGTCGCTTTCAGTGGCTAAAGCACTTGTCCAAGCCAACAGATCCGCATTGGGAGTTCATTCTGCGCTTGGCTCCCATATCACCTTCTAAAAACATTCCTACCTATTGTAGTGGGTGCTTTCCCTTAGGAAAGGGAAGCACATGTCTGTCTGTCCACACTCCGTGGACAAGCAGAAAGGTAGCGGCAGGGTCCTTATGATCAGAGGTCCCAGCCCTGCTCAGCCCCTTCCACTGAGATTCTTGTCTCCTTGCTGCCTTTCCCTACCTGTGGACACCACTTGTTGACCTGAACCTATCTGTTCTGCTTATCTCTGAGAACTTACAGGGACCCTGCATACTTGCTTGACCCAGAGCAGACCCACAGTAGGTGTCTTCTCCATAGGCACCTTCCTTCACTAGCAGACTTCTAAACGACCTCTTCCGGGCCTCAGTTCCTGGCTCTCTGCTCTATTTATGCCTTCTCCCCGAGTCATCTTAGCCACCGCCTGTGGCTGTATATCTCAGCTATTTCTAATCACTCCTACGCTTAGAGCTAAGACTGGGCTTTTCCGCTGACTTCCATATATCCATCTGCCTATGTGACATGCCCATTTGGTTGTCCAACATCTTAACAGTAACAACGAACAGAACTCTTGATTACTGCCCCCTCCTGTGCCTTGTGCCTCTGGCAATGGCACCTCAAGGACTCCTTGAGGCTTCCTTTCCCTCATCGCTTCATTCAATCTATCAGCAAGACTTGCTGGTTCTATATCCGTAAGAGCCATCACCCTGTTCCGAGTGTCATCTTTGCCTGCCTGGAGTAGTGCAAACAATTCTGATCTCGTCCTCCTCCCCCTTTTCCATTCTCTATTCGACAGGACCTGCAATTATTTTGAAATCTAAATCAGCAGCTTGAGAGACTTCCCTCTGAGGGGAGGATGAATGAACGAGTATATGTAAAGGACCCGGAACAGTGCCTGCACACAGGAAGTGCTATATAAGAATTTGCTCTTGCCCTGCTTCTGGGGCTTCCAACCCATCTGGAACACAAGAGAAATCTTCGAGGCCCTGCCTGACCTTGGTCCCTCCAGTGGCATCTTGGCTTCAGCCATACTGGCCTCTTGTCTGGCCCCCAAAACGTGTGAGGCTCCTTCCTGCCTCAGGACTATTGAATTTGCTATTCTGTCTGTAAGAACACAGACATATTTGCATAGTCTGGCTCTTTCTGGCATGTGTGCTTCAGTTCAGAGAGGCCTTTACAGACCAGCCTGTTCCCAGCAGCACCCCCCCACCCCCAATCATTCTGACCTTCTCTGTTCTTTATCAGATCAACTTTATGTCTCTATTTCCTTCCTAACATTTGCCACACAATCAAGAGATCTTGTTTATTCGTTAACTTGTCAATTGTCTGTGGCCTCTAGGATGCAGGCTCCACCAGGGGAGGGCTTTTGTACATCTTGGTTTACTCCTATAGCACAGGGTACATACCCAAGGAATATTTAATGAATGAATGCATTATTTAATTAATGAACACTCTTTCCCCCCATCTGCACTCTGCCTTCTAGCTTGGATGTCAGGTAAGCATTTGTGTCTCCCTGTGAATTATTATCCCCTGTTCCCCTCTCTTGGGGGCCTTGACCAGCCTAGATGCACTGACTTTACCAGACCTCAAAGTCCCAAGCCTAGCCGTCGGCTGTTGGTGGACCTTGGTGTCATCAAGTCTCACCGTACCCGGTGTGGTGCTGGGCACATGGTCAGTACTGACATGTCACAGCCGTGCTGCCCCACTTGCCTGTTTGTCGACAGAGTTCGCAGGGGCTCTTGTGGGGGACAGTGGGAAGTCAGAGTGGGAGACACTGTGCTTGACTAGTGTCCAGGAACTGTCACTGCAACCTCTAGGCTTCTAGAAAGGCCTCTCCTGCCCCCTGCTGGTGGTGCCATAATCAGACCCTCAGACTCACAGTGTCTACTCAATGATGGGATATGACCCTGTAGCACAGGCTCGGACAGAAGCAGGTCTGGAAGAGGCTAGGCCTGCTGAGGTCGGTTAAAACGCATTTCAAGTACCCCAATGCCATCCCAGTGCTGGAACAGTAATTTGACAAAAGCAGTGGGTTACGTGCAGAAAGGCCACCTCATCATGGCTGTGGGGTCTGGGAAGGACCCTGTCTCAGGCCACTCAGGGTGGGTGGCACAGCCTCCCTCTCCCTCAAGGGAAACCAGAGTGGTCGCGGGACAGCTCCGTGCACAGAGAGGACCAGCATGTCCCTGGTCCCTGGTCGCTGGCCGGACCAGCCTGTCAGGTTGGAGACCTGTCCCTGGGCTGGTTTTGTCTGGCCCCGAGAAAGCTGCACCCTAGCCCTGCATCCAGGCACCGGGCCCACCCTGAGAGGACATAAGGAGTTACCCCTCGGAGCAGAAGAAAGCTGGGTGAAGTTCGTGCACTGCGTGCGTTTCTAAGTGACGTCCGCGATTTAGGGCCCACCAGCCACTTGAACCCCCACCCCCAACACACTCGGGGCTTCAGTCTCTGGGGTCTTGTTGACTCTGCCACTGATTCACTCTCAGGCCCTGGGGGAGTGACCTCCTCCAGACCCGGGGCGGGTTTCCATTCCTCTCCCGTCCTCTCCATTTCCCCCTCCCGGCCACCTTCTCTTCCCCTCCTTGCCATCAACCATCTCCTTCCTCCCCTCCCTGCACCCTCCGCGCAGAGCTCAGCACTGTGTGAACTGCAGTATATACGATGCTTCACATTAAGTAACTGGAGTCCCTGCCATTCCTGGGGTCTCTCAACTCCGGTTAAAGTGGAAGACAGCGTCTCAGTGTGGCGCTGCCTGTCTCAACATCCAACACCTGTCCTTGGAGCACACAGGGCACTGCCTTGAAAGCGGAGGCTTTCTCAGGTATCCTTATCGGCTAGAATTCCATGACATTTTGGATGTATATTTACTGTGTAGTCTTTTTATGGAAAGGGATAGGATTTTCCATTTATGGCCGGAACTAAATTTCCCTTGAAAATAAATGCGTGGGAGTTAAAAAGAAAGCTAATTAAAAAAAAAAAAAAGAGTAAGTGATATTACAGATGTCAACCCAGTGAGAGGGATACTATCATTACCTCCGTTTAACAAAAAGAAAAATGAGGTGTCAGGAGTTAAGGAACTTGTCCCAGGCTCCAGAGATCCTGGGTGTGGAACGGGATCTGACGTTAAACTTGCATGCCTCGAGGGACAGAACCCAAGCTGACACTGTGGGCCCTGTTGTAAGGAGCCTCTAGAACAAAACGGCTCAAGGGCATTCTTCAGACTGCCGGTCACCATCTACCCATCCCCTGTGACCCGCCTGGCATGTCTGAACATCCCCTCAGTGCATCCTCAAAACCATCGCCCTTGGAGGCCGTCACTAGTCCCCCTACGTTAGCCATGGCGTGGCTCTCACAGAAGTTAAGTGATGCGTCCCCTAAGACCCAGCCACCAGGGAGCAGAGTCAGGCCTGGGACCTACTCCAAAGCCTGCATGTTTCCAACCACCCCCATGGTGGTAGGGGTAACAAGACCCGCCACCTGGCCACCTTATCTTACATTCCAATAATCTTGAGAAGAAGGCCCCACGGTCTTCCCTGTTTCTAGATGGGGAAATAGAGCCTCTTGGTGGCTCTGGAATTTCATGAAACTTAAGGTGCATCCACAATAGTCCCTCGATCAGGCAGCAGAGCCCCTGAGCAGCTGGTGAGTTTACTGTCTGGGTCGGGCTTTTGAGATACTTTGAGCATCTGTTCCCACCTTGTGCCCTGCTGTGGCCACTCCCTGTCCATTCTGGGGCCGGCGGAGGTCTGGGGGTGGGTGGAGAAGCTGCCATTACCACCCGACCAGCATTAGCAGGCGTTCACTGCAATGGGGACTTGGCACTGGGGACAACTGTGGGTGCTCCTGGTGCCCACCCAGATCCCCACCAGCTCTGTGGTGTAACTCACGCACCAAAGCTCCCCTGGGGTCGAGCTGAAGCTGGACTCCCCGCTGAGACCTCCTCCTCGCTCTACTCTTTCCTCTGTCCTCTTACCTCCCTCACTCCCTTTTTCCTCCACAAATCCTGTGCACCCAAATCCCTGTCTCAGGCTCTGCCCCTAGGAGCCTGGCTAGGAACCTCTGCTCCACGTCTCCCATTTCCTCCCGTCTGGTATCCCAGGCCAGTGGGGGTTGGGGGAACCTTGGTTTGACAATCCCAGTAATGGGTCTGGCATTGTCCAAGAGCTTCGGGGCTGCTTGACAAAGCCAGGTGACCTTGAATCCAGGAAGAGTCCCTCGGTTCTTAAGCTTTCCCCGAGAGGCTGGGGGCTTGGTCCACCCATAAATTCCCCCTTTATTCAGAGAAGGAGAGACACTCCCTCGGCCCGGTCCTGCAGGGACGGCGGCTCGGTGGCTTGAGGACCAGCTCTGCAAGGGGGAGCGGGCACAGAGGGGGTCCACGTACCTGCCGGGCCGCAGGCCTGGGGTTTGTTCACAAGGATTCAGTGATGTAACAGGCAGCCCCCAGGGCTCCCAGAGCCACAGCGGCAGGCCCGAGAGCTTGGAGCACGTGAATTACGATGAGTGGAGTGTTTTCTTGCAGGTTCTCTGTAGAGCGAAACAGAAAGCCCACAGGTTGGGGGAAGCTGGGACTCTAGGGCCCGTCTACAGGCAGGGAAAGCAGAAATCGTAGGGTGGCCTCAGGATTTCAGGAACGCCTTCTCCCCGTGACCGAGCCTCCTCTCAGGGGGACACAATTCTGCCCACCCCTTCCAATAAATCCCTGTCGCGAGAGTCCCTGCGTCTGAGGATGGGCTAGCCTGGGGTGCCAGCTCCCCGGGACACCCAGGGAGCAGGGTACGAAGGCGGCGAAGGCCGCGGTGTGCCAGGCCCCGTGCCAAGCATCTCACACCCAGCGTCTTCCTCGAGCCTGACAACGACCATGTGAAGCGGGGTGTGTCACGTGACTCCATTTTGGAGGTGAGGAATCCGAGGAAACAACATATGACGCCCACCACACGGGCGAGGAAAACAGATGATCACGCTCCCGAGGAAGGCTTTGACAAAATGCAGTATCCGTGTTGACATCAATCCTACTGAAGTAGAGAACCTTATTCAACGTGACTGTGTGTTTCAGGCCAAGGTCTCACATTCCACTGCACCGAGAGGTGTCACGATGATGGACGCTGGTGCTAGAATTTGAGTGGAATCAAGACTGACACGTCTTACCCCGGCCAGACTGGATCTCTGCCCCTTCCCCTCACTTGCCTAATTCTGAGCCTTTTACCTTTCCCTCTGCCACCTAGGATGCTCTGTCTTTTCATCTTAAGCCACAGAGGATCCCAAGACCCTTTTTGACTCAGCTCAGATACCAATGACACTGCAAAGTCTCCCTGGACGCTGATTTAGGAGTGAGCGCTCTTTTCCTGAAGCTCTTAGAACATCTCTAGGACAGACGTCACTTTCCGGCTTGCATCTGAGATCCTAAGGCCCATGTCTCAGCTTACCACGTAGACGGTACGGTTTTTAAGGGTAAAGTTCCCTGTTCTGGTTTTCCTCACAGGGCTTAGTATTCTATCCAGAACAGGTTTTCCTGCTTGTTGGTTTTAAAGTGATACGAATCTGTGGCTCGGCTTAGCACCAGATGGATAGGAATACTAAGTGCGTGGGAGGAAAGTCAGTAAAGGGGAGTGGTGGGCAGATCATTCCTCGACGGGGACTTACCAGGTTGTATTTTTGGCTTTACGCATGTTCTCCCAACACACCTGGGTATCCGTTTGCTTCTCGTATGTCTGAGAGATGGTGCTTTTCAAGGATGGACAGGAGAGGGGATTTGGTGGTGGAGACACCAGCCAAGAGGAGGAGCAGGATGAGGGTGAGGGGTGGGTAGGCTCTGCTTCTGGGTTAGGGGTGTGAGATCCCCAAGTGGGAAGCCGCTTCGTGGACATCGGGTGAGACCCTGAATACAGGTGCAACTACTCTGGGGCCCAGAACTGGGGGCAGATGATGAGGGTTCCCCTCCAACCAGCCCTTGCACAGAGCCCTGCACCACTGGGCAGGGGGACTGACATGTTCAGTCCATGTTTTCTGCACAGGGGTCTTCCCACGAGGGGTGGCTTTCTCCTGATGGCTCCGTGGAAGAGGAAAGGAAGGCCAGGTACCGTGGGAGACTCTACGGGAGGCTGCCCAGCCTGGGGGCATGTCTCCTGTGGAGCTGCCGGAAGTAGCCGGAAACCGCTGAAGGAGTGGGGATCTTGCTATTACCAAGGGCACGTGTGAGTTGCAATCAGCATCTGTCACTAAAGTCTGGGGGGTAGTGCAGATGCGGGTCAAGAACCAGAAGCTCTCAGCTGTGGTATGGGCCAGAGAAGGCGGCCAATCGCCAAACACAGCATTTAATCACAAAGCTCCGGGTGACAGGGGATTTACTAAGGGCTGTGAGGGCATAGACTCTGAGGAAGCAGTGGGCCTATGGAGAAAAGAAAAACGTGCCTCCCAAAGAAGCCATTTTCAGTAAGGAAGAAAATTGGCACCCCTCCGTGCAGGTGGGGTACCCTGGGGGTGTGGGTCTGGTCAGAAAGGGCAGGGTGCCAAACCCCAGGAACTGGCCACCCCGGGAGAGGCTTCCTTTCTGCCTGGGCTTCCCAAGAAGTAGTTACCCATGGCTGCTACTATGGTCCGGGGCAGAGCCTGACCCCAGGAATTGTGTGCCCTGAGGGTCCAGCCCCCCACGCGCTCCAGAACCTGTAGAAAGTGAGGAGGCTTGGAAATCCTCTTCCTGGCATGGTCGGCCAGGGTAGAGGAAGGAGGACATCAAAGATGCGGCTGTGACACAGGCCCAGACGACGCCAGCAAGCAGAGCTTCCGGGGCAAGCGGAACAGGAACAGAAGGCCCGCGGCCCCGCACGAGTCAGAGACCCTGGATGGACAGAGAAGGAGACAGATGAGGGACCCCCTGCCTCCAGGAGGCCGGCGGGAGCCAGGGAGACACAGGAGAGAGAGCAGGGGAAGCTGGTTGTTTTAGGGACCGGAGCTCCCTGGGGATTGCAAAATCATGCTGTTAACAGCTCACACCCGAGCAATGCTTCCTCCCTCCCCTCGTCATTATCCTCTCGTCTGTCAGGACAACCCTGCCGAGTGGAATATCGCCATTCTCAGTTTGCAAATAGGGAAACAGAGGCTCAGAGAATATATGGGCTGTGCCCTTATAACAAGTAGATTCAAGAAGTGGGTTTCGGCTCAGGGTTGCTAACTCATTCGGCGCTCCTTCGACAGACTTCACGGTAATGGACGGCAGCAGGGGACCGTCCGCTCGGCAAGAGGGGGCATCTGACATTGGTCCAAGGTCCATTTGCCCGGGGTTCACTGACTTATCCAGAAGCCAGCTGCTGCTCTGATTTACGGTCCTTGAGACGCCTCCCCAAACTTGTCTCCCATGTGTCCCCTGCCAAGGATCCCAGCGGAACTCGGAGATGCTGTGCTGTTACCCAAGGGGCCTTCCGGGTGGATAACTCCCTCCTCGTGCAGTGACTTCAGTCCTGGCTTCTTGACGGAGCTACAGGTTCTTCTGACCAAAGCTCGGCCAGCGGTCCACCGGGCAGACTCAGCACCCTTCCTGCTTAGACCCGCCCACAACAGATACTTTTTCTGGAATGGGGAAGGAAGGGACTCTAAAGGCAACATTGGTCTTTTTTCTCTGTTAAAACAATTTTTTTAATAGGCTTTTAATTCCTGTATATGACATTTACCCCTTAAAGTTTTCAGTGGTTTCGGTCAATCAACAAAGGTGTGCAACCATCATTACTGTCTAATTCCAGAACATTTTCATCTGTCCCCCAAGGAAGCCCCGTAACCATTGAGCAGGCACTGCCTTTCCCCACTGCCCCCCGGTTCCTGGCAAGAAATTTGCCTACTCTGTACCTTTCATAAATGGAATCACACATGTGGGCTTTTGGGGGAGTAGCTTCTCTCACTTAGCCTAATGTCTTTGAGGTTTACCCGTGTGGCAGCACGTGTCAATATGTCAGACAGTATTTCATTGTATGGATACCCCTCACGTTGTTTATCCATTCATCAGGTGGTTGATATTGAGTTTTTTCCCCCCACTTCTCGACTATTATTACTGAAGCTGCTGTGAACATTCACGTACAAGTTTTTGTGTGGATGTTGTGTTTTTAATTCTCTTGGGTATGTACCTGGGAGTGGAATTGCTGGGTCACATGGTCACTTCACTTTTTTTTTTTTTTTAAGTTTACTGATTTATTTTGAGAGACAGAGAGCATGAGCTGGGAGACAGGCAGAGAGGGAGGGAGAGAGAAAGAGAGAATCCCAAGCAGGCTCCATGCTGTCAGTGCAGAGCCCAACGCAGGGCTCGATCTCATGACCATGAGATGGTGACCTGAGCTGAAATCAAGAGTCGGTTGCTCAACTGACTGAGCCCCCCGGGTGCCCCGGTCCATCTTTCGATTATAGCCATTTTAGTGGAAGACTTGTACCTTCCTGAACTACAATGTTTTCTGCATACAAAGAGATTTGGATTTTAGAAAATGGCACCCTTTATTTAAATAAAGGCCTTTGTCCCTTATCGCCAACATTGTTTCCCACTCCGGTTCAAAGGGAGAAAATTCCTCTGGCAGAAGAAGTGTAGGGGGTCCACTGTAACCGCTGACAGATCATCACTGTTTCCTGCTCGGCCTTCTCAATAAGCAGAATCCTTTCCCCAGGGGTGAGCCACATGCATTCATCAAAAGATTTGGGGATGGAAAATTTTGCTTTCTACAGATACCAGTTCTGAAGGCCATAATCCAGAAATGTTTATGTCCGTGGTTGATGATCACAATACACATGATGTATCACACTTATAACTATTTCTACATGTTAAAAATGAATTGATTCTTAGCCATGGAAATAGGATTGTTGTCACAGTGGTATGTTGGATCTGGCTCTCTCACTAAACCCCACATTTTTTTTTTTTTTTGTATCCACACCATCGCAGAGGAATAAGCTGCAGCCCAGAGAGCGTGGCCTGCTCAGGACCATAGAGCCACCGGCACTGGCTCACGGCGAATTCAACAAAATCCCAGAGAAGGGTGTTCCTCCTCCTGGGGAAACCACCGGACTCCTGGGACCAGAAGGTCGATCAATGTCACAGTGGAAGAGCAAGGGTATTGGAATCAGAGTAGATGGAGGCTGCCCTCTCCCCGCTACTACTGCTTGCTTGAGAGTGTGTGGTTTGATTTCTTTGAGCCTCAGTTTCTCCATCTATAAAAGGGAGACGAGGATAGCAGTAGCTCCTTTATAGGACCGTCAAACGGGAAGGTTAACATACACAGCTGAGCCGAATGCTGGGTTAATACCCAGTGGCGAGAGTTAGTTACTACCACTATTAGCAAAAGTATGAACCAGCCCGTCTCCTGAACGCCACTCGAATTCCCTCTACACAATCCGAGGTTCATTCGGACCCTGGCTACCCAAGAAGACGGGGGACCACTTTTCCTCGACAGCCATTCCATTTTCAGACAGAACTAATCGTCGGAAATGTCTTCTTCGTGTTGAGCAGAAATCTGCCTGTCTACGGTGTCTTCCACAGGGGAGGCCGCCCGATTTAGCAAATAAAAATGCAGAATGCCCGTGCCATGTTAGGACACACACTAAAAAATTATTTGTCTGTCCGAAATTCAAATTTTACTGGGTGTCCTGTATTTTATTCAGCAACCCTACTCCTGGGCGCTTAGTCAGACGTCGGAGGGCAACACGGAGCAAGTGTGCTCCCGACATTCACTTGACAGATTTCCTCCGATGCCTTCAACCAAACCGCATACGTCAAATGGTTCTTGCTTCCCTGCCCTCTCATCCCCCATTAACCCGCACTATCTCTTTTGGACTGGACTGGGAAGCATCTTTTACAGCACACAAGGATAGTCCGACGAGGGCGGAGTATGACCACCTCCCTCGTCCTAAACCGTATATTTCTGTTAACGCATCCTTGGTTTTTATTTGTGAGCAGCCGCACGGCACTCCTGACTCCCGTTGAGCTAGTATCGTGGCAGAGCCAAGGCAAATGTCGTCGACATGTACGCGGGCCTGCCTTCTTCATTGAGACTCAGGGTGGTGGGGAATGGCGAGATCCAGGAATCCTAGTCTCTTGGGTAAACGCGAAACCCCAAACCCGCACACCCCACAAGCACAGGTCCAGGATACGTGTCAACCGACGCCACGACCCGAAATGAGCCAGCCTCTGGGGGACCCTGTGCCCACCTGATTTCCTGGATCGAGAGGATGCTTTTGTGGTAGGGTCCGGAGGCAACTGGCCCAGGGCCGGTGCAGGGGCCCGGGCTGAGGGTCTGCTTTCTGGAGCTGGGAGAGCCTGGGGTGCCGGCTGCTGGGGGATGGATCCAGAGCTGGGCTGCGGGGTGGACCCAGGGCTGGGCCGAGGGGTGGACTCCGAGCTGGCGTGCTGGGGTGTGGACTCCGAGCTGGCGTGCTGGGGTGTGGACTCCGAGCTGGCTTGCTGGGGTGTGGACTCCGAGCTGGCGTGCTGGGGTGTGGAGCCGCGGCGTCTGGACTCTGGCTTCTTCTTTTTGCCCTTCCTCATGGTGGGTTCTGTTCACCTACGTGGGGACCTACATGGAGCTGCCTAATCTTCCGGCTCCCTCCTGGAAGGGGGCCGTTTGCCCCTGCCCTGGGGGAAGGCTCTGCGGACCTCAGCCCCGCAGAGAACAGTCACCTACAGCCCTCCTGTGAGGTCACAAAAGCCGGGGGGGCTGCCGTGGCAGGGCTCTGCGGACAGCGTCCTCTGCCCACACTAGCCTGCTGCCCTCCCTCCTCCCCAGTTACTGGGATGGGCAGAAGGCACCCGCTGGGCCCTCCAGCACCTAGTTCCGCCTGGCCACAGGGCCTGTGACAACCTGGACCCCCACGGTTCTGCTACCTGAGCGCCTCCTTCAGGCCCCTCCCCGCTGGTGTGTTCGTGGGTCCCCGTGCGCTTTCTGTTTCGCTCGGAGGCACCCTGGCTGTGAAGCTCATGTGACGCTCAGCTCTGTCACCGGTTTCCACATACCAAAACCAAACGATTTCACCACGTGCTCTGGGAGTTTTAGGTAACTTTACCGAAAACTGGGGAGTCCGTGGATCAGCTGTCCCCCCCTCCCCCCTGCCCACTCAGGTTCTCTTAAAGTAGCTTCTCCTTTCTTCCCAAACCTGCCCCCCCTCCTGTGGGAAGGGGCAGGGGATCCCCAGCTGTAATAAGAACCCTTAGTTATGGTGAAAGACGTTCCCCTGAAAACATACCAGCTTTGTTCGAACTCATTACGCTGGCAACAACTGACTACCTCCTAAACCCCAAAGTCGTCGGGTCAATCAGGGGACTCTGAATCTTTCCTGAAGGTAAAAATATGATTTTCCTTTTAGGATGGACGCGGATAAAGCATTTTTAAAAGACAACCTGAAACGTCACACTGACTGCAACACGGGATGTGTTCAGATTAGAAGACCCTCTCTCCACTACCGATGCATCACCAGGTGGGTGCATATTCAGCTGTTAACTGCATGTTCCTAGGGGGTGAAGCCTTTGCTCCAGGACAAGGTTAAGGGCAGACATAGCCAGAAGGCACCTCCACGCAAGGCCAGAGCCAATATGAAATATGAAATGACAGAAAGTAGTTTAGGGATTCTAGAGCCTGAAAAGAACTGAAGGAAGAGAAACTGAGGTTTAGAGACGTTAAATCACCTTCCAAGGTGACACAGCTGGTTGGAAGCATCCGACAAGGCCAAATTCTCATTCAGAGCTCTCTCATGATTTCAGAAGGCAATAGGGAATCGGATCATTATATAGGCCTTAAAGTTAATGAACTAAAAAAGGTCTTGAGAAGATTGAAGAAGAAGAAAAAAAAAAAAAGGCACCAGGGATTAGAAGTGGAAGATGGCTCAGATCGATAAAGTTGCATCGAACTTGGTTGACCCTTCGCATGAGGAGGTTCAGGGAGCAGGTGAGTAATTCCCTGAAGTCAAGAGCGATGGATCCCTCTGGGGGATTCAACTTAGAGTCAGAGACTGGAAACCCGGGTCAGGGACCCCGTCCAGATAAAGCAGACAGGTCAAGAACTCCTAAGGCATTCATCTCTGCAGTATTCAATTTTCAGACACCAGTGGGCTTTTGCCTGGGGTTTCCACCTGGCTTAACCCGGGGTTTCTCAACCTCAGCCCTACTGATATTTTGGCTCAGATAATTCTCCTGTGTGTTGGAGAAGTTTAGCAGCATCCTTGGCCTCTGCCAAGAGATGCCAGTAGCATGTCCCCCTGCCCCCCCCCCACGCCCCAAGTTGTGGCCACCAAAATGTCTACAGACAATGCTAAATGTCTCCGGTGTGTGCGTGTGTGTGTGAAAATTGCCCCTGGTTGAGAACCACTGGTTTAAATGAATTAGATAAGGCAAACTCATGTGGGTAGTATTTCCTGGTAGATGAAAGAAACGTGCCATGTCATGCCGAGGGGCCAAGTGGCACAGAAAAGAAGTCCCTGTTCCCGGGGAGAGTGATGGAGGAAACAGAGGAGTGAGAGGTTTACGGCGCGAGAAAATACTGGTGCGTTCTTTAAGCAAGAAGCAGGGAGACAGTGCCTGTAGACTGAGGCTGGCCCAGAGGGACGAGGAAGAATGGCATTGCAGGACTTTGCTAGAAGGTCTTCCGTGGCCCCCTCTGCCTTCTGGCTGGAGCACAAGGTCCTGGCAGGGAGTCTGACTCCTCTAGAACACAGTCACAGACCAGTGTCCCAGGCTCATTGACCTTGTCCAGCCCTTGGCAGCCACGAGCGTGGAGGCCTGCTTCCCTGCATGTATGAAAGCCCTTCCCCTCCATCAGACCTCTCTCCCTTTCTCTCCCATCTTCCAGATCCATCCCAAGTGGACCCCTCTCCTCCTACAGCCTTTCTCGAGATCCCTACCTGGAAGTGACCCCTCCCTTTCCAAGCCCCAGATCATTCATATACTGCGTGGAGTTAGGATGACGTTTCTCCTGTCTTTTCACGTGGTCCCTGCTCACAGGCAGTGAATGCCCTGGAGGGCCAAAGACCAGAGAAGAAACTCAACACAAGCTGCTTGAAGGCGACGGTAGGAGGAAGAAGAAAGCAGGAAATCATTGCAAGCAGGGTGGGCATGGACGATGGGGGACAAGGCACTCACAGACTGCATCACCATGGGGTTCTTTTCAAGGATGGACTGGGGCTTTCTGGCCTTGGCTGAGGACCACCCAACAGTCTGAGCTCTCCTCCCGGACATGGCAGCCATGGGGCAACCTCATGGACTATTCAGGAAAGTGAGAAAGATGGAGTCTATGGGGGATGCGAGGTCAGGCAGTCAGGATACAGTTCCGAGGGTGTTAAAATCCACACCCAGTGATCCTGGCCCTCTGGCTGTGTCCAGGGCACGAGAGCAAGCGTGTCAATATTTGTCCTGAAGCTAGTGTCGTAGAGTTGGATGAGACCTCGGACACCAACTGACCCTTGGCCCCCACATGTCAGGAGGGCAACTCGTCCTCAGAGGAGACAGCTTGCTCTGGTCACCAAGTGGGAGGGTGGCAGAGCCTTGAACAACTGGACATTGGACCACCTTGCCCAGAGCACTTCTTTCTTCCCTGCTGCTGCCTCTGGAGGGGACTTCAGAGACAGAAGGCACTTGGTGCTCATTTCTGAGCCCCCTGTCCAGGGCCCTAGACCCGCAGATTGACCCTCTGGGCCCACAGGCCTGGATTCCTTGATAGGAAAGCTCTCAAGGGCTGAATAAGAATCGCGCAGTCGGCCAGCTACTCTGACATAGCACCTCTTCCGGAACACAATTGCGAGCCTAAGACGCAAAAAGCCCTTAGTACAGTGCCTGGTTCACAGTAGGCAGTTTTTACCGTAAACTGTGATTTCTTTGGAGGAGAAGCCCACAGAACCAAGCAAAAAATAAGTGGATGTGAAGAGGAAGGTGTGGGCCCAGGTCCTACAAACTCCCAAACCTGTACCTTGCAAAAAAGTGTGATTTGGAGTACGGGGCAAGGGGGCAAGGGGGCAAGGGGTCGGTCGGGTGGGTGGGTGCAAGTGTAACTCTACAAATTAAATAAATTCGAACATTTTTGACCGGAGATCGCCCCGTGAGCACACCTGGGGTGACAAATCTAATCAATCTGCACCCAGAGTGGTGCAGGTAGGGCCACGAGGAGAGGGGCCGTGACATCGGGGACTTGCCCACCACACTGGACCAGCACGGCACACTCCCTCCGTCCTTGCGGTTTCCCACACCCCCGCTTTCGGGCCCCTCACCATCCGTCTGGGTCTCCCGATGCGCTAGGGGGACGCAGCCCCGCGCTCGGCTGGGCTGCCGGCGCGCGGGACGCCCAGGCTGCAGTCGGGGCGGCTCGGGCTGAACACCGCCGTGTGCGCCTCCACGGTGGGGCGGCGCGGCGCGAGGGCGCTGCAAAGCAGGGTCTCCGTGGGGCGGCGCGCCTCTTCCTCCTCTTCGGGCCGCGGCTGCACGACGATTCCGACGAGCGCGGCGAGCGGCTGGCGATCCCGCGCGTGCAGCTGCTGCAGGAGCAGCCGCCGCCGCCGCAGGTCGGAGCGCAGCGGCCGACGGGCCGCACAGCGCCAGGAGCAGCCGCGCGCCCGGCTCCGGCGCCTCCCGCGGCTGGCAAGGCTCCCGGCATCCCGGCGCCGGCTCCTCCACCGCCTCGGAACCACAGGTCCCGGCCAGAGCCCGAGCCGTCACGGGCTCGCACGGGTCTGCGGTCTTGCACCTGCGGCGTGGCCTCTCCCGGGTGGGGCGCTGGCGCTCGGCGGCGGGGCAGTCGGCGGGCTTCCACGAGCTGTCGCCGGAGCGCTTGGGCCGCCGCGCGGCGCAGTTGCTGTGGCTCGGGTGGACGAGGGCCGGGAGCACTGATTGGCAGGGGCCTGCTCCGGAATGTCCTGCAGGGTCAGGCAGCACTGGTCGCTCTTCCAAAGCTCGCCCAACAGCGGTATCAGGCGGCGGCCCTCGATGCGCTGGGCCGCAGCCGGCTGCTGTGACTCATCCGGCCCGTCGTGCGGGGCCCTGGAGGGCCCGTCCCCAGGCTCCATGTCCAGTCCGGCTCTCTTGCCCCTCCGGGCCCGGGCCTCTGTTGGTCACGGGACAAGCTGCCCTTCCCTGGAGCAGGCCGCAATACCCCGGGGTCCTGCCTCTCCCTGTCCTGACCAAGGGCCTGCGCTCTCTACTTTTTGGAAATCTTTCAACACAGGGAAATTGCTGTTGCTGGCTGCTCTAACGCCAGCTGCGTTTAGTTTCTCTGTCACTTCGTGTGACTTCCGTGTCAAAAGGGCAAAAGCCTTTACCTCGCGGATGCACCATTATGCCCCAGCCTCCAAGTAAAACAGCTTTTTGTGCACCTGGTGGACATTTAAAAAGCAGTGGACCTGGGTGCTCACTGCATCTGGGATATTTGAAAAACAGTGAGGAGCAAAGAGGCTGGTTCTAGATGGCTGAGCCTGGGAGGCGCGCCCTCCGGTGGCTGGGCCCAGCTGCTCTCTGGACGATCCGGGAGCCAGGGTCCCGGTCCAAGCCTGAACTACTGGGGCTGCAGGAGATGGTTTGGGGTCCGCTTCCATCCAGTCTTCTATGTGTATGTATTAGAAAAATCTAGCCTTTCCCCCCTGTATTTCTCCTTCGCGACTCACACCAAACCACGTTCTGACACTTCTGGTCACCAAATACATGTTTTTGTTTTTGTGTTTTTGTTGTCCCTACACTGAGCAATTCTGTGGCACCAGCTGGGAGTCCTACAATTTAACTCAGTTCTTTTTTAATTTTTTCAACGTTTACTTCTTTTGAAAGAGAGAGAGGGAGCGTGATCGCATGAGTTGGGGAGGGGCAGAGAGAGAGGGAGACAGAAGATCCAAAGCAGACTTTTTGCTGACAGCAGTGAACCCCACGTGGGGCTGGAACTTGCCAACCCTGAGATCGTGACCTGAGCTGAGCCACCCAGGCGCCCCAATTTAAGTAAATTCTGACGCTATCTTCCTGGAGATGGTATCAGATCCCATAGATTAATTCCACGAGACTGTCCCCACCTCCAGCTGCCAGTTGTTACCTGTGCTTCTGACCAGTTGGCTGGAAATCTGAGTTTCCCACTGTCCCCTCCTCAGGTGTGACTGATTTGTTAGAATGGCTCAGAGAACTCGGGAAAACAGTTTACTCAATGTTTACCAGTTTATTATAAAAGGATTTGATAAAAGACACAGATGAGTATCCAGAGGGAAGGGATGTGAAGGGCAAGGGACGTGGGAAGGGGCACGGAGCCTCCCTGCCACTTCGGGGCACATCGCTCTCCCTGAACTCCCACGTGTTTCTCAACCTGAAAGTTCTCTAAACCCCAACCCTATTGGGATTTCATGTAGGCACGATCAATGATGAACTCCGTCTCTAGCCCCTTTCCCTCTCTGGAGGTGAAAAATCTGGAAATCCCAAGCTTTTAATCATGACTTGGTCTTTCTGGTGACCTGCCTCCTTCCAGGAGCCTACCCAGAGTCACTTCATTAGAACAAAAGCCACTCCTATTACCTAGGAAATTCCAAGGGATTTAGGAGCTCAGTGTCAGGGACAGGGTCAATAGACCAAATGTTAGAACAAAAAAAATGCTCTTAGTGCCCTTATGACTTAAGACATCGCAAGGGTTTCAGGAACTGGAGGCAGAGACCAATATGTATCTTACAGGGTATCGGAGGCTCGTCAAAGTGCCAGAAAAATCTTTAGCAAAACCAAAACAAAAAGCATAAAACCTCCTTCCCTGCCCTGGGGAGGTGGGACAAAGGCACTCAAGGTGGCCACAGTGACTAGAGTTCAATGGTGGGGAAGATTTTTCCCTTTGCTGATTTTTTTTTTTTTTTTTTAAATAAATGAGCTTTGGGTGGCTTAGTCAGTGAGCGTCCGACTCTTTAAAAAAATTTTTTTTAAAGCGTTTTATTTATTTTTGAGAGAGAGAGAGAGAGAGAGAGAGAGAGAGAGAGAGGGAATGATTGGGGGAAGGGCAGAGAGAGAGAGGGAGACACAGAATCTGGAACAGGTTCCAGGCTCCGAGCTGTCAGCACAGAGCCCGACATGGGGCTCGAACCCATAGACCAGGAAGATCATGACCTGAGCTGAAGGCGCCCCTGAGTGTCCGACTCTTGATTTCAGCTCAGGTCACAATCCCAGGGTCGTGGGATCAAGCTCCACTTCAGGCTCTGTGCTGAGCGTGAAGCCTACTTGAGATTCTCTCTTTCTCTCTCTCTGCCCCTCTCCCCTGCTGGCATGCACGATCTCTCTCTCTCTAAAATGAATTCAACGAGGGGCACCTGGGTGGCTCAGTCGCTTGAGCGTCCGACTTCGGCTCAGGTCATGATCTCGCAGCTTGTGAGTTTGAGCCCCGCGTCGGGCTCTGTGCTGACGACTGAGAGCCTGGAGCCTGCTTCGGATCCTGTGTCCCTCTCTCGCTCTGCTCCTCCCCTGCTCATGGTCTGTCTCAATCTCTCTCAAGAATGAATAAAACATTAAAAAAAATTAAATGAAAACAATGTTTAAATGAGCTTTTTTAGGTTGTTTAGAATTATTTTTAAAAATATGTAAGTTAAAGACTCTGAAAAGCAACCTGTCAACCAGAAAACCCCAGCTGGAATCCTGCCGAAAGCTGCAGGACCCCTCAGGCCTGGGGACTGGGGAAGACCAGGTAATGGCAGAAGACCCCCGCAGCTTTGCGGAAGCAGGATGGACATTGTTGGGGTCCTGGACAGTGTTGGTAAGAACCTCTCCAGCCTCCTCCCTTCCCCTCAGCAAATGGAAAAGGTCAGAATTAGGGACTCATGGGTGACCCTTCCCTAGGGTGCTGGGCCGCTGTATTATAAATCGATGCGAGTTTCTTCCAGGACGCATCATACCTGTCGCCGTGCCACCCAGGTGTCTGCTATTGCACAGGTTAACCTGAGTGTGTGAATCTTAAAAAAAATTTTTTTTAATGTTTATTTTTGAGATTGAGAAGACAGTGAGAGTGGGTGACAGTCAGAGAGAGAGAGAGAGACAGACAGACAGAATCTGAAGCAGGCTCCCAGCTCTCGGCTGCCAGCATGGCTGAGCACGGGAGTCTTAGGATTTGGATCACGCTGCGAGGGAGGAGGCCCTTACCTGGGCCAGGACTTGACTCGCCCTTTCTAAACCCTCTTTTATCAAGTCCCGAACTGGGGAGTACCAGTTAGGAAGGGCTAGAGTTGAACTGAACTGTCAGGAGGGTAGGGTGCTTCGCTCTCCTGCTCTGTCCCCCATGCCTGGGGGCAAAGGCAGCCCCGGGCTGCAGGGGTGGGGGGTGGGCCCAATGTTGTGTTTCCCGACATCAGTTCAAAGAGTCAGACAGAGGTGTCAGAGGACCTTTGCATTCACCTGTCTGACACGGAGTACTGTCCTTCAGCGCAAGGTTAAGACTCAAGGGCCACTGCCAAAGGGTCCCACCTAGGCCACATCCCTGGGCAGAGTGAAGACACAGCATGGAGAGAGGAGCAGGGAGGTGGCAGGACTCTGTGTGACCTTAGAGAGTAGGAGGATGAGGCCGGAGCCCAGTCATCCCTAACAGCCCTTCTTGGGGCTTTTTTTCTTCCCCCCGGGAGGGAGAGATCTGGCAGGAAGTGGCACTAAGGGCAGGTGCTGTATGTGCTAGTGTTAAAAAGTGGATTCTAAGACTCCTGAGCTTACACTCTGAAGGGAGGCAGAATATACGACCCAAAATGCATTACTTGGGCATGTGGATTATTTTGAGCTGAAGGCAATCAAGACTCAAAGACTCAGGAAAAGCTTTTTACCTCTCTTAACTGCCTAAAAGAATTTACATGGGGGTCTGGCCCAGAAAGAGAGATATTACCAGAGGTAATTTATCTGATAGACTTACCCGCATGGTGAGCTCAACATCTGATTACTAAACGTCTGCTCTTCTCATCGTCCTGTGAAGTGTCTTCCTCCCCTTTGGAGACCCAGGGCCCCTGTCCCTTTTCTTAGCTCACGATGGCACATAAGCCTCGATTGCCCGACTGCCTTTGAGTCTCATGTTTTTATGGGGCTCCCGTGTGTACAGAATTAAATGTTTTTCTCCTGTGAATCTGTTGCATGTCAGTTTAATTCCTAGACCACCTAAAGAACCCAGAAGGGAAGGAGGGAAAAAGTTTCCTCCTCAACAACTTTGAACTCCTTCATGATTCATCTAAGTTGATGTAACAAATAGATCCAAGGATATATTGGCTTAGAAATGACATTTATTTCTATTGAGCTCAGTGATCGAGAGGTGGTGGAGAGGCTCTCTGTCCCTTCAAGAGGCGGCTTCCTTTCCTGCCTCTAGGACAGCTGGCCCAGGACCCTTCATCTCCCGGACAGTGAGAGATACAAAGACAGGAGGGAAAGGAAGGAAGCATCCTTTCTAGGGCATGATTAGAAAGTTGGGTGAATCATTTCTACTCATATGCCATTGGCCAGAATTAGCTGCGTGACCATGTTGGTGGCAGGAAAGGCTGGGAGATGTGGCCTCTGCTTGAGTGGCCAGGCACCCAGTTCACCCTTCTATTACAAAAAGGAAGAAAGGGTGAGAAGATATTGAGGGACATTTAACAGACTCTCCTTTGCCTCTGGTAATAATTGCCCCCATTGACCGAGGTCCTTCCATGTGCTGGGTATAAACATGTCATCTTTACTGTGAATCGGCAATGGATAGGGCACTGTCTCCAAGTTATAGATGCAGAAACCAAGGTTCAGAGGGATTAAGTAACTTGGAGAAATTCAACTAGCTAGTGAGTTAGGTCTGGAATCTAAACCCAGACCGGACGGCTGCAAACTGTAGGTACCTGCCAGGACGTAGTGAGTCCCATGGCATCCTGAGGCTGAGGTGGGGCTAACCGTCTGTCCTACTGGCTTCTGGAGGCTAATCTTGACTGATATAGGGTGGGGAGATAGGGAGGGAAGGGGAAGGCTGGTTGAGGAAGGGGGAGAGGAGATTACCCGGAAAAAACCCCTTCCTCCACTTGTTTTAGGCTCTCAGGTTATAAAGCCTTCTGGGTACAGTTTTAAGGGCACAGTGAGAAAAGGTTGGAAATTTCTGTTCTAACCAAATGATTAACCCTTCCTTCCTTCCTTTGAAGGTGGCAATTTTCTTTCCTTTTTTTTCTTTAAGACGTTTTCCTTTTTAAAGAATTTTTATTTGAGAGAGAGAGGGAGATAGAGCATGTGAGCAGGGGAGGGGCAAAGAGAGAGGGAGAGAGAGAGGATCTCAAGCAGGCTCCTCACGGCCAGCGCAGAGCACAATGTGGGGCTTCAACCCACAAACCGTGAGATCGTAACCTGAGCCAAAATCAAGGGGTGGATGCTTAACCGACTGAGCCACTCAGGCTCCCTAAGGTGGGGGGTTTTCTGACTAAAATATTTATAAAATAAAATATTTTCATAATAAGATATTGAGAAGAAAGGATTGACTATTTCAAATCTCATAAAAGCTCTCATTTCTAACTTTGAAAAGTCAGGAAGTTCCCGCTCAGATAAAAGGTTGAATCAGAGGTTTGTAAACTGAAGTGTGAGAGGTGTGTAGACGGTCCCACACCTTGCACTCATTGGGGTCCCTTGCCTTTATGGCCGGTTGCCAAATTGAGATGCCCTATGACATTTCATTTGAGGAAGGATTCCGCTGATAATGCTTAGAAACCCCTGAAATAGACCAAATAGAGTGATGTGGGTGATTCTTATTTATTTTGAAAAATCATTTAATTATTTTAAATAGGTAAAAAGACATTGTGGCTTCTGTTAGGCTCTCCCGGATTGCTTTTTCTAGGGGAGCCAGCTGCCACCTTGTGAGGACACTCAAACAGCCTGTGGAGGGGTCCACGGGTGAGGCACTGAGGCGTCCTGCTAACAGCCACACGGGGAGCCATCTTGGAAGCTTTCGGCCCTCGGCAACCTTTCAGATGAGTGGACCCTTGGCTGATACCTTGACTGCAGCCTTGTGAAAGACCCACACTAGACTACCCAGCTAACCTCCTCACTGATAGCTGACCCTCAGAAGGGGGTGAGATAATATTGTTTTATGCCGCTAAGTTTTGTGGTAGCTTGTTACACAGCGATAAATGACTCATGTAATCACCACCCTTAATCCCTGCTCCAGCCACCTTTATGAACTTTAGGAACTTTATGACGAAGTGAACTCTTGGAGGTTATGTAATTACTCTAGGTCTGTGGTAGGCAGCATAATGGTCCCCCAAAGTTGCCCGTGTTCTAATCCCTACAACCGGTGACTTTGTTAGGTTACCTGGTAAAAGTGAATTAAAGTTTCAGATGGAATTGTGGTTGCTAGTCCCTCACTTTAAAATAGGGAGGTTATTTTGGATTACCCAGGTAGGCCTGATATAATTAAAAGGTCCTAAAAGGGAAGGAGAGGGGATGAGTCAGAGGAAGATGTGACTGTAGAAGAATGCCAGAGCGTTGGCTTTAAGGATGGAGGAGAGGGGCCACGTGCCAAGGAATGTGGGCAGCATGCGGAAGCTGGAAAAGGCAAGAGAACAGTCTTAGTCATCTTCGGCTGCTATAACAAAAATATCATAGTCCAGGGGTGCTTATAAACAACAGAAATGTATTTCTCCTACTTTTGGAGGCTGGAAAGTCCAAGATCGAGCCGCCAGCACATTCCGTGTCTGGTGAGAACCCATTTCCTGGTTCATAGACAGTCGTCAACTTGCTGTGTGGAAGGGGTGGGCCAGAGGGCTACCCTCAAGACCTAATCAAGTCACCTCCAAAAATCCCCCACCCCCAATACCATCACATCAGTGGTTGGGATTTCAACAGGTGAATTTGGGGGAACACAAGCGTTCGGTGTATGGCAGAAATGGATTTTCCTTTGAGCTTCCAGGAAGGAACACAGCACTGCCAACTTCTGCATTTTAGTCCAGTGAGACCCGTGTTGGGACTTCCAACCCACAGAAACTATAAGACAGCAAATGTGTGTTGTTCTAAGCTGCTAAGGTGTGGTAATTTGCAGCCGTAAGAAACTACTACAAAATCACATAGCCAGGGGGCACCCGGGTGGCTCAGTCAGTTAAGCATCTGACTTGGGCTCAGGTCATGATCTCACAGTTTGTGGGTTCAAGCCCCTCATCGGGCTTTGTGCCGACAGCTCAGAGCCTGGAGCTTGCTTCCGATTCTGTGTCTCCGGCTCTCTCTGCCCCTCCCCTGCTCATGCGCTCACTCTGCCTCCCTCAAAAATAAATAAGCATTAAAAAAACAAAGCCACATAGCCAGAAAGTAGCAGAGCCAGGATTCAAGTGCGGTCTGTCTAACCTGAAGCCCATTCACATACTAGACAGACTTACCTTTTCTGCCGCAGAAGGAGCTCACAAACCTGATGACTGAATTACTTGAGCTGGAAGTGTGGCAGCTGTCTTATTGTGGGGAGAGGCCACGCAGGCTAATCTGGCTGTTCAGGAAACTGTAGCTACAACACAGGTCAGATCTGTTAAATTAATTCAACAAGGAAGCCATTAGACTCATGTGTCTCTAATGCTGTGGAGGCCTGTGGAGGCAAACCAAAATCTAAGCCTGTAAATGCCTCGGGATTAAGAAATCAAAATGCTAAGAACAACCAATCACAGACAGCCAACGAGGCTTTAAGCTACACTCAAAGAATTTCCTTTCTTTGCTTCTACACTTTCTCTATTTGTCTTTCCCATGGCTCTGACCAGCGAAGTGCTCCCAACCAGTTCCAGTTTGGTGCTTCCCAATCTGAGTTGAGTTTTGCTCAAATAGACTCAAAAATCTTAAAAGGCCTCAGTTTATCTTATAACAGATCCTAATAGCATTGTACTATCTCCCTCAAAGTGGGTGGTCACACTTTTTCCTCCTGTGGAAAAGCATCTGAAATTTGCTCATTTGGTATATACATATATATACGTGTGTGTGTGTGTGTGTGTGTGTGTGTGTGTGTGTGTATTTTAAGTAGGCCTCACGCCCATTGTGGAGCCCAGTGCAGGGCTTGAACTCACAACCCTGAGATCATGATCTGAGCTGAGGTCAAGAGTTGGATACTCAACTGACTGAGCCACGCAGGTACCCCGGTCAGCATACATTTCCTGAATGCCTGTGATGTGCAAGCATTAAGTATATTCTATGAGAATATAATGGTGGCCACGATAGGCATGAAAGTTTCTTGCCCACGTGGAGGCTGCCATCTGGTGAGGAAGTGGAAAGCTAATCTTCCCAGTAACCCTACCATGATCACCAGCCCCGCTTTGCAATCAAGGAGGCTGTTGCCGAGAGGTTAAAGGCCATGTCCAAGGCCTTGCTGCTGTTGAGTGAGGAGTGGCAGGGAGGCTTTTGACCCCACAGTCTAATTCCTGAGCCCGGGCCTTAGTGGTTCTCTGAGGAAAGGCCCACTTGTTGCTTTCTTGGGTTGCAGAATTCTGGCTGGTACCTGCAGCAAGGGCGGAGGAAAGCGAGCCTGGTAGTGGAGTACCGGAAACCAGAGAAGGCCCAGGGCAGTCGGGCCCTTGGAAACAAGAAGAAGGTCAGGAAACTATAATTACGTCCAGATGTCAGAGTCTTATATTATGCCAGCACGGAAAACTAGGCTGTAAGAGAAACTTTGATGCTATTAAAAAAACGTTCATGGGATATTGTTAAGTGGAAAAATGAGGTTGCAAAACAGTCTACCTTATGAGCCTCTTTCTGCTTTTTTGGGTAAAAAAATGTACATATACGGATTTTAAAAAGCTGTATAAATATACTTCAATGTGTTGACTAGAGTGTAACTAGGTTATGAATATAGAGGTGCCAGGTTTAGCAAATAAAAAAAAAGGACATCCAGCTAAATTTGCACTTCAGATAAATTGAAAATTTTTAGAACAAGCAAGGCCCACGCAATTATTCATTGTTTATCCGAAATCCAAATTTAACGGGATGTCCTTTTTTTTTTCTTTTTTTTTTTTAATCTGGCAACCCTATGGGTGGGATTTTGTTTGTTTACTAGTGTGTTTCATATTAAATATACATTACTTTTGAAATAAAAAGCGGAATCAATCGGAGTCCCGCCTTGGTAAGGATTAGAGGCGCGCGGGGATTCCTGCATTGCCAAGGGCCAAGTCACCTGCGGTAGAAACTGCCCTCCCACACCGGGTCTCCGGCTTGACCGGCGACTCCCAGCGCGGGCGGAGCGACTCCTTCCACCGGGTGGCGCTGCCGGGCCGCGGTCCCGGCGGCCTGGGCTCGCAGAGTCCCGGGAGGGGGAAAGCTCAAGGTGCTTCCTCCGATCCAGGTGCCTTTCGGATCCAGGTGGCCCTGAGGCGTCCCCAGGGGCAGGGCCAGGAGGGGTTTCAGGAAGAGCTGGGTGCAAAGTTGGAGCTCTGCCGCCAAAGCACACCCCTCGCCTCTTTCGCCCCGGAACTGACTGTGTGGACGGATCCGCGGGCTGAACAGAGCTAGCAGCCACCTGCCTCCTCCTGGGTGCCCTGCTCCCTTTCCTCCAACTTGACCCCACGCATCTCTCACTGACTCAGCTCCTATGCCTCTGGGGACGCAGTCCTTGCCCTGGGACGCTCAACTGGGGGCGGACTCCAGGAGAGAGGCGGGGAGGCGAATCCACGGCTCAGAGAAGGCAGGGTCTAGTTCCCAGGCAGAGAGAAATGAAGGCTATTTGGCACGTGTGTGGAGATGCTCAGAGATCGTAAATTGCTGACTAGCGGAGCTTAAGTCCACACTTAAGCATAGCATGTGTTGAACAAAAAAGTTTAGTAAATGTTTTGCATTCAATCAACAAATACTCTGAGACGCTCTTTGTGCCCGTTGCTGGGCTGGGCTCTGGGGATGAGATCTCTGCCCGCCCGGAGCTTATATTTTCGTAGGAGAGAGACAAACAACAGGCAGGTAGAACAGTACTATTGTTTCACACGGTGTTAAGCTCTAGAAGAAAAGTAAGCAAGGTAATTGATCCCGGTTCATCCTCATCTTGTTTCCTGCTGGTCCGGGCTGGCAGTGATGCAGTGGGGAGGGAGGAGCAGGAAGAGGGGGCGGGGAGAGCCACCTGCACAGCCGACAACCCTTGATTCCATCTAGAGGTCTTGAGGAGAATAGAATTCTGGGAGCTGCCAAAGTATTGGGAACTGCCTGGCTGGAAAAAGAAAGGTCCGGGAAAGAGGAGTTTAAGTGCCTGGACCTCTTTGGATAGAACAGGGCAAGGGAGAGCTTCAGGGTCAGCCCAGCCTGAAAGGGAGAGGCAGAGAGAAAGAGAGGGAGAGCCAGAATCCTCAGCGATCCCCAGAAGGCCTCGGTGGGACAGGTGTTGGGGAGTGTGATGGTTAATTAATTTTATGTGTCAACTTGGCTGGGCCATAGCACCCATATATTTGGTCAAATATTCTAGATGTTTCTGTGAATGTATTTTATTTTATTTTAACATTATTATTTTTTAACATATAATTATTAACATTTTTTAACAGACAGAGCACGAGTAGGGAAGGGGCAGAGAGAGGGAGACACAGAATCCGAAGCAGCCTCCAGGCTCTGAGCTGTCAGCACAGAGCCCGACGCAGGGCTCGAACTCACAAACTGTGAGATCATGACCTGAGCTGAGTCGGACGTTCAATCAGCTGAGCCACCCAGGTGCCCCTCTGTGAATGTATTTTAAAGATTGGCTTAACATTTAAATCAGTGGACTCGAGTAAAGCAGACTGTTCTCCATAATGTGGGTGGGCCTCATCCAATCAGTAGAAGGCCTTACGACTGACCTCCCTCAAGAGAGGGGGAATTCGCCAGGAGAATGCCTTCGGACTCCAACTGCAGCATCAGGTCTTCCCTGGGTCTCCAGCCCACCCGGCAGATTTTGGATTTGCCAGCCTCCAGAATCATGTGAGCTAATCCCTTAAAACAAATCTCTCTCTTTCTATGCGTCCTGTTGGTTCTGTTTCTCTGGAGAACGCTGACTGATACAGGGAGCCCCAGGGCCCTGGCTGAGATTGGCAGACCGAGAATCTCTGAGACAGTCAACAGTTGTTAAGCCTCCACTATGTGCTGAGCTCTGTCTCAGGCACCGGGCACAGTGGCTCTCTTTCATGGCTGCCGCCTATAACTCCAGAGCTGGCTGGGTGGGCCTTTGTCTGTCCTTGTCCTTGTTTGTTTGTCCTTGTCCAGCTTTGGATGGGTATTTGGCCCCGAGGAAAGGCACTGAACCTGGGGATTGAGGTGAGAAAGCCATCTATTAACAGCTCACCCCAGAATTCCTCTTGATGGGAACAATCTCCGTTTGGGAAAATATCTGAGAGCCACTTGGATTAGTGAGACCCACAGGATGCTCACATCCTCCTCCTTCCTCTCTACGTTGCCTCAGTGACTTTATCCGGCACCTGCTCTGTCCAGCCTTGTACGGGCTGCTCTTTGGCCCATTCCAGGGGGAGACGAAGTGGTTTCCTTCTGCTCTCAGGGAGCTTGGGTCAGCGTGGCTCATCCACGAGAAGAATAATACACAGTGAATTGCCGCCAACATGCCCATGATTTAGGAAAGCCAACTGTGAAGTCTGGAAATGAAAAAATAAAAGAGAAAAATCCCTCTACCCTCTTCCCACCTCCGTTTTCAAACTAGATCTGCCCCAGGGCAAGGAATAGCTTACCTACCGAGCAAGGGAACAAATTTTTGCTTTAGAACTTCAGGGTCTGGTTCTTGGTGGTTTAAAGGTGGTCTCCGAGAGTGATTTTGGCTAAAGGAATTTTAGCATCTTGTACTGACCTTTGAACGTCTTGCTAACCCTCCCCTCCCCCTCGAGGAAATGTGGGACTTCGCAGTACGGGTCCAAGGCTAGCACGCCAAAGCAATTAGCAGGGTTAATTGCCAAATGGGTTTTCTCAGAAGCCTGGGTCCGGCATAAAGTGGGCAGCTAGCAAATGCTTGTCCAGGGGTTCAACAAGATCGAAGCCCAGAGTCACAGAGTCCACTGGAAGATGAGATAGCAAGGTCCTGGGGTGGCCACCAAAGGTGGGGGGGGGCTTGGAAATAGGCCCAGAAGAGGAGGTATCATTTGCATAGCTGGGAAGGGCTTTGGGGCCTATCAGCATTTCCCAGAATGCCTTCTGTTTTCTTCTTGAGAAGTGGTGAGAGCCCAAGGGAGTGATGGGTTTCTCAGTGCAGTTCTAGTATGAGTGGCCCTGCCCACAAGCTGCTAGTACCACGCTAGAAAGAGAGAGATCTTAACCGCTGCCTCCTAACCCCCATGTTCTGTGAGAGCCTCATCCTGTAGTGGGTTGAATGGTGGCCCCCAAAATATACGTCCACGTTGTAATTCATGGGACCTGTGAACGTGACCTTATTTGGAAAAAGGGTCTTTGTAGACATAGTTGAGGATCTTGAAATGAAGAGATCTATGGGATCATTATCTGGATGGGCCCTGTAGCCCATGACAAGTGTCCTTACAAGAGACGCACAGGGAAGAGACACGCAGACAGAAGAAGAGAACGCCATGTGAGCATGGAAACAGAGACTGGAGTGATGTAGTCACAAGCCAGGAAACGCCCAGAGCCACCAGAAACTGGGAGACGCAGGAACACAATCTTCCCTAGAGCTTCCGGAGGGAGTGTGGCCCCGCTGACACCTTGATTTTGGACTTGCAGCCATCGGAGCGGCAAGACAATAAGTTTCTGTTGTTTCCAGCCAGCAAGTTTATGCTAATTTGTTGCAGGAGCCCCAGGAAATGAATGCACATCCCAACCCACATTTTCTACTCATCCCTGGGGGTTTGCACCCCTATGACTCTTCCTTCTTCCACACGTGCCCTATTTTGCCCCATTTTGCTCTAGGTCCACCCAGAAGTGAGACAGTCCCCTGGGCTTGTTGCGTGTGAGACGTGCTCGCCCCGAGTTTCTTGTTCTTGGGAAACCATGGGGCAGGAGTGTGGCAGAGAGGGGCTTCATTCTCCAGTGCTGATACTGAGTTTTCCCTCAACGGAATTTGGGCAAATAAAATGATGCCCAACTTTTGCATAGTTAATCAGACACGTGCGGGATAGCAAATCCTGAGAAACAGAAGTGTGTGTGTGTGTGTGTGTGTGTGTGTGTGTGTGTGTGTGTGACAGAGAGGGTGTTTGCGCGTATGTCCCCAAGCGGTTCCCCTCCTCCACCTCCCGGCCACCCTTGCTGTCAGGGGCGGAAGGGAAGGCATCCTTCCAGCCAGCCAGCCAGAGCCGCCTTGCCCTGCTCTGGCCACACATAGCCCCTGTAATGACTCACAGGTCCCCAGCGCGGCCCATGCTTCTCCGTGTGCCTTTCTGCCGTGCAGTGGCCTGCGTGGATGTCTGTCACTCCCCTTCACTGCAGGCCTTTTCCAGGATGTCCTTTTGAGGCCACCATCATCATCTAGGCAGTTATACAGGTCAGAACCCTGGGAGTGTCCCTCCACACCCTCCTCCTTATCGTCACCCAAATCCATCCCAGCCCCAGAGCCCCAGATTGTATTTCCTGCTTGTCACTGAAATGTCACCTCAGCAGTTTCTCCCCTTACCAGCTCTGTTGGCACCTTGTTCCTCCCCTTCGTGGCTCTTTTCACGGTTGCGATTTGCTTTGAGAACAGAAACCATGGCTACCTGTTCTTCAGGGCATCCCTCCTGCCCCAAACAGTGCCTGATGCTCAAGAAATACTTGTCAAATGGTTGAATAAATGAGCGAGTCAGTGGACAAATGCTATATTTGAGCCAGGGTGGTGCTGGAAAGAAATAGAAAGGCTTCCCCAGCAGAGTCCGAGGTCCACTTAGGAATAGCCCCAGGTGTCCTAGAAGATAAGAGGGGGGAGACTTGGCAGGTAGACCCCCTCCGCCCATCTGAGCACAGGGCTGCTACCAGCCAGAAGCCTCACAGGTCCTGGAACCTGGAGTCCTCATCCCGGGACTCTGGAAGACTCCTCTCTCCCCCTGTATGTGTTTGCCAGATGCGTTTGCCATTCACTAAACTCTCCCAAAGGGCGTTGCGTTCAGAGCATCTGCAAATGGTGGGAGTTTTACCAGGTGCTGAGCGCGGGAAGGGGGTTCAAGGAAAGTGAAATGTACACCCTTCCCACTGCCTTCAGGAAGACTTAAAAGGAGGGTTAGTCTAGGGGCGCCTGGGTGGCTCAGTCGGTTAAGCGTCCGACTTTGGCTCAGGTCATGATCTCGCCGTTCGTGAGTTCAAGCCCTGCATCAGGCTCTGTGCTGATGGCTCAGAGCCTGGAGCCTGTTTCAGATTCTGTGTCTCCCTCTCTCTCTGATCCTCCCCCGTTCATGCTCTGTCTTTCTCTGTCTCAAAAATAAATAAACGTTAAAAAAAATTAAAAAAAAAAAAAGAAGGTTAGTCTAGTGCAATTCAGGGAGCTGTTCTGAGCTTCCCGCGTGGGTGGCAGCTGGCCTTGGCCTGGCAGCAGGCCTGTTACCACGCTCTGCTCACCGTGCAGTTGCCCCCACCCCAACATTTTAGTTTGACATTGTGAAACCCACAGAAAAGTTGAAAAAAGGGGTACATCAAATACCCGTCCACCTTCCCCTAGATTCTCCAACTGTTAACGTTTTGTCATGTTTGCTTTCTCTTTCTCTCCCCCTTTCTGTGTTACTTTTATTTTGCTGAACAATTAGTTGCTGACAGCTCGATGCTTCACTTCTAAATATCTCAGCATCTCCTACCAAGGATGTTCTGCCACAAAACCACAACGCTATTTTCACAACCATAATAGCATCCAGGACACCATCTGTATTCAAATCTCTCCAATTGTCCCCCACCTGTCTCTTAAAGCTGGAGGTTTTTCCTGCTCTCCGGAATCCAGTCGAGGTTCGCCCATGAGACTTGGTTATGTCTCTTTAGTCTCTTGGGATCTAACACAGTCTGTCACCTTTTGGTTGTTGCTATTGCTGTTTGTTTGGTTTTTTTGGTGACATAGGCTTTTTTGAAGAGTCCCGGCCACTTGGGTTTGTTAGGACATCCCACCTGCTGGATTCGTCTGGTTATTTTCTCATGGCTAGATTCAGGCTTAATGTGTTTGGCAAGAGTACTCCCTAGGTGATGTCATTATTGCCACTTGTATCACGTGACGTCAGGTGGTGCCTTCGTGGTGACGCTGAGTGACGTTCTCCGTTCTCTCCTTTGCGATTAATCAGTAATTCATGGGATCCTCACATGGTCCCGACATCAAGGGAGTATCCCGTTCACCTAATAGTTCCTGGCAATCACGGATGAGGCTTGCCCAAAGCAAGTACCACAACGGAGGTTGCAAAGTGGGGGGTTTTCATTCTTTTATTCCTTCCACATTTGGTAGCTGGAATTTACTCCACGCCCCCCCCCCCTTAAAAATCACAGTGGATTCATGGATTTTTAAAAATGTGTTGTATGGGGCGGTTGGCTGGCTCAGTCGGTAGAGCACACACGTGACTTTTAATCTCAGGGTCGTGAGTTCGAGCCCTACGTTGGGCATGGAGCCTACTAAAAAAATGTGTTATAACCTGCGACTATCGTTATCCATTTTGGCATTAACATAATCCCACACTGAGCAGTGGGGAGTCGCGTAGGTCATCCCTTTGACACGATCGCGTTTATCTTTGGCACCACAGGATATTCTGGGCTCCCGCTGTACATGTTTAGCCCTGGGCCTAGAGCTAACTGTTTCTTCAAGGAGTCCTGGTTCCATTCGTGGTGAATGACAGCTAGCTAGATCACAAGAGCGCAGGGCTGTATTGAATATATAATGTGTTCATTGCTGCAGCAGTGTCTGTCAGGGAACAGAACCTGGAAATTCATTTTTAAAACAATCTTGAGTTCAAACTGATATTTCCACCTCAAATTTCACATTGTAGGGTTTTTCTTTAACTTCTTTTACTTATTACTAGTGTTTTCTTCTCTTACAGTCAACTATGTATTTTCTTGATACTATATTATGCATAAAAGAGTTTCAGAATTACAAGACCAATGTCATTACTAACAGAACGCCTACTAAGTAAAGCATAAGATTTTTTTTTTTTTTTTTTTTTGCAGTTGATTTTGTTCTTAGAACAGATCCCATTAGGGATGTACCGAGTACTCGAATTCAGCCCTTGCTCTGTGCGGTTATCAGTGTGACATAGTATCACTTTGTTCTGTTCCCGTCCACACTCTGCGGTAGGGTTTGCCTTATCCCATCCTTGCAGACTTTAATTTTAGTTTTTGCCTACATAAGACATTTATATGGTTCAAAGTTAAAACGATAGAAAAAGGTGTATAAGAGAAGTCTCACCACCCTCTCTGTACCTTCTACATTGTTCCCTCCCACCAACACAGTTAACCCTTTTCATTAGTTTCTCTTATACTTCCTGTGTTTCTTTTCATGAAAATAACACACACGTATTCTCATTTTCTCTGGTTTCTTATACAAAGACAGTAGGGTCTATTTCCTCTTTTTCACATTACCCTGAACTTTGTTACCCACTTAAATAGACCTCTGGGGCTCACTTTCATTTCCTCCTGTTTTAGAATGTTCTGACTTCACATGGAACCTGTTCAGTTCTGACTTTTGTCAATTGATGCTGGGTGTTAGGGAGGCCCCTGTGATGTCTGACGCCAGGGCATTGGGAATATCTAGGTCCTCTTGGGGCTCGGATGACCTCCAGATTCTGAGAGTGGCGGGAAAGCAACAGGCACAAATTGGGGTGAAGGTCACGCAGCAGGCTGACCTCTCCTGTCCCCGCCTCCAGTCCTCGGGCGTCTCTTGGGATGTGGGTGGCTTTGGAGAAGAGGACGGGTGACCTGGAGGATTAAGAAATATTGCAAAGAGAGAAACAGTTCCTGCGACAAACTCTTGCCTCCGTCAAAGTACACACTTAAAAAAAAAATTGAGATAAAATTCACATTACATAGAACTCAACACTATTCTGAAGGGTCTATTTAGTGGCTTTCGGTACATTCACAAAGTTGTGTGACCACATTTTCATCACCCCCAAAGGAAACCTCACACCCGTTAAGCAGGTTGCTTCCCATTTTCTCTCCCCGCCCCGCCCCAGCCCCTGACAATCGTAAGCTGCTTTCTGCCTTTATGCATTTGCCTGTTCTTGACATTACGTATAAGGGGAATCGTACCGATGTGCCCTTTATGTCTGGCTTCTTTCACTTGGCTTAATGTGTTCAGGGTTCGTCCGTGTTGCAAATGTATCAGTGTTCCATTCCCTCCCATGACTACACGTTCCATAGCACGGCTGGGCTCCAGCCCGTTTACCCGTCTATCAGCTGATGAACGGCTGGGCTGTTTCCACCTTTCGGCCGCTATGGCTCGTGTTGCTATGAACATTCTTACACACATCTGACACCCACTTGAGCACCTTTTTTCTATTCGTGTGGGTGTGTACCGAGGAGTGGAATTGCCGGGCCATACGGTGCCTCTAGATGTTTAACCCTCTGCGGAGCCACCGAACTGTTTTCCACGGCAGCCACACCAGTTGACATTCTCACCAGCGACGTATAAGCGTTCCCATTTCTCTGCACCGTTGCCAACACATTTTATTTTCTGTGCTTTGGATTACAGCCATCCTAGTGGGTGTGAAGTGGTCTAAGTGCACACTTTGCTCATGAGCCGGAGATGCACATTATATGTTCTCATAATGCTGCCCTTTGGTTTCGCGGGGCTACCTGAGGCTTCCATTTCCTGTGGGATTAGTCCTTGTTGTCTTTTAAGTTGGGGATCCTGGGGATCCACGGCCATACGAGAGGAATCTAGGTACATACTAAGCGTGACGGTAGCTGAACGTTTGCAAGAAACCTCAAATAAACCAAATTTTTACTGCACAAAGGCATACTCACAATGTACTCTGGGAGTACAGAAGCACAAGGGTGATATTATTAACTTCGGGGGAGGGCTGTGAAATGCTTCATGAGACGGGCGACCTCTCGGACTGTTTCTCAACCTACAATGACCTGTGTGATCAGGGTAACCCGGCCCAGGCTTGTGGGGTCCACGCATCCTGATGAAACCACGTGAATGTGGCGAGTAACACCTCTCAGGACCAGCGTCCCCTCCCCACCAGGGGAATTTTTCAGCCAGGCACCTTACTGTTTAGGGCCTTAGCGGCACGGAGGCGAGGCCCTGGGGGCTGGGGGACCCCGATGAGTCAGAGCTCTGAGACCAGGGAGGGTGAGAATTACCACTTCCTGTACATGAAAAACACTAAGAGGAATGTCAGTTCCCACCATGGCCAAGAACCAAATCAGATTCTTTCTCCAAGCCTCAGCCTCAAGCACCCCCAAACTCCTGAAAATCCAAAGGGTTTAAAGAGAGGAGGTCCCAGGTAATTTTCCTTATGGCGATTAATGATTTTAATTATGGTTATTTTTCAGCGTTGGCAGCCAAGCAGATGTTAATAACATTCATTCAGTAATCGAGGTCTTATGTAATCCTCATGCCAAATAAAGGACCAGTGAAGTGTGAAAGTGGAGGAACTCTGCCTAGTGGGTCGGGAAAGGCTGGACTTTTGGGAGGGACCTACCTCGAAGGACGGATGCGATTGAGATGGAAAAGGGAAGAGGAAGGATAGGATAGAGGCAGGAAGGAAAGGTGTGTCCCACATGCACATACTGACAGTGGAACCTGAAAACCAAAGTCAGAGTCGCAAAGTACAAGGGATTTCTAGGATAAAACCATAAATCTGAAATACATCTAAAAATTATTATGGCAATTTTATTTTAAAAGTTTCATGGCCATGGGGCACTTGGGTGGCTCAGTCGGGAAAGCATCTGACTCTTGATTTCAGCTCAGGTCATCATACCAGAGTATTGGGATCGAGCCCCACGTCGGGGTCTGCGCTGAGTGCAAAGCCTGCTTGGGATTCTGTCTTCCTCTGCCCCTCTCGCCCCACTCGCAAGTTCTCTGTCTCTAAAATAGAAATAAAAAATAAAAGTTTCATGGCCAAATTTTAAAAGCGTGAGGTTATAAAACAGGAATAATTATTTCTTGGCATTGTTAGTTGTGAGATCCCTAGTTACTCTAATGAAGAAAGACACTCACTTTCAACTGAGATAAGTGGGTATTTTTCAGCTGAGGTCAGAGCAGGATATTTGTGGGGCACTTGGGCTACCCAAGACAGTCAGCTTTCCCTTTGGGGGCCAGGTCTAGTTGTTAAAAGTGTCGACTTCCACAATCCAAAGTGTCTCAGTTTGGACAATAATTCACATGGTTGCCTGATTTATCACGAATTATTATTATTATTTCCTTGAAAAATTGTGGTAGAATATACATAACATAAAAATTTACCCTTGGAACCATTTTTAAGGGTATAGTTCGATGGCGTTAAATACATTTTCGTTGTTGTGAACCATCACGACCGTCCATGTCCAGAACCACTTTCACCTTGCAAACTCTGTGCTTATTACGCATTGATTCCCATTCCTTCCTCCAAGCCCAGGCCCTGGCAACCACCATTCTACATCCTGTGTCTGTGAATCTGACTACTCTAGGGACTGCATATAACTGTAATCGTGCCGTATTTGTCTTTTTGTGACTGCCTTATTTCACTTAGCATGATGTTTTTAAGCATTCGTCTATAGATGGACAATCAGGTTGCTTTTACCTTTCGGCTACTGTGAATAATGCCGCTGTAAACTTGGGTGTGCAAATATCTCTTGTGTCTCTGCTTTCAATTCTTTCCTTTTGTTTTATTAAAGATTTATTTTATTTTATTTCTTTTTTTAGAGCGTGAGTGGGGGTTAGGGACAGAGAGGGAATCCCAAGCAGACCCCATGCTCAGTGTGGAGCCCGATGCGGGGCTCAAACCCACGACCCTGGAGTTGTGACCTGAGCTGAGATCAAGAGTCTGATGCTCAGCTGGGACTGAGCCACCCCGGCCCCCCTCAAGTCTTTCCACTTCCAGAAATGCGATTGCTGGGTCATATGGAAATTCTAGTTTTGATTCTTTGAGGAACTGCCATCCTGTTTCCGACAGGAGTGGTTCCACTTTCCTTCCCACCGGTAGCACACGAGGGTTCCCGTTTCTCTACCTCCTCTTCAACACTTGTGTTTTTCCGCTAATTAATTTATAGTAGCCATTCTAATTTTTCTCACTGTGGTTTTTTTTCTCTTTTAGAAATTTTAAAATTGGGGCGCCTGGGTGGCTCAGTCAGTTGAGCGTCCGACTTCGGCTCAGGTCATGATCTCACGGTCCGTGGGTTCGAGCCCCGCGTCGGGCTCTGTGCTGACAGCTCAGAGCCTGGAGCCTGTTTCAGATTCTGTGTCTCCTTCTCTCTGTGACCCTCCCCCGTTCATGCTCTGTCTCTCTCTGTCTCAAAAATAAATAAACGTTAAAAAAAACTTTAAAAAGTTTTAAAATTGTAATTCTAGTATAGTTAACATGCAGTGGTATATTAGCTTCAGGTGTACAATATAGCGATTCAACAATTCTATACATTATTCTGTGCTCATCATGATAAATGTGCTCTTAATTCCCCTCACCTACTTCACTCCTCCCCCCTCCTACCTCCCCTCTGCTAACCATCTGATTGTTCTCTATAGTTAAGAGTCTGTTTCTTGGTTTGTCTCTCTGTCTCTCTTTTTTTTCCCTTTGCGCATTTGTTTTGTTTCTTTTTAAAAAATGTTTATGTATTTAATAAATATATAGAGAGAGCATGCAGCAGAGGGGCAGAGAGAGAGAGAGCGGGAGAGAAAGAATCCCAAGCAGGTTCCGTGCTGACAGCATGGGGCTGGATCCCACAAACCGTGAGACCATAACCTGAGCCAATATCAAGAGGCAGATGCTTAACCGACTGAGCCACCCAGGCGGCTCTTGTTTTGTTTCTTGTATTTCACTATGAGTGAAGTCCTATGGTATTTGTCTTACTCTCACTGACTTAATTCCGTTTAGCATTATACTCTCTAGCTCCATCCATGGTGTTGCAAATGGCAACATTTCATTCTTTATTATTCCACTGTATGTATATTATATATTCCACATCTTCTTTATCCATTCATCCATTGATGGGCACTTGGACTGCTTCCATAATTTAGCTATGGTAAATAATGCTGCAGTAAGCATAGGGGTGCATTTAGCCTTTCGAATTAGTGTTTTTGTATTCTTTGGGTAAATACCCAGTGGCGCCATTGCTGGATTGTAGGGTAGTTCTATTTGTAATTTTTTGAGGAACCTCCATACTGTTTTCCACAGTAGTTGTACCAGTTTGCTTTCCCACCAGCAGGGCACGAAGGTAGCTTTTTTCCCACATTGTCACCAACACTTGTTTCTTGTGTTTTTGATTTTAGCCATTCTGACAGGTGTGAGGTGATATCTCATTGTGTTTCTGATTTGCATTTCCCTGATGATAAGTGATGTGGAGCATCTTTTCATGGTCTGTTAGCCCTCTGTATGCCTTCTGTGAACTCAGTGCAGGTGTTTTTTTTTTTAAGATTTTATTTTTAAGTAATTTCTACAGCCAACCTGTGGCTTGAACTCCCAACCCCAAGATCAAGAGTCACAGGCTCTACTTACTGAACCAGCCAGGTGCCCCTGGACTCACTGTGGTTTTGACTGCATTTCCTTGATGATTAGTCATGTGGAGCATCTTTCCATGTGCTCAGTGGCCATATCCTTCTTGAGGAAATGTCTATTCAAGTTGTTTGCTCATTTTTGAATCAGGTTGTTTGTTTTTCTTTTCTTTTTTTTTTTTTTTTTTGAGTTTTAGGAGGTTTGTATATACTCTGAATATTAATCCCCTATCAAACACGTCATGGATATTGTTTTGTATGATTTTGGAACTTTTCAATCTTGCAAACTTTTGAGCTATAAAGAATCCCCAAACAAGGCTTTTTACTTGAATGATTCATAGTCTAAATGTATAATTGAATTGTATAACTAAAAATTTGACAGCCCATCTTAATGGTTATTTAGTTTAATGTTACAAATGCAAATACACCAAACAATTTTATAAAGATTAAAATTGTGATAAAATCTAATCTGTTATTCTGCTTAATATTGTCATTTAGATCTGCGTTATGTGTCACACTATAAAAGATAAGTTTTTTTTTCAGAAGTTATCTAGCTAACACATTCTCTCAACTATTAGTCTGCTTTCTGATGTATCCATTGGAAAGCTCTTGATAACTGTTTTGGTTTATAAAATAAATGCCTCCCAGTCATCACTAATTCTTGCAGAGTTTCGTCTGTTAGTTAGATCATTTTTTTCCTTAAATGTTCGGTAGAATTCACCAGTGAAATCATCTGGGCTTTCTTTTTTTTGAAAGGCTTTTGATTCAATTTCTTTGAATAGACTTATTCATATCTGTTTCTCCTTACTTGAGTTTTGGTAGATTGTGCTTTTTAAGAATTGGTTCATCTCATCTAAATGATCAAATTTGTGGGCATAGAGTTGTTCATCATATTCCTATATTATCCTTTTGATGTTCATGGGTTCAGCACTGACTGCCCCTGTTTCTTTTCTGATGTTAGTAATTCAGAGGCTTATCAATTTTAAGATAAGTCTGGCTAGAGGTTTATCAATTTTATTGATTTTTTTTTTCAAAGAACCAGTTTTTGGTTTTGGTGATTTTCTCTATTAATTTCCTATTTTCAATTTTATTGAATTCTGCTCCAATTTTTGCCATTTTTTTTTCTTCTGCTGGTTTTGGGTTTCTATTACTCTTCTTTTTCTAGTTTCTCCAGGTAGAAGCTTATATTATTAATTTTAGATATTTCTTCTTTTCTAATATGTGTATTCAATGCTATAAATTTTCCTCTAAGCACTGCATTTACTGCATCCCACAAATTTTGATAAGTTTTAGTTCCATTTTCATTTACAGTATTTTCAAAATAAGTTCTGGAGACTTTTTTTGATCCATATGTCATTTAAAAATGCGTTGTTTAGGGGCACCTGGGTGGCTCAGTCGCTTAAGCTGCTGACTTTGGCCCAGGTCATGATCTCACGATTGATGAGTTCGAGCCCCGTGTTGGGCTCTGTGCTGACAGCTCAGAGCCTGGAGCTTGCTTCGGATTCTGTGTCTCCATCTCTCTCTGTCCCTCCCCTGCCCGTGCTTGGTCTCTCTCTCTCTGTCAAAAACGAATTTAAAAAAAATTAAAAAAAAGAAAAATGTGTTGTTTAATCTCCAAATATTTTGGGATTTTGCAGCTATCTTTTTGTTATCGGTTTCTAGTTTAATTTCACTGTGGCCTGATAACATAACTTACATGATTTCTATTCTTTTCAACTCATTAGGTCTGCTTCATGGCTCAGAATGTGGTCTATCTTGGTGAATGGTCCATGTGAGCTTGGCGAGAATGTATATTATGCTGTTGTTGGGTGAAGTATTCTGTAAATGTTAATTAGATTCAATTGATTGATAGTGCTGTTCAGTTCAACGATAGCTTTATTATTTTTCTTTCCGTGTGTCTGTGTGTATCCCTGTGTGTTCTCTTCTTATGAAGACATCAATCATTGGATTTAGGGTCCACCCTAACCCTGTATGACCTCATATTAGTACAGCTAATTACATCTACAAAAAATCTTATTTCCAGATAAGGTCCCATTCTGAAGTTCCAGGGGAGCATGAATTTGGAGGGGACATTATTCAACCCACTGCATTTACCACATCAACAAGCTCCAGTATAATAAAAGTAGATTATGACTGGGGCGCCTGGGTGGCTCAGTCGGTTAAGCAAGCATCAGAACCAGACTCAGAATGACAATGGTTTTGGAATTACCAGGTAGGGAATCTGAAATAACTGTGATTAATGTGTTAAGGGCTCTAAAGGGAGGGGGAGACAGCCCGAAAGAAAGCGGATTGAAAGCCTGGAGGCGTTGGAATGTCTCCTTGCCCCTCTCCCAGGGCAGATAAGGCTCTGGTAAAGCAGTTCGCCTGGATTCAGGCCTTTGTTAAGGAGAACAAGATGCTCTGCTCTTTCAAAACCGTTACATTCTCCCCAAGTGTGTTTGAAAATGGTTACTTTTCCCTCCCTGTGCTTGACAACTGGAGAAGTTTCCCTACTTTCACAGTGAGAGCCTGGTGGGGCTCCTGGAAGTAAATAAACCCCGGGAAAGTATTCCAGGGCCTTGTAACCTTCATGCTAGTCTGCACCCAGCCTCTAGCAATTCATCAGACTGCTTGAGGGTTCCTACGGATTGCCGGCTCCCATGGTGACTTCTGTTTCCGGTGAGTCTCGCTTCTCTGTATTCCCCCCCCCTCTCTCCGGATTTCGGGCTGGTGCTTCACCCTGTGACCTCATTTCTCCAATGCATCTAAGAAAAGCTGTTGATTTGCAGCCTGTTCACGGTTTTTTTTTCCTCTTGAGGTTGGAAGTAGTTGGCCTCCAAGCGCTCCACGTGTAAGAGTTGTCTTGCGGTGGCTTTTTGTTATTCCGAATTATACAGGTTTGCCCTGCAGATCCATCTTCCTACTAATTCTTCTTTGTTTCCTTTTTAAAGGCATTTCCCCCCTTCTGCTGAAGACTATAGGGAAACAGACATGGAGTACCAAGCGTAAGAAGCATGAGAAAGTTATAAAGGCCCAGAATCTTATAAACTGTCTCAGAGTAAGGACTTTGTGGTCTGTGATTCTGACTTCCCCTCTGGAAATTTGTCGAAGCCTCAGTAACTTCTTGTGTATCTGGCCTTAGGGAAGGTGGCCACTTCTCTTGCTCTGCTGACAGGGCATCTCTTAGCTTGGCTTTCTCAAAAAGTGTTTCTTGTGTGTTTCCTTGTCTCGCTGTCACCTTGTAAAGTTTGAGGCCCCAGGCTCAGTCTCTGTCCTTGAGAGCCATTTGCAGTCTTGCACAAAGCCAGGCTGTGATTCGGACTCTGGGAAAATGGACCGTCGGTTGAACTGCATTCTTTCCCCCAGTTGGTTTGGTGTAGAACGAATCACGTATGTCACTAAAAGGCCACTTACCAGCAGATAAGCCCAGGCATGTGTCCACGTGTTGATCCTCTGGGCCTGGCTCTAACAGGGACAGATGGCTCTGAAGAAGAGTTTTTCTGAATCTGTCAACTAGAAATTTGCCCAAACCATCGATGCGTGTTCATTGTAGAAAACTTGGGAAATACAGACAAGTATAAAGGGGAACATAAAAATGATCCATGATCCCACAGTCACTATTTTTAGTCCTTTGGCCTTTTTACTATGCATGGCTGATACTCAGGGGGAAAGGATGAGGAGTTCTCTAGGAATCAGCAAAAAAAATCAAGGACAGCTACTACCTGAATTGTTGTATCTATATACAAAAAAGGATAACACAGTGGCTTAGGAAAGTGGCTGGGCAGGAACACAGCCTTTTTGGTCAGTTGCGTCAGGGTTCCAGATCTCAGGTCTGTCACTTACTGGATGACCTTGGGCAAGCTGCCTCTCGGTGTTTCAGTGTCCTCTTCTGCAAAACGAGACTAACACCAGCTTAGACAGACAGCTTTGCAGTCTTCATCTGCAAAACGAGACTAACACCAGCTAGCCCCCGGGGGGTTGGAGTTAATTAAATGATCTCGGGTACCTAAAGTGCTTTGTCCAGTGCTGGGAGCAAAGTACTCGATAAGTGAATCTATTGGAGGGAAAGAAGCATGAGGAGAAGGACCTGGCAGCCGTGTACCGACATGGTGCCTGATCGTACTTCCAGCCGACGATTTCCTGCCGTTTTAAATGGGATGTATGGCAATTAGAGACCCAGGTTCCCAGGTTCCAGCGCGTCTTCACAGAGGAATGCCAGCTAATAAATAAAGGAGGAATAATAGAATTGGGTCATCACCATTCTGCAAAGACTCCCATAACGACAGATTCAGTCAACAGCATCAACCTTTGCCAAAGCCATTGAGCAAAGCACTGTTGGGTACGGGATGTTCACATGGCATGAAAGCATCTTTTGGCAGGTTACGTTTTGGTAACAGTGGAGAGTTCTGTCAGACCTCGCCTTAACTAGACGTGCAAAATGAGCTTCATAAATAACGGGACAGACTAACATTATGTGCCTCCTGATGTGATCTATTAGGAAAGGGCACAACCTCACCTCGGTAGCATCTTGCCCCAAAGAGTTAATATGAATTATATCATGAGGAAGCCACTGGGTAAACCGAGATTGAGGGATAGTCCACGAGACGCTTAAAGAATGTCAATGTCGTGAAAGACCAAAAGAGGTGGAGGGACAGCTCTCCGTGAAAACCCGTTAAACAGTGTGGGAACCTTGACTGGATGCCACGTGGTATTTTTTTTCCAAAAAGGATATAAATGACATTTAGGAGATGATTGGGGAAATTTGAATAAGGACTGACTATTAAATAATATTATTGTGTTCCTGCTATTATCGGGTGTGGTGATGGTATTTTGGTTGTATAACAGAAGGTCCTTCTTTTTGTAGAAGCAAGTCAAGCATTTAAGGGTGAAAGCGATCTTGTGTCTGCAATTTACTTCCAAAGTGTTCAGCAAAAAAAGGTGTGGGTATACACATATATGTGTATATATATAAAATTGGTGACACGTAACCAAGTATTTGTGTCTTTCAAGTTTTTTCCAAGTTTGATATTTACAAAAACTAAAAGTTCATAATAAAACCTAGCTTCCAGGTGAATGCTAGGACAAGACTTCCCACTGGCCTAGGCATCGGGCGTCCCTCCTAAGGAAAATTAGAGAGCATTTGGTGTAAACGCTGACGCATAATTTTTTCTGGTTGCATTTTCCTGTGTGTCTCCTTCTCCTTCTTCTTTTTAAAATGTTTATTTCATTTTTGAGAGATAGAGCACGAGCGGGGGAGGGACAGAGAGAGAGGGAGACACAGAGTCCGAAGCAGGCTCCAGGCTCTGAGCTGTCGGCACAGAGCCCGATGCGGGGCTTGAACTCATGAACCGTGAGATCATGACCTGAGCCAAAGTCGGACGTTCAACTGACCGAGCCTGGTGTTCTTTTCCTGTGTGTCTTCTTTATGAACATCTGGTCCATAAAAGGTGAAGTGTAATCATTCTCTACACTTGAATTGTGTTTGGTCTTGCTTTACAGTTCCAAGAAGATTTCCATTGAGCAAATGTTTCATAGGCCCCCAAGTAGTGATACTACTAATGTGTCGCTATATTTGGACACTGGGACTGTCTCAAACAGGCTCAGGAGAGGGTGCAGTGAGAAGAAGCCTGTGTTTATATTGTGGAAATTTCACAATTATGTGGGAAGAACAAGGCGTCTGTGTGACAGCCGCTTTCCTTCCCAAGAACATCGGATCCCCTGTCATACATGCCCCTAACAATGACTCAGACCTGTTGTCACATCAAGGAAACGCAGCAAGTAGGAAGTTAAGATCTTTTTACTGGGTGATGCCTGAAGAAATAACACATAACAGCTAGACGACTAGCCACGTAGGCTGGTTTGTATTGTCTTACACGATGTCGGTGGTGGATTCCAAATTATTCTTTTCTTTGCCCCTCAAAGCAGATGGAGATGATCATGTCACAGGAAGCATGACTGAGATGGAATGTCAGCTCTTGGTGACAGAGGAGATTACTGTCACGTAGTACATGGAGAAGGATAGTGGAGGGAGTTCAAAAGATGAATCTGTCCCTAACTGCAGCTGCATCAGGGACTGGCGTATTAGGTTCTTTTTGCTTGCCAATTCCAATTATTTGCTGACGACTGGTCCTGGAGGAGTAGGTTAAGAAGGACTCCTGGCCCAGGCAGGCAGAGTGCGGCAGCTGACTAGTGATGTTTGTGTTATGATTAAAAAATATATATTTATTTATTTATTTTGAGACACAGAGAAGGGGGCATGGGAGAGGGAGCTTGAGCAGGGGAGGGGCAGAGAGAGAGAGAGAGAGCGAGCGAGCGAGAGAGAGAGAGAGAGAGAATCCCAAGCAGGCTCCACACTCAACGTGGAGCCCGGCTCGGGGCTCAGTTCCACAACCATGAGATCGAGACCCGAGCTGATCAAGAGTCAGACACTTAACTGACTGAGCCACGCGGGTGCCCCTGTGTATGATTTTTGAAAGACTACCTTGGTTTGCGTGTCACGCTGGCCATCTTTGAGTTCCCAACACAGACTACATTGAATGCTTTTGAAACACTGAAGACTTCAAAAAAGCATTTATTAAAGTCATGGATCATAACAATATCTAATATTTGTGAAGCATTTGCAGTGGGCCGGGCAGTAACCTAAATGTTGTGCATGGATTAACTTAATCGATCCTCACCACGATTGATGAGGTAAACGCCATTCTGATGCTCGCGTTGCAACCAAGGAACTGAAGCCGGCTTCCTCAGGTCTTTGCTCACCTTGTCAGTAAGCTTTTTCTGGTTATTGTATTTCACATTTCAACCCCCATCATCTTCTCTGCTTTAGTTGTCTCCTTGGCACCTGCCACCCTCCTGACTTTGTATATATGTTAGTTAGTTATTGTCTGTCTTCTCTCCTTGGAATGTAAGCTCCTGGAGGGCTGGGATTTTTGTTGGTTGGATGATTTGGTTGGGTTTGCCTACTGCTATATTTCTAGCAAAATTTCTTCCTTTAAAAATATTTGTTTTAAGTTTATTCATTTATTTAGAGAGAAACAGAGGCAGTGTGAGTAGGGGAGGGGCAGAGAGAAAGGGGGAAAGAGAGAGAGAGAGAGGGAGGGAGGGAGAGAGAGAGAGAGACAGAGACAGAGAGAATCTCAAGCAGGCTCCACCCTGCCAGCACAGAACCCGATGCGGGGCTCTTACTCACGTCCTGTGAAATCATGACCTGAGCCAAAGCCAAAAGTTGGACGTTTAACTGACTGAGCCACCCAGGTGCCCCTCTGGCACCTTTTCTAAGTCACTGCCTGACACTTTATAGGTGCTCAATAAATCATTGTGGAATTAAAGAATGAAGCTTAGAGTAGTTAAATACCTTATCCCGAAGGTCATACAGCCACTTAGTGTGACAGGTGAGGGGGCAGGGGAGAATCTCATGGTTGGCTTTCTGTTGGGCAGTTGAAAAGAATACCAAATATGGCAAAGAGCCCCAGAGACCACAGAGAATATGAGGTTTACAGATTTTGAGAGGAAATTGGAGAGGAAGGGGCTGGTCTTCCAGCCAAAGAGGCTTCCGGACTGACAGAGCAGGAGCATCTTGGGTATGAGGCGCTAGGTTGTCCACACTGGGGGGGCTTCCACTGAAGAGAGGCGAGGCTGGAAATTGCAGCCTGCTGGGTTGGAGACAAAGGAGGCTTCCTGGGTGGGGACACCTGGGGCCATGTGGGTGCCCAGGCTGTTCACACTCACACCCCTCTCTCCGAGGATTTTGTTTTTTGTCTCAAGAACAAATAAATTGGGAGATGTTGACAGTGCACAGAAGCTACTAGGAGGCTTCTGCCAATGACATGGAAAGAAGGGAAATAAGACTGTTGTCCGAAAGCTAGGGGTTAAAATCAACAGATAATGGCGTCTAAGAGCCCTAAGCTAAGTTTCCTTTAGGAGACAGAATGGCTCCTGGGCCAGAACAAGGGCTTGGCTGTCATTGTGAGAACACTGAAAAAGGACAACTGTCACGGATGGGCCACTGGCAGCCCCATCTACCCTCTGTCGGGGGTGGGCTGGGGGAGACCAGGCCCATGGGTATGCGTAGCCCATCTGATGCCAGGGGAGGCTCTTGTGGATGCGATTGTCAGGCTGTGTAGCCATGGTTGGAAATAGTCAAATCACAGAACTTGCTCAGACGCCTTCTGGTTATGATTTCACTTCCTGGGGATCTCGGCTCAAGTGGAACAAGGCCTTCTCATCAGAAGGTCCTGCAGCCTTGGGAGCTGTGGTTCTCCGAATGAGCTTGGCTAATGTGAGCTCCATGAGGCCCACCCATCAGATCTCTGAGCCTCCAGGCCTGCAGGACCTCCCTTGGGAATCCCCCCAGGGCAGGTGGCTCCAGGAGACCTGGGAGACCTGGTCATGTGTAGATTCAAACTTACTCACCTCATGGTCTTTGATGAGGTCTACACGGGGCGTATGTGGCCTGGATGTTTCTTACCTCTACAGCGTCCCGGGTGATCCATCTTGCCTTCAATGCTCTCATTACAGTCCCAGGGACCCAAGATACACAGACTTTTACCAGGTTCTCTTCCCTGATAGCGTCTGGGAAGTTGTATCAGTTTTCTTTGGCTGCTGTAACAAATGACCACATATTCAGTGGCTTAAAACACCACAAATTCATCTTCTTACAGCTCTGTAGGTTAAGAGTCCGACATAGGTCACACTGGGTGAAAATCAAGAGGTTGGCAGAACTGCATTCCTTCTGGAGCTTTCTCCAGGGGAGAACCTATTTTCCTGGCTCTTGAGGCCAGGAAATGCTCTGAATTTCCTGAGAATTTCCAGAGAATGCTCTGTTCGTGGTCCTTGGCTCTTGGCCCCTCCATCCATCTTCAAAGCCAGCAACAAAGAGTTGGGTCCTTCTCACATTGTACCCCTTTGACTTTCTCTTCTCTCTCTCTTCCACTTTTAAGGACTCTTGTGGTTATATTTGGTCCACCTGGATAATACAGGCTACTCTCCCTATTTTTAGGGTCCGCTGATTAGCAACCTTAATTTCATCAGTGTCCTTGATTCCCCCTGCTGTGAAACATAACACATTCACAGGTTCTGGGAATTGGTATGCGGATATCTTTGTGGGGAGGGTGTTATCCTGCCCACCTCAGAAACCCTGAGGAATGCCCCATGGTCCACAAAATCTTCCTGGTTGCTGCTGGTCACTTCAGCTGGCGTCTCTCCTTCCTCACCTCTGGCCACCTCAGAACTAGCTTCTCTGGGGTGTCCATTCTCCTTGAGAACCCAAGGGTGGGTGCAGGCATCACCCCGATTCCCCAAGGCTCAGTTAAAACAGGATGAAAAGATCACCATAACAACTGGCACCGTGTCCTCTTAGCCAGGGAATCATCTTGACAACTGTGAGGGCAGAAGGTGGGACCTGAGGGTGGAGGTGTCAGCGTGACCCTGGGTCACAGCTCAGGGGCTCGAGATGGAGGGAGGGAGAGATAGAGATAGAGATAGAGATAGAGAGAGAGAGAGAGAGAGAGAGAGAGAGAAGGGTCAGGAAAGCAGTGGGGTGAGAGAAGCCTGCCAGAAAGAGGCTGGGGCCCATGTGGAAACCGGCCTGAGACTGTCCCCTAGGGACAGAGTGGCCGTGGCCATTTTAGCTGGGGAAATGCTGGACTGAGAAGCCAAAGTTTGTGTTTCTGGGACATGAATCCTCCCCATCTCTCTGTAGCCCCCAAACTTCAGAAATGCCCAGAACACTGATGACTGCCTGTGGGCGGGGAGTCTTGGCGGAACTTTGGGGAGAGGCTAACAAGCATGGTGGCCAGAGGGGTTCATGGAGGTGTCAGCCACCCCTGCCCTGGGAACTTGCAGAAAATCTGGGAAGGCTTTGGCCATCTGTAGTCCATGGAACAGAACATCCCACGGAGGGCTTTCCTTCCCCAGACCCTTGAGGTCCAGAAGAGCCAATCTCACCTAGAGCTCAAGGGATGGCTAGAATCCAGCTGACTTTGAGATCTCACAGCTGAAGCCAGGCTGTACCCTTCAGCCCTACATTTCTGAAGGTATGGGGATAACAGGAGGGCATGCCAGTGTGAAGAACTCTCAAGGTGGTCACCAGGTTTTCAGGCTCCCTGTGCCCAAGCTACCCTACATCAGGCTTCCCCCTCTCTGTAGCCTAACAGTCCCCTAGAGGACTCACCTTTGACCATGTGGTCTCTATCTGAAGTCCAGTAACCCCCTCTGTCCCCAGTGTAATCTTCTCAGGGCCCAACAAAAGGGAGAAACGTTCTTTCTAACTCTCCCTTCTTAGATTCCAGGCCACTCCAAACTACATCTAGTCCAAAATGGAACTGACAGATGTTTGTGTTCCTTGGGGTCAAAGAGTAGGTAGGCTATTTTTAAGGCTCTTGATACATGTTGCCAAATTGCCTTCAGAAATCACCTGAGAATGTCCTCCCTACAGTTCTGCCGGCACTAAGGACTGCCATTGAACAAATCTCTGCCAATTTGATATGAAAAAAAAAATCTCATTTTCATTTTCAGTCCTTTGCTTACATGCAAAGAAATATACACACTATCTCTTTTGAATGGGATGAGTAATAATGAAAAGCCTATTTCAAATGTCATTAAGTCTCTATTTAGATATGAGACAAAATTTCAATTCATATGAAGAAGGGAAGGTGCTGTTATCTGTACAACTTTTGTTTTGAGAGTTTGGGCTGGGGGAGGGAAAGGAGAAAAACAAGAGGAAAGCAAGGAAGAGGAATGAGAAGAGCAGAAGAAAAAAAAGTGGGAAGGAAGAGGTAAAAAGGCAAAACCTCAGAATTGACAAAAAAAGGGTTTTCTCTTTTTAAATGGAGTACAGAAAAGAGCAGGAAAAAAACTGTACAAATTTCTCTTTCCATGGGCTTCTTCAAATAAATTGTAAGCAGTGCAATGAGCTAAAAGAAAAAAAAAAAAAGAAAGAAAGAAAGAAGAAAGAAGCCCT